>NC_090445.1:807202316-807827316 GCF_031143425.1 Pleurodeles waltl | reverse complement strand
TTTGCTTAACCTTCAAATGCCTGAGAGAATTTGCCAAAAAATAGCCATACCCCCCCTTCCTTCTACCCGCTATCTCCGGAGTTGCTTCAAAACAATATTACTTTAATCCATCTAAAACAATATGTTCAGTAACTTATGTCATTGGTGGTAAAAATCGCATACCGCCGCAGTGATGGCTGACAAAATACCATCACGGCGGCTACCATCTGTCCCCCATATAATGATCACTGCCGGACTTCCACCACAAGAAGGGCGGAAATCCAGCAGTGATCATACTGGCGGATGGTGGTAACCTGGCGCTGCTACCACCAGCACTGCCACACCAGTAGAACGCCACCACCTGTGGAACGGCCTGGCGGTGTTCTGCTGGCGAGCGCTGCTGGCAGTAGCTGCACCCCATCCCATTCCATGCTTGAAGGACAAGGTAAGTCTGGCTTCCGACAGGGATGGGAGATGGGGGGTGTTGCGTGTGTGTGTGGTTGTGTGCATGAATGTGCGAGTGTGTGAGTGAATGCGTGTAAGAATGCTGAAGTGAGTGCATGTCTGCATGTCAGTGTGATTGTGTGTAGGAATGTGTGCAAGCATGTCTGGGGGTGGAGGGGGAGTGTGAGGATTGGAGGGGTGGGTGGAGTTTGGATGGAGGGGTGGTGGGGGGTGTAAGGTGTGTGTTAGGGGGTTGGAGGAGTCACCTACCTGTGACAGGGAATGAGTTCCCTGTCACCGGTAGGGCCTACCGTCATGGTTTTCGTGGTGTTGCTAACACCACGAAAACCACAGTCGTAGGCAAGCTCAAAATGCTGCCTGCGGTACTATACTGGCCGCCGGGCTGGAGATTGACATCTCCGGCCCAGCGGCTTATACGGCTATGGCGGTATGAGTGGAAAAGTGGCGGGTTGGCTGTAGCCAACCCGCCATTCTCATAATGTGGTAGTATGTACCACCTGCCTGTTGGCGGTACTGCTCCCACATTAACACTCTCCGCCGGGGTCATAATGACCCCCTAAGTCTCTTGGCAACAAATCATGTCGAAGTTCACAATATAAGACAACCAATCCTCATTTTGCAGCTTGTTCCGTACCCCAGCAACATTCTTGAACAATAAGTGCAAACCTTTATCTTTGCATTAAGCTCCAGTGTATCAGAATTAACTACAGAATAGTTTTGGGGAAAAGTTTGCTGGCCCTAGATACTCCCATCCTTGTCAAGTGGACTCAATGACTCATAACCTGTCTCTAAGCCACTTAATGCACTAAATTGATTCGCAGTTAAAAGCAAAAGAAATACATTCCTATTACTCTGGATGGGATTTAGGGGCCTTGTACCACTTTCCTGTTGGGGGGCTGACTGTAAATGCCTATATAGGTACCCTCACGGTAAAATCATTAGGGGAATAGACTTTATCAAACCTAAACACGCCTGAGACAGTATAACATCCGCAATCCTAGGCTGGGAAATTTTACATTCACTGTGTCGCCAGTGTAGTTCCTCTCTAGAGAACCAATATCATCAACTCTCCTTGCAATTACAATCTCATTTGCACGATCCCAAGAAGAGTTCACCATACCCTCAGCCAAAACAATACCTTTTTCTTAATAAATGATTCTGCTGTTTCCTGGGTGCCTGGCGACAAACTTAGGATATTTACTCCCTCCCTAGAGCTCCCATTACTTGTCTTGGATAAACTCCTGTTTTGGTCAATTTGTAGCTGAATGGTTTTAATTCCGGGGGCTCTTAAATTCACAGTTACTTTAGCTTCAGTGCTTGAAAGTCTTTTGCACAGAGGTTGCAGCTTAACTTTCAGTATATCACTTATGCCGGTTTTGAAGTAGTCCCAATGGGCATCCAAAGAAAGGGCCAATTGAACTATGCAAGGCATAGCACTTCATTCATTCATTCACTTGCCTGCGTGTGTTACCTTGGCTTGATTTGTGCTTGGATGCTCTCTTCCGCCTCTTAGCTGGCCTGTCTGCTACTTCTTCTTGTGCTGACAGGGTAGAGACTTGCAGGAATACATATAGAGAGGCATTATTAGGCAGTCAGACCCTCCCTCTGGATACTATTAGCTATCCCCAACCCTTCGTTAATGGGCCCTTCAAGGCTCTAGTTTCTCTTTGGCAAGTCTGTAGCCAGAGTTATGATCATTCTGGATTCATTTGATTGTGAGGTCTGTTTGCCCCCAAGATAGCCTAACTGGTGAGGGTTATAGTGAGAGGGGGCAAAAGGTTTTCTGCAGTTAAAGAAAGCCACCTCTTCGCTTGTTTGATTTCATTTGTTAGAAGTTCAATGGGCTAGATTTAAGAAAAGTGGTGCTACATTACATGTAGCACCACTTTTCTTGCAGCTCTATGCCCCCCTACCACCACCATGTGTGTGCTGTATTTAAAATACGGAACACCAGGGCACAGGGTAGGGGGGAACAGCATCAGAATTTCTGATGCTATTGATGTACTGTTCAGGGTTAGCACCAAAATGTTTTGCACTAACCTAGAACAGTACATAGGGGCACATTAAAAACAATGGCATGCCCCCATTTAACGCCTGCTCTGAACAAGCATTAAAAATGCTGAAAAAACAACGTAAACAAATCTCTTCAAATTCTTTGTGCTAAATTTCCCAGCCCCCTAAATTGGGGAATGCACCCCTTGCATACATTATGCCTGGTGCAGGCATAATGTGGCGCAAAGGGTTACAAAGTGGTGCAATGCATGCATTGCGCCCCTTTGTAAATATTGTGCAGCATTTTTGGCCATTTAACGCCACATTAGCGTAGAACAAATGATGCTAATGTGTCAATAGATTGCTCTAGACCCTCTTAAACTTCACTAATAAATTATTGATGGCTGTACCTGGATGCTTAGGCTGCAAGACAGGCCCTGCTCCCGTCAATGCCTTCCTTTTCATCGTGGTCCTTATGTGAGGGAACCCAGCAATTTAAAAATAGAGCCACAAAACAAAGATCGAGGTCTCTTCTGGGCTATGATTGGCTAAGGTGGGCCCGGTCTTAGTCCGAGCGCAAGCCCGGATGTGTCCTGCATGAGTCCTGTTATGCAGGAGCACAACCACGCCTTATGTAAAATCTCCTGCCTGGTCGGTTTGGCATGACACATTTCTGAACTATCATTTTAAAGGGCTGGTGGGAATAAGAGGAAAGATTGTTTTGGGGAATTTTTAGAATGATAAAATAGCAGCCACCGTTCGGACGATCAAAAAGGGGTTGGGCAGCACTTGGCGGCTGGGTAGGGGGGAATGGAAAACAATGAACAAAAATTTTGTTTTTAAAACTTACCTTACGTGCCACCACCGCACCGCTCCTTGATCCCCATCACAGCAGGCACAGGCACCCAGCCTGCTCTGCTATCAATCTTAATGCTGCTTTCATGCTACTTGTAGCATGAAAGCAGCATTAGGATTGGCCCGAGCAACCTGGTTTGATGCTCTGAGTCAGAGTGGGAGACTCTGACTGCTGTTACCAACCCAGCAGCAGAATGCCAGGTTGGAGAGAGCCCAGTGCACATATGTCTTTAGCCGGCCCGAGATGCCCAGCCAAACGTACATTCATACTGAAGGAGTGCTGTGCACTCCCCTTCTATCCCTGTCATTGTCTGTGGCCCTGCCCCCTGAAAAATAAAAATTATAGTAAACATAGTTTATTATTGGGTTTTTTCAGCATGCAGCTTCTGCTGCTGGAGGAGGGGTGACGCCCCTCCAGCAAAGTGCCACTGCAAAGTAGGATCTCGCTACGTTGTTAATTTAGTCTGGAAAATGTCAAAGAGTTATCCATAATGTTTCTAAATGTTCTTGTTTGGTTGACAGGGGGTGGACGGGGATCATGTTCACTTGGTCACCAAATCAAGAACCTTGAGAAGGATAGACAAACAAACAGCAATAATTCAGTCTTGTCCCTTTTGAGATTGTGGTAGGTATTCTTCTTTCATTGTGAAACCACTGCCACAAAGTTGTAAAAGTTGTCTTTTGCGGCTTTACAATTTATAATATTATCTATGTATCATCCACATACAACATAAACTTGAATCGAAATACTCTAAGGTCACTAAAGGGGACATGCACATTTTAAATAGTGTGGGACTTATTAAGAAGACCTCGTCACTCCGTACTTGAGAAAAAACCTTATTGATCTAAAAGGAGAGATAACAACAGATTGAGTTCTATCCAGCAGGAGGGATTGAAACCCACCACGCTTTGGGCCATTATACAGATGCCAGTTTCTTTGAGAATGGATAGAAGGGTAGTAGGATAGTGTGGAAGATCATATCAAAGGCTGCAGACAAGTCCAAGAGCACCAGAAAGGCTGACTCATCTTGATTAGAAGCATACATAACTTTTCTGTCAGAGCAAAAAAGGCTGATTCAATACTGTGTCCTGGTCTCTAGCCAGATTCAGATGGAACCACACGTATGTTAAATTCTATATTGTGATAGTTGCTTGATGAATACTTTTTAAAGATTTTAACCGAAAGAAGCAATAGTGAAAGTGTTCTAACACTGTATAAAAGGAAGGGATCAGCAGTGTTTTTAGAAGGGGCTGCTAGAAGTATTTTCTAATTTGCCAGAAACTCAGTAACTTCCAAAAATAGAAAGAAAATCTATTTGATGGCAGGGCATAATTCCTCCTTGCCTAGTTTAAAAATCCAAGAAGGAACAGGATCAAAGGTCAACCTAATTTGATGGAATTAAAAGGTCCTGCACATCATCTTCAATTAATTGGGGAAACTCATTAAGTGATGATCTTGATATTGATTAGAAGTCAGTCTGACAATGTAAATCAGACTTGGTCCATTTGGTGTTCGAATTTGATATATATTAACTCATTCTTTTGTTAAAAAACACAGCTAGGTCATTACACAGATTTAGTGAGAGGATATGGAAAGGTTACAGGCCACAGGATTACAAAGAAAGGCCACTATGTTGAGGAGCACTCTGAAGGGGTTTTCATCTGATGTAATCCTGGAGGAGTATACAACTAGTTTAGCCTCCTTTATATTCTGTTTGAATTTCATTGTATGGATGTGATAGTTTGTTTTTTAAGACTGGGCTATTAACATTTCTCCATTTCCTTTCCAACTTTTTGCAGAAGGTTTCTTCTTATTTATGAGGGCATTGCAGGGATTTTTATATTATGCAATGGTGGTATCTCTTTAAGCAAGCAAGAACCCACTGTGCTTATGCATGCATTTCCGGATTGGTTTGTATTGATTTTGAAGTAAGTTATATAATCATATGGCCCTTGCAGGGCTTGCCCAGATTATGAAGCAGCTAGCTGACTGGGAGACAGAAGTCCTGCAGCCATTTGATAAACAGATACAGACAGGGATTGAAAAATGCAAACAACAGAAGAATGTAAACTTTCTTATGCAGCTGCACTTGATGTATAATCATCCTATTCTCAACGATACATAAATCAAGGTTGTCTACTTCCCCATCCCTTGTTTGAGTCACTTATTGTGTATTTGCGTGTGAATTAAGTAAATGTGGCAGTTATACAAACATTTTCGAATCCCACGCAGCACAGCTGCCGACTCTGGAACTGAGGAACCTTGAGTCAAAGCAAGCACTCAAGCGAAAGCAAACAACAGGGGTCTTAATAAAGGACTTTAACCTTTCATATATCAAACCAATACGCCCCGTGATCCGGATATACGAAACCAAGGCAGTAAGCTGAACTTTGGGGCTATGCCAAAGCCCAAGAAAGAAAGGTGTCTGAAAATAATTTCCTACGGAATCTAGTGTCCCTCCTGTTGAGTACTCCACTGTTTCCTCTTTTTAAAGACCTAGGCATGAAACGCATTGACCACAAAGCCCGTCTACGCCCCCTCTTGTATTGGCGGCACCTTTGGACCACCCCAGAGCTGGCCTCCTTTACTACAGCCCTGCAGGTCATCTTAGAAGCTGACCATTCCCATAGTATCCCCCAGCTTAGACACATCAAGGGGTTACTTTACATGCTTGGGCTCAGAAAACTGTGGGATTCCCCAACCACTACTTCTTTTCCTTCAAAAAGTGATCTAAAAAAAGGGAATTGGTACATGGTAGACTCTGAAGACATGAGGGTCGCTCTTCACTCTACACTATCATGTGAGTTCACCAACCTAAAAGAGACGTGCAAATACAAGGCTTTCTGGAACATAATCACAGTGCCAAGAGAGAGGAAGTTGTACTTCCATTTCTGTATTGGCACCCTGCCATTAAGACTATTCACCAGTCGCTGGTCACATGATGGTACAACAATCTGCCCAGCTTGCAAAGCACCCATTGAAAACCTCCCCCATGTCCTATTTGTCTGCCCTGCAACACTGCTCCACGCAGGAAATGGTTGAACCCGGCTTGTAGACTGCTGGGAGTTTGCAGGTTCAAATTAGCTCTTTGAATTCTTAGATCAGACACTCAACCGATGCTAGTGATTGCTGTTGCCAAATTCCTTGGGGCAAACTGGATTTTCAGAGGGAACTTTTTACCTGTATAATGGTCTTAGCAAGAATGTTAAACTCACTCCGGGAGCGTATTCAATTTGTATTTTTATTTAATTTTATTATTTTTATTGTTTTATTCATATACATGTATTGTACATATTTTATACACATTTTATTTAATCCTGTGTAATTATTTATTGTTGCTGTGCTTTTGTGGCTCTTGTAGCCGAAATAAAGTTCTTTGACTGACTGAGTCCCCAGATCCTGTGATTCTGGGTAAATCACTTAGGGGGTCATTATGATCGCGGCAGTCAGCTTTAATATGGAGGAAAGTACTGCCAACAGGCTGGCGGTACCAAACCGACTGCCACAGCGGCAACAACCACCGGGCTGGAGACTTTAATCTCCAGCCCAGCGGCCGTCACTTGCCCGCCTGCGGGATTATGACCCCACCTAGCACCATGGTTTTCGTGGCATCCTTACTGCCACAAAAACTATGGCAGTTGGCACTATCAGTGATCCCTTCCCTGTCACTGATAGATGTCTTCCCCATCCGCTCCCCCTCCTCAGGTTTCCCCCCACTCCTCCTTCCTTTCCAGAACCCCCTCATACACGCCCCTCCCTCACTTATGCACTCACAAACACACACATTCCAACATTCATCCACGCATGCATACATCCATTCACCCACTCATCCACAGACACTTACATACATACACGCAGACACGCATTCACACAACTAAACATACACTCAGGCACACCCCCAAACATGCACACACATATCACATGCAACACACACCCGCATACACGCACGCATAGACATACACACACACCCACACACACACATACAACACTCCCCACCCTCCTCCTCTGTCAGAGCACCCGACTTACCTGTAGTCAGGGGGTCTTCTGGCAGGAAACGAGACAGGACGCTGCTGTCCGCAACAACGTCTGCCACCTTTCCGCCGACATGGCCACAGCCGGATTTCCGGCATCCTTCTGGCTTAAATCTGGCTGTGGTCATAATCCGACGGATGGCTGGTAGCGGCGGTGAAGGTCTTTTGACAGCCGTCGCCCCGGCGGTTGGCGGTTTTTACCACTATGGTTCTAATGAGGTCCTTAGTCTCCATGTGCCTATAATAAAAAGAATGTGCATACTATCTTCTGCTCATGTATAGTGTTCCACAGTGAATCACAATGATGTGTTAGCGAGGCAGAGGTGCTTCAAAGCGGCACTGCCGCCCCTTCCTCTGAGGGCTGGTTCACACCCACACTAGTGGGTCATTTCTGTCACTAAAAACAGATACTTGTAGAGTCCCACAAGACTTCTCTGATCTAAGCTCCCTTATTTTTTATTAACATAGGCCGTTACTTTATAGGTAATTATCATGCACACAGGGCTCAGAGTGCAGGACTGGACACGCCTGTGCTTGCAGTAAGCAAACACATCTTTCACGTATTTCAATGCTAATGCCAGAAAGTGTGATTGTTGCAGGCCATGGGCAGTGTGTTTAGTTTGTGTTTTGGTAGCATGTTGTTGCTGGTGGGAAACATAGGTAGTGTAGCAAGCACATTAGGTCTAATTCCACCCGCTAGCGGAACTCCAAGGAATCGCATGGAGTTTTTCAGTAACTCCGGGGAATTCACGCTCTTCCAGGATGCTGTTTATTGCACTGAGGAAAGACATGCAACAGGTGGGAGCTTACTTTTACTTTATTTTCGGTCCTCTAGTCAGCACTTAATACAACACTGAGGGGATTTTTACTTCATATAGCGAGGCATTACACCACTTGTTTGGTGTATACCTTCAATTTGTATATCACAGATATGGCTCCCTGTTAATGAAAGAATGTTTTTTCTTCAATTTCTATGCCTTTTTGAGTGGGAGAATTCAGCTTGCCTACTAGAAAATATGCTGGAAAGTCAATCTTGGATCCCGTACCTCTGGATGTGGGCTTTTATCCTTAGCAGCGCTACCTCATATATGAAGGGCCTACTACTTTAAGTAATACATATGTTACTATATTCCACTACAATTTATTAGACTGACATCATGACACCGGTGTCCTTAGAAATGGTTCATCTTTATTGCGTCATCGCATTACTGATGTGTGGAACCTATGTATTGATGACTCTATTTTCCCTATAGTTTAGGTTTGAAAAAGTCACTGGGTGATGAAACATGTCGACTGTTGTCCAATTTTGAATGTCTTGAAGATTACAGAACTCTACGCTTTTGAATAAACTGTAAAATTGAACCATCTCATACAAACCCTTACTGTATGGACATTTATTTTCTTGTGGACTTTGAACTGAGTGCTGTGGTATCCTTTCTTTTTCTTTTATGAGGGGGAGTTTATCTTTTGCCTGTGTCCATCATATGTATATAGCTGTGGAATGTGTAGTTGGGGGCATAAATGAGGCTAAGAATAAGACCAGTGTTATATTTAAATATTTAAGTCACTCCTTGGACTGGATAGTAGATACTTGAGCACGCACACACAAAGATTCACACACAGACTTTAGGCAAGCTTTAGAAAGGTAAATGCAGCAACTAATGTTTGGATGCAATGTGCAAAGGTAAAACCTACCAGTGATGGCTTTGCATGAACGTTCAACCACATTCACACATTTTGGCTCCTCAAAAGTATTATCAATCTTGACTCCTGCCTTTTGGTGTAAAAGTTATTGAAGTTAGGGGTGGGTGGTACACTATGGAATCTCACAGAGTTTTTATATAGCTCCGCGGAATTCCACAGAGTAAAAATCTGTGAATTTTGCCCACTCTTTATTTTTTTCCTCAGAAAGAAGAAGTTATGAGGCATTTCAGAAAGTGGAAATGTATTAGACAAAAAAGGTTGGAAGAGGCACTCACATAATAAACACAATCTTGCCAGGGTGAAGCAGCAAACTTCATAAATAATACTGTGCTTAACCCTCTAGTAATTTGGCATAAAAGCAGTCAGGCTTAACTTAGAGGCAATGTGTATAGTATTTATGCAGCACTCAATTAGAGGCAATGTGTAAAGTATTTATGCAGCACTCAAACAGTAATAAAGTGAAAAAACACAACTCAAGAAAAATCCCAGTCTGATTTAGAAACATAGAGTACATTTTAATAAATGAAATACCACCAAAACATAAAAAATTAACCACTAGGGCCGAAGACATGAGTTCTTAAAGTTTTAGATGGTAATAACTGATCACGGTCTGAGGTAAAGTCACAAGTTGAAGACGACTGCAACAGAGCACAGATTGAATATTTGGACAAGGTTTGTCCAGTTGAAGAGTTAACATTTCAAATATGCGTGTGGAGCTGCTGTTCACTTTGGCAGGGGCTGCAAAGATACCTTTGTCAGTGTGAGGAGAAGGTTGGGCAATGTGGACCGTCACTGTTTTGGTGACTGGAGCTTTCATTGGCAGGCATCACAGGCTACTGCTGTCGGCACGAAGTGAGGTGTCGCTGGAGCTTCACATTGGTGGTTGCCAAGGATGCTTGCTGTTGCTGTGAATTGCAGGTCCTTTTGAAACTTTGCTTTGGCAGTTATCATGGGTGAGACAAGTTTCACAGCACTACTTTAGTGGGTGGAACAATGAGTGCTGCAGCGCACTTATAACATTTAATTGACAGGTTCTGTTTAAACATAGTACCATGTACTAGCAACTTGCATGCAAAGTAAATGGGCCAAAAAGGTGTAGGCCACTTTTACCATGCCTTCAAGTCATAGAACAAAACCTGGTTAGAGGTAGTGAAGTGTACTGACTCCTAAAAGCCAAAAAAATTGATTCTACGAAAGAAGGCAAAATCAGGGATGACCCTGCTTAGAGGGCGAGGTCTAACAGGGCAGATAGTTTGTCACAGGCTAGCAAAGTGTAAAACCGTGAATTTAATTTTCATTTTTAGGTCCCAATGGACAGTAAATGATGCTAGATGGACTGGGTTTGATTGATCTTGAGGGTAGTGACCTTCTGAATTGGGATATGCATTGTGTAGTGTTATGCAAGTGTAAAGACTCTTGAATTTAATCACAATTTCAATGCCTGTATTGTGTTCTCAATGTTATAATTGTTAGGAATGGCAAATTCGATATTGGGTCCTGAGATCTTATTTAGCCAGCTGTCCATAAAAAAGGCAATCTGGCACATGCACTGCTATGAAATCACTTATTTAGATGAAATGCTTAGTTAAAGGTCAATGTTTAAGTAGGAGGCAGGAGAGGCTAATTTTCAGGGTCAATTTGGTGTTGTCAGCATAACTAAGGGGGTTATTTATACTTTTTTTTTTTTGGGTCAAAAATGTTAGCGCCTGCTAGCGCCATTCCTGAGCGCAAGCCAGGCACCATATTTATAGAATGAGGCTAGCTGGCACAAAGGAACGGTGAGTGTAAAAAAAAATGACATTAACCATTGTGCCCTGTCATAAAGAAATATGACGTTAACGCAGCAAAAGTGGCGCAAAACCGTTTTGCGGCACATAAACATGTCACAAAAGGGTTACCGCCGGTTTTAGCCAAAATTAGCGCCAAATTTAAATGCACAACCAGGAAGAAGTGCAATTGCAACTGAAAATGGAAGAAGCAGGCTGGAAGAGACCCCAAGGAGACCCCAGTCGCCCAAGCATCAGCCAGGAGGATCCACAGAAGTCCCTGGAGAAGGAAAAGAAAAAGCACAAGTGTCGCTTTAGTGAGGAGGAGCACAACATCCTTGTCAGAGAGGTGATGGAGCACCAACAGTAGCTCTTTGTCACCGCCAAATTGCCAACTGGTAAGAGAGAGGCTATATGGCAGCAAACAGTGGACAAAATCAACTGCATGGCAGTGGTGAAGAGAACTGTCACTGAGTGCAAGAAGTGGTGGCATGATTGCAAGCGTAGAACTAAGGAGAAATTGGCCAAGAACAGACGGCAGCACTGCGGACTGGAAGTCCTACACCACAGGAGCAACTGGATGAGCTGGAGGAGATGGTTACAGCCATCATCCCAGAAGAGCTGTCAACAGGAATCCAATGACAGGACAGTACAGACTATCATCCACCAACACAAATTCAGGGTAAGTTGCATGGGGGAATTAACGGGAATCTTACAAATGCCAGAAGGAGGAGGTAGATAGGACACACCCAATGCATGCTAAAGGAGTGCATAAGGAGACATTCGCCTGAATCCAGATACCCTATCCCCATACAAGTAACACATGTACAAATTCCTTCGATGTGCTATGCCCCACAACATATACACAACGTAGATATATACACCAATCACCAGGGCTATACTCCACTACGTAAATATGCAGCACATTGGCAGGATTGTAGCATTGCCAGTACACATGTGTGTCACATCTTGCAGCATACATATGGCAGGAAGGGACACCACACTGCACAGAAACAATTCAGACCCTCAAGGCAGCCACACCTACATCATGCAGTAACAATGTCTGTCGCAGTGCAGGGAGAACAAATCAGTGCATATACAGGGGGAATTGCAGAGCTGTCCTGTATCCCAGTCAACATGGTGCCACCATGCGTGACTAACCTGGTGCAGTGTTGAGCTACACATATTGCTGCTGACCTGAACGGTGTCACAAGAGAAATATCAGCACTAAAGCTTGCAACCTGTGGAACACAACACATAAAGGGATAACTGACAACAACTCAGACATAACCGTATCACACACATGGAAATGAACAAACAATTGAACAAATACAACACATGGTGCATGTCTGTGAACATAATGGCACCCATTACGAAAATGCTGGCGGAAGCTGCCTGCCAAAGTCCTGTGTTGGAAAGACGGCCAGTGTAGTCTTCCCTCTGTGGTAGGCATTACAGGATTCTGGCTGGGATGGTGGGTGGAAACTGTGTCACAGCCTGCCAGCTCTGTGGGAAACTCACCACAACATTGATGCTGGCTTGTAGTGTAGCCAGCGTCAATGTTGGGGTGTGCTCATCACTGCATGTAAATTAGGCAGTGTATAGCACAAAGGGGCTGCCCATGGGGGCCCCTGCACTGCCCATGCAAATTGCATGGGCAGTGCACGGGCACTCCACACCCCATTACCGTGAGCTGATGCATGGTGGACGGACTGCCAAACAAAGGCTGGTGGGAAAATGGGATAATAATCTTGAGGGCAATGCTGATTGCACTGCTGGCCTGGAGGATCAAGACCGGTGGCACTGCCAGCCTGTAGGCTGACAGCAACCTGGCAGTGCCAGGCCATTGGACCGTGGAGCTTACACCATGGTGCCAGTGTGCGTGTTGGACGAATGCAGTTGGCGGTCATCCGATCACCTCTGCAAGTCAGGTGGTCAGAGGACCGCCAGACTCATCATGCGGGCCCATGTGTGCAGTGTTACAAGTAGCTGCAATCACACCATCAAACAAGATAGAAAGACTAATCAAGCTGGGAATGAAGGTGGGTGCCTGTGTATCAACCTAGGCTAGATCATGCACTGACATTCAGTAAATGCATTCTTTTTTCTTATGCATTTGGGTCCTCCCTGTCCTTGTTTTCCTTAGGAAAGCTAACCACGTTTCCTGAATGCCAGGTCTTAGGAGTCTGCTCGCCCCTCAGTAGGCCATTAATTAAGGCCAAAAAATCCTTGGCGAATGCATTTATGAAAGCCTTATAGAACTCAGCCGGGAAGCCATCCGGTCCACAGGCTTTCCCTGTGGGAAGGTTCTTAACAACGTCTAGGAGTTCTGGCTTCGTAAATGGCTGTGACACGAATTCAGCGCGTTCAAATAGAACGCGCACAGGAGACATCGGTTAGACTACACGACGGCGTACTCGCCATAAGAGAAATAACTGCTTTAAGGTAAGACAGTTAATTTAACATACACAGGAGAGATTATTAGATATATTACGATGTGGGAGACTACTAATATATATTATTTTATGGCAGATACTTCAAAAAGGAATAACGTATAACATTACGAAAAATAGGAAAGGGAAGATAACATCCAAACAACCACAGGTGAGCGTAATAGGCATCTAATTGGATATACTAATTAGAACTAGTAACATAGAAAATGCATGAACTGATTGAAATGGAATTTTCTTCTTCACCTAAGGGGTAGATAAAATAGGATTCTCAGTAAATAGTGACCATTTCAGAAACGAGAGAAGAATATGGATGGGAAGAAATACTAAGGTAAAATCCATGGATTTGTTACTACACATTAGATCAAATATGGATATTTAGCACATATTGGGAAACTATTCTTAAAATTACTTTGAGCACATGTTACACAGGAGGCTTACCATTAATACAGTATGAGTTTAAGATATTATATTGATGGAGAGCTAGTCTTCACTATGATTTGGCCTGCCTTAATTTAATATAATCTAATTTTATTTTATTCATGAAAGTTAATTAGGTTTCTTAATGGGGCTTTTTAAACCATGGCACTAGGGTTTATGACAATAGAACATCACATAATTTATGACAATAATAGTGTGCATGTTTCTCACTATAAAATGGGTGCCTGGGATCACATGAGGGTTAATAAGGTCAGAGCTCTAAAAACAATAATAACATTGAGAGAAATGATTTTTAATTATGGAAATATTATTGTAGGTAGTCCTGATGAAATCCCTGGGGTAGTCCCCTGGATGAAACACGTGTTGACAAGGACAAGGGAATTGAAAGTTCTGTTTTCCTGGACATAAATTTATGGACAAGCAAGTTGGAGATTTCTTGTTGTGTCAGGTTAATATCAACACAAGGACTTTGAAGATAGATCGAGAAGGATGTTTAATTTGGAACTGATTGGAAATTGAAACAGGTTCAATTTTGAAGTAATAAATAATGTATAAAATGCATAGAAGGATTTCATTTTGAGTTTATCCTAATCATTGTTTAATTTCTGTTAAGTGTATACTCATAAGAACTGGTAGGGATTCAATCATTATATGTGTGCCATTACTTATTAAGTGTGACTGCCTATTGGTGTCCGAGGGTGAATGTAGGTAGGCAATTAAACACTTTTGAACTGCCTCTTCCAGTGCAGCAATTTGTTGTCTCAAGAACCGTTTATCAGCTGCCTCTTTGGCGATTACCCAGCCCCTAAAAAAGGCCTTAAATGAATCCCAGACTACCGCTGGAGTTGAGGATCTCTGATTGCGTTTGAAAAAATGCCTTATTTCGGCCTGTGAAATCTGTAACCACCCCTCATCCAAAAGGAGCTGGAGATTAAAAAAACACCTTCTGGTCTGAACTGTAGAAGCTGTGTGATAGAGAGACACTTCCAGTAGCAGAGAGACATGGTCTGAAAGACCAGAGTGCTGAACCGACTGAGATCTATAACACAATCTTTCTGATATCAGAATTCTTTTTATACGTGAGGAGCTTTTAAACCGAGTGGAAATACAAGTATATTCCCTCACATCAGGATTGTTCGTTCTCCAGGGATCGCATAGCATCAAACCTTAACATAATCTTAAAAGATTTTTGCAACTTTGGGTTTGTGCTGTTTCTTACCCCTAACCGTAGTATCTAAAACTGGATCCTGAAGGAAATTGAAATCCCCTCCAATAATAATTTTGCCTGTCAATTGCAAGAGGGAGTGTAACTAGCCTACATAGGGGACTGGGTTGTCTAACAGAGGGTCATAAAAGCTAACAAAGACAAATCTTTCTTTGGCAATTAAACACCAACGCCCGTCAGGGTCAGAAAAAAAATCCAGTGGCTGTGCATTGAGGGCTCTGGCTAAAAAGACTGCCACACCTCTGTGAGCCGCTGAAGCTGCAGCGACTACTTTCAAATCAGCTATTTTTTTAAACATGTAAAAATCCGGAACTTTATTAACCGGAATATGAGTCTCCTGAAGAAGTATAACTGAGGGATTTAAAGCAGTTACCCTTTCCTCGATTACAGACCTTTTCCTACGGTTATTTAATCCATTAACATTCTAGGAAAGTATTCTTAATGGAAGAGAAGATTTTGTCATTGATTTGCACCTTGGCTTAGTCTGAATAACATCACCCCCACTCTGGAGTAAAATACACTATCATAGACACAACAACGCTCTAAAGTGACAAAAATGGATCCTGGTGTCCATACTTCCCCCCCTACCCCCATCTTCCTTATCCCCCCACCCCTCACCCTCAGTGGCCCACACCTGGAGCCCTCCCGCCTGGACAGCATGAGGCCACACCCCTCCCCCTGACCCCATCCTTCCCTAGCCTGGTGCCTTGTCATAGCACCCTAAGCCATAGACTAGAGAGACTAAAGTAGAAATAGCCTGGACATGCGTTGTGGGCGCTAATGAGAAAAGCCTGCATTCTCTTACAGCATCATCTTCCTCATAGTCTAATACGTCGCCCTGCCGGTCTCTTATTAAGTTTTTTCCACCCCGGCCCGCCCCCCCCTTATTCGTCTTGACTGCTCAGAGTTTTGAATTACATGTAGCAAGGATTTAGCAGCATCCACTGTGTGAATAAAATTCGAATGACTCTGAAAAAAACACTTTAAGTTTGGCTTGCTGCACAAGTCCAGCCTGAGCCCCCGCCTTTTGAAATGCCAGAATCATCCCTTTCAATTCTCTTCTCTGATGCGCAGACACCACCGACATATCTGAGAAAATCTTGAACACATAGTCACCGGGAATCTGGAAGATTTTAGTCTTAATTGCTTGCTGAAGAATTTGTTCCTTGATGCGAAAATTGCCAAAGTTCACTAGAATAGTGCGAGGGTATTTAGAGTTTGGTAGCTGGACTGTGGGGACCCGATGGGCCCGCATGATAGTGAGATCAGAATGCTTGTCCGTTGGTCCTAATAGAACATGATGTTGAATAAGACCAGTGACCAGATCTGTGACAGTCTGGCCATTTTCACGGCCTTCAGGGACTCCCCTGAACCTCAAATTAGATCTACGTGAACGATTTTCTGCGTCGTGAAGCCGAATCTGTAGATCTAACAGGTCAGCCTGACACTTTGCCAGGGATAGTTCTACAGACACACGGACATCCTCAAGGTCAGAAACTCGCTGCTCGATATCCGTAATTCGCGAGTTAAATTGCTGGATATTACTACAGATTAAGTTCAATTGTGATTCTGTTCTCTGATTTGCGTCGTCTTGGGAAACTTTCAGCTTTTTTAATTCCCTTAGTATCTGCAGGAGTAAGTTTTCCGGGGGGATGTCAGTGGTTGCTGTATCTTTCAGCTCCTGTGACAGAGCCCCATTTTTACCATTTAATTCGGAAGACACAACAGGAGAAACAACATGAGGGGGAGATCCAGCTATTGTGTCTGCCCTGCCCCTACTGATTGACCCATGCAATGGAAGAGAAGCAGAGCTGTCTACCTGAGAGGCAGAGGTGCAGCCGTTAATCAGTGAAGGGGTACACTCCTTATGGCTTTTTCCTGCCCCAAACAAGGGATAGAGTGGCTTGGAAGCAGAGTCCATGTCTGTCGCCTTACCGCAGGAGGTCTCAGAGTTCCAGCTAGGGGTTGACTGAGTGAGCAGTGGAGAGCCTTTACCAAATGATCCCGAGCTAGGATCCGAATCGTATGGCAAAGCCCTTAAATCGTCAGATGGACAGTCAGATCTGAGGAGAAGGCTTGCCAAGTTAGTTACAGAGGTTGGTAGATTAAGAGGTAGGGGCGAAGTAGAGTTAGAAGTTAAATCTATGGCGGACGGTAGGGAGGTTTTGAAGCTGGAGCCTTCTGCATATGACTATCTGAAGGCACAGGGCGTTTTGTTTTGACAGTACGTGTTGTTCTAGTAGCCCTGGCAGCAGAGCGACCTGAGCCCAATGCGTGATATGGAGAATGCCGCATCCTCCCAAAAATCACAGAGTAGCCGTGTCCCGCCAGAAAAATGTTCCTATCCTGACCCTTCAGGTGCGATTAAATTATCAAGTGAAGCACTGAGAGGGGCCAGCAGATTGTACCAGGGGTCAGCCTCAAGACCAGTGCTTTAAATGGTTGACTTCCACTCTAATAGTTCCCTCAAAGGGAGAAAAAAAACAATAGTCTGCCTTGACCCTCAAAGTGTGACAGTATCCGGATATGGCTGAATACAAACCCGGACTAACACGATCATAACAACCGCCAAATATATTTTGGGAAGATAGCTCTCTAAATAAGAGACCCCCCTGGCACACTGACCAAGCCTGACAGTCAAGTCCCCCAAAATAATGTAATAGTGTTGAAAAGCGGTCTTTTCAGTTCAATCTCCCCGTTTTGTTTTTTTAAGGCCCCCTACCTCACCTCCGTGTGTCGTGCTGGTCTCTCCCTTGCCAGCGAGCTGTCCAAGAGCTGCTACAAGAGTTGAGAGGTTAGCTGGTTTCCACCCCTCAGGCTAGTCGAGTGAAAACAGCATTAGAATCTGCATCTGCATCTGGACCAACTTCTATGATCACTGTATCACACATACTCTCAGACAAGGTAGACCCACGCACATCCAAACCATCACTGTCCCTGACACTCCTGTGGTGCTTCTCACTGCACCATATATACATGACATTGTCATGCAGCTGTCTGATAGCACAACACCTCCATTACCATTAGGAACTGCTTGATGATTATTTATTTATTTTTTTCATGTGAAGGGCATGCAATCGTTGCAGTGCCTGGCCCATTGTAACACCCATGGCATTTCAGCCTGCATCTGATATTGTAAACATCTACATCATTGTCCTAGCTAACTGACACACTACTACCCTGGGGTTGTGTGGGTATTCCAAGGTTTTGAGGAATGGCATCATACGTCCTTCAGTCAAGTAAGCAATAGCTGTGTGCCGTCTCAAGGCACACATTCTATCGAAATAGCTATGGGAGTGTACACATGTGATTTTGAGGTAGCAAACTGCACATTGACTGGATTAAATCATGGATGTAGTGGCAATAGTGTGTGGCTTGCCATGGCTGCCATAGGATACCTTTATCAATCTATTGAGGAACTAGTACATGGGCACATGAATACTCCTCAACATGGACACACTTGCTCAGTGGTCAAAGGATGCATTTGATGGTGCAGGTTAGTGAGTGGTATGCCAGTGATGGAACTGATGTAGGGCAGCTCCATACTATCAGTGACAAGTGTCAGGTCTGTGGAACTGACTCAGCACATATGTCTGGTTTTTGACACTGTATAGACTGTCTGTGATACACAACGAATTGGAACATGGAACTGCCAGTAGTCTGGACCATTGCATGTTCAGGTGCCCTTACATGGCTATGGCCATTTATACAAGGGGCCCAATAGGACTACAGTGGTGCAATACCAATTGCATCGGTACTATCCTTGTGGCCCTCAGTGGACCCATTACTTATTGCCATGTGTATGCGTAGTCAGAAATATGTCACACCATGTTGCATGTGTCGTCCAACATCATCTATTAATGTGAAGGTCAATGATGCACTCAGCAGGAGATGCAACAGATCATCAAATCTACTGCTAAGTAAATGGGGCCCTTCTCATACATTCATATGCCCACATTACACAGCTTTTCACAGCAGCCGTTCTGAGTGGTGGAAAATGATACCTAGGTAATTATCTACTGACTCAGTGAATGAAACATTGAGATCACTACAATGTTTTGGGGCCCCCTTATATATATGTTGCATGGCGCAAGCCTCATTTGCAGCTGCTCATTACCCAGTTACAATATGTATTCATCACAGCACTTGGAGATGGTTGTGCATGGTAAATGTTACATCTGTCCTACATTTGCTACCTTGTTGTACAATTGAAATGCTGCCCTAACGTGGGGTATTGACTCTTCATACAGCTCACATACAACATGTTTACCTGCATTGCATGCAGTACCCAAACTTAACAGCAAGTGTCATGCATATGCTAACAAATTAAGGTGGAATGGCAATGGATGACTTACCAACTGTTTCACAAATCTCTATTCCCAAATGGTCGAGCACATCCTGCTCTCCCAACACCAGATCTGCCCAGCGGTGCTTGATTTGGTGGTCATTTGTTCCAGTTTTGAAAATCTGGGTTAGATGATAGAGCACCTTGCCCCACTGCAGCTGCGTTGCCTCCGTGGGGTAGCCTTGGATCACCCGGACACCCAGTTGCAGCATCATCGGGAGGTAGTGTGCCACTCCCCGTTTTGTTTTTTTAAGGCCCCCTACCTCACCTCCGTGTGTCGTGCTGGTCTCTCCCTTGCTGCGTGCAATTACTGAATACCTTGTGCATATGTGCATGTGTGGCTACACTGTTTGCACAGACATGATGGCACATGTGTGCTTTGCTTGTATACATGTATATCTAAGCTAATTTTGTTGTGGACTACATTATTATGTCAGAGATACAGATGTTCACATACCTACGACACCTAACATGTTTGGTGGCCTATGTTCAACACATGGTAATGCATGTGACAATCATGTAAACTTCTACAAACAGTACTCAGTGTACTTGGACTGTATTAATATCACAACAACCCAGCCAATTTGCTTGGGAATGTATGTTCACTCTGTGCTGTGTATTTGGATTTCCCTTCATGTTGCTCTGCTACATGTGTGTCATTTGTGTCCCCAAGCACCTTAAGTGCAGGAGATGTTATATGCACATGTGTAGTGTAAGATTGGTATCTGCTGTGTGTGTGCGTGGACATATTTTTTGTGATTTCTGTCTCATGTGACGACAGTAGTGTGTTCATGGGATGTGAAATCTCACATTACATTCTTCCTGCGTGGACACATGTTGCTTTTGACAAATGCATGTGTTTTCACATCAGTGCTACCCATGTTTCCGTATGTTGGAACACATGTGTAGATCATTTCTGTCAGCCACTGATCTTGTGACACCTATGCCCTACTTTTGTGCTAGGTTGCCTTTTGGTCTCACTCCATACACATGTCCGTGGCTGAGCCAATACAGTGGTCCAGGTGTGCTGACATATGTGGCATATGTGTGTATGCCATCAACTAGGCCCCCATATTTGTCCCCATCAGGTTAGTAATGACGGTCACAAACAATTGCATACCACTGTGTCACAGTGTTGCAGTCTGGCATAGCTGCCAGTTTACTCATCATCACAACAGTGTGAGTTCCTAGCGGAACACAAAAGCATAGTTGCATGTGAGGAGGTAAGACAATGGAACACCAGTCTGATCACACCCCTGTGCACATGCATCAGGCCCCTGACAATGTGCTATTTACATGTAGCCAAAGCAGTGGTGTGTGGGTTCACTGCGCGCGGACCTAGCCTGTTCAAGTTTGCCACTCAGCTGCACTATGCACCCCCTCAGCAGACACATGCACATTTGCATGCACATTTGTGGTCATACAGTCCTGTATCTCCGGCTGCATGGCCTAGTTTGGCACAGTGTCGCACTCTTTCATTTGTGGCAGATGATGGTTGTGCCAGCCACGAAGTGTGCATGAGTGTGTGTCCCACATTGTTAGGATGAAGTAATTTGTTGCAGACATTTTGCATGCCTTCTATTACATGGTGTCTGACAGACACTTTCAACACATGCACAGTGCTGGCCTTGGTGGGGGCACAGCTATTTTTCACATGTTTCCCTTAGTTTGGTGCATATAAGGTCAGGTATCTCCACTATATACCTAACATATCCAACTATGTTATCCATCAATGTTAGTGATTTTTTCACAGACACAAGACCATGGTGGAGCCTTTCTGGTAATTGGAACAGACATGGTGTTCTTAGCGGGCACTAGGGTGCTTGTGCGGTGACACTGGAGTTGGTGCTGCTCCATTTCTCATGATTCAACCCCATGGTCGTCAATGGCAAATGTTTTTGTAGACACATGTGTGGGACACAATGCAGCAGACAGGTGTATGTGTACACTACTGGTATGTCAGGTATGTGTAGCTGATGTATACTTGCTTATGTCACCACTTGGGTGGCATTGGATTTAGGTTCTGCCCCACGCTTACACACCATGAGTTATGTGGGACTTGCCTATGTGTGACTTCTTCAAAATGACCATAGCCTATGCCATTGACATACCTGTGTGCTTCTTTGTTTGGTGTGATGTGTGTGATCTGTATTTATTTGTCGACCGGTGGACACATGTAGTAATTCTGTGTGCAGCTTCTGCATGCAAAAGAAACCGGGCTCCACCTGTCCACACTTTGTTTGCCAGTCAGGGTGTTTCTGTGTTATGTAGATTAGGGTGCATGAGTTTGTGACATGCAATGTGTGTAGTGTGGTGTGGCATGTGGCTTATGTATTGTTGCCTGTACATCTCTCTGGCCCTGCCCATGTGTATTTATTTTTGGTTGGTTTGTTATGTGGTATGCTTGGTATGGTGACTTACCTATGAGTAGGCTACTGCAAATTCACCATCCTGGAACCGCTGGTTGATGGTGCAGTGGTGAAAGATTTATGCGTCATGGACGCTGCCAGGATATTCCGCCAGGATGTTTGTGAAGAGGCCAGGGTGTTTCACAATAGCCTACACATTGACGGAATGTATGTGCTTGTGGTTCTTGTATAGGTGTTCGGTAGCTACAGGTGGCACCAGCTGGACATGGGTACAGTCCTTTGCACCCAGCTCATGTGGAAACCCAGCTATCTGATAGAAACCTTGCTTGGTCTCATGCTGCAGCTGCTTGGTGTTTGGGAAGTAGATGCGTTGTGGCCTCAGGAGTAGGATTCGGTCCAGGACCTTTGGTAGGCAGCCACTAAAAAACATCTGTTGTCTGGAATGATCCAGATGCCATCATGTGGAGGACAGCGAGGAGTTTTGTAATGGGTGGGATGTTATGGGGAGTTTGCAGCCTTGCCGTGATGTGTGGCACCATCAAGTGCAGCAGGCATATGATGGACTTCTTGTTGAGTCTGTATATCTGGATCACATCCTGTTCCCTCATTCCTAAGATGGTGATTCAGTGTCTGAAAACTTGCTCCCTCCTTCTGTGCTGCCTCTGTGGCTGTTGTGGTGGCATTTGTGGTTGCTGCAGTGGTGGTGGTTGGATCTGCGGTCTTTGCAGATGTCTTTGGCTTGTGCCAGGCTGGAGATTTAAGCTAACATGGCTGGCAAAGGGTGATACCCTGAATCAGGTCCCAGGATGCTTGTTTCAGGTCCACGGAGGACTGGGCCTGGCAGTGTAGTCTTGACTGTTCCCATGGGGAACAGGGTCAAGAATGATTTGCATATGGCTGGGTCCAAACTGGGGTGGCATGGTGAGCAAACTAATTGATGAATTAAACCCAGATCTGTGACTGGGGGTGAATGCTTGATTGGTTCTACATTTCGTCCATTATTTTTGTTTGTTTGCTTCTATTTAATGGTGTGCATTTAACACACAGGCCTGCTACTTTATTCTTTAGACAAATGGCAAAGATTAGCTGAATAAAGATTGTGTACTTAGTACTTGAAATATACGTACTGTGAGGTGCTTGGTGCTCAGTTATTGAAAGCCAGTGTCATACTGCCCAGTTCTTCCTGTACAATTATCAAGTTGAGACAGGTCTAGAAATATATTATTACTGTCTGAACCAGGGCTATACCTGCTCTACTGGCTGATAGAAATGAATAAGCTTAATAAGAAATTAATATGCATGCTTTTAACTATCCATTCTTTGCAGACAGCAAACTGGGCTATTATATAAAGTAGAATCTCAGATAGTACAGAAACATAATGACCTGATTCATATCACAAATCATTTGCGTGTGCAAGATACACAGTAAATGAATGATGCTTTTCATTGTTGTGCTCTGCCTAGGGATTTGGGGTCACACGAATGAAGACAATTGTTTGCTATTACCAAATAGTGAATGTTATCAATATATTATTTGGTAATGCAAACATCATTGTATAAATGTGTCCTTGACACATTTTGCAATTCTGAGAGGGTCACAAATGGACTTAACTTATGAATATTAATGAGGTTGGTCTTGGTTTGTGACCCACTGGGAATCACTAAGATCTCAAGGATGGTGGCCTGCTGGGATCAGCAGATCACCTTGTCTGGCATTGCTTATAATTAAGGCAATCTTTTTTTTTTTTAAATGCAGCCCATTTTCCATAAAGGAACTTGGGATGCATTTAAAAAAAAGGGGAAGAGGTCCTTTAGGGATCCCTTCGCATTTGTGAATGGGTTACCACGAACTTCAATATTAGGAAAAGACACCCTCAACACACCCCTTCCTAATACCAAATCACAAACTCAAAATTGTGATTTGGTAACAGGTTACTAAGGGCCAAATGTATCAAATGGTTTTGCACTCGTAAACGGCGAAATCGGCCGTTTGTGGGTGCAAAATTGTGGTTTGCAATACATCAAAGGAATTCGCAGACCACAAAATGAAAATCGCAAAAATTGCGATTTTCGGCGTTGCGACCTGGATTTTGCGAATTGCAAATTACTATTCGCAAAATCCAGGTCGCAAGGCTATTCTGCAAAAAATCGCAAATTGTGATTTTTCGCAGAATGGTATTTTGCACATGCAAAATACCATTGTCTGCAACCAGGTGGTAACCTGGTGCTAAATTTCAATATGCAGTAAAACTGCATTTTTAAATTTAATATGTAAAGCACACATGCCCTTTTGGCATGTGTGTACTTTACATTGTAAAAAAAAAAAAATTGGGGTGCTGGAGAGGGGGCCTTAGGCCCCCAGCACCCTGCCCTTTTGCATTTCCCAAATTGCGATTTCTGGTTCAGAAATCGCAATTTAGGAAATGCAAAAAATTTGCAGCTATGGGCCAACAAGCCCATAGCTGCGAATGGGGCCAGTATCGCAATTTGCGATTCGGTAATTGCATTTGTGATTTTTAAGAAATCGCAACTACCGAATCGTAAATGTGATACATGGCCCTTTGCGAGTCTGTAATTGCAATTTCTTAAAAATCGCAATTACCGAATCGCAATGGGCCAGAATCATACATCTGGCCCCAAATCCCTATTTGGGCTTGGTACATGTAAGAATGCCTTTTTGCATTCACAAATGGGCCGATTCATAGAATTGGCCTGTTTGCAACCTCAAAAAGGCTTTGTACATGTGTTTACTTGAATCAAAGCATGAAGAATGCTAAATATTGATAGTTACCAAGTGTATAACAGTGCTGGGTCTGTGTAGGTGCCCCACATGTATGAGAGTTACACCAGGTACGTCCCCTTTGTGTCAGGTATAGCATGCACTGTTCTAGTACATTTTCTGTGGCCACAGTACTTTGTGCAGTGATGCTGCTATATATCAGGCCATGTCTCTGCTTTGTTCAAAGTTTCATTGTGATAGAGAATGGATGAATGTTGAACTTGGTAAAGCTAGCGCTCAGTCATGAATTCTTTGTACTTTAATGTGCAGGTTCACAATGTTCCAGCATTTTTCAGAAATTGCACTATCTGAAGTGCATTCTAGAAAAGACAGAACAGTGATTGCCTATTCATATTTTCAGCCTGCACAGCTCACATGCAACCTGTACATTTTCTGAATGAATATGTGTGATATCTGGGTTGCTGCTCTCAGAGCTGGATGGTCTGCAAATCTCAAGCCATGAAAGCCCAAACAGAATAGTCTTGTGATGGTCAAATTGCAGTCAATCTTCTTTTTATTGTAAATAACTCTGTTCCAATAGTATATGTGAGAAGAGGGCTTTCGACCCATTTAGTTTTTTCTTTTTAGATTGCCTGGTTTTTGGAGCTCTGTTGTGAATCTTACTACCTCAATCTAACTCACTGTAAGCTCTGTCAAATGCACTGGGAGTGCTAGCTGGTGCAGCTTTAAAAAGAAATTAGGTGCACTGCTGAGCAGCTGGGGTAAGATCTTCTAGGGTGGTTACACATAAACATATGCATGCATATGTTGACTGAGCAAGTAAGAGCAATGCACATGTTGGCCAGGTATCTTTGCGCAGGTCATCTGTCAGAAAGGGGATCCTTCATGAACTGGTGAGGACCTGTTGAGGTCCTATAATTTGATATAGCATTCACAGTATAAGTCTGTAATACTTTACTGTAGTGGGTTGTGCTTCACTGCATGGCAGACTATTGTTGTGTGCATCCCTACACAACAGTTTTGCATTAGCTGGGCCTAGCGGCTAGTTTGACTCACTACTCCTATGGTAAACAAGGCTCATAGGGCAGTTCTAATATTAATTTTATTCTATGTACACTGCTACAGGTACATCAAGTTTTTTGTAAATCTTTATATCAGCTCCTTAAATAGATTTTGGCTTTGCACCATCCTGCTGGCCCAATGAATGACTCTTCTAGCCATCTAGAGGATCAAAATAATCCCAACACAATTGGCCATTTGGAAGTGATTAGGGCAGTTTCTGGGACAAGAAAGGCGAGGGGCATACAATCTGTAGGATCAAACTACATTTTCTCACTGCCATGGACTGGGACGGATCAAACCAAAGAGAAAAAAAGGGGTGCCTCCGAACTGCCAGAACCAATCATGGAAAAGGATATTCTTTGAAGATTTTTAGGGAAAGGACAGGACAACTGCTTAACTTAAAAGTATGGCTTAAGACTTCCAGAGAGCACCAGAGACCACTTGAAATCGTCATGTTAAATATTCCCAAAATGCTGTACGAGAGGCTTAGGAAAAGGATGGAGTGATGATGCGCTTTCTTATAATTGGGAAAAAGTGCTAAACTTATGGAATCTCCCAGCCACTTAAAAGCTTCAGCAGAAGGGGGAGATGAGGAGAACATCATGAGTTTGGCAAGGACGTTTAGACCCCTGATGGATGGACTTGTACTGGCTTTGAGTAAATACACCTATCTCTCTAGGGTCAGTGGTACTAGCCTTCTCGTGCTCTCAGTTGGACAGTATATGGGTGGAAATTCTGTGGACTGGCCCTGAAGGTGCATAACCTCAATCAGGAGAGGCCCATCAGAGTTCTGCTGATACAGGTATCCTGAAAGTAGCAAAGGAGTATTGCTCATGAGGATTGGTAGGAGGGTGCTCTGCTTGAACAGTACAGAGTGCTTCTGGAAGAGACCACGGGCTGCAGAGAGTGCCAGGCACACAACATTGTACAGGTCTTAGATGAGGTGCTAAAGAGTAGGGGGACATGTCGGAGCTCTAGCGCATTAGAGGGTAAACATGGAAAAAACACCTCCTAAAGGTTCCCAAATGTTAGCGCTACAAGAAGGGCATCCCTGGTGGCTGGAACGAGCCACAAGGAGTAAAATGGAACTTTACCCATTTAAATATATGCAATGGAGCCGAATAAAGTCTTTTTTTTTTGTTTTGCCCTTTGTGTTTGGCTTAATGAAGGCTGTTGGGCAAAAACATCATGTCCCAGTATTGTCAGGCACCTTAGGAATCTGCAGTCCCCACCCCAGAGGACCTTTTCGAATTGGGACATGGATATGTCTCTGTGGTATCCTGGATGGAGTACAAATGAATCACAGGCAATAAAATGTCTGGAAAAGATGGTTTATTGGATGAAATCAACAACAATGTCCTCAGCAGCCATCCCAAGGAAAGCAGCCTCTCAAATGCCAAACATGGAACAAACCACCTCAGGCACTGGAACTTGCAGAAAGCAACCTTCCATGAAGGTGCACTGCAAGAATGACTTAGAACATTACTCACATCTTCAATACAGCTAAGATAAAACAATATAAGGTTACAAAAATAGGTTGCCCAACAAGAAACAAGTTAATATATCACATGCTGGTTTAGATGTTTGGGTCTAACAATGTTCCTTCTAGGCCTGTGAACACTTGCCCCCTGGTTTTGCCCCTTATCCAGCTGTCCATTGTCACCCCGCTCACCATTTCCACACACACCCATATCCTCACACTCATGAAGTGCCAACCTTCCCCGAACACTCTCACCCAAACCCACATTACGAGCATTATCACCTACACTCGTAGCAAAACCCTGTGATATACCACTCCCACCTCTTCCACAATAACCACCAAAACTGTACCCAGCATGAACACTTGCATGGGGATTGGAGGAAACCACATCAGGCTCCCCAGTGACCTTTACCAAATTTCTTTTGTTCCACCACTCCCCATTTTCTAACATGATGGTGTGTTTTCAAACTCAGCCAGCCTTAAAAGTCGAATAAAATCTTGACCCCCAAAACTTCTACCTTGAGGCCTCTTCACTCTCACTCTTCCCCCACACAAAATTGCACATCCAAAACCTTTTTAAGGCTGTCATATCTTATTTTACTTGTAGCTTGCAAATTCTCCACCCTATCTTTAACTTAGTTGATGTTTGAAACAGGCACACCCTTCATCATTTCCTGCACAACCTACCCAGGAGCCAACTTATTGCAAGAGTGTCTACCCTTTAATAAAATGAAAGGGGCAACGCCAGTCGTAGCATGTGGAGTGTTGTGATTACACCAAATCCTTTCAGCCACCAACTCTTGAACACACCTCCCAACACGAATGGCCAATTGTGTTGTTTCTTTCAAAATTCTATTCACTCTCTCCACCAGACCATTCCCTTGCAGACTGTATAAAGCAGTAGTTAGATGCTTGATATTGCACCCCTTCAAAAATTCAATCATTCGATGCGACACGAATTGGACATCATTGTCCGTAACAAGAAACTTAGGAATTCCCTCACAATGAAAAATCTCTTTCAAGAACTCAATTACATTAATTGTGTTCGGCTCCCTCAAAAATGTGTAAGAAACCCATTTAGAATGATAGTCCACACCAACCAGCACGTACCTCTTGCCCTCATTCTGACCCCCAATAGGACCAATGAAATCCAAACCCAGTTTTTCCCAAGGCATATCAGGATATTGTACTGGACATAACGGCACCTCCCTCGTATGTAAGCTCTTGTCAGCCCCAGTGCTCACTCACTGCAATTCTTGACCATCATCTCCACTTCAGAATCTATGCCCGGTCACCAATAATACAAAGCAACCGTTTCTTTGTGCCAGTAATCCATACATGTCCTTTATGAGCCAATTTAATCAATCTGTTTCTTAACTCACTAGGCGGAACCAAATGCTCCCCTCTCATCACCAGATTATCTTCCACATTCAACTCATCTTTCACCTTGCAAAAAGGTTTAATCTCTTCAGCTACTGGATATTATCCAGGCCAACCTTCACAAACATACTTCTTAACAAGTGAGAGAGAATTGTCCTTGATCACCGCTTCTTTCCAGGACTTTCTGGAAATAACCCCTTAAAAAAAAAAAAACTCCTTCAATCATCCCTACAACAACTACCTCCTCCTAATCTTCCTTCTCTTCACTCGTATTGAGTACTGGACACCTAGAAAGAAAATCTGCCCTGCAATTTTTTTCCCCAGCTAAATGTTTCATTTTCATATTGAATTCATATAATCTGGTCAACGTGGGACTAGTTTTATTAAAAACCTTATCATTCCACAAGTATACTAAAGGCTTATGATCCGTGACTACAGTAAACTCTCTCCCCCACACAAGTCAAAAAATGGTTTGAACCCCAGACACAAGCCAGAGGCTCTCTCTTTATTGTGCTGTAATTCTTTTCAGCCTTAGAAAGACTGCCGACCCCTTGTTTGTTTAAAACATGGGTTAGCTGTAAGAGAAGCTTTTTTGAGAACAACCATTTTAATTCATACATACAGATGACATTTTCAGTAAACATACCCATGAGTGTGATATTCATGCCAGCCAAAGCTGAGATCCATTTGATTTAATAGTAATTTAAAGCTCGGTTACACTAAAGTCAGATGCTTCTACCTCTATTAAATTAAAGGCCAAAAACAAAATGGGAATGTTGGCTTTCATTAGAAACCAGCATCTTCTCATGTGTTAAATCACATTTTTTCTGTTAATTACCTACTGTATACATGTATTAACATTTTCAGATAGTACTGATAAAAGGATTGTTTGGAAGTAACCTTTCCTCGTCAGATGAAATTAAGATTACAGCTAATGCAAAGAAAAGCACTCTGAATCTGAATGTGCATATGCTCTAAAATACTGCCTAGAAACTAATCAGAAAAGCTTTACCATGTGAAAGTCAATTTAAAATCTTCAATTAGTATATGGTATTTAGCCACCCTTGCTGTGTAGGGCATCATGAGAAATATTTCAACCTTTGTTACTTTTAATACATAAATGACAATAAATATGCTGAGGCAATGGTTTCGAAATGTAATTTGAACTTGTCTCATAGAACTGTAATGGAAATGTACTCTGACAATAATTCTGTAGTATGAACGAAGCAAAATACAAGATGTTAAAATTAAGAGAAGTGCTGCCGCTCAGCAAGAGAGTATTGATTTACTAGGAGTTTCCTGACTTAGCTCTTCATCATTGTGCCCTCAACAATGCCACATATATATCTTCAATCTATACTAATTCTAGGTTAAACATACATATTTGTGCCAATAATAATTAATAGGATATTTGTAAAGATATCATATTAGCATACTGGATCTTCAAAGACTCAGAGCACCTTTAAAATCTGCAATGTACTCTTTGTGTACCACAGAAATCAGTATGATATATAAAGATAACATAAAGCCTCAAGCAGCAGTTGTTGCTATGATTACAAACACAAAGAGAGGTGCAATATGATTTTCTTTGCAATACAAAAGTCAGGAGTTAGCGTTCTCGAAAATACAGCAAATACATAGATGGAGACCTTTTTACATACCTTCACTGTTTTTTTCTATTCTTTTGGTGGAGAATTCCACAGTCATAATTTAATTTACTCTTGCTAGAAATAAGTTTGTAAACTCTTGAGAGGTTGATAGGTATATTATACCTTGCATTTTTGGCTGAAAATTACTTTGTGAATAGGTCACAGGGTGTTAATTTTATGTTTATCTTTTTTTCCACACATTGTCCTCAAGCAACTTACCAAACAACGTTTGAATTGAAAACACTTTCATTTCCATCAGATTTTGCGTTACTAAATTAGGCTAATGTTGTTTTGGTGTGCTTATACACACCCAATATGATGCCATGATCTTGGATTTTTTGGGGCTTCATTCTTTTTGTGCATAGAAGTTCAAATGAGATGCATACAACTCCCTTCTGTGGTCACAAATGTCACATTTCTATTGAGAAATTCAATCTGTGTACTAGGATGAGGAAATTCACAAGAATGATGGATTTTGATCAGTTCTCATTTTGTGATTAGGGCTTTGAAAATGAGAGGTTCACTTTTCCAGATGGTATGTGCCATTGGCATGGTGGCACAATTCCCAAATGCACAAACTACCCTGCCTTCATACCGAGAGGGATTGGTTCAAATTAAGCACCTGTGTTCTCAAGTAGTCGTTACAGTAAAATAATGTGTTTTTCCCACTTAGATGCCCCTTCTTTTGTTCCCTTGTCCTCAGTTGTTCTTTCTCGGGTGCTTCTAAATGTGTCTCTTAAAAAGACAACAAGCTCTATTTTAGTTCTGGTAACTTTATAGTTTCGAAATGTTGTCAGTGGCCTGTTGAGGTGTGACCACAGGTAATATGATGATATTCCACAACTGTGTAACTTCATGGACAGTCACCAACCACATCACAACTACACCAAAGTTTCAGACTTAGATTAAAATACCAAATGTTTGCAGTGAATTAGCAAATTTACCACAAATCCCTAAATTCACAATGCCACTTGTCAAATGAATTTCATATCTGGACAATAATTTTGCTGGAGGAGACATGTAAAATGTTACAAAAATGTAAAAAATAACTTGAAGTTCAAAGCTACATGTCTGACAAGTGTTCAGTGTGCATGAGTATGTCTATTTAAGGCAATACCATCAGCTGTGGTTAGGCTGCAGCTTCTCTGGTGGGCTCTGTGCTATTCAATGAAGGTATGTGAAGTAGCGTTTGTGGGTATTGCCTGTCTTAGCATTGCAGCTGCAAAGTGGGGACTGTGTTATGGGATCCATACTGCTAGGCTGATGAGGAAGTGACATCACAGTAAATGGTTCAGGAAAGCTCAGATTGGTACCAGCAGGGGGACCTACGAGATTCGGAATTTGAGGGATTGTGACAAGGCCAACAGGCTTGTCAGAGAATAATTACTTTGACAAGTGAACTGGCCATGGATGCTTACTTGAAGCCCTGCTTTGATCCCTCTCAGAGTTCAGAAGAACGGGCCTGACACTCCTGAACTCATGTCTTCAACCACATGTGGCTCCTTTCGAATAGGTGATCACCACAGGTAACAGGCAGACTCTAAAATTATAGGTCTCTGTGTGAGCTGCCTGTATCTACCACTGATATATATTGGCTAGCTATTGCCCTATCATTTCTCAATATATTCTCCCAGTGTTCCCTTATTTTGTGCTATATGCTCCATATTTTCTCTCACCTTGTTCTATTTTCTTTGATAGATAATTATCCACTTAGCCCCGTAGCTCATCTTTCCCTATGGGCCAATTATTTTCTCTTTTTGTCCCCCATTTTGTGCTGTTCTGTATGTTTAAGTGCATTATATATACTTCAGTTAATTAAATAGGCTTTGTGCTTTTTATGCTGTATTATATACTTTATGTAAAATATGTTCTTTTATACATTTTTATATTTAATATAGTTATGATTAATAATTTGTTACGTTTACTTACATGTAATATGAATGAGTTTATGTTATCTATAATATTTTTAGTATGTTTTGTACACTAGACGTGGGTGTGGTTTTTTTTGTGGATTCTTTAGGGCAAAGTGTGTTGGATATGGTTTGCCTTTGTTTTCCAGATCTATGTTCTTTCAAGGTTTTCAATGAATTGGTAAAAGGTAGTGTGATCCAGGGTCTGTTGTAAGACAATGTAAGCTGTAAGGCACACCTGATGCTCCCTTCATCGTGGCGTCCTATGTTTAGATGTAACACAGTTTCAAAAAGTACCTGCTGCCATGTTCCCTGTGTGTCCATCAGTTTTCACGAAACAATAACAATGTCAAGCGAACTCTGGTGATTAATTTAATGCTTCTGCTGGAGAGAGATTGGAGTTTTGTCTAGTGGCAGTTTTCATTCATGAGTTCATGCAAAGACTGAATATTCCTACTGCAAAGAATTTGTACAAAACAAACAGCCAAATTGGATTTTATGTGCCTTGCTCTGTTAATACGTGTTGGGCTTGGCTCTCGATACCGGGTCATCCCCTGACTTTTTGTTTTCACCTACTTATTTTCTGAACCTGTTTGTGCTTGCATTTAGGACTCTGCACAGTTTACTACTGCTAACCTGTGCTCTCTGCTTTAAACATAGTAGAATTGGTTTACACCTAAATGGCCTATTTAATTTCCTTGAAACTCCCTATTAAAGTGGTACTGCATGTGCCCAGGGCCTGTAAATTAAATGCTACTTGGGGGACTGCCACACTGATTGTGCTACTAATTTGTTCAGCCCTTTAACCATGTCTCAGGCATGCCATTGCAGCTTGGGTGTGCAGTTTAAAAATTGCCATTTCGACCTGGAAAGATAAACCTTTTTCAGGCCCAAACCATCCTTATTAATACACAGAAGTCATCCTTAGGGTAGGCCCTAAACTACCCAGAGGACAGGTTGCACTGTATTTAAAAACATGGATTGGACTTTTATGTTTTACATGTCCTAGTAAGCAAAAACTCAAACATTTGTTTTGGACTTCTGTAAGGCCTACCTCTCCCACTGAATAACATTGGGGTTACTTTTTTATATTTAATAAGCAGTAACTTCCAATTTGGAACAGTAGAAAGGTCGAATTTGGTTTCTAAAGAATTATAATTAAAAGCTCTCTTTAATGGTAAAGTTGGATTTTAATCACAATTATGAAAATACTACTTTTAAAAAGTTGACATTTTCTTGTCCTAACCATTCCCTCACTGCAGCCAGATCCTATGTCACTTAACCAGTGTATTGGTCCTAGGAAGTGAGAACAAGGTAGGATAGGTGTTGCCAGTATGGGCCACTCTAAGTTAACGAGGTGGGAGGAGTTGTCACCTACCACACTTGCACAACATAATGGCTCTGCCTGAGCACTCTCACTAAGGGTTTGTCACTGGTCTTTTGAGACCCCAAATAACTGGGAAATGCAAAGACAATTGAGGCCAGGACTTGTTGGAAGGAGATGCCTGACACCTCTGGAATTAGAAACCTCTAGAAGCTTCCTCCACTTCAATGTGGCACCAGGTATAAATATTGGACCTTAGACCTCAACTCCTCAGATCACTTCAAGACCTGTGGACTCTGGCAGGAAGAAGGACTACCCAGCTCTGAAATCTACTCTCTAACCTGTTTTGCTGCCCCAAAGACTGCTGTGGATGCACCAGGACTCTTCTACTGTGAGTTTCCCTTTCAAACCAGCCTGCATGTGCGCTCTAGGACTCCAAGATCTACAATGATCAATTGGCTGATCTCCTGTTCTGAAGCCACTGGGACATAACTGTTTTCTCTGCACCACATATCTTACATGCAGAACTGTACATCGCCTCAATAGCACCACCAGTCCAACCCAGCGTGACACATCTTGATGCTGGCAATCAGCCTAGCTTGATCTAGCCTTGTACATCTTGACATAAGTCCTCACAAGCCTCAGTGGCTTCACAAAGTACTGCCAAGCCTTACACCTCCCCCACCTCAGCCCCTACGCATTGTTACTCAATGTTTTTACAAGATCCAGTGACTTCCATGATGACAAAGCAGGAGCTCACATCTCAAGCTCCTGATGACAGTCACTGATTTAGCTGTGTGACAAATCTTTGAGCAGAATCTCACATTGCAAGTTCCTTGATGATGGTTTCTCAAAGCCGGCTAGTGCAACTCCACCCATAAGCCCTGTATCACTCCGCAACCAGGATTTAAAGTACTTTTTTCTGCAGGCTGTCTGGGTCCCTGTAGCGTCTCATGCTCCATTGCAGTCATTGTGAATTTGTGATTTTGCCCCAGTCTGGTGTAATCAGATACAACAGTTGTCGCTTTGTGCTTTTTTTGGCTGTACTTTCACTTAAGTCTTTAAACTTGCATACCTCCGGTTCTACACAGTGGATTATTGTTGAATTGGTCTTGATTTATTTAGTACAATTCACCATATTTACCTAAAATGGTGTAGGATTTTTCTTGTGTTGTGTTTTCCATTTATTACTATTTGAAACACTGTACACTTTACATTAAACCTGACTGCTCTGTGCCAAGTTGAGCACAGCCTAATTTGGGGTTTGCTTGTGACTTCACCCTAACAAAGTTTGTGTTTTCTGCTTGAGTAGGTTTTTACCCTCCCCTCAACCAATACCACAATTTCTTACAATAAGCTACAACCCTAATTAGCACAGTAGGCTATGAACTGTCATCTAAAAGCTGAATGCAAACTGCAAGGTATTGGCAAGACGGTTATGTGTTTTGAACATCGTTCATTATCCTAAATGTTGATAAAAAGTGTTAATTGGAATAGAAATACATTCTTATTAGTAAAGCCAGACACTGTGGCATATTTTAAATCCCCAGTTTGTACTTTTTCAGAGCACACACTGTTAGAATACACTGCCTACTAGTATCAGTGACATCTGACTCCTCATCTCCTCATTGTCTGTAATATTTCCTATAGAATGATTACACACATATAATTAATTAGTTCTGTATAATGTGCGTGTGATGTAAGGTGCTCCAACGCTTAATGCTGGTATGTGTAGTACTATAAAACAAATGAAATGCATGTTAAAGAAAGGCTATGGAGAGATTAAAGGCACCAGTGAAGCATGGTACTGATCGAAGGTTTTTTTTTTGCTTTGCAGATGAGGGGACCAACAAAGATTGCCAAACGTTTGTATTATGCTTATTCTTATTCTTATTCTTATTCTTATTCTTATTCTTATTCTTATTCTTATTCTTATTCCTATTCTTATTCTTATTCTTATTCTTATGATTAATGTGTGTGTAGTATCCAATAAAGGACGGTCGGAAGCAGAGTGGCACTTTCTTTGAGAAGTTTATTTTCAAGCTAAAAAGGACCCACGGAGAACCGCTGCTTACCAGGCGAAGTGCAGGAACGGTCTGCTCTCACCTGGCAACCAGGATTCTACATGAGAACACAACATACATCACAATGGCATGTAAAATATTCCACAAGATAGAAATAGACTAAATGAAATGCTATGAAATGCTATGTGGATACTACAACACGCCCTTCCCATAAATCAATCAACTTAAATCGTAGTCTTGGAGATGTACAGGTGATCTACTAATTCTTTTGCTACTAACAACATCACATACATGTTGAGAACTATTTACATTGGAATAAGATGAAGAAGGAACAAAATCATTTTGAACAACCTCAGAGGCGTGTCCTTCGGAAGAATCATCCTCTGTTACATTTAAGTTACAAGGAGCAAGAGGTAGAGCAGTGTCAGGAGACACACTGTCATTGACACATACCTTATTAGGCTCAAACAAAATGGAACTCTCATTAGTACCAAAACGAGTTCTGTTATATACCTGTGCCTGCACATAGAGAAATAGGAACAATTCTAGATTTATTCCACCAACCTTTGTCATGTACTAATACTGCATTTTTTGTGACCTTGCCAATCCTAAAAGGAAATGTAAATATAGATTCCCCTTTTTTCACCTTAAAAGGTTTCTTAATAAGAACTCAGTCTCCCACACAAAATTCTCTATCCTTAGAATGTTTTAACAAATCAAAATATTATTTTTGTTTCCTTTGTTTGTTCTCAACTATTTCCCTCACAGAGTTTGCAGAATTATCATGTTTAGGATTTGAAGAGTGCAAAGAGTCTAGCCAACAGGGTACTACCCTTGATCTACACTTCCTTCCTCTCAGCAACTCAAAAGAAGTAATTCCAGTAGTGGAATGAGGAGTGGAATGATACCCTGCAATTTTCTTTCTATGGAATTCCTCAACAGCAACACCAGAAGAGCAGTCTGTATTCCGCCTTTATTAAAACGATTTGCCCTTTCCACCGAACCATTTGCGGAAGGACTATACAAAGCAACTTGAATGTGAGTGATGTTGTGATTAGTGAGAAAAGTTTTCATCATTTTAGAAACAAAACGGGTGCCATTATAAGTTACAATTTCCTTTGGAGCTCCTTTCAATGAAAAAACATTTTCAAGAAATGAAACATCTGAATTGGTGGAAGTAGAATCTACAAAGGAGTAATATATCCACTTAAAAAAATAATCAATCAAAACTATTGTAAATCTTTTGGTTGCAGGGAGCAGATTGAATGGAGCCGCAAAATCCAATGCTACCTTAAACTAGGGCTGATCTGGCCAAGGCACGTGTTGAAGAGGTTTCTGTATAGTATTCCAATGTTTTTCGGAAACCAAACATTGGGGACACAAATTAATAACATTCTCAACTTGTTTATTCATGGATGGCCACCAATAGTGTTCCCTTCAACTTCCTGCAGGTGGCAGTGATGCCCAATTGACCTTCATGAGCTAGCTTTATGATTCTATCCCTCAAACTAATAGGTGGAATAAAACAGCTGTTGCAAATGCAAATTTTATTTTCGCAATATAATTCCGATGAAACTTGAGCAAATGGTTTCAAACAATCTGGGATACTACGAATGGGGGGGGGCAACCTTTTTTTTTTTAAATCCATAACTTTCAATAAAATCTCATCATGTGCAGTGGCATTCATCGAGTCAATTTCGGAAATTGATCCATTAAGATCACTGACTGTATCAATAACAGCAGCAACACATTCATACTCTTCCTGGATGCCTTCTGAAAGAGGCAGAGGCATATGTGAGAGACAGTCAGCCTGAAAATTCTTCCCTCCTTGAATGTACTTGATAGTGAAATCATATTCCTGTAATTTGGAAAGTAAACGTACAAGACGACCGGAAGCCTTGTCCAGCCCATCACCATTCAATAAAAATAATAGAGGTTTGTGGTCAGTGTGTATTTCAAAAGAATTACCCCATAGATATGTTTTGAATTTTTGAACAGCCCAAACACAAGCTAGCGCTTCCCTCTCTATGGTACTTTAGTTAGTTTCTGCTTCCAACAGAGCTGTGGAAGCAAAAGCTATGGTGATGAGTTTACCGTTCACAGACTGCTTGAAAACCGCTCCAATGCCTTTCACACTAGCATCAACAGTGATGATGCATTTTCCTTCAGGAATAAAGGGGCTTAAGGCAGGAGCATCACAAACAAGACCTATGAGCTTAGTGAATGCTGAATCAAGTTCAGAGGTCCAAGTAAATTTAGCTCCTTTTTTCAATAAATTTCTTAATGGCTGCACTACCATGGCATAATCAGGTACAAAACGGGCATAGTATTCGCATAAACCTAAAAAGGACCTCAGAGTATTTTTATTATCTGGATCTGGTGCCTTAAGAATTGCTTTTAAACTGCAGAAATTAGGTTTAATACCATCAGCAGAGATGGTGTGTCCTAAGTAATCCAATTGTTGGACTAAAAAATTACATTTTTCTGGCTTGATTGTTACACCAATGTCCTCTAATATATATAACACCTTATTCAAAATTTCAAAATGCTCGTCTTTATTATCAGTGAAAATAAGAATATCATCCTGAAATGCCTGAACATTGGTCATGTTAGAGAACAGAACATCCATTGACTTTTGCAACACGCTTGCAGCGGAGGCAAGCCCAAAAGGAAGTCTTAGATATTTGTAGGCTCCAAAAGGTATTACAAAGGTAATGAGTTCTTGAGATTCAATGCTCAACACTATTTGATGATAAGCTGAATGCAAATAGATGCAGAAAAATATTTTGCGCTCCCAATATTAGCTAACATTTCCTGAATGCGTGGCAAAGGATGGCAATCAATAATAATATTATTGTTTAAAGATCTCAAATCAACACAAAGACGTAGCTCTCCAGACTTTTTTTTAGCTAAAACAATAGGTGAAACCTATTCTGAAGAATCTGTGGGAGAAATAACTCCTTCCTTAGTAAGGACACTGAAAAGTTTTTTAAAATCATTTCGTACACTGATAGGTACTGGACTCACTTTATGTTTGACAGGAACGGCGTTCTTCTTCAATCTGATGACAGGTTCAAAACCTTTCATAGAGCATATCTCATTTTTTAAAGTTTAGGATACATAGAAATCAATATGGGTAGAACATCTTCGTCAGGTTTTAGCTGTAAACCCAACTTGGCTAAATCCATCCATCCTACTAAATCTCTGCCATCTACAGCAACATACACTTAAGTCCAGGTGTCTCTACCAAGGATGTTAAGATGTGCATGAAAATAACCTAATAAATCAATTTCCTTATCCCCAAATGTTTTAGGGTTTATATCTGGGTGTTGCGATTTGATGGAGTTATACCACAACGTATAGGCGGTCCTGAATCTGCAATGACAGTAATGGAATTACCATTAATAATAGCTTGGCACATGAGACCTTTAACCTTAACGTCTTTTTGAATATTTTGAATAGTGAGAAGTACATTCGAAAATGTATTGGAACATTCATGAATATACTATTATGAGCATCACTAGGAACATTAACATTGTGTATTCTGACAGATGATTCAGAATACTGAGACTTAGTGACAGCTTGAAAATTTCCAATTTTACTTCACGTTATGCGCTTCTTACCTATGGCTGAACATATGGAATTGTTGCCTAAATGATTTTTGGAACCACAACGATAACACGTGATTTCTTTTTTCCTGTTTTTTGTTGCCCTCGTATTTATGGCAGATACTGTATCATTCTCAGTAAAATAAGAAACTAGTGAGAGGCTTTCTTGACTATTCATAACCTGAGTAGAGATTATTGATCTTTCTATACCTATAGCAATGTCTATGACTTTGGATAATGAAGGATTCCTACAGGTGAGTAATCTTTCTTGCATTTTTTTAGAAAAACAATTAAAGACAAACTGATCTCTAATATACGAGTCTACACAACTTTCAAATTCACAAGATGAAGCTAAAATGCGCAAAGCAGCTGTGTATTCCTCAACTGATTCCTCAGGTAACTGCTCTCATTTAAAAAAAACATCTCGTTCTAGCAGTACACTGGCCTCATCAAAATATTATTTTTTAAATCTTTCTTTGGCTTCCAAATATACAGGCCAGTCACCATTCCACCAGGATTAGGTATCAGAGGAAAATTGTCAAAAACTTTCTGACCTTCAATGCCTAAATGACCAAACAACAAGGCCAATTTTCTGGCAGGGCTTTAGTGAAGAGCATCAATAGCCAGCAAATAGTTCTCAAAAATGCGTACCCATTGTTTCCATTTGATTTCAGGTTTGCCAGATTTTCGCAAAAATGGTGGTGGATGTATTACATTTTCATTAGTAGCCATAATATGGATATGTAGCAAAAAGTAAAATAAAGTGAAATTTACAACACAATTTAAACACTGCAATAATACCCAAACACAGAGAATACGAGAAAAGCAGAATGTAAAGATAATGTTGAAACACAATGGTATATATATATATATATATATATATATATATATATTATTATTATTTTTTAAATACTCTATTCCTTCTTCAATATGAAAAAAAAACACAGTTCAGAATTATTTTGTATAGTGTGCGCATCACTGCGCTGTTAAATGTTAATACTAAACTGCTCAGAAACATTGGTATGGTGTGAGTGTCACCCCGCTGCTAAACGTTACCAATAAAATGCTCAGAAAAAAATGTGTATGGTGTGCGCGTCACTGTGCTGCTAAATGTTACCATTAAACTGCTCTTCACAAAGTAGAAAAGGTGCGCATCACTGCGCCTTTTGCCCGATGTGCAGCTGACAAATAAAAAATAAATCACTTTTAATAACAATTCCCCTTTAAATGCGTGTGTGTCACTGCCAGCCGTAAAGCAGAAGATACGTGCGTCGAGGCAAGCGCACACAAGTGCAGCAGTAGGAAGCGATACAGTGCATGAGAAGGGCAGCAGAGCGCGACAGCACACCACGTGCGAAGACAAACAGCAGTTGAAACAAACTTTGGCTAAGAGTTGAAAGAGGCAACTCTGCCGTGGAAACTGCACAAGGAGGAAGCAAGGTAAAAGACTCTTCTTCACTGTTTTCTTCTCATAAAGCAAAACTTAAAATAAATAAAAAGAGTCACAGTTTTTTTTCTTTCCTAAAACAAACCTGCAGCCTTGATTCCAAATCCTGTGGGTCCTGAAAAAAACATCAGCTGACACTGAGGAGTCAAGGAAGCACCCCACTCCTGGTACCAAATTGTAGTATCCAATAAAGGACGGTCGGAAGCAGAGTGGCACTTTCTATGAGAAGTTTATTTCCAAGCAAAAAAGGACCCACAGAGAACCGCTGCTTACCAGGCGAAGTGCAGAAACGGTCTGCTCTCACCTGGCAACCAGGATTCTACATGAGAACACCACATACATCCCAGTGACATGTAAAACAGTCCACAAGATAGAAATAGACTAAATGAAATGCTATGAAATGCTATGTGGATACTACAGTGTGGTAGTTGGAAACCTCATCGCTAGGTACAAATTATAGACTAAGGGAGTAATTTTATTGAAATATTTTCCATGTATTGTGCAGATTTGGGTGACAAGAGCAACATGACTTAAAAGCCCCATCCAATAGCCAAGCCAGTAACTGTTTTATTGTTGGTATATTACTGGGAGTACTGACAAGTATTATTTTTGTCATTATTATTAAAAAATTAAGGTGTCTTCAGTGTGTGTTTTGTAAGGGATATGTCAATATCTTAAAGGTTTGAGTGCTTGTGTGTCTGTTTATCTGCTCTTGTGTTTCTGTTGATAGTTCTTTTAAAGTTTTGAACTGGTGACATTTCACAATTTAGTTTCATAGGTTTGTAGGGATTTGGGGAGCAGGCAGTTGAAAGGTAGACTCCTTTACTATGGAGCTTGTATAAGCTTCAGATGTGGAAGCCATGTATGTTAATTAATGTATTATGCCTTTGATTCCGATTTTAGCCACGGAAGGTGGATGGTTGTTTTTGATGGTTTTAATGATAGCAGCCTACCTGTAACAACCATTGGAACAGTATTTAGTGTATTCTGAATGGATTATGTGATGCTTCTTTTTGGAGCAGGTGTATCACAAGTATAGTAAAAAATAGTCTCCCCCGTTTGTGACCTAAAAGCCAGTTCACTTAACATTGTTGGATTTAAGAATTATTTAAAATATACGGTTTCAATAATGTTTCTATAATTATCCTTGTTGGTACTCCTAATTTGAAAGATTTTGAGCTGATGTATCTCTAATCCTGATATGATGAGGTTATATGAAGTTTACAAATATATTCCTAAAACGTATTTAGTACTTCGTTAGTCAATAGTACATTATATTTATGTCTTATAGTTCAAATAATACATTTTCACTTGGAAGTGTGGTTGCATCTGCCACAAAAAGTCACCTTCTACTCTCTCCTCAAGCAGGGACAGCAAGCGGGATGATTTTGTGTCTTTTACTTATACAAGTCTTGTTTCCTTTATTGAGTATTGGACTTGTTAACCACTTCGCTGCCAGGCCTTTTCCCCCTTAGGTGGCAAGCCTTTTTTTGGCTGTTTGGGGGAGTTCGCGCTTAGGCCCTCATAACTTTTTGTCCACATAAGATATCCATGCCAAATTTATGTATTTTTTTCCCAACATCGTAGGGATTCTAGAGGTACCCAGACTTTGTGGGTTCCCCTGAAGGAGACCAAGAAAGTAGCCAAAATACAACAGAAATGTAATTTTTTTTTTTTAATGGAAAAAAAGGGCTGCAGACGAAGGCTTGTGTTTTTTTTCCCTGAAAATGGCATCAACAAAGGTTTTGTGGTGCTAAAATCACCATCTTCCCAGCTTTCAGGAACAGGCAGACTTTAATCAGAAAACCCAATTTTTCAACACAATTTTGGCATTTTACTGGGACATACCCCCTTTTTACTATTTGTGTGCTTTCAGCCTCCTTCCACTTAGTGACAGAAATGGGTGTGAAAACAATGTTGAATCCCAGAAGGCTAAACAGTTCTGAAAGGAAGACACAATTCTGAATTCAGCAAGGGGTAATTTGTGTAGATCCTCGACTGTTTTCTATAGAAAATAACAGCTGAAATAAAAATAATATTGAAATTGAGGTGAAAAAACCCAGCTATTTTTCTCCACGTTTTACTCTGTAAATTTTTCCTGCGATGTCAGATTTTTGAAAGCAATAGAACGTTACGTCTGCTGGACTCTTCTGGTTGCGGGGATATATAGGGCTTGTAGGTGCATCAAGAGCCCTAGGTACCCAGAGCCAATAAATGAGCTGCACCTTGCAATGGGTTTTCATCCTATACTGGGTATACAGCAATTATTTTGCTTAAACATAAGAAGTGAAAAATAGGTATTAAGAAAACCTTTGCATTTCCCAAATGGGCACCAGATAAAGTGATGAGAAGCAGTGGTTATTTGCACATCTCTGAATTCTGGGTTGCCCATCCTACCATGGAATTACAGGGCATTTCTCAAATAGACATCTTTTTACACACTGTCTTACATTTGGAAGGGAAAAATGTAGAGAAAGACAAGGGGCAGTAACACTTGTTTTGCTATTCTGTGTTCCCCCAAGTCTCCCGATAACAATGGTACCTCATTTGCGTGGGTAGGCCTAATGCTTGCGACTGGAAATGCAACATGGACACATTACATTTTTACATTGAAATCTGACATGTTTTTTGCAAAGTGCCTAGCTGTAGATTTTGGCCTCTAGCTCAGCCGGCACCTAGGAAAGCGTAGCAAACCTGTGCATTTTTTAAAACTAGACACCTAGGGGGATCCAAGAAGGGGTAACTAATGGGGCTCTGGCCAGGTTCGGTTACCCAGAATCCTTTGCAAACCTCAAAATTTGGCCAAAAAAACACTTTTTCCTCTCATTTTGGTGACACAAAGTTCTAGAATCTGAGAGGAGCCACAAATGTCCTTCCACCCAGCGTTCCCCCAAGTCTCCTGATAAAAATGGTACCTCAATTGTGTGGGTAGGCCTAGCACCCGTGATAGGAAATGCCCCAAAACACAACGTGGACACATCACATTTTCCCAAAGAAAACAGAGCTGTTTTTTGCAAAGTGCCTAGCTGTGGATTCTGGCCTCTAGCTCAGCCGGCACCTAGGGAAACCTAGCAAACCTGCGCATTTTTTTAAACTAGACACCTAGGGGAATCAAAGATAGGGTGACTTGTGGGGCTCTGACCAGGTTCTGTTACCCAGAATCTTTTGCAAACCTCAAACTTTGGCCCAAAAAAACACTTTTTCCTCTCATTTTGGTGACAAAAAGTTCTGGAATCTGAGAGGAGCCACAAATTTCCTTCCACCCAGCATTCCCCCAAGTCTCCAAATAACAATGGTACCTTCCTTGTGTGGGTATGCCTAGTGTCCGTGACAGGAAATGCCTCAAAACACAACGTGGACACATCACATTTTCCCAAAGAAAACAGAGCTGTTTTTTGCAAAGTGCCTACCTGTGGATTTTGGCCTCTAGCTCAGCCGGAACCTAGGGAAACCTAGCAAACCTGTGCATTTTTTTTAAAGTAGACACCTAGGGGAATCCAAGATGGGGTGACTTGTAGGGCTCTGACCAGGTTCTGTTACCCAGAATCCTTTGCAAACCTCAAAATGTGGCCAAAAAAAACCACTTTTTTTCTCTCATTTCGGTGACAGACAGTTCTGGAATCTGAGAGGAGCCACAAATTTACTTCTACCCAGCATTCCCCCAAGTCTCCCGATAAAAATGGTACCTCACTTTTGTGGGTAGGCCTAGCGTCCAAGACAGGAAATGCCCCAAAACCCAACGTGGACACATCACATTTTCCCAAAGAAAACAGAGCTGTTTTTTGCAAAGTGCCTAGCTGTGGATTTTGGCCTCTAGCTCAGCCTGCACCTAGGGATACCTAGCAAACCTGGGCATTTTTGAAAACTAAACACCTAGGGGAATCCAAGATGGAGTGACTTGTGGAGCTCTGACCAGGTTATGCTACATAGAATCCTTTGCAAACCTCAAAATCTGATCAAAAAAACACTTTTTCCTCTCATTTCAATGACAGAAAGTTCTGGAATCTGAGAGGAGCCACAAATGTCCTTCTACCCAGCGTTCCCCCAAGTATCCCAATAAAAATGGTATCTCACTTGTGTCGGTAAGCCTAGCGCCCACGACAGGAAGTGCTCCAAAAAACAACTTGGACACATCACATTTTCCCAAAGATAACAGAGCTGTTTTTTGCAAAGTGCCTAGTTGCGGATTTTGGCCTCTAGCTCAGCCGGCACCCAGGGAAGCCTACCAAACCTGTGGATTTTTGAAAACTAGACACCTAGAGAAATCCAAGATGGGGTGACTTGTGGGGCTCCGACCAGGTTCTGTTACCCAGACTCCTTTGCAAACCTCAAAATTTGGCCAAAAAAACACTTTTTCCTCTCATTTCGGTGACAGAAAGTTCTAGAATCTGAGAGGAGCCACAAATTTCCTTCCACCCAGCATTCCCCCAAGTCTCCCGATAAAAATGGTACCTCACTTGTGTAGTTAGGCCTAGTGCTTGTGAAAGGAAATGCCCCAAAACACCATCTGGACACAACAAAATGATCAAATACAAAACTACCAGGTTTTTTTTTTTGGTGGGGGGACTTGCGTTTTTTGTCTTGGGCTCAGCAGCCATCCAGGGAATCCTACCAAACCCAGACATTTCTGAAAGCTAGACAACTGAGGGAGTCAAGGGAGGTGTCACTTGTGTGGATCCCCTAATGATTTCTTACCCAGAATCCTCAGCAAACCTCAAATTTATCTAAAAATCACTTTTGTTCCACATTTCTGTGTGGGATCACCAGACCAGGCAAATTTCCTACCACCAAACATTACCCTCAGTCTCCCAGTAAAAAATATACCTCACTTGTGTAGGTGGGCCATGTGCCTGTGACAGGGAAAGCCAAAAACATATCAAATTTGAGGGGGAACCAAAGCGGGTCCAAAAGGGCAGTTCGAAGAAAAAACATTTTAGCCTGACAAGTGCAGCAGAATTTTTATTGGTATAGATGAGACAATGTTGAGTGGTATGAATTTTGTGGATTCCTGCAGATTCCGGAAGGTTCCATCACAAAAATGTGGGAAAAATGTGTGATTTCCAGCAAGGTTGCAGGTTTGCAGGGCATTGTGGGTAAGAAAATGGTGTGGGGTGCATGTGAAGCCCACCACCCTGGAATCAACCAGATGTTTAGTTTTAAGATGTGTCTGGGTCTTGTGGGTTTTTCTACATGACAGCATTCCCAACATAAAAAAATGCAGCCCTCACCAATCCAAGTGGGACGATTTTGAGAGTTACCAAGCTCTCATGGCCCAAATGTAAACCAACACCCAAAATAATCAAATGCCTTCTTGCTTGCCGTGGAATAAGATGTTTTAGTGTGTGGGGGAGAGCTGAAAGACTGTTACCCCCTTCATTTGTGGTGGGGGCATAACCAGGCCCAAACTGATTAATTCTATGCCATCTAGTAGAATTTTTGCCCCACCCCTCTGGGGTGTGGATCAAGAGTAATTGCCTCATCTACCCACTGGTGGGCAGCACAGCTTTGGCCCCATTTATTTAGGGTAGGGGTATGGCCATACCCCCACCCTGTTATTTTGAAAATAAAATCTTCCCTGGTCTCTGGTGGGCTTTCTGCCCCCCTTGGGGGCAGATGGGCCTTCCAAAAATAAGCCGATCTGCCCCAAAGGGGGGCATATATAGCCAACAATAATGTGCCCCCATGGGGAGTGACCCTTGCCCAAGGGGCAGCCCCCCAAACAAAACACACACATACACACACACCAAATCCTGGTGTCTAGTGGTTTCTGCATCCCTTGGGGGCATATTGGCCTAACAAAAATAGGCTGATGTTCCCACTCAATGGGTGCTGAAATGGCCTAAATACAAAGTGCCCCCCCCCCGGTGTGTGACCCTTGCCTAGGGGGTCGCTCTCCATACATAAAAAACATAAAGGTAATAAAAATATATATATATCCCTGGTGTCTAGAGGTTACTACCCCCCCCGGAAGCAGATTGGCCTAATTATTAGGCTGATCTGTCTCCGGGGGGCCAGAAAAGGACTAAAAATATTTTGCCCCCCCTTGGGAGCTGCCCTTGCCCAAAGGGCCGCTCTCCTAATGCGTTAGTACAAAAAAGAAATCCCTGGTGTCTAGTGGCTTCTGCCCCCAGGGGGGGCAGAAATGGCCTAAAATTAATTTTCCCTCCACGGGGAATGACCCTGGCCTAAGGGGTCCCTCCCCACATATTAAAAAAATAAATAAACAAAAAAAATGTTTTATCTCTGGTGTCTAGGGGTTTTCTGCCCCTCCCGGGGCAGATCGGCCTAATTATATTAGGCTAAGCTGCCCCCGGGGGGGGCAGATATGGCCTAATAATATTTTGTCCCCCCGGTGAGCAGCCCTTGCCCAAGGGCCCACTCCCCTTATGCGTAAGGATAATAAAAATAAAACAATTCCCTGGTGCATAGTGGTTTCTGCCCCCCCTAAGGGAGCGACCATAGCCAAAGGGGTCTCTCCCTACATATAAAAGAAAAAAAAAGGAAAAAAAATTATCCCTGGTGTCTAGGGGTTTTCTACATCCCCCCCCCGGGGGCATATCACCCTAATTATATTAGGCCGATCTACCCCCGGGGGGGGCAGAAATGGCCTAAAAATTAATTGCCACCTCTGGGGAGAGGCCCTTGCCCAAGGGGCCTCTCCCCTCCTGTCCATATCAAAGGAAAAATAAATCCCTTGCGTCTAGTGGGCATTTCTGCAGCCCGATTGCATCTCGATTGGGCAGCAGAAATGCTTGCAGAGACATGAAAGGAGAGGAAAGGCCTTTCTTTTCCGTTCATGCCTCTGCTGGCCCCCTCCTCCTGAGCGGAAGAGAAATACTGAGCATAGGAGGTGACGTCTAATGAGACGCATGCTGACGTCATCAGACGTCACGGGGGGGTCAGGGGTGGAAGGGGAAGCGATTCCCTTCCAGCCCTCACCTTGGAGGGTGGGGGGGGCCCTCGGGGAGAGGTGCAGCCACGGACGTAACCATTACGTCCGTGGCCCTCAAGGGGTTAAAAGTTGTAATTTTAAATCCTATTGGCATAATACTGATTGTTTTAGCTATGTGTAATTGCTTGGACTTTACAGTTTTTTTAATATATTAGTCATTACTGTTTATTGATATATTTTTAAGTTGTCTCTCTTAATTTAATATAGAGCTGGTTATGTTTTTTTGTTTTGTAGATGCATTCATAGCTCACATGTTTTGCATAATCCCATTGTCAAGTTTGAAAAACAATATTTTTGTTTTTTTATATTGTTCATATCCACATTATTTTAACAATTGCTTTTTAGTATTGAATATTGGTTTGGTTTATATTATGGTGTTTTACATAGGTGTATCAAATTCCTAAAGGATATTTAGGCAACAATAGTTTTGTATTATGATAGTTTGTTAGTAATGTGACATACAACCTCCAGAATGCAGCTGCACATATGACTGAGACTGCATCACCATAATGTGTTTGGTCAGTGTAACTCATTTTTGTCTTCCTCTACCTAATAAATATGTCTTCATTGTCATTGTGTATCATATTTAAAGCCTCAATTTCCCCAATCGCTTTCTGGCACTATTTGCTTTCTTTTGCTTTGCACTAGTGCATGTTTTTTTATGTTTTTAAAGATTAAAGTGTACCTATAAGAGATATGATTCTTGAACTATGTACACCTACGGTTTGGGACAATATGCAGATATCACCGAACATCTCTGAAGATGGTTGTGCAATCCCACTGTTTAAGCTACAACTAATTGTGTTTCCTTTATTGCTCTTGCTTTCCCTGGTTTCTGAACTTAGCACTGGGGTAATTATAAAGGTGACACATTTCATTTTCATTTATTCATTCAAGGTTTGTGTTTCTTCTTCCCCTGTTGCCACTCAGAGCCAGCTATCTACAAATAAAATCCCAAACCCATTCCTGCACCAGTATCTTACAAAAGTAGTATGAATATGGAAGAATCATTCAACCTCTACATTGTCCATGAAACAGTTCCAAACAGCAGTCTTCATTGTTAGATTTTGTCCTTCTCTCACAGGCAGATCATTGCTTGCACCTTTACAATGCTAAATAACACTCCACAGTTTTTACATTCAGTAATCGTTGTACCAGATGTGAAAAGGCATAATAATTATTTAAATACTTCTCTGCAAATCACAGCTTCTTGACATAAAAAACAGTTACACATGTAGCTAGAATTTCCTACTCATATCTATTCACTTCATCCGGGCTACTACAGTCTCTTTGGTGGCTGACTACAGAATCTCTCATGGAGTGTGCAGGGTCAAATATGAAATAGATAGATTTAGTGAAGTGACAATGTGATTCCTTATAGCCATTGTGCTTTGATTGTGTTTCAGTTATGTGATGCCTTCCCGGAGAAGCAGGATATTGCTATGACTGGCATGTTCAATATAGGTCAAGAAGGGCCAAAACCATGTCAGATCTTCAGAATAAACACAATGAACATTTGCTTTCAGATTGATTTCATTTAAATTTGTCTTAAGTGATGTATTAGAAGACCAAGGAAAAGTGACCATTTTCTAATTTGGAACTTTGCCTTTCTTACTGCAGAGAAAAGATGGGCATATACAGTAGATGACCTTGAAGTGGTGGACAATTTCAAAGGCACTCCTTCTCCTCAAAATATGTAGCCAACATATATTGAAACAAAAGTGGATTTTGTGAGAAAGTCCCCAACATAAAATATACATTAACCTCTGGTAACTTGGCACAAAAGCAGCCAGGCTTAATTTAGAGGCAATGTGTAAATTATTTATGCAGTGCACAAACAGTAATAAAGGCAAAACACAAAACAAGAAAAATCCCACACCAGAGAAAAGCAGAGTAACATTTAATACATTCTTTGACACCAAAATAACAAAACTTCAATCAGTAGAACCAGAGATATGCAATTTCAAAGATGTAGGTAAGTATAGTGCATAAAAGCACAAAGCACAGCTCATGGTTATCTTGTCATGACACCAGGGGAAAGTCAGAAGTTCAGGCTGACTGCGATGGAACACGGGCCAGATACAGGGACCAGTTTGGTCCCACTGAAAACATTACCTTCTTAAAGTCTTGGGTGAAGAGTCCATTTTGCCTGTGAAGGAGTAGGGAGAACATCATGGATGGTCATCACTGTAGTGAGTAGAGCAGACCGGGTGTCATGGATGAACATCCCTGTAGTGTGAAGATCCTGTCAGTCATCGTGAAGAGTCATTGTTTGAGTTTCGCGTTGGTGGGCACCGCAAGCCAGCAATGCTGTAGCAGGAAGTGCAGACCTTGCACTGCTGGTCATCGCTGGTGGTCGCTGTAGCACAAAGAGTCAGGTCCACCAGAGCTTTGCATTGGTTAACATCACAGGTAGGCAACATCTTGGCAACAACTGGTCGGTACGCGGATCCTTCTTCATAAGAGTGCACTCTGATGTCAACCAAGCACCCTGTACTATAATTATGGCCTGCACTTGAGATGACGTGTATTAAACAGGGAGGTTTAGGCCTGACAAAAGACTTATTTTGCAAACTCAAAGTGGCAGTTCAAAACTGGTCAGGTTTGAGACTTGTTTTAAAAAGTTACATAAGTTGGTGGCACAAGACATGCTACAGGCCAAATAGCAGCATTTAAGTTACACATGGTACCACTTTACTTGGGACCCATAAGTAGATTAAAAGTGCCAATTGGATGTGAGCCAATTTTACCATATTAAAATGTGAGCAGAAACATTATACCACTGTTTACAGTGATAAAAGATACAGAGTTCTAAAGCCAACAAAATTAATTACATCCAAACAGGAGGGGAGAAGGCAAAGTGTATGGGGGGAACCACCCTGAGGCTGTCAGATATAACAGATGCTCTGGTCTTTATTAATAAATGTAATTCTTGGGAGGAGACTCCCACAACCCAGACTTACCTTCAATCATTGCCCTTGCTCCACTTTAAAATGGCTACCTCGCTCACTATGCTCTCTAGGTCTTTGATGATGGTGCTGTTGTATTGCACCCTAATAACTGCCAGCAAGCAGGTCTGAGGTGTGCAGCATTTCTTTACTGGTGATTCAACCTGAGACCTCAGTATCAACTCATCCTTTTGTCTCAACTATGCCCTCCTTTTCCTCCCAGTCCTTTTTGTCCCTTTTTCCACCCCTTGTCCGTCATGTTCCCTGAGCCTGTTTGCAGTGTTCTTGGTCAGCTAGATCACTGATCAGCAGGGCTGGTTTCCTTCATCGCTCTCCATTACATGAGCTATTTGTAACCCAAATGTGTTTTCTTCAGACATTCTCCAAGAACCTTGCACACTCTTTTGCACTCCTCCTGTGTGTAACTGCTCTCTTTAGTGTCTGCTGTGATTTTTTTATGTTCCTTCGATGAAAACCCTAGCCATTTTTTCTGCCTCTTCTCAGAACCTCTATGGCAGATGTTCCCACATTGTCATCACAAATACCATAATTCAAGTAAATGCTGTACATTTGGGGCCCAATTCACAAAGAAAGGTTTGGCTGTGTAGATCTACTCACATATAGATCTACTCTTACACCTTGGTGTACTGATGTATCTGTTTGCTGTTCACCATGTTCAAGTGGAGGTTTACACCAAGGTGTAAACTTAAGAGTATCCACCCACTCAAAAGAGGGAAGGGAGACTCCTGTTAATGTGTTTATGAGTGTAAAATTTCTATTAATATATTTTCACTAGTTCGTGGAGATCTCTGCCATCAGGGTGGAGAGCACCCAAAAGAAAATGATAGGGACATCTAGTAAAGTTTATTTTTGTTTTTAAATAAACACAATTAATTTTATGTGTAGCAAATATGTATAATAATTGGAAACAAATAATACTATCCTATCACTACTTAAAGAATATATGGTACAGCATACTACCTCCTAAAACGTAGCTTTATATTAACATGCCAACTTATTTAAAAAGATCAAATCATTTGAAAAAGTAAAAAAGAAATTAACATCAAAAACACCCACCATCACTAATAATTTTATTTTGAATTAATTTGCAACAGACCTGGTTATAGGTCATATTTTAATTATTTTTTATTTTTTTAAACGTGTTAATCGAGGGTAAAAATTTAATTTAATTGTATTATTTTTTTTAAACAATATAACATTAATTATACTTGACTTAAAAAATACACCTGTTTGTATTTTAAATTCAGAATTAATTTAAGGTATTTTACATTGTTTCCGCTAGGGTCTCAGCTTTTTAGCCAGCACGCATTATTTATTCTGGCACTATATTGGAGTACTAGTGGTTGGCGACATATAGTGCTTCACCTACTAAAAGGCAGAGCTCGAATACCTTTAAGCCTGTATTGTCACTATTAGTGTGCCTTAAACATATAAGTGTGGTTTGTCAACCTCAATTTCATAGATTGTGTATTTTGCAATAGAATGTCTCTCACTAAATTCTTCCTTAAATTTTCATTTAGCCAGACTGTTTTGAAGTTATTGCTCGCCATTTTTGTCTTGTCCCCCACATCTACTCCTAAATCCTCTGGTTACATTTGCGGTCTCCGCCACAAATGGCGAGGTGCAGATCTGTATCCATAAGGTTGTGAAGTGCATTTTATCGCATGTGAAGTGGTACTATTGGAGTGCTGATTTACATAATCCAAAATAACTTTTGTGAAGCGGACCCTTAATGCCTTGTTGTACATTTTATTTGATTGCTTAGCTTTTTCAACCGTAATGTCCCCGTAGTCACTACTGTGAATGGGTTCGTTTGCACGGATGAAATAACATAAAATCATTACGTTTGGGTTTTACATTATTGAAACATGGCCAAGTCTCGTGAAATTAACGGAAAAACATCGGCCTTCCTGCATATGAAACACATTAACAATATCTAGTTCTCTCAAAATAATTTAGAAGCAGTGAAAAAACGTTCGTTCTCATCGGTCACGAATGCACCAATTCAATTCTCTTCTTGTTCATTGGAGAATATATTTAAACAGGAAATGCAGCGTTCGAAATCTTCCAAAAAGTATTACTGGACTCTATACTCTTTTTTTTCTTAAACTCATGTGATGTGTAAATTCATACTTTGCCCTAAAGTCAAAGTAGACTCTGATTTCTGTATGAAGAAAACCCGTATCAGCGGAGATTTGGCTTATAATTAAATTCATCAAAGCAAAACAACAAGAAACGCAAAATTAGATGTTATCATTCTATAATAGGCGCATGAAGAGAGCCAGCTAGGACGTTTCATTGGCTCTGCGTAAAACTCTTAGGGGCATATTTATACTCCGTTTGCGCCGAATTAGCGTCGTTTTTTTCGACGCAAATTCGGCGCAAAACTAACGCCATATTTATACTTTGGCGTTAGACGCGTCTAGCACCAAAGTATGAGGAAAGAGCGTCATTTTTTGGCGTGAACGCCTTCCTTGAGTTAATGAGATGCAAGGTAGGCGTTCCCGTCTAAAAAAATGACTGCGCCGCAAATGCGTCGTATTTATACTCCCGGGCAAAAATCACGCCCGGGAGTGGGCGGGGCAAAAAAACCCACATTTGCGCCGGTTTTTAGCGCCTGGGTCAGGGCAGGCGTTAAGGGACCTGTGGGCTCAAAATGAGCCCACAGCTGCCCTCCCATGCCCCCAGGGACCCCCCCTGCCACCCTTGCCCACCCCAGGTGGACACCCAAGGATGGAGGGACCCACCCCAGGGACATTCAGGTAAGTTCAGGTAAGTATATATATATTTTTTTTTATATTTTTTTTTTGCATAGGGGGGCCTGATTTGTGCCCCCCTACATGCCTCAATGCCCAATGACCATGCCCAGGGGACATAAGTCCCCTGGGCATGGCCATTGGGCAAGGGGGCATGACTCCTGTCTTTACTAAGACAGGAGTCATGTAAATGGCGTCTGGGCGTCGTTAAAAATGGCGCAAATCGGGTGGAGGCGATTTTTTGCGTCAACCTGACTTGCACCATTTTTAAGACGCCCTAGCGCCATTTTTCCCAACGCCGGCGCTGCCTGGTGCACGTGGTTTTTTTCCACGCACACCAGGCAGCACCGGTCTGCTTGCGCCGGCTAACGCCATTCAATAAATACGGCGCCCGCATGGCGCTTCAGAATGGCGTTAGCCGGCGCAATATTTTTTGACGCTAAACTGCGTTAGCGCAGTTTAGTGTCAAAAAGTATAAATACGGGCCTTATTCTCTTCTAATGAACTGCCTGCATGCTAACCCGACCATTTTACTCCATCTTCTTTTGTTCGTCTGATGTGTCTTGATAAATATGGGTAGACATCTGACAGGGTAAGTAGCTAAGTACCAGGCGCCTCAGCCTCTATCACCTTAATAGCATAATAGGCACCAAAAGAAGAGGGTGTTTTTAAACATCTGCAACCAATATTCAGATAGAAAGTGAAAGGCAGAAAGGAATGGGAACCTCAACAAAAGTAACTGCGTGATTTGTAGAAAAAAATAGAATGGCTCAATCTGCATTATTTTATGGCATATTCCTGAGGCCATTATATGCCATTAGTGCTCGACAACCAAACAGGAAATATATCTGTGTTTCCTATCAAACTTTTCGTTTGGAACACACAGGCCTTCTCCCAGTATCCAGTTAACGCAAATCGTTGGAAAAAGTGTACCGTACTATCAAAAACGCTAGTCTTCAAATCTTTATTGTGTAATTAATCAAAGCTATTACAATTTTAACAAAATACAGAGAATAAAACGAGGAACGTTTCTGCACATAAATAACTCATGGTTCAAAACAACACTTACAAAAAAAGTCTTATAAAAGCCCACGCGAAGAATGTAACCGCTAATTGTTTGTAGGAACTGCTGCCGCCAAAATTGCTTCACACCACGATCACAAGGGAGTGGGTGGCGCTCACAGACTGTATAAAGTCAACACTATGTCAAGTAAATAAAAAAAACTCACAAAGTGGTGGTGCAAAGGATAAACAGCAGATTGGTCATTAAGAGATATCCTAAAAAGGGAAAATAAGAACTGAGACTGTTTGGAGAATACCAAGGCTGGGTACTGAGTCCCTCTAAGTGGCACGCACAGCAGCCTGTACTGTAAATGGAAACAGTGCATCAGTGTCGTCTTTTTGTCCTAGAAAAAAGGCCTTTATTTGAAAAGGTATCGTGGTAGAAAGGCCCTGACTCAAAAGCCAAATGGTACTATTACAAGGACACACCAGGGAACAAACGATGGAAACATAGGCCTTGCAGGCCCTGACACAGGGTATCATCCCCTGGATTTGATCACTCTGAGATCACTAACCCACATTCAAAGTATGCACTGCTAACTACAGTGCCAACATTACTTCAAATAAAAAGAATAACACACAAAATGCAGATGCGGAGAATAAGCAGAGATCAGTCATTTGATAGACGTCCTGGTGACAAGGGCGGTTCGGCTGAACCAACTGTGGTCAGAGTGAGAGCGGTACCCCTTGACTGGACGCTGGGCCCTTTAAACCTGTTAAGTACAGAAGTAACACATTTGGTCAGCAGGGCACTAAAAAGAGTATTGTTGTTCGACTCCTGCCGTAACCTGACTTTGCACTCATTCAGCAGTGCTGGACAAAGACACATCATGTTCAAGTGATTCTTCACCCCAGGGCCACCCCCTGTAGGATGTTTCATCTGTAAGTCGACGCCAGCTGGCCTGGTGCTTTAAGAACGGCCATTCTCCCAACCTAAGCGAAATAAATATTACCTTTAGATAGCTGGAGTATGTACAGGCCAAAAAAGGAGAGGGAGATACCTGCTTGTAAACACTGATGACTTCAAATTCCGCTTTGAAGTTGACAAAACAACAGTGCTGCAAAGAGTGTGAGGTTGTTGCCTTGTCATTAGAACTGATATTGCCAACAGGTTGGTTAGTGTACTTGATTTTACTAAGAAACCTGTTTGATTTCTTGGAATAAGCCCCTTTGACTCCACCCACAGCAATAGATCCTCCAGAAGCAAATTGGCATAGTATTTTGCTTCATTGTCCAAGAGCGCGATTAGCCTGTAGTTATGTGGATCAGATTGAGAACCCTCTTTGAAGACTGGGTGAATTATAGCCCCCACCAGGAATCTGAGATAGTTGAGGTCCACACAGAGTAATCAAAGAGTGTGGAGAGCCAGCCTGCCTAGAGCAGTACATCTTGTTTGAAAAGGGCCTGCGGCAGGTGGTTGGGCCTGGGAGCCCTATATGACCTTACTTTTGAAATTATACGCTCAAGTTGCCTTATCAGAAATGGTGTGTCCATCTTTGAAGAAAGCTGGTCATCTTCATCTTGAGGAAGTCCCTGAGTAAGGATTATACTTGGGAGGTAGTGACCACTGTCCAGCAACACATCTTCATCCTCGTTTGTCTGGAAATGAGCTAGGAAGGATGCCCCAATCGCTTTGGTAATACTAGCATAGCCCAGGCCACTGGTTCCATTCAGTTGCCTATTCACCATGGCGCATAAATTCCCGGAGTTAGATTTCTTGCATGCACAAATAAGAAATATCCAGAAGTGTTGCAGATGTTTCTCCTTCTCTGCAAAGATTGGTTACCTTTTCTTTTTCTGAGAGAGCTTGAAAACATCAGTCATCTCCTTAACTCTGGGGTTTGTCCTAACACCCCTCAGGCCTTATTACGGGCTTTTTTCGGATCCAAAATTGCCTTTGAGGCAACAATTTGTTTAGGAGGGCTGTGCCGTGGAGCCAGCAGTGAAAATGTGATGAGCAGTTGGGTGATGAGATTCATCTATTGTTTTATCAGAGACCTATAAAGTGCCCCAGCTTCCACCAGGCACTGTGTGCAGTCCATCATAATAATGTCACTGACATTAGCACTCCAATTGAGGTGCCTGATGTTCTCAGTGCAGGTTTCCTTACATGTGGTACTGGCGGGAGAATGATAAGATAGCTTAGAGTTTATGTTGATGATTTGGGGGCGGTGGTCACTCTCACTACTTGGGAAAATAGTCAGGGGGATCTGTCAGTAACTTTCTACCAATGGGAACATTTTCAGGTTGCAAATTGTATATATCAAGATAGGACTACATTTTTTATTGGTTCTTGACATGTTCGGTGGTGTATCTTGTCAGAGCCAACCGTTCAGCGCATTGTAGCCCACGCTGTTGAGTTCCAAGACCATGAATTCAGCTAATGGGTTCCTTATTCAGCCCCATGGCCTAGATTTTTCGCTGATGTTAATGAGAGCTACCCAGGAGGGGCCCATCAAAATCCTCATGGTTCTCGTGGAAAAGATTTGTGTTATCAAAAATGCACTTGCAAAATTATGATGTTCAGTGTAATCTGCCCAGAAGTGACAAATTCTGTATATTTTATGATTGACTGGTGAACTTTGGTTCTCTAAATAAATCATAAACTGTACTGTATATTATTCAACAAAGCGGGCACACACATCATTCATGGCCCGTCATGAGAGATTGGCAGAAAAGCAGATAGCAGTTTGAATCAGTTTAATGAGTAACTGGCTTTGGGTAAACTTTTCAAACAGAAGTTGATGGAAAATTACCTAAAATTGCCAAGCTGGGAGTAATGTTGCTAAGGCTTTGATTGTGGACTGACCGCTAAAGATACTAAAGAAACATTTACATACAGTGAATTGCATATTATTGGTTTACTATGAACTCCAGACTGGAATTCCCTTTCTAGTTAATTAACACTCCCAGCTTTACTTTTCACCCATTTCAATAATATTGTAAAAAAAGACAATGGGCCCGATTATGAGTTTGGTGATCTGTCGATGCCGGTCGCCGTATTACGAGTCATGCCGGCCAATGGAGCAAAGACTGCCGTGGTTCCACCAGCACCGCCAGGTACCACAGAGTGCCACTGTTACAAGGCAGCACGAACAGGCCGGTGGAGCCTGTGTTGTTGCAAGGCACATTATGAGGTTGCGCATTGTGACTGTGGCGGTCCAACCACCAGGTCCCAGAAGGCAGAAATGGGACTTTAAAGGAAGAGACTCACCTGCAGGTAGTCTTACACGTCTCCTGCCACCATGGAGCCATTCACACACATCCTGCAACTGCTGATGATTCTCAAAGGAGACCAAAATCCATGCCACTGTGGGAGCAATTGACCATAAGTACACACACCTAACTGTATCATCAACTGTTACAACAGATTGTTGCTCTGTCATCCACATGAAATGGGGCTCACAATATGGGCACCAGGTACACGTTTCATTGTGTACACAGCCGGAATCATACATAAAGATGGACACATTCACAGGCATAATAAGACCCCTTCGGACAGGGTACTCACACTGCACTGCATTACTACACAAGAACACATGTCTGACCATCTTGGGGACAGTGAAGGGTACACAACATCATCTCACAAAACACCAACAACACACCAGCATTACATATACAAATACAGCTTGCACACTCACATTGCACACATGCCAGGGACTGTCGTCACATCAAACACAAATATGTATGGATATGGCATGGAGCACAAACAACACTTCCGTTGAACAGCCCTGCAATGGACACACACCACACACATTACAGCACCACGGAAGGACAATGGCATGCACAATAGACAGAGACATAAATGCCCCAAGCTCACTATGCAAACCATATCTGCACAATAGGGATGGGCCAATCAGGAACACTCAGAGAAGGAGGCTGCACTGGGACACATATCACTATGCACATTCACCACACAAAAATAATTTCAGAGGAAATGTCACTACATACATCTCAGGGACAAACAATACTACACACATCAGATGAATACATGATCCCTATCAGGGGGACAAGTCTAACACCATACATGCTCAAGTTGGACAACACAAGATGAAATACTTAACATAGTAAACAGTACACAATGCTACAACACCACAATTGCATTTACACCCACATATGCAGACAGTCAACATATACCCTTGTCTTGGGGGACAACAGCACTGCCCACAAAATCACATACTGCAAACAATAGCAAAAGGAACAGCAAGCAGGATGAAACACATACAACAGCAGGCAGACAACACATGTTACTCAGGAACAACATAACAGTAGCAAAGGAATTAGCGGGCAAAGGTGTACCCAATAAAACAACAACTGTTTGGTTTTATTTATTTAAACTAGACACACCAGAACAAAGTCTATTGGCCAGTCCATTTTCTTGCCATAGTAGCACAGTATTGTGCCAAATCTTGACTCCTAACTGCCATGGAACCTCCACAGGAAGGGGTGTCAAGTGGGCGGCAGACACCTCAGGGCTCATCCTTTGGGGAGTTTGGAATTTGGAGGGGGGGTTTGTCTTAGGTTTGGAAGGGGTGGTCAGCTTTTTGGGAGGGGTGTTCTTCTTGGGGAGAGATGTATGGGTGCTTGCAGGGGGGGCACGGGGAGGCCGTGGAGGTGGAAGAGAGGGACTGGGAGGTGGGTGGATGTCTCTTGGGTCTGGGACGGGGTGGAGGGAACAGGGGAAAAGTCAAGGTCAAACAAAAAAGTTCTTAGGGACACGGGGATGGTTAGCAGAAGGGGGTCACGATTTGGAGGTCAAGAGAGTGGTTTTCTGCTGTGTAGGTATGGATGTTGTGAGTGCGTTCTTCTGGGAGGTATGCTTGTGTTTGGTGGGTGTCTGTTGAGTGGGTGAGTGAGTGCACTTATGTGTCTTGGGAGCTGGGATGTGGAGGTGCTAGGGGATGGAGTGGTGGATGTGTGTGTGTGGCTGTTGGGGTGGCGTCTGTGGCTATGCTGGATGTGGTGGACGTATAATTGTCTGTTGTGGTGTCTGTGGGTATTGTGCTTGTGGTGGATGTCTGGGGTCTGTTGGGGTGGTGTCTGCAGGTGTGATGGGTGTGTCACTGACTGTTGGTGTGGTGCCTGTGGACATGCTGGATGTGGTATGTGTAATGCTGGGGTAGTGGGGGTGTCTGGGGAAATGGTGACTGCTTTGTGTCTGTGGGTAGTTGTTGTTTGTGTGCATGCCTGTGTGTTTTCCAGTGCTTGTGTTTGTGTGTGCTGCTCTTGTGTGTTGATATGGATACGTGCAGTTCTGTCTGAGTGCTTTGGGTGAGTTGAGGAAGGGGGATTTGGAGTGGGAAGAGGGATGGGTAGTGGGGATGGAAGGCGGGGGTGACTGGCTGCCATCAGTGTAGAGGCCAGAGCCTGAAAAGATCTCTGTGGGCCAGACATTGCACCATGAATGTCTTCCAGGAATGCATTGGTCTATTGTAGCTGACTTGTCATTCCCTGGATGTCATTCGCAATGGCTGTGTGACTCACAGAAATACTTCTCAGGATGTCAATAACCTCCTCACTGAGGGCAGCAGGGGTAACAAGGCCTGGGGAGGAGGTGCCTGCAACAAAGGAGACACCCACCCTCTTGGGCGAGTGGGCTTGGACTACAGGGTGGGGAGAAACAGGAAGGACGATGATAGAATGGGGTGTGTGTAAAAGGGTGGTAAGGGGGATGCCTAAATGTGTCTGCACCACTGGGGAGTGTTAAGTGGAGGACGAATCTGAATATAAAGAAGATGTTCTGGTCTCCAAAGTGATCTCCTCTTGTGCTCCAGGCCACTGGGTCCCTCTGTGTTGGTGGTGTCTTGACCCATGGTCCCATGGTCAGATGCTTCCCCACATGGCTGTGGCCTGTCTCCTTCACTTGCTGGTGCTGACGCTGCAAATGCAGAGAGAAATAGGGTCATCACATTTCATGGTCACACTTGAATAAGAGCTCTGATCAGAAAACTCTACCAGGATATCAAATAGGCCCCAGCAACAAACTCCACCTAAGTGCCCCATACATGTACCATACCATATGCATGCATGCCATCTATACTATCAGCAGTCCCGCACAGGAAAATCAGAATGTCAGACAACTACAATTGCCTGGATGAAGTTGTGCAATTTCAATAACCTTTCCACAGTAGGAGACACCATGACCCTCAAACCTTTGCCCCCTGGAGCAGAACCCAGTTACCTGTTGGTAATAGCAGACCAATGCCAAATGCATTCCCACAGATCCGACACAAGGTCATGCAAACATTTATTTGTCACATACATATTGATCCTACAATGAGAAATAAAGATGCAAAATCCAGCCATGTTGATGACAAAAGCATTATAGCTTGGAGAACAAAACATGGAAATATCCATGTCGCACTGGAAACATATCAACAATGCACACTTCACCAAGTGGTATGTATCCCAAAAGGTTAATGCCGGTAGTATAAATGTTGCTCAGATAGGCCACATGTTGCATGAAAATGAACACTGTAGACATCACGTGCACTATGTCAGGGAGAGATATCCTCAAAATCCACATCACAATGAATCATCACTAATGTCTGGCACCCCTCACAATTACATACTCTGAGTGCAAAAGTAGACGCCATTAGTCCCTGAGATTTGCAAGCACTTGTTAAAGGCACTCAAAATATTGAGCAATTGGAAGCCACTTCATTGTTTTCACTATGGTTCATGCAGACCAAAATGTCTGTGGATGAATGGTTGTACCCAAACACATGTGATTTCACCATAACTGCAAGTCACTCCATCATGTTGGCCAACAGTCAGAGTACAAACCTCTCTGAATTCACATGTGCAGTGCACTTTTCCACATGATGCCACATCAAGGGCAGAGATATTTACATTGTAACTCTAATCTCTTGGCCTACTTGTCATATCCCTCATTGCCAAATGACATGATATGACTGGTAAGGGTATGTGTCAGACAACAAACATTGGTGACACACTCCTGTCAATGGCGCGACATGAAATGTATCCACATTGTAAATGTACTATTTCACAAGCAGTTTGCCATGCATATATATGCGAGGGAATAGCTACATCATCCCATCAGCATAGGTAGACTATGCCTAAGACAGCAGGTTACAAATGTTTTACAAAAGAGAAAGAGACATATGCTGACATGTAGGCACAAGGAATATTGGCAACAGTGAAGACACATAAATCATGTCAATGGACATTCCCCACTTACCAAGGGAAAGTAGTGATCTAAAGCTCCATACAAAGAATAATATAAGCTATTTTACATGTATGTTGAACACCTTCACATTACAGACTGCTGTGAGGCAGCAGCATCCACGCTGAAGATGACTGGCCTATGGCTGGCAAATGCCTGTATACACATTCACACAGACACATAGCTGAGGACAGTGATCCATCACCTACTTACGTTTGGCCTGTAGTATTTAGGAGTAGTGGTCTGTTGCATAGAAATTACACACACTACAATAACAAACAATGGTTGTATGATCAATGTACCAAGCTGTATGTCGTCCCTGGAGAGCAATTGGTATGTGGAATCTACCCTGTTGTGTCCTAGGTCCCTGGGATAATATGTAAGGCACGTAAGTATGCAACACAGGACATGTCTACACAAACAATCACTCATCTACTGTGTGACACATGACTCATCCTTAATAGTCAGAGGGAGCTGAACCAAACCAATTCGCTTGGCAATGTGACAGGCAGAAATATGACCTGTACTCACCTCCTTGTGGCTGCTGTGCTGCACTGAAAAGTCGATCAAGCTCCAGGAAGGCCACCACCAGAATGTAGGCCATTAGGGGGATCATGGTCGACAGGCACCCTGCCTATGTTGGCTCCAGCTGGGCCTCTATGATCTTCCAGACCCAGCATCTCAGGTTCTCTGACCTTTTCTTGCAGTGGGCGCTCCACCAGCTGTAGACCCCCACAATCCACACCTTCTTAGTGATGGCTCTCCATAATCCCTTCTTTTGATGGGCATTGATCTGCATGAATGCAGAAGACAAAGCAAGAGATCATGATGACAAGTTTCCTCACAAATGGTTAAGTCACCATCAAGCTAGGTCTTTCCTATTTGTCAACACTCCCCAAGTGTGACTCATACAGGCCAATATGTACAGGGACATGAGTACAGACATATAATTTCCCATCTACAGACTAACACACTACCCTGAGCAGGGCCTACAATGAGTAAGGAAGCTTATTGGCATCATGTAGCCTATGAAGTAACAACCTGACTGTGATGTAAGTTACTGTGAAACACATCACACCTATATGGCTTCTGAAGGGTAAACTCCTTCGGCATGAATGGACCAACACATTCACACTTTGTGAGATTGACTCTCAGCATACAGTCCCTATGGCCAACTTCCAGAGTACACACTCAAGTGATACACATGGGTAACAAGGAAGGTACTGGTATAGTGGGTACAGAAAGTAACTTCCATGTTCATGTGTGGAAATGTGCCATAACAACTGCAGACTCATGGCACTTCAATGGGTGGTGTTCTGTGGTATATTCCTGTACCACATAACAATCTATTGGATATATGTGTCCATCCTACAGAGATGGCATTCAACAAAGGCATGTGTTGTGCAGTTTCTGCTGTGTGACCAAGCTACTGAGTCATATATCAAGGCCTCCCTGGAATCAACACACTGTCTGCACTGTGGGACTGTCATTCATGCAATAAACCTGCACAGGACAAGTATGACCTGTGTAAAGGTGACAACAGGGCTGTGGGAGTAAGGGACCTGTCATGAGTCAAAGACACACATTGACAATAATGCCAAGTGCACACATAACTTACCTCTGTTCCTATTCCTAATCTAATCAAAGAAATGCAGCATTCTGGGCAGGATTTGCCACCAGAGCCTCATATTGGCCACATGGCAGGATCTGCTGGGGTAGAACGAGTGGATGCAGTGTCACAGTTACCCGAGTCTAGACCAGGACCCATACTGGGAGATACATTTGACAGGCCCTGGTCTCTGCAGGCTGAGCAGACAGAACCTACATTACACTCCATTCCCATCACTTCTATGTATGAAAGTAATATACTGTAGATAACAACAAATTGGCATGTTATGTGTGTGGAAACCTGAAGTGCAGAGTGACTCATGATCTGCCTTCCAAACAACAGTTTAGCAAGGGCAGATGTATTAATGAATCTCTTTGGCACCATACACATTGCTCACATTACTCACAGCTGACCCACACAACATGCATACTCAGCTCATGCTGTCATGCACATACATGTTATCTTACATTTACAACAATCATGAGGAAAGACATGTCAGTGGATGGCAGTAATGTCTTCTCACCTAGTTATGGACATCAAACAAAAGGACAATCTTGGAACCCCAAAAAGCCACACAATACAATGCCAATGAATTTTACGTATCCACTGGCCACCAATACCTTCATATTGCCTATTGCCCATTCCATTGATGTCACATGGACTACAACAACAGGCACATGAGTAGTCAACCTGGAAAACATGGCCACATTCTAGCCTATGAGGAGGGGAAGGATGGTGAAGTACAGAGAAAACTAAGTACATGAGGTACTTACCTGCTTTTCTGGTTCACCATAGAGCTGTTCATACAGGGGTAGTACCTCGTCAACTAGCCTTTCCGGCTCCTCTGGAGAGAAGACAGGGGCCCTATCACCTGCTGGATATGACATGATTGTTCCCCGAGGCAGTACACAGAAGCTCAGGTAGTGGAGGTCTTGCTGGTAGCAGTATTAGGAATCAAGTGAGTGGATCTGCAAAACATGGCGGGTCAGACCTGCTGCATAAGCTTTTGCCACTGCTGGCGGTCACAGCCATTGGCCCGTAACCTCCACTGGCAACAATGTTAGACTATGACTGGTTCTGTCACTGTTGCAGCTGCCTACCATCATGACGACTTCCGATGACGGTTGTTGGAGGATCTCAATGTCCAGTGGAGTAGGTCAGGCAGACGCCATTTTGGCAGCATGAAATGCTGTACTGGACTATCTAAACTGTGTCATGCCCTAAAAACATGTGATGTAAGCTTCCATATATCCTTATGTGGCATTGTCAAGTAGGTCCTTCTTATCAAACAACATTTAAGCACGTTGTAGGACCTAGGTGGCATTAAACAGCAGTCACATTTGAGAACTATTTTTGTCAAATTGCATGCGGTGGAAGGTGTGAAACCACGTGGGTCACATGAGACTCTTGTGTAGTTGCCAGCTGTGATGTGTACCTGGTGCCATGACTACGCAGTCTGAAATGCTATGTCACATGATAAACTTGGCATGCATCTTGTATGTTGCTGTGGACACACTGACTAATGTTACAACTCATGTCTTGTAACACATAGGTATGGAGGTAGAGGCAGGAGCTGACAACCTCTTGTCTACCATCCACTGCCAGACCTGCGGACCATGGTGCATCACTACATCATAGTGTTGTATTGTCTAGATAGGTGCCAATAGTGGACTTGTGTCGTCAGTTGGAGCCAAATTTGATACTAGTAATTAGTTATCTAACCAACACACAACCCACTGAACAAGTAATGTCAGTGTTGCATTTCCTGGCCAATGGTCCTTCCAACATACAGTGGACCTGTCAGCTGGTAAGTCCCAACCTATATTCAGTCTGGTGTTGAGGGATGTTCTTTCTGCAATGTTGAAACATCTTGACACCTATATTCAATTTCCCTAATGTGATGATTTAGCCAATGTGAAGGCTGACTTTTATTGTTTTGCATGCCTACTACATGTGGTGGGAACCATTGTTGGCACACATGTTGGCTTGTGGCCACCACATGCCAATGAACAAGTCTATTTGGACATAAAGAACTTCCATTCCATCAACAAGGAAGTAGTCTGTTTGGCGGATCTCTACATTTCACATGTGTGTGCCCATTATCTGGCCTCAGTCCATGATTCTTTCTTTATGCAGAACAGCACCCTACCCCAGCTGATGTAACAACTGGGACCAGAGAGAGGCTGTCTTGTTAGTAAGTCACATCTGTACTGTTTTGGTGTGTGCAATATCAGGTGATACAATCTTAAAGTGAGGGACTTATTGATGTAAATATGTCCCATTTCTTGGCAGGAGATCCTGCATATACCTACCATCTTTGGTTGTTGAAACCACTAAGGAATCCAACTACGCCTGAATAAGTGCATTACAATGAGGCCCATTGAACAACAAGGCGGGCCGTGGAATGGGCTTTTGGAATCCTGAAGGCCAGATTTCTGTGCCTTGATCAGACAGGTGGTACCCTCCTCTACTCACCTGAGAAAGTGTATAAGATCACTGTGACATGCTGCATGCTCCACAATCTCGCCCTGCATAAGAACATCCCATACATCCCAGAGGAGGGGCAGTCTGCGGTGCCACTAGGTGAGACTCCTGAAATGCTAAGTGAGGATGACAATGGTGAAGAAGAAGGGGTAATTTTCGGAAAGATCTCATCAACAGCTACTTTTCATGAGTGTAAGTATGTCCTGTGATGATATGACTGTGACCGTTCAATGGACTGTAGTTGTGAGAAGTGTGGAGTTTGTTTTGTACAAAAAAAAGCTAAAGACCTGGCACTCTGCAATGACCAGCCAAAGGCAGTTTGATTAATATGCATTGACACATCCCCAACCTGAGGAGGTTGCTTTGTTAGTGTGTTTTTCCCTGCAATGTAAGTGTTTTCCAAGTTGTTTGGAAAATGATTTGTTCCACGGTTATGATTCTAAGTCTATACTCCTTGTTTTGTCTTTGTACAAATATCCTTCACCTTGATATCCTTAAGTGGGCATTTCAGAGTTGTGACATTGGTAGGTTTGTGATGCTGTTAGGACCGACGAATTGGACATGGATTGTTCCATGTAATATAGGTCACAGAATGTGTGTGTGGGAGAGCTGTGCCAAGACAGCTTGCACAGTGTCTTGGTGGAAAGACAGAAGTACACATTGGCTTGTTGTATGTGCTTTTGATGGGCCACTTGCATCATGTGTGACATCACCTAGGCATGACACATATAGTCATAGATTGCAAACATAACATCTTTCTTTTACATTGGCTAAACACTTTTTGAATGGCCGATGTGTTTCTTCATTGCAGGCCACAATGCCTGTGTCACAACACAGATATACGGATGTGTCATGCCACCAGATGCATGGCAACTGGATCATGATGGGTCTGTGAGCCGGGACTGTTGCACTGCCATCTGTCTGTATCTTGGATCATGTGGTGTTGGAAACATTTGGTGTGAAATGTGATAAGGCTCAAGCTGATGCCCTCAGCCACTTCCCTGTTTGCCTATTTTTTGGTTCAATGTCTGGCAAATCCCTTTCCTCTGTGACCTGGGGGGCTGTACCGTGGGATAGGTACAATGACTCAGTATGAGTTACACAATCTTGTTTCTAAAAGTCCACACATATGTACAGACTTTGTGCTTTACTCTGGAATTAAATGTATTTGTGTGACCAAATACTTGTGCTAATGTGTTAGTGTGTATTGATTATGCTCATGAGCCGGACAATGTGAACATATGATATATACCACCTTGCAAAGGTAGCTTGTGTACTCATCATATGGTCCACATAGTTTACATCTCTAAATAGCAATTAGTGAAAACTAGGCAAGCAGACAACAAGTTTGTGATGGTTGAATTCATTACAATGCTAGTGCAAAGCATAAATTGTGGACAGACATGAACTTAAAAGTAAAGTGTAGGGTTCAGTCATGGTGGATGAAATCATCTGAGTAGATGCCACACCATTAGGAGTCCAAAGTTCAGAGTACTCCTCCAATTGGAACATGTAGGTGGTTCAGGAAAAGTCAACAGAGTGAATGTGTGGCACAAAAAGGAGGTCCTTTAGGAAGAGGTCAGTTGCTAGCAGTGGTTTGTGTCTTGCCACCTGTAACTCCTGGATTCTTTCCTGGATGTCTCCACTAGCGGGGATCTGCTGCTACAGGGGCAGGTGTGTCTGGGCCTAGTGGTTCCCTTGGTAGGGTCTCTCTTCCAGTGGCTGGCATAATGTAAAATAAAATGGCCTACGCCTTTCTGCTATATGCCTTCAACTGAGCCTCACAACCAATAGCATTAGGCACCCTTTATCGTCCAAGCCTTCTTCAATTTTGTTGGCTCCCAAGCACTAGACTCACAACTCGATGTACTCTATTTGGTATAATGCAGCACCCATTTTTCCAAAACCCATATACTTGATTCGACTCCGCAATTATAACTATACCTTATTTCAGAAAGACTCACAATTAAATATTTCATCATACATATTTCACTTAGTAATCCAACATGACCCATAATTTAAATATGCATTATTTTTCACTCAAGACTCAAGCCTCAACCATTGGTTCCATTCTTCAATTTTGTTCTTCGAGGTAAATATGGTCTACATTTCCCAGACTTCGTTTAACATTGGGTAATGCTCATTAAATCTAGATTATTTTTCACTCAATACTTAAGGCACCATTACAACTTTGGCGGTCCCACTGCAGGACTGCCAAAGCCATGGAGAGGATGCCACCATTATGCCGGTTGCACCCTTTCATCATATTACAATGTTCTCGCTGGTCTGACTGGTAGGAACAGTGTATTATGACGTTCCAACCGGGCTGACTGGCAGGAACAGTGCTATGGTATTGGCCTTGGCTCCATACCGTGCACCCCAGCACTCTCAGACAGTTGCACGCAGTATGCCTTCCAACAGTGTTGGGCAGGGGGGCCCCAGCACTGCCCATGCCTTTCTGTGGCTCCCACATGGGCAGTGCAGGGTCCTTCATGTGGCTCCCAGCACTGGCTTACCATCGGCCTTCCATGGCCGGGTCCCCCCCATGTGATCAGCATGGTGTACTGAGTTCAGCACTGCTGTGACTGAGCAGAACCCCGACCGCCATCAGCATGTGAGAGACCATGTTTCCGGCAGTGACAGAGGTCCCTAGACAGTCCAATCACCAGGGTTGTAATGTGGTTGTCAGACCACCTGGAGTGCAGCAATCTGACTGTTACTACAAGTCTTGCAGTCCTTGGACCGCTAGACTGATAATGACCTCCTTAATCCCCAACCCTTGGTTCCATTATTCAGTTTTTGTTTTTCAGGATAAATATGGTCTACATTTCCAAGATTTCTTTCAACATTGGGTAATACACAATATAAGTTAATTCAGTTTTGACATAGGGCACGAATCAATAATGTGCTTCATGTATATCATCTAATACCGATGAATGATAAATATGGAGACTCGATGGCCTTATTGAGATTATAAACCCCAAACAATGTTAATAAGTCCTCCATGATTTAATCATTCCAAAGTATAAATTCATACAATTCACAAATCCAAATCGTGAGCCCCACATTCATCCACTTATAGAAACCATTAGTTATTTCAGGATCTGGACTGGGGCCTCCTGGCAATGGACACCCAATATAAATATAATCTTAATCTTACAGTCTTCATATCTCATATTTCTCCTATCCAGATATGTATGTAGATACTCTTATTTAAAATGCACAATTCATAGTTGTAAGCATCAGTGTGTTAGAATCCCTCCTGGATCCGTTGATCAGTGGCAGATACACATGCACCTATGCCAAGGTAATTCTAACCCAAATATGTCCTTCCATATACAGCTATCCTTATTTCCAAGTTGCATGGTGCATAATTACAAGCGCCATACATGGGAGCCCCTTATAGATCCATTAATCAATGGAAAGTATATACATATGTGCTATAATATATCTATATGTGCTCCTACCTTAACATACTGGGTAGCTGCCCCTGCAGGGTGCATAGTACGTCTTTATGAGCACCATCAATAAAGGAGCTTTCATGGGCATATGGCTCAAATTGAAAATGCAAATGTGCATCAAAGTACCAAGATGCTAGATGCTAGATGAATCATTATCTGTCTTTATGACCACAAGCAATAAAGAAACTTTCATAGACATACGGCTCAAATGTAAAGTACATATGTGCATCAAAGTACCAAATGATAAATGAGTCATTTCTCCTTCAGAGAAATATCAGATCACAATTTATTGTCTCATTTTGGCCCGCTCTGGATCTAAATACACCTCCCCTACATAAAGTGCACAGGGCATACTTATAAACAGCAATATCCGGGTTGCATTGACATACATGTATGATCAACAATTTATAGTGCAAATGTGCAACTGTGCATGAAAGTGCCACAACACAAAATAAGTCATCAACACTTTGATGCAAATATGATCTCAAAATTTCAATATTTGATATGCGCCCCTCACAAGAACAATAATATCTACTCTTTCTCAAAGTGCACAGTGCATGATTCTAAGCAACAAAGTAAAGGGGATCTTCTGATAGGATCAATGGAGGAGCTCTCTCAACACATAGCAAATTTAAAGTGCATATGTGCATGACTGTACCAAGTTGCTAAATGATTCATCATTTCCTCCAAGGCATTATTCCAAAAGAGTAATGTCACAAAGGTTCTGCCACCTAATAACAGAATACAATAACATGGTTCACTCTCAGTCAACATATTGTGATCCACAACTCTCATACATCTTTAGTGCTAGATGAGATGGCCTTCACTGTCAGATCGCAGGTGACCATACAACTTGCATCCAAATTGTGACCCCAGGGAGTCTCTGTACCCAATCACATTATCAATTTAGATTCTTCCCTCTGCAATGCTTTCTATGTCCCCCTCTCGGTGGGCTTTAATATGTTTAGGGGCATATGTATGAGCCCTTAGCACCACCAGAGCATCACTTTATGTGACGCTATGTTCTGCACCATATATACAAGGTGGCGTTAAGCCACTTTTTGGGGCTTAATGCCACCCTGTAAAAATGGCCCCTTCACACCCGGCACTCTGCATGGAAGGGGCATGCATTGAGTGTTGCTGTGGCTGTGTCACAGCAGCACCCATTGCATTTTGACATTGCCTCAGATTTTTGTGTTTTTGTAAACGTGAGGAAGTGCCAAAATCGAACACCACCCCATGGGGTGGCGTTAGAGTGGCACAACGTTTTTTGCTTTTTCTATATGTGCTGCATTCTGCAACATACATAGAAAGAGCAAAACACCAGAAATGATTGCTTAGGTGCAGGAAGGTGTCCATTCCTGCACATAAACGATCATTCAAAATTACACTTTGGCACTTCTGTGTGTACTGCATTCTGCAGCACACACAGAAGTGCCAAATCACTGTTAGGGATTGTTTATGTGCAAGAAAGGACACCTTCCCGCACATAAAAAATCAAACCCCTCAACACAGACATCCCTGCACAATGGTGCAAGTATGCCTGTGTTGGTGCTAAGCAACTCAATTTAGCACCAGCACTGGAGGAAACGCAGGGCTGCACCATATTCTAATAAATACAGTGCATCCGTGCATTTCTAATGAGATGCAGCGCTGGCAATTTTGGAGCAGCACCGCACTGCATCATTTTCGGTTAAATATGGGCCTTACTTCCTTAATACCTGAGCACAGTGAGAGATTGAGCATGGTAACCTTCAAAGTGAAAGGCCATGGGATAGCTCTTATGTGTTGAAGAATCCTAATGTTTAACTTCTTTATAGTGCTCCCTACATACTTTAGCACATCTACATTTCAAAACATAAATCACATGGTCTGAATTACACATAAACGTGTCATCAGTCATGACTTACAGACCAACAAATATCCAATACCTTTTGCAGTTCAGCCCATATTGACATGTGTTGCATGAGGTACATTGAATGAAGCCCCAAGTTTTTTCTTTTAACCAATTCTACTCACAACATCTTGGTCAAAGTAGCAAGATTTTAATATATCCAATCATTATCTGTTTTTCCTGAAAGTTGTTTATGGCCCTATTTGCACAATCACATTCAAATGTTCATTGTTGATTAGCACATACCAATTCCTATGCAATACCTTTTTAATGTTAGATTGAGCCATACCATATTTGAGGAACAATCTCTTCATCTTACCTTCCCTTTACTTGAGCTGCTGTTTTGAGGATATAGCAATTGTTCCCTTGATTTCTTGTTCACTCTATCCCTTACATCCTCCAAAACACTCCTAGGGTGAACTTTCCATAATCTTTTGAAGCATATTGGGTGACTCTTTGTTGTACTCTTCCACTGTTAAACATACTCTTTTAGCACCTAGTAACTGACTGTAGGGATACTCAATTTAAGGGACCCTGGTTGGCCACTATTGACATGTGTTAGACCTGACAGCCTTAGGGTGGTCACCCCTAACTTTTTGCCTGCCTCCCTCCATTTGTTGGATACAGTTTTTTGCTGGTTTTAGGACTCTGTGCACTTTACCACTGCTAACCAGTGCTAAAGTGCATATGCTCTCTCCCTTTAAACATGATGACAGTGGATCATCCCCAATTGGATTATTTAATTTACTTCTATATCCCTAGTAAAGTGCACTATATGTGTCTAGGGCCTGTAGAATAAATGCTACCAGTGGGCCTGCAGCACTAATTGTGCCACCCACTTAAGTAGCTCCTTAATCATGTCTCTGGCCTGCCATTGCAAGGCCTGTGGGTGCAGTTTCACTGCAAATTCGACTTGGCATTTAAAAGTACTTGCCAAGCCTCAAACCCCTTTTTTTCTGCATACAAGTCACCCCTAAGGTTGGTCCTAGGTAACCCCTAGGGCAGGGTGCTGTGGAGGCAAAAGGCAGGAGATGTACCTGTGTAGTTTACATGTCCTGGTAGTGTAAAACTCCTAAATTCATTTTTACACTGTTGTGAGGCCTGCTCCTTTTATCGGCTAACATTAGGGCTAACCTCATATACTGTTTGATCTGAAAGGAGTAGGAAGGTCATATTTAGTATGGCCATAATGGTAATACAAAATCCTGCTGACTGGTAAAGTTGGAATTATTATTACTATTTAGAAATGCCACTTTTAGAAAGTGAGCATTTCTCTGCACTTAATATCTGGCTGGGATCAATTGACAGCTCATTAGTGCATTCACTCAAACAAACCCCAAACACAGGATGCTTAGCCTCACTTACATACACCTGCATTTTGAATGGGTCTTCCTGGGCTGGGAGGGTGGAGGGCCTGGCACCTACATGTCAAAGGAGATTAGCTTGCCCTCACACAAACGACTGCCACACCCCCTACTGGGTCCCTGGCAGACAGGATTGTACTGAAAGGGGACCTTGTGCACTTCTAAGCCCCTATTTGAAGTCTCCCCCGTTCAAAGACACATTTCGGTATTTAAACAGGGCCTCTGCCCCTACCAAGTCAGACACTTCCTGGAGAAGAGAACCTGAACCAGGATCTGCAACTTGCCAAGAAGAACTGCCTGGCTGTCCAAAGGACTCACCTGACTGCTTCCCACTGCTGGTATCACCAATGTTAGAAATGGGGTCCTTGGTCAGCCGTCAGGTTACCCCCTTTCCAAGCAGGACCCTCTCTTTAGTCAGGGTAAGTCAAACACAATCCAAAAGACCCTAGTCAGGGTAAGTCAAACACAATCCAAAAGATCCTGTGCCCACCCTCTGGTAGCGTGGCACTGAGTTAAGCAGTCAGGCTTAACTCAGAAGGCAATGTGTGAAGTATTTGTGCAATAAATCATGCACTAACACAGGAGAACACCACACAAATACACCACATAGTGTTTAGAAAAATATATAATATTTATCTGATAAGATGCAGGTCAAAATTATTAAAATGCAATAAGTGTATTTTGGAATATCACTGTAAAAATGATATAAAAGCCCTCATTACAACCCTGGTGGCCGGTGATAAAGTGGCGTTAATACCGCCAACAGGCTGGCGGTAACTACCGCCAAATTATGAGCCGCCTATAGACAGGCAGAAGTCAATTTTACATCCACCATATTATGACACATCAATCTGCCACCTTTTCTGGGGCGGTACCAATGACATCAAAAGCCTGGCAGAAACACTGCACAGAAGTGAAAGGACCGACCTTGGGAGACACAGGGAACAACCACGCTGCTATTGAGCCTGAACTTCGGTTCTTCCCTATGCTCTTCTACATCCTGCTCCACCACGAACACCAATGATTGCGAAGACGACCATGGTGAGTACAGCCACCTAGCACACAAGGGAGGGGGGGAGGAAAAAGAGAGTGACACACACACGCACAGCACACACACACCCAACACCATACACACAAACAGATGCAGTAATAAAACATATTTACCCCGTACCCTTCAGGAATAATGCAAGGACTACAGGAATTGATGAAAAGTAAGTGTAATAATATAAATACAGTAGAAATACGAAAGATCAATCTAATGTTATATACATATTGTTAGAAATGGGGTCTTTGGTTGGCAGTCAGGTTACCCCATGTCCAAGCAAGGATCCTCATTCTATTTAGGGTAAAAAAGAATCACCCTCAGCTAACACCCGCTCACCCCCTTGGTAGAGTGGCACAAGTAGGCACGCTTAACTTCAGAGTGCTAGGTGTAAAGTATTTGTACCAGCACATACACAGTAACTTAATGAAAATACTACAAAATGACACAACACAGGTTTAGAAAGATATAAAATATTTATCTCAACAAAACAAGACCAAAACGATAAAAATCCACAATCCACAAGTCAAGTTATCAATTAAAAACCAAAAAGAGCCTTCATGTAATTTTAAACACAATGCTAATGCTGTTAATGCGGAAATGTACCTGGGTGCATTAAAAATAACCCCGCAGAGGCACGTCAAAAAGGGCTTGCGATGAGTTGACTCACTCACAAGCAAGACCGTGAGTTGATTCCCCTTTAGTCGAGTCTGCGTGCGTCATTTCTTCTCTCCACAGGAGAGCGATGCGTCGATTTAACGGCACTCTCACATCTGGCCAGGCCTTGCGTAAGTTTTACACATTCAGGGATGTTTGTGTCGAAAATCCTGCTGCATGATGATCCGAAAAACATGCAGCACGGGTTGCGATCATACCAGCCTCCATCAGCGATACAGCATGTCGTTTCTCGAGCTGTGTACGCTGATCTTGCAGCCGCGCTGCAGATAAGCATCGATTTTCAGCCACAAAGTCATCGGTGCGTCTATTTTTCAGCCACAGATCAGAGTTGCGTCGATCTTTTCCCTGCATGGGGGTCGGTGCGTGGATTTCTCACTCTTGCCCTGCTAGCTTCTCCTTTCAGGGTCCCAGGAACATGAAGGGCACCACTTGGCAGAGTAGGAGTCTCAGCAGAGGCGTCAGGTGCTGGCAGAGAGAAATCTTTGCTGTCCCTGAGAGTTCTTCACAAGAAGGAAGGCACACAAAGTCCAGTCTTTGTCCTCTAGCATAGGCAGAAGCAGCAACTGCAGGATAGCTCCACAAAGCACAGACAGGGCAGCTCTTCTTCCTCAGCTCTTCAGCTCTTCTCCAGGCAGAGTTTCCTCTTGGTTTCCAGAAGTGTTCTAAAGTCTGTTGTTTTGGGTGCCCTTCTTTTAACCATTTTGCCCTTTGAAGTAGGCTCACTTCAAAGAAAAGTCTCTCTTGTTTGTGAAATCCTGCCTTGCCCAGGCCAGTCTCCAGACACACACCAGGGGGTTGGAGACTGCATTGTGTGAAGGCAGGCACAGCACTTTCAGGTGTGAGTGACCACTCCTCCCCTCCATCCTAGCACAGATGGCTCATCAGGATACATAGGCTACACCCCAGCTCCCTTTGTGTCACTGTCTAGTGAGAGGTGCAACCAGCCCAACTGTCAAACTGACCCAGACAGGGGATCCACAAACAGGCAGAGTCACAGAAATGGTTTAAGCAAGAAAATGCTCACTTTCTAAAAGTGCCATTTTCAAACACACAATCTTTATATCAACTTTACTAAAAGATGTATTTTTACATTTTGTGAGCTCAGAGACCCCAAACTCCAAACGTCTATCCGCTCCCAAAGGGAATCTACACTTCATATTTAAAGGTAGCCCCCATGTTGACCTATAAGAGGGACAGGCCGTGCAATGGTGAGAAACAAATTTAGCAGTATTTCACTGTCAGGACATATAAAACACATTACTATGGCCCTCATTACAACCCTGGCGGTCGGTAATAAAGTGGCGGTAACACCGACAACATGCCGGCGGTTAAAAAATGGAATTATGACCACGGCAGAAACTGCCAACAGAGACAGCCACTTTAACACTCCGACGGCCACATCGGTAGCAACAAGCACTGCAGCAGTAACCGCCAACAGCCAGGCCGAAGACAATGTACCGCCCACAGCATTACAACAGGCCTATCTGCCAGCTTTTCCGGGGCGGTACCAACGCCATCAAAAGCACGGTGGAAACAGTACTCTGAAGGGAAACGACTCACCTCTCGTCACTCAAGGAAGAACCATGACGCCATGGAGCCCGAGCTGCATATTTTTCCAATGCTGGTGTATCTCCTCATTCATAAGGAACATGAACGCCGGGGAAGACGACCACGGTGAGTACTGCACCTAGCACACAATGGAGGGGGGGAGGAAAAAGAGAGTGACACACACATGCAACACGCAACATCCCCACCCTCACCCCCAAGACCATACACACAAACAGATGCAACAACATCACATATACACTCCGTAACCCTCAGGAATAACACAAGGACTAAAGGAATGGATTAAAATGAGTATAATAGTAAAATTTTAAATAAATACGTACTCAAATCAAGAAATAGTATGTACAATATATACAAAAGAAGGGACAATGCCCACTCCAAAATGTTGGTGGCCCACGGGCCGTAACACATAAGCCAAGGCCACTCCTCCCTCAATACGGAAAGAACACTGCAGGGGCATCAGGTCGAAAAAACACCGGCACCTCAGGGGGGCAGGGAATGGGGGTGCACCTCAGCCGGAAGACTGTACAGTGCCATTGGCCTGGAGGGGGCTCCATGCCCACTGTTCGTACCTGGGGAGTGCAAGGCCACAGTCTTCCAAGTGGGTTATTTGCCCACTGCTTGGTCCTGGGGAGTGCAAAGCCACAGTCTCTCAAATGGGTGGTTTGCCCACTGCTTGGTCCTGGGGAGTTCAAAGTCATATTCTCTCAAGTGAGTGGTTTGCCCACTGCTTGGTCCTGGGGAGTGTAAGGCCACAGTCTCACAAGTGGGTGGTTTGATCACTGCTTAGTCCTGGGGAATGTAAAGCCACAGACTCTCAAGTGGGTGGTTTGCCCACTGCTTGGTCCTGGTTAGTGCAAAGCCACAGTCTCTCAAGTGGGTGGTTTGCCCACTGCTCGGTCCTGGGGGAGTGCAAAGCCACAGTCTCTCAAGTGGATGCCTTCTTCCACTGGTTATGGAGGGGGCTTTGTGCCCAATGTGCTTCATCCTGAATGGTGCAAGGTCACAGTCTGTCACCTGGGTGTCAAACCTACAGGTGTTGCAGGGACGAGGACGCACTGCAGCCCATGTAATCACAACTACACACTGCTCGCCGGCAGTGACAGCTGCTCAGTGGATGGCAGTTGCGCTGCAGGTGGTGGTGCTGGCAATGAATGGGGGAGGCTCCAGACCTTCCCCTGCAGCCTCAGACGGCTGCCCACTAGGGGTGCTGCTGCTGGCATTGGTGCTGCTGGTGGTGGGGCAGGTGGCTGTGCTGGGCACAGAGCAGGTGGCGGTGCTGGCAGTGGTGGGGGAGTGTCCAGCCCTTCCCCTGCAGCCTCGGACGGCTGCGCACTGGGGCTGCTGCTGCTGGCAGTGGTGCTGCTGGCGGCGGTTCAGGTGCTGGCTGTGGTGCAGGTGGCGGTGCTGGCAGAGGTGGGGGGAGACTCCAGAACCTCCTCGGCAGCCTCGGATGGCTGCAGTGCCATGGTTGGTATTGTGTGCCCCTTCCTGCCCTTGGCAGATGGTAGTGCCTCCTTGCTTCTGCCAGCTGGTGTTCTTTTCCTGCCATTGCTGGCTGGTGGTGCCTCCTTCCACTTGCTGACTGGTGGTGCCTCCTTTCCCTTGCTGGCTGGTGGTGCCTTCTTTCCGTTGCTAGTTGGCAGCCCCTTCTTGGCCTTGGCAGGTGGTGCTGGCATACTGGCTGTGCTGACGGGTACCTTCTTGGAGCCTCTCACAACTGCAGTAGCTTTACAAACCACAGTGGGCGTGGACTGGATGGCCGAGGTGCTGGGCTGGGTTCTGGCCACCCTGGCCTGAAGTGAAGGTCGGGGGAGTGTAGGGAATAGGTCAATGTTGGCGAGGAAAAGCTTCTTAGGGACACTGGGGCAGGAAGAGGGTGAAGGTTTGGGAGTTGAGGAAGAGGGAGTGGTTGCTGGAGGTGTCTGTCTACTGTGTTTGGGTGCAGGTGCATGGGCTGGATGCTGTTGTGAGGTGGATGGCTGTTGGGTGTCTGAGTGCTTGCATTTGTGTACTTTGGGAGGAGGGGGCACAGGCACAGTAGAAGAGGACACAGGGGACATGTGCATGGAAATGGGGGTGGTGACAGCCAGTGAGGGTTGTGTACTGATAGGCGTGATGGGGGTAGTAGATGAGGATGTAGTGCATGCAGGTGTGAGTGGAGATGCAACTGGGAGGGAGGTGGATAATGAGGGGGACACAGTGGAGGCAGTGGATGTTGGTGTGTCTGCATCTGGATGTTGCTTGTGTGAGTGCCTGTGGGATGAAGTGTGGTGCTTGTGTTTGCCTGAGTCACTTCTTTGTGTTGATTTGGGTGCATGCTGGTCTGAAGATGTGCTTGGGATAGGGTGGGGTTGAGGGGATTGGGACTGGGTAGAGGAAGTTGGAGGGGGAGGCTGGAGACAGAGACAATGGCTGCCATCAAGGAGTTGGCCAGAGCCTGGAATGTGCTCTGTTGGGCCGCCACGCCAGAGTGAATGCCCTTCAGGTATGCATTTGTTTGTTGCAAATGCCCTGCTAGACCCTTTATGGTATTCACTATGGTTGTCTTCCCAACAAAGAGGGATCTCAGGAGGTAAATAGCCTTCTCATTGAGGGCAGCAGTGCTGACTGGGGCAGGGCCTGAGGTGCCTGGGGCGAAGGAGATACCCACCAACCTGGGTGAGCGGGCATGGGAAACTCGCTGAGGGGCTGCTGGGAGGGCGGTGCTGGTACAGGGGTGGCGGCTGTACCAGAGGTTGCGGTGGGCACAGAAGTGTCCTCCACCACCAGGGACCTTCCATCGGAGGAGGTATCTGTGTACAAACTGTCCCCTCCTGTCTCTACCGTGGTGCTCCCATCGCCCTCCGCCCACTGGTGCCAATGGCTGCTCCAACGTCACCGTTGGCGTACACACCACCGTCACACACAGGGAACAGCCCTACACACAAAACAATGCACTACCAGTAATAATGCAGGCCACCAGGGCATGGGGAGGGGCACATACCGCCAACTGCAGCACACTTGGGACCCACACAGCCCTGACCAGTAGTGGATGCCTACAAGCTAGGTAGCAGGATCATCACTTCAGAACCCTGTTCAACATGGGACCCACTCTGCAAAGTCAGGCCTGGCCAAGGGGCACCCACTGACACACATCCCCAACCCTGGTCCCCCCCTACCATGTGTAAATTGTAATGATGAGAACTGTACTCACCCCCTTGTGGTTGCTGTGATGCCCTCAAGCGCCCATCCAGCTCCGGATAGGCCACCGCCAGTATGCGGGCCATCAGTGGGGTCAGTGTTCGACGGGCACCCCTTCCTTGTTGGGAGGCCATCCCCAGCTGGGCCTCCGCCGTCTTCAGTGCCCAGCGTCTCAGGTCCTCCCACCGTTTCCTACAGTGGGTGCTCCGCCTTCCATAGATCCGCAGGGTCTGCATGTCTTTGGCGATGGCATGCTATATACCTTTCTTTTGATCGGCACTGACCTGCAGAGAAATGCACACAGGAAAAGGTATCAGTCAGACTATCCTGTTTGTTACACCTATGGCCTACCATACCCCTTCATATCACCATTTGCACACACATGGCCCAGCACACAAGCTGCACGCTGCCCAGGGGACAACCACGTACCCCTGCTTACATGAGGCCTTCACACACACCACTCCATGCATTTATGCCCCATGCATCCTGCTCACTGTGCACTCACCTGTTGGTCTGGAGGTCCATTCAGCAGTCCGTACTGGGGTAGGACCCCATCCACCAGTCGCTCCAATTCAGCTGTAGCTGCAGTGCAAGCCTGAGAGAGCTGGTTTGGCAGTACTGGGGGTCCATGGTGGAGCCCCCAGGATGCATGGAATTTGCCCCCCCAATACCATATTTGGAATGGGGGGCAATTCCATGATCTTAGACATGTTACATGGCCATATTCAGAGTTACCATTGTGAAGCTACATATAGGTATTCACCTATATGTAGTGCACACGTGTAATGTCATCCCCACACTCACAAAGTCTGGGTAAATGGTCCTGAACTATGTGGGGACACCTTTGCTAGTGCAAGGGTGCCCTCACACTTAGTAACTTTGCACCTAACCTTCAGCAAGTGAAGGTTAGACATATAGGCGACTTATAAGTTAATTAAGTGCAGTGAAAATGGCTGTGAAATAATGTATGTGTTATTTCACTCAGGCTGCAATGGCAGGCCTGTGCAAGGATTTGTCTGAGATCCCTAAAGAAATCCTGCAGCCTATATGGATCTCCTGGAACCCCAATGCCCTGGGTACCTAGGGACCATATACTAGAGGCTTATGAGGGGGGGTCCAGTGTGCTAATGGAAATTGATAAATTAGGTCACTAGCCTATAGTGACGAATTTAAAAGCAGAGAGAACATAAGCACTGAGGTTCTGGTTAGCAGAGCCTCAGTGACACAGTCAAGCAGTATACAGACACACACATTAGGCCATAAACTATGAGCACTGGGGTCCTGACCAGCAGAATCCCAGAGAGACAGGCAAGAACATACTGACATACAGGTAAAAATGGGTGTAACATGCCAAGGAAGACGGTACTTTCCTACAAGACCCCTGGTGGACTTGGCAACAATGGCAGACAGGCACATTATCCTCGCCTATAGACTTGACAGGGCCACAATCACAGAGCTGTGTGCCCAACTGGAGCCTGACCTGATTTCTGCTATCCGTCACCCCAGTGTGATCCCCCTTCTTTTGCAAGTCCTATCTTTGCTCCATTTCTTGGCAACTGGTTCTTTCCAAGTGACAGTGGGCTTGGCAGCAGGAATGTCACAGCCAGTGTTCTCAATAGTGCTCACAAGAGTGTTGTGTACCCTGATTAAACACATGTGCAGCTGCATTGTTTTCCCCCAGGTGGAGGATTAGGCCACGTTGAAAGCTGACTTCTATGCAATGGGACATATCCCGAACATCATTGGGGCAATTGATGGTACACATATTGCAATTGTCCTCCTGTCAAAATGAACAGGGGTTCAGAAATTGAAAGAGTTTTCACTCATTGAAAGGCCAGATGGTGTGCTTGGCGGACCAGTACATATTCCATGTCAATGCTAAGTATCCTGGGTCGGTGCATGATGCCTATATCCTGAGGAATAGCAGTATCCGAAATGTGATGGCCCAACTACAGAGGCACAGGGTGTGGCTAATAGGTGAGCCCTGGTTCCCACCTAGTAGATGTTGGGATATGGGTATGGTGTGGGCCATATGGGTAGTGTGTGGCTAAATGTTGTCCCTTAATATTTGCAGGTGACTGGTCACCCAAACCTTTCATGGCTACTGACCCCTGTGAGGAATCCCAGGACAAGGGCAGAAGAACGTTATAATGAGGAACATGGGCAAACAAGAAAGATTATCATACGTACATTTGGCCTCCTGAAGGTCAGGTGTTGGTGCCTCCGTCTAACAGGTGGATCCCTGTGCTACTCACCCAAAAACGTCTGCCAGATAATCCAGGCATGATGCATGTTTCACAACCTGGCCCTCAGACGCCATGTGCCTTTTCTGCAGGAGGAGGAGGCTGAAGATGGCAGTGTGGCAGTAATGGACCTTGTGGATAGTGAAGATGAGGAGGCAGAGGATGAGGATGAGGACGACAGAACTGCTGTGATTCAACAATAGTTCCAATAACACACAGGTCAGTGTTACTTCGTCTTTAATTTTCATTTTATGGTTAATCTTTGTCACTGGCATGCTGTTATTTCCCACTTCTATGCCCACTCACTGTACCATTTGGCAACTCATTTTGCAGATGTTGGTGCCCCACTATAGCTCCTGGTGTAATCACTGCAGCCAACTACAGGTCTTTCCTATTTGAACATTACGGTACAGTTGAATTGTAATGTTTGAAACTGGTTAAACAAATACATACTAAAATAAGTTTGACATACTTCATACTTGTATTTTTTCAAAGGGTGTTTATTTAAGAGCTAAGAAGTACAGGGGCAAGTGCAATGGGCTGGGTTCATGATGGAGGAAAGTCCAGGGTATTATTCCAGTCCATTGGTAGCACAGGTGCATTGTCCAAGGGGACATAGGAAGGGGAGAAAAGGCAGTTCAAGGTGGGCAGGGGGACAGAGTGGGACACAAGGGTGACAATCAGGAGAGTCTCATTTCCTGGTGGGGTCTTGGCAATAGTCTATGGCTTCTGCCTGGATCGCAGGGAACGTTTGCGGGGTGGTTCTCCTTCTGCAGGTGGAGGGGTGCCAGTGGCCTGTTGGTCTTGTGGCGGGCCTCCTGTCCACTAGCACCAGCGGAGGTGGAAGGTAGTTCAAATGTCTGGCTAGTGGCAGGGGCCCACTGTTGTAAGACTGCCTTCCTCATGATGTTGGCCATGTCTGCCATGCACCCCTGCAATGGAGACCAGTGTGGTGTTAATGGCCTGCAAGTCCTCCCTGATCCCCTGGTACTGTTCCTCCTGTAGCCGCCTGTTCTCTTGCACGTTGGCCAGGATCTGGCCCAGTATATCCTGGGAAGTTTGGTATGCTCCCAGGATCTCAGTGAGTGCCTCCTGAAAGAGTAGGTTCCCTGGGCCTGTCCCCCCCCCAGTGCACAGCAGTGCTCCCAGTGACCCTGCTGTCCTATGCCTCTGTCCCCTGAACCATGTGCCCACTGCCACTGACCCAGGTCCCTGATTGTCTTGGGTGCGAGGTGTACGCTGGGGTCCCTGTAGTGGTGGACACACTGCTGATTGACGTGTTCTGGGGACAAAGGGATGGGTACGCTGGGTGGGTGCTGTGGTGGTGTTTGCTGATGGGGAGGCTCTGTGGTGGTGAGTGACTGTGCCTGGGTAACCGACTGTACAGAGGTCCCTGATGGGCCAGGTTGGTCATCCAGATTCAGCCAACCAGAGTTTCTGTCATCACAGTGGGCCTCTTCTGTGGGGGACTGGATAGTGCTGGCACCTCTTCGCTGCTGACATTGGCTGGAATACCGGTGGGGAGGTAAAGGATGTGTTATGGTTTCTGTGTCTGACATATTGTACATCCGTGGCTTGCACTCTTTGGTTGGATTTGCCCTGCCAGCTTTCACTTGTGTATGTTAGTATGTTAGTGTGTGGTGGGATGATTAGTTCTCTCTGGTGTGAATGCATTAATGATGGGTGTCCATGCAGGTCTGTGAGTGGTGTCCATACATTGGTATGGCATGCAGGGCGAGGCATTGGGATGAGTGATGGTGGTGGGTGTGTGAGGTGGTGGAGTGATGGGAGTGAGGGTGAGGGTATGTGATGGCATGCAGGTAGGGGGGTGATAGTAGTATAGAGTTGACTTACCAGAGTCCAGTCCTTCTGCTACTCCGGCCAGGCCCTCAGGATGCATGATCACCAAGACTTGCTCCTCCCATGTTGTTAGTTGTGGGGGTGGAGGTGGGGGTCCACCCCCAGTACTCTGTACAGTGAGTTGGTGTCTTGCTGCAATGGAATGCACCTTCCCCTCAGGTCGTTCCACCTCTTCCTGATGTCGTCCCTTGTTCTGGGGTGCTGTCCCATGGCGTTGACCCTGTCCACGATCCTGTGCCATAGCTCCATCTTCCTTGCAATGAATATCTGCTGCAACTGTGCTCCAAATAGCTGTGGCTCTACCCAAATTATTTCCTCCACCATGACCCTTTGCCCCTCCTCTGAGAATCTGGGGTCTTTGTGGGGCCATGGGTGTTGTGTGAGTTGTATGAGTGAGTGTGTGTAGGGTGATGTGTTGGGGTGTGTGATGTGCGGTGCGTGGTTGGTGTATAGGTGATGTCAATCAATAAATCAATCAATCAAATTTCCACATGCACTACTCACCTGGTAGGGTCTCAAGGTGCTGTGGGTGGGGCAGGAGTGTTACTGCGTGAAGAGCCAAGTTTTGAGGCGCTTTCTGAAAGTTAGGAGGTCCTTTGTCTTATGTAGGTTGGTGGGGAGGGAGTTCCAGGTTTTGGCGGTGAGTTGGGAGAAGGATCTGCCTCCGGAGGTGGTGCATTGGATGCAGGGGACTGATGCGAGGGTGAGGTCGGCGGAGCGGAGCTAGCGGGTTGGGTGTGGAAGTTGATTTGTTCGTTGAGGTAGGCCAGTCCGTTGTCTTGGAGCTTTGTGTGCGTGGATTAGGATCTTGAAGATCATCCTTTTGTTGATGGGCAGCCAGTGTAGGGATCTGAGGTGGGCGGAGATGTGCTTGTGGCGAGGGAGGTCGAGGATGAGATGTTCGGCAGCGCTCTGGATGCGCTGGAGTTTTCTCTGATGCTTGGCTGTGGTCCCTGCATAGAGAGCGTTGCCATTATCCATGTAGCTGATATGTGGCTCTGGTCTTGTCTGTAGTCGTGGTGTCTGTCTTGTGCGAATACTTTGTAATCGTAAGGTGTTGTGGGTAATCTGGGTGTGTGTTTTATAGTGGTGTGGGTGTGGTGTGTGTATGGGTGTCAGGTATGTGTTGTTTGAATAGACCAATGTGGTGTAGTTTTGTTTGTGTGTGTGTATTTTGAGCGTGGCGGTATGTACTGCCAAGGGTTTACCGCCATTGAATGTCCGCCATGGTGATTTGTGGGTCATAATGTGGTGGACGTTGTTCTGTTGGCATAACATAGTGGGTTTTGATACCCCCAGTTTATCACTGACCTTTTGTGTGGCTGAATAGTGACGGATTGGTTTTCTGTGTCATAATATGGTGAACGGATATCCGCCGCCGCAGCAGTATGTTGGCGGCAGTCAGTGTGGCGGTAAGTGGGATTTACCGCCAATGTCATAATGAGGGCCAAAGGGTCTTTTGTCTCTTAAAAGCAAGAAATGTCTCTTTCAAGCACAAAGAACCTGGTTTGTGTTTAAAATCTCCAAAAGAACCGCAGAGGAAGAGATGCGTGGAAAACAGGGAAGTGTGCCTCAATTTCTCGGGCCGCACACATTTAGTTTTCACGCAGGGAAGGATTTGCGTTGATTTCCAGGGCTCAGCCTTGGATCCTCTTCCCGATGTGGGGTTTTCGGACGACCCGGGGACGATGCGTGGATTTCCGGTGCTGAGAGGATGAAGTCACAGGGGCTGCATTGATCTCGTGGGTATTGGCTGGAAATTTCCAATGGCAGGCGCTGCATCGATTCCTCTCTAGAAGTCAGGCTGCGTCATTCTGGCTCGTCTGTGGGTCGATCCAGTGGGCTGTATGTCGAATTTCCGGTCGCTATGCTGGCGCTGCATCGATCTTCTGATTGCGAAGTTGGGCTGCATTGTTCCGGTTCACCATGCAGTGAATTTCCCATATCGATGCAGGCTGTGCGTCGTTTCTGACAGACTGTGCGTTGATTTTCATCGCACAAGGAGTCCTTCTTCTTGAGATGATGTCTTTTTGGTCCTGAGACTTCAAGGAACAGAAGGCAAGCTCTATCCAAGCCCTTGGAAAGCACTTCTCAGCACAACCAGAGAGCAGTCAGGTAGCAGAACAACAGCAAGACAGCAGTACTTCACAGAAAGCAGTCAGGTGAGCCAGGAAGTGTTTTTTTTTGTTACTCTCCTGTTCTCTCAAACTAGTAATTTTTATTTTTACTCCTATGTTGTATACTTGCACTTTGGACTCTTGTTGTTTCACACCTGTGTTGTGCTCTTAACAAAATGGAGTCTAACTTTGATATGGATGAGTTGTGTTATTCCACTCTCGAAGAGTTAAAGGGATTCTGAAGAGAGAGCGGTATACCAGTTATGTGTGGAGAAACCAATATGATGGTCCTGAAGAGAGCCCTATATTATTTTGAGCTGGCACTCGAGGAAGCAACAGAAGAGGAGGCTAAAGGGGGGGGATGGTTCTGAGGGTGACACTGAAGTGACCCATGAGAGTAGTGAGTACTCTGAGAATGAGGGTCCCCAGTCCACACCTCAGGGGGATAGTGACCCCAGAGAGTTAGACACTGAGGGAGAAGATGACTGGTCAGGGATGCCAGTAGAGAGAGAGGACCCCATTGATAGGGAATCCCTTACTGGGTCCTTGCCTAGCAGCAGCCCAACTCCCATTCCCTGTCACCTGAGGAGCTCAGAGATGGGTGTGAAGAGAGGGCCCTGAGGCTGCAGCTAACCATGCTGGCTATGGAAGAGAAACATTCTTAGGTGGAAAAGACCTTAGTCCAGGAGGGGATGGGAGAGGCTGAAAGGGCCTTTGCAGGGAAAGACTCGCTCTAGAGCGCAGTCTGACAAATCTGGACACACCGGCACTGCAGGTGGAGTGCAGTGGTGGCAGAATTGATTGTAGTGTTAGGCACAAGCCTTACCTACCCACAGACTTGGTTCCTGGGTTCAAGGAGGGGGACGACATACGTCAGTGGCTGAGGGAGTATGAGAAAGTGCTAGTTGCATGCGAGATCCCTGAGTGAGATTGGGGAACTGTCCTGGAGAGCTATATTCCTGAGGTGGAAAGTGATACCCTACTGTACCCAGAAGGGAATGACAGTTAGGGGAATCCCCACATCAAAAATGGTCTGATAGAAAAGTATGGTCTCACCCCTGAAGACTATAGGTTGAGGTTCAGAGGCAGCAAGAAGCGGTCTCACCAGTCTTGGGAGGATTTCATGGGGAATTGTTGCAAAGCACTAGAAGGATGAGAGTAGCACAGCAACCACTTATGAAGGGCTGTTTAATCTCATTATAAGGGAGCATATGTTCCGTTGCTTTTTTTCAGAGCTACAACAGCACCTGTCACAGTGTGAGTTCTCTGACCCCAGGGAACTTGCAAAGGAGACCGACCTCTGGCTTAGTGCTAGAGGAACTAGTCAGGCATCAATGGCCGTCTTAGGTTCACCCTGGCAAGGGGTGGAGAAGGTTCTGGGTAATCCAAGCCAACATCTGAGCGGGGAGGATGAAGGATCTAGAGGGGCCTGTCTTCTTACGCATGTCTTGGAAGGCACCCAAAAGGGGCCCACAAGGCTGGAACTTAACCAACCCCAACAAAATCCAGCACGGGGAGGATGCAGAATCCAGAGGGACCTGTCCTCTTAGACTTGTCTTGAAAGGCACCCAAAAGGGGCCCCAAGGTGGGAAATTAATGGTTACCAAAGGCTGATCCTCTGAAAAGGATCCCCTAGTGTCTGAAGGAGTGGGAAGGACAACTGGAACCATTGTCACGCCAGCTCTGGAGACCAGCAGCAACGCCCCGCAAAGGGGGTTGTGGACGCTTCCTTTGAAGGGTTTGAGGGAGGACTCTCCCCTAACTCATGTCCAGCCCAACGATACCATCCCTCGATTGCAGAACCATGTCATGGGCAGCCCCCTTGACCTGGAGGTAGAGACAGCTGTCCTCAATCTCTTTACCAATACATCTAGGGGTATCACTCCTCGTGGGAGGGTGCGCAACTCTAAAAGGAGGGGCTGGAGGAGGAAAGGCTCTTTTCTGACCCTGGCTCAGCCAGAGGGGAAGGACCCTAGGTTGAGAGACCAGTTACAGAGGGGCTCCTCTGAACTGGTGGGTGAGCTGAAATGGACGACTGACACCAGCACCCTGGCAGTTCTGAATTCTGGGGGTACCACTCCTCCACGGCCCCTGACTACACCCAGGAATTTATTGTGCAGACAGATGCTTCAGAGCATGGCATAGGGGCCATTCTCGGCCAGCTAAATCAGGAGGCCCTAGATCAACCAGTAGTCTTTATTAGCAGAAGACTATTACCACGGGAACATAGGTGGAGTGCTATTGAGAGAGAAGCATTTACTGTGGTCTGGGCACTGAGGAAGCTGAGACCATACCTGTTTGGGACTCACTTCCGGGTTCAGACAGACCACAGGCCCCTCAGATGGCTCATGCAGATGAGGGGTGAGAATCCTAAAGTCTTGAGGTGGTCCATTTCCCTCCAGGGGATGGTCTTTAAGGTGGAACATCGCCCGGGGATTGACCTCGCCAACGCTGATGGTCTTTCCAGGTACTTCCGCCTTAGCGATGAGAGCTCCCAGGAGGTTGGGTAGCTCTCCCCATTTTCAGCTGGGGGGACACATGTTCAACCTGACAGCCTTAGGGTGGTCCCCCCTAACTTTTTTCCTGCCTCCCTCCACTTTTTGGATACCGTTTTTACTGGTTTTAAGACTATATGTACTTTACCACTGCTATCCAGTGCTAAAGTGCAAATGCTCTCTCCCTTTACAGATGATGACAGTGGATCATACCCAATTGGATTATTTAATTAACTTATACGTCCCTAGTAAAATGCACTATATGTGCCCAGGGCCTGTAGATTAAATGTTACTAGTGGGCCTGCAGCACTGATTGTGCCCCCCACTTAAGTAGCTCCTTAACCATGTCTCAGGCCTGCCATTGCAAGGCCTGTGTGTACAGTTTCACTGCCAATTCGACTTGCGTTTTAAAGGTAATTGCCAAGCCTAAATCTCCCCTTTTTCTACAAATAGGACACCCCTAAGGTAGGCCCTAGGTAACCCCTAGGGCAGGGTGCTGTGTATGCACAAGGTAGGACATGTACCTGTGTAGTTTACATGTCCTGGTAGTGTAAAACTACCACATTCTTTTTTACACTGCTGTGAGGCTTGCTCCTTTCATAGGCTAACATTGGGGCTACCCTCATGTACTGTTTGAGTGGTAGCTGCTGATCTGAAAGGAGTAGAATGGTCATATTTAGCATATCCAGAATGGTAATACAAAATCCTGCTGACTGGTGATGTTGGATTTAATATTACTATTTTAGAAATGCCACTTTTTGAAAGTGAGCATTTCTCTGCACTCAAATCCTTCTGTGCCTTACAATCCACATCTGGCTGGGTTTAGTTGACAGCTCCCTTTTGCATTCACTCAGACAAACCCCAAACACAGGATGCTCAGCCTCACTTGCATAAATCTGCATTTTGAATGGGTCTTCCTGGGCTGGGAGGGTGGAGGGCCTGACACTTACATGCCAAAGGACAGTAGCTTTCCCTCACAGAAAGGACTGCCATACCCCCTACTGGGACCCTGGCAGACAGGATTGAACTGAAAGGGGACCTTGTGCACTTCGAAGCCACTCTTTGACGTCCCCCCCCACTTCAAAGGCACATTTGGGCATTTAAACATGAACTCTGCCCCTACCAACTCAGACACTTCCTGGAGAGGAGAACCTGAACCAGAATCTGCAACCTGCCAAGAAGAACTGCCTGGCTGCCCAAAGGACTCACCTGACTGCTTTCTGTGACGGACTGCTGCCGTGCTGTTGCACTGATGCTTTGCTGCTCTCTGGCTGTGCTGAGAAGTGCTCTCTAAGGGCTTGGTTAGAGCTTGCCTCCTGTTCCCTGAAGTCTCAGGACCACAAAAACTTCATCTCCGCAAGAAGGACTCCTTATGTTGATGAGATATTTAGTACAAGGCAGTCACACCTTCGATGTATCATCTTTACATATTATTCTTTATAGTGTCCTCTGTTCTTTCCTTGACCTCTTTCTCTTGCCCCTCCTCATCCTGCATTTCCTTTTTTGAAGCCTTGTTCCATCCTGACACTTCCTCCTAACCTGACACATTTCAAAATGGCGGCGGTAGTAGCATGTATGTTTGGATTATCAACAATCCTTGTATCGCTGTTCCCATGGGGCCAATAATCAACCTGATGAACAAATTAAACAATACATGTATACCAAATATCCTTCGATATATTTATGATGCCACAATTCATCCTTAGCTATCTCAGAGCAGTACATGTAAATCATCATGTGAATTAACTGTATTGTTGACTTGAGAAGTGTCCCTATCCAGAGAGGACAGAATCTTAAATTGTAGTGTAATCTGAGGTAGCAAGGGAATATATAAATGGTGTAGGATCATTTGTCACCAAAATCTAAGCAATATCTAATGGTCTTGGTGAGAGTTATCCAATTATCTCTTAACATCACACTCATTTATGTCTTGCCCATGTGGATCTATGGCCCTCATTACAGCTTCAGCCGTCTTCCAAATGACAGCCGAAACTGTGGGCGCCACTATACCGCCAGTGTTGGCGGTATTTGTGACTCCCTATTATGACTTTTCCACTGGGCCAGCGGACGAAAACAGCGTTCCGTCCGCTGGCCCAGCGGAAAAGTCACATCAACATTGCAGCCGGCTCATAATAGAGCCGGCGGCAATGTTGATGTACAGCGGGTGCAGCAGCACCCGTCACGCATTTCACTGCCCAAAATTCGGGCAGTGAAATGCGTGATGGGGCTGTGTCTGGGGGCCCCTGCACTGCCCATGCCAAGTGCATCAGTAGTTCAGGGGCCCCCAGGGGCACCCCGAGTCCCCCTTACCACCAGCCTTTCCAAGGCAGTGTTTATAGCCATGGACGGGCTGGCGGTTGGGGATTATGACTGCCTGGTGGAAGCCTGTCTGTCAGTTGCAGAGGCCGGTGGTATGGCCGTGGCTAATGCGCCACGGTCATAATAAACTGGTGGTATACCACCAGCCAGTTGGCAGTGTTACTGCCAATGTCCCGCTGGCCGCCAAGGTCGTAATGAGGCCCTATATATGATAGATCTATATATAATAATCATGTCCAGCCCATGTGGGCTTTATTAAAAGAATGCCTTGTTAGATCCAAACAACAAGTGCCGTGCCAAATGGAGTTCCAAATGGAGTACACACATAATTATATGGATTAATAAATCATGGTCATAAATATGTCCTACCACCAACCAGACTGAGCTACCACCTTTCTAGTTCAATTATATATTCAAGACGTTTAATACAAGCTGATACCTGAAAGAGAATAAAACAAATATGTCATTAGGTAAAACCTCAACCCACAGAAACAAACCAAGAATATAATTTCCACAAGAGAAACAATCAATAACCACAATCCATATCTAAAAAAGGGACCACATTATATGAGTGCCAAATCAAATTCTACCTAAGATGCACTGAAAGTTCTTCACTTGAGTTAAGATCATGAGGGCAAAGGACCCCAAAATGTATAATGTACTTATATTCATAACAGTTTTTCTCTATTACCATGCGTATGTGGCGAGGAGCATCATCAATCACTACAAATCTCAATAGGCTTGCATTGCTGTTATGTGTCATAGAAAAATGTCCAGCTACAGGGTATTCTTTGTTTATGTTATTAATGGCTCTCGTGTGTTCTAAGACTTTTGTCCTAGCCTTGTGGGTTGTACTGCCAATATACAGCCTATCACAGGGACAAATCAAGCAATAGGCACAATAATCTGATTTGCACATATGTCTTTTTCATCTGATGGAATCTGTTTCTGTCTTCAATCCATAATTTGTTACAAATGCAAATTTAATATATATGAAATGAAACTAATTAGTGACTGTGAATTTCAGTGGGATAAGTGAGATTTCTCTAATCTGTTTTCACTTTTTATATCACGTGGTGTTACACACATTTGTAAATACTGTTTCAAAATGGCACCTCACTATTAGTGATCAAAGGTCAGTGTCAGCTGAAATGAGTATGAATGGTAGTCTGACAATACAGATTTTGTTGTTCACACAGAAGCATTGTTATCCTTGGTTTTGCGCATCTGGAAGAATGTTTACGGACTGTGACGGGTCTGGATGAAAAGACGCACCTCTCGTTCAGGGATACATCGACAGTCAGCAACTCATGGATAGAAATATTTGAGTCACCAAATCCCCCCATGATGCTAGAAAGCTTAGCAGCCAAAGCAACTGTACTGGACTATGTCTGGTGGTGGCTGGTGAGTTGGAGGGCCCCTTGACAGCATTGAGGCTACTAAGGAAAGACTGAACTTTAGTGTTTGCTGGGGAGGGGAGAGTCACTGTTTGATTTGTTACATAACTCGAGCTGAGATGCATAGAGTTCAGTGACAGATGTGAGCCAAGTAACATTGTTGTTTATATCAAGAGACTGTCTGGCTGCCCAAAGGGCTTATCTGGACTGCTTTGCTGAGAAGGACTGCAGCAGCCCTTCTCAGCAAAACAGTCCAGATGTCAATTAGTCCCGTAGTCCAGCAGTCCAGATGTCAGTTACGGAGGTACAAGAGCAGAAGGGGACTGCCCTCAAAATATTACTCCAGGGACAAAGGTGTCTACTACTCCTAGTGTTCAGTCTGAATGAGGTGATTTGTTGGCTACATTGAAAAGGGTTGAGAAGTTTAAATGCAGGAAATCATCCAAGTGGTAGGAATTTAAGTCCCTCCAGTGTTATTTGGAAGTAGGCCATATTCCACGGGGCCTACGGATATCAGTTGTTCTAAGCTATGAGGACCCTAAGCCACAGATGTTACATGAATGGCATAAAAGCCATTGGAGGAAATAGACAGTATCCCTCTGTTTCTTGCTAACAAGAAGGATCAGGAAACAGTAAAACAATTTAACATTGGGTTGAAAAAAAGACTCTCCAGATTGGAAGATTCTATCAAACCAGGAAGACACAGAAATTTGTGTGTGATAAAACGGTCTATGAATGCAGAAAAATGTATTCTCTTTTGAGGAAATTTGACAGTTTGCGTAGACAGTGACTAACTGAAACCAGCAGATCAGGCCAAGAAAGTAACTCCAAACAAAAGAGTACTGTGAGTTCTGAGAATGATACTGATATTGATGAAGCAGAAGATACAAGGGGTGCCCAGAAAGACCCAATCCCTTATCTTTTAGACAAATTGGATTTTTTTTCTTCAAGACCGATGTTTCAACCTACGCACCAGGCAACAACAATCAAAACAAAGCTGCCAAGAGGAAGAGGCAGAGGCAGAAGAGGAGGAGATCCATTAGGCAAAGCAAACCATACCAAGGAGAAAACAACGCAATAAGTCAAGTATTTGCTAGAGCATTAGAGCACAGTGTGAATTCTATAATCAACCCCACAGACTTTAACTTGATGATGGAAGGAAAACATATTCTCAAGTTGGGTTTGTTGTTTTGCCCTAGTCAAAATATGGACTATGCACAATCTAGAATAGACTTTTCAAAGTAATACGTTCTATAAAGATGAAAAGGTTTTTTTATGATGCAATCAAACATGCGCAATTCAATAGAGCAGAAGGGATATTTTGGCCAACAAAGTGCACTAAAAGTTAATGATATGAACTTGATGTTGGAACTCTGTGAACTGGAAAATGCTAATATGGATATTCACGAACAATTAGATGAGGAAACATTCATTGCAGTCTATGGTGAAGCACCGACAATTTTCAAACCTGTGTCTAGATTAATACCTACAAAGACCAGCAACACTGCTGATATCTTTAGTGACCTTGTAATTAATGAACTTAAGGTTTTATATACCTGTAGCAATTGCAAAAATGTGTTTAATCAATGGGAAAAAATATATTATTAGTTGATTAACAAATTCAGGTAGAAACTGAGAGTTTTGTAGGGAACTCAAATAAAGGACAAAATATTGTTCTAAAGATAAATATATGGCTGAAGCCTATAAACAGCTCAACAATGAAGATTGCTACCGGAGGGTCACGAAAGTAGCAATGGAAGCACAAAGAATTTTATTCTGATTTAAAAGATTGGAAGGGTGTTGGTCTGCTGAGCAACAATGAGTATTTTTTTTTAATAGACCATTGTTAGAAATTGGGTCTCTAGTTGGCCGAGTTATATACCCTTGTTAAAGCAGGGGCCACAATCCTAGTCAGGGTAAGTCACTACACAACCTATATTATCCTGTGATCACTCTCTGGTAGCTTGACACAGAGCAGTCAGGCTTAACGTATAAGGCAAAGTGTAAAGTATTTCTTCAATAACTTATCCAGTAACACAGTAAAAACAACACAAAAAGTACCCCAAACCAGTTTAGGACAATAGATAATATTTATTTCAATAAAATAAGACCAAAACGACAAAAATCTAATAAGCACAATTAAAAATATCACTTTTTAAAGGTCTAAATAAGTCCTCATCCTTCAGAATCAGAGGTTCAATCATTGTAATACATAGTACTAGGGATGCATAAAAAAAAACAACATTCAGGGGTTCAAGTAGAGAAGATGCGTTGAAAAATAAGGCGTTGTGTTAAATTTGCTGGTGCAGCACAGACAATGCATCATTTCTTTCCATGCTACGAGGTAATGTGTTGATTTCTAGGAGCCTAGCCTTGGTTCCACACTGCATTGCAGAGATATTTGGATGCTCAGGGAATATACATTGAAAATCTATGATGCGCTGGTATGAAGGAGCAGGCGCTGTGTTGATTCAATTGGTGATGATGTAATTTTTCAGTCACGAAGCAGGTGATACATCGATTTCTACAAGCGTTGCGTTGATCTTCTGATGCACAGGGAATTTCTTCTCTTTAGTGAAGTCTTTGTGTCCCTGAGACTTCAGAACAGGAGGCAAGCTCAATCCAAGCCCTTGCAGAGCACTTGTGGGGAAGGCCGAGTCCTTTGAGCAGAGTCAGGGGCCAGCATGCAGCAGGGCAACAAGCAAGGCAGCAGTCCTGCTCAGCAAAGCTGTCCATATGAGTCCTTTGGGCAGCCAGGCAGTCCCTCTCACAGGTTCCAGATGCAGGTCCAGAAGTGTCTGATATTGGAGGGTCACAGACCCAGTATATGTACCCCAAAATGCCTTTGAAGTGGGGAAAACTTCAAAAAGTGGTTTTGAAGTGCACAGGTTCCCCTTTCAACCCGGCCTTGTCTGCCAGGATCCCTGTGTGGGGTTATCAGTCCTTGGTGTGGGGTCAGGCCACTGACTTTTGAAGTGAAGTGAAAGCCCCTCCTCCCTGGCAGGCCTGAGACATTGTTAAGAGGCTACTTATGTGGATAGCACAATCAGTGCTGCAGGCCCACTAGTAGCATTTAATTCACAGGCCCTGAGAACATGTAGTGCACTTTACTAGGGACTTGCAAATAAATTAAATATGGCAATTGGGTATGAGACAAATTTGCCACGTTTTTAGGGAGAGAACACATGCAGAGGTAAAGTGTCCAGAATCCTAAAGTCAACAAAAAGGAGGTCAGAAAAAAGGAAGAGAAAGGCGCATTTGAGATGAACTTCAAAGAGGGCCATTTTCCAGCAACCATCCAGTAACAGAGTGTTATATTCACTACTCAGAGTTCATAGGAATAGGTATAACCTCCCCAGGGTTTCCCAACAATTCTGCAATTGGCAGTACTTTCGAAAATACATTCACGTCTGTTGGATTTTTCTTAGGTGACTTCATCAGAATCCTCTTGTCTTATATTCAAGATATAGGTGACTTTTTCTGAAGAATCTATGATTTACCTTTGGGAGGATGACTATTTCTACCCAGAGTTGATGTCTCCACATTATACACAATAATATAGCATCAGGATGGCCTTACGGCAGTGAGACACATTTTAGGTGCAAGACCATTGAATCTTTGGCAATGTGCCACAATTCTACTTTCCATGACAGAGAGATACCTCACAAGTATATTTTTCATTTTCAATGGTGAACTATTTAGTCAAATATGTGGTACAGTGATGGGCACCTACTTCGCCCCCAGCTATGCAAATCTGCATATAGACTGATGGGAATAACATGTAGTCCATTGGAGCAGATTCATAGACAATTTTTTTATCGTGTGGAAAGGCACGGAAGCAAGTGCCAGGTTGTTCCTGAGTAAGAATGAGATCAATTACCTCAGTTTACATTTTATAAGTGTTGTAAGCAAGACAGAGGCAATTTTTGGGGATTTAACGATATATGTGAAGAAACACAGATTTGAGATGAAAATTTAGGGGAAACCTATGCCTTGGAATACTTTATTGCATTTTTCTAGCTTTCACCCTCAAAACCTGATTAGAAGCATCCGACACGGCATGTTTAAGTGTGAGACACAATTGGAGTAAGCAAGGCAAAGAAGAGCAAGCTTTAAAAGAGCTTAGTATCAGATTCCTAGCTACAGGATACACACACAATTGTATTGAAGAAGCTGTTTCCAAGGCTAGATCCAAACCACAAGATCAAATTTCATTCCAAAGGAAGGATATGTCCAAACAATTGAAAATGGATTAGCATTTCTGGTTTATTACCACATATAATAAGCAAGAAACAGCAATAAGAGCTATCATGCATAGATACTGACACTCAATAACGATCTGATGCTGGGCAGCATCGCCCCACGTAGTCCGGGTGTCACGTTCAGAAAAGCCAGAAAAGGCAAGGCTATGAGGCAAGTTTGGTAAAGAGCAGTGTGGAAAGCAGCAAGTTTGTAAAAACAACGTGGCTTAACAATAGATTGGGATCCAGAAAGTGCGGTAGGTGCAAGACTTATAAACATGGTAACAATACTATGGAGTTTAGATTACCTTTGCTATCCTACATTAAGAGTATTAAAGGTACATGCAACTGCAAGACTGAATATGCAGTATACATGTTGCAATGTCCATGTCAACTATTGTACATAGGGAGTACCATCTTAACATAAAAGAATCCTACAGCATTTGTGAGCAATTAAGAATCATGACAAAAAATACCCAGAGGCTTGCCACTTTAAGGAATTGCATGGTAATGAGGTGGCAAGGCTAACCTATTGTGTACTTGATCCTGTTGCGACCAACATTCGAGGGGGAGATAGAGAGAAAAACGTTGAGACAGCTTGAATCAATGTACGTAATAGAAATGAACACCAAAACTCCACTGGGCATTAACTTTGAGGAAGACTTGTATACACATCTGTAGATCATAGGGAGAATACATACAGGCCTCCCTGATATTTTCAGGATCGTAAAGTTCATTTTAGTATTAGATTGAGAGTCATTTAGCTTGGTGTTTGGGTTTTCAGTAGATCTTCACATGCATACTGTTAGTTTTGACTAGGAAGTATTTTATCACATTGCAGTAATAGTCATACTTCACAATATGCCCACTTGGGCATAATTCTTTTCCACTCAACATTGTTTTCCGACACACACTAGGACACTTCTAGTATTAGATACAAGATCTGTTATCGCGATTGGTTATGCCTTTGTAGTACATTTGATTTTGTTTAATTTTGTCTGTGATTTCGCTCTAATTTTTCACGATCCCTTATGACGTTGTCCACTTGGACTGCAGTGTTATACTCTATGGGGGGAGTGAATTAACTAATATGGTGTAATTCATGAGTGATTGCATGTGTATGCACATTGGTAATGTCCTAGAAGGTTCAAAGTGAAATGCACAGCACGTATGTACGCTGTTGTTATTTTCCAAATGTATCAATTATGAATTCAACAACGCAAGGAGTATGGCATCAGACATGTTAAATATCTTTGTTATGTACAAGTGTCTGAAGATTAAAAATTTTCACCTCACACAATATTAATGAATTTTGATGATTGTGTAAAAGATGTGTTTTATAACCATTGGAAAACTTAAAAGTTGCCTTACTGCATAACCATAATTTAACCATAATTACGACATTACATTAATGCAAATTTATTATATATGAAATGAAATTAATTACTGACTGTGAACTTCAATGCGATAAGTGAGACTTTGGTAGTCTGTTTAAAATTTTTATATCACGGGGTGTTACACACATTTGTGAATACTGTTTGGAAATGGTGCCTCACCATCAGTGATCAAGGCTGCGTGTCAGCCAAAAAGCAAATGATGGTAGTCTGCCAATAAAGATTTCTGAGCTCACACAGAAGCATTGTTATCCTTGTATTTTGAGGACCTGGAAAAATGTTTACAGACTGTTCTCAGTCCGGTTGCAACAATGCACCTCTCATTCAGGTGCATGACGGCAGTCAGCAGCTCATTGATGGAAACATATATATATACATACATATATATATATATATATATATATATATATATATATATATATATATATTCACTGAAAAAAACAAAGGTTAAGGAGATGTTAAAGTTAGGAAATATAGGCCCTCATTATGACTTAGGTGGATGGAAAAGCCCGTCCACTGAAGCTGTACGGTCAGAAAACTGCCAGTGCGATGACCTGACCATGATGGCCATCGCAAATTTCCCACTGGGTCAGTGGGCAGAAACAGAGTCTCCGCACACCTGCCCAATGCGAAATAACCCACAACATTTACGGCGGCTCATCATAGGGGCGGTGGCAATGTTGTGGTGCATCAGGTACAGCATCACCCATCACGCTTTTCACTGTCTAAAAGTGCAAAGGTGCTGGCCCCCTGGTGCCCCATCTATGGCTATGTAAAAGCTAGCAAAGAAGGGAATCATAATCCACATGGCAGCCCTGCTTGCAGTACTGCTCTGGTGGATTGAGACCGCCTTCACAGCCAAGCTATTGGCCAGAGAAAAAGTGGCTGTGGCACCAATCTGACTGTAATGCATTCATCCTGGTCATAATGTGGAGGCCGGACCGCCGCATTGGCAGCGGTCCGACCGCCACAGTGAGTCTGGCCACCCTAGGACAACCAGACTTGTAATGACGGCCAACATTTTTTTAAAACATAGAAATTCACTTAAAAGAAACGAAGGTTGCATGGACGTTATAGTTAGGCACACAGTTTAAATGTAAAAAAGCATAGAAATTCACAAGTTATAGTGAGAGTTATCTGAAGTATAACTCGAGTCCTAAGTTATGGTTAGAGTTATCGCAAGTATAACTTGTGCCCTAAGGTAACTATGGCCCTCATTATGAACATGGCGGGAAAGACCACACCGCCGGCGGTGGCAGTAAGTACCGTCTGGACCGCCAAATAATGGAGGACATGAAAAACAGCCAGCTTGAAAACCACTCACCACCAGCATAGGAGTGCTGACATCAAATGGAAGGGGCTGCCCACAGGCCGACGGAAATGGCCCACCCACCCAACAAATAATGGAGCACAAGACCGCCGTCAGTTCCGGGGTGGGAACTACTGCCATGCAAAGCCTGGTGGAAACTAGCAATATAAAAGGAAACATTCACCGTAGGCACATGGGACACGCCGAAGCAGACATAGAGAGAGAGTTGGAAATCATGCCAGTCCTGCTCCTTGCCATATACCTCCACAACCATGACCGCCGATGAAGACGATGACGGTAAGTACTGCAACCTACTTATCAAGGGAAGAAAGGGCACAGTTACACACCCACCCACCCTGCAATGCACCCCCAACCCCTCACACCATCAATAGCCATACACGCCAGAACATGAGGTACTCATCCGACAAAAGGCGAATACAACCTGTCCAAAGTATAAACATGTGCACACCATACCCCCACAATGAAATGATGAACCATGTCTCCAGAGTGTGCCAACAGCAACACTTGGCACTCAAACTTTAATAATTGTGGAAAAATCAATATCCAAATAAAGCTATTGGCCAGTCCAACATCAAAAGGCTGAAGTTGACTCCCACTTGTGCACATGGTACTCCACCATAAAGGGACATCAATGGGGCAGCCAGGCACCTCAGGGCACAGGGGTAGTGGGTGGTGAGGGTGGGGACGTATGTATGGGAGGGGGGCTTGGGCTTACGTTTGGGAGGTGGAGGGGGTTTGGGTTTAGCCTTGGAAGGTGGGGGAGCGGGCTTGGACCGGGGGGTGGCAGATAGACCAGGGCCAGCATGGGGCTTCATGCCCACTAGGGAAGGGGCACGGGAATGGGAATAGGTGGACTGATGCGGGCTTAGACGTGGAAGGTGTGGACAGGCCAAGGAGGTGTGCATGTTTAAGGACGAGACAGGGTGGGCCAGTGGGTTTGAACAGGTCAATACAGGACAGGAAAAGTTTTTTAGAGGCAGTTGGGGTGGATTTGGAGGAAGGTGTGGGGGTGGAGGTAGAGGGAGTGCTTGTAACTGGTGTAGGTGTGCTGGACGTGGATGCAGGTGCCCAGACAGTATGCTGAGGTGTGGTGGATGTGTGTTGGGTGAGTGTCTGGGAACGTTTGAGTGTTTTGGGAGGCGAGGGGGTGGACACAGTGGGACAAGACCGGCTGCCAATGTACATGGATGTTGTCTGGGTGTCTGCAAGTTTGGTGAGTGTGCTGCAAGTGTCAGTAAATGTCATGGTGAGTGCAGGTGTGGTGTCTGGGGTGCATGACTGGATGTCTGATGTTGTGGTGACTGCAAGAATGGGGTCAGCAACAGTAAATGAGGGTGCAGTGCATGTGTGTATGCATGTAGAGGTGACAGACAGGGAGGCGGGAGAGGTGGACACACTGGAGGAAGTGGATCTTGTCGTGTGTGCCTTTGTATGTTGGCTGTGTGTATGCCTGTGGTGGGAAGTGTGGTGCTTGTGTTTCTGTGTATGTTTTTTGTGTGTTGAGGTGTGTGCATGAGTGTCTGAACATGTGCTTGGGGTGGGTGAAGGGAGTGGGGTGCTGGAAGGGGTATAGGTGGTTGGGGGGGGGAACAGAAAGGCCAGGGACACAGTTTGCCTTCTATCAAAGAGGAGGTCAGAGCCTCAAAAGATCTCTGTAGGCCAGACATGGTACTATGAATGTCTTCCAGGTATGTATTGCACTGCTGCATCTGGGATGCTAGCCCCTGGATGGCATTCACAATGGTTGTCTGCCCTACAGCGATGGTCCTCATGAGGTTGATAGCCTCCTCTGTGAGGGCAGAAGGGCTGACTCGGGCAGGGAATGAGGTGCCTGGGGCGAAGGAGACGCCCACCATTTTGGGTGAGTGGGCACGGGCAACTGGGTTGGGCGCAACTGGGAGGGCAGTGATGGAATGGGGGGTGGTGGAAGATGTCAAAGAATGGGTGGTTCCGTAGGGTCCACCACCACCAGGGAGTTCCCATCGGAGGAGGTATCACAGTCACTACCACTAGTGGTAGGTGCCTCCCCCATGGTACTCCCCTCACCCTCCAACCCACTGGTCCATTTGGCATCGGTAGACTCTGCCTCCTTGGCACCATGGGCCGCTGCATCCCCACTCACCGGTGCCACTGCTCCCTCACCAGATGATGCTGATGTACACAGACAACACAAGAGTACAGGGGTGGGGAGACAAAACAGGAGATAAATATGTTAACTCAAAGTACACAAGAAAGTACGGGGTTCTCTAAAGAGGGCGTCGCGGGTACCAGCGTAGCCCTAGGTTGTACGTGTTCCTATTTGGAAAGGTAATGTCAGTGAAATGTCAGTAAGAAACTGCAGAGTGCATGCGCGGGGAGAGAAACCGGGGGGAGTTCCTTTTACGGACTAGGTGGTCTCACATACTATATAGTGTCATGCTTCATCATTTGACCACCTAGACCCACCCAGGTAGGACAGTGCCACCTGGGCGGACTCAACCTCACTGTTAACCCCTTCGCTGCCAGGCCTTTTCCCCCTCCTGTGCCAGGCCTTTTTTTGCCTATTTGGGGCAGTTCGCGCTTAGGCCCTCATAACTTTTTGTCCACATAAGCTAACCAAGCCAAATTTGCGTCCTTTTTTTCCCAACATCCTAGGGATTCTAGAGGTACCCAGACTTTGTGGGTTCCCTTGAAGGAGGCCAAGAAATTAGCCAAAATACAGTGAAAATTTCATTTTTTTCAAAAAAATTGGAAAAAGTGGCTGCAGAAGAAGGCTTGTGGATTTCCCCCTGAAAATGGCATCAACAAAGGGTTTGCAGTGCTAAACTCAGCAGCTTCCTAGCTTTCAGGAACAGGCAGACTTGAATCAGAAAACCCAATTTTTCAAGACAATTTTGGCATTTTACTGGGGCATACCCCATTTTTGCAATTTTTTGTGCTTTCAGCCTCCTTCCAGTCAGTGACAGGAATGGGCATGAAACCAATGCTGGATCGCAGAAACCTAACCATTTCTGAAAAGTAGACAAAATTATGAATTCAGCAAGGGGTCATTTGTGTAGATCCTACAAGGGTTTCCTACTGAAAATAACAGCTGAAAAAGAAAAATATTGAAATTGAGGTGAAAAAAACATCAATTTTTCTCTACGTTTTACTCTGTAACTTTTCCCTGCAATGTCAGATTATGGAAAGCAATATACTTTTACGTCTGCTGGACTCCTCTGGTTGCGGGGATATATAGGGCTTGTAGGTTCATCAAGAACCCGAGGAACCCAGTGCCAATAAATGAGCTGCACCCTGCAGTGCGTTTTCATTCTATACCAGGTATACAGCAATTCATTTGCTGAAATATAAAGAGTAAAAAATTGCTATAAAGAAAACCTTTGCATTTCAAAAAAGGGCACAAGATAAGGTGCTGAGGAGCAGTGGTTATTTGCACATCTCGGAATTCCGGGGTGACCATACAAGCATGTGAATTATAGGGAATTTCTCAAATAGATGTCTTTTTTACACACTCTCCTATATTTGGAAGGAAAAAATGTAGAGAAAGACAAGGGGCAATAGCACTTGTTTTGCTAATCTATGTTTCCCCAAGTCTCCCGATAAAAATGATACCTCACTTGTGTGGGTAGGCCTAGCGCCCGCGACAGGAAACGCCCCAAAGCGCAACGTGGACACATCCAAAATTTTGGGAGAAAACAGAGGTGTTTTTTGCGAAGTGCCTACCTGTAGATTTTGGCCTCTAACTCAGCCGGCACCTGGGGAAACCTACCAAACCTGTGCATTTCTGAAAACTAGAGACCTAGGGGAATCCAAGGAGGGGTGACTTGCGGGGCTCGGACCAGGTTCTGTTACCCAGAATCCTTTGCAAACCTCAAAATTTGGCTAAAAAAAACACATGTTCCTCACATTTCTGTGGCAGAAAGTTCTGGAATCTGAGAGGAGCTACAAATTTCCTTCCACCCAGCGTTCCCCCAAGTCTCCCGATAAAAATGATACCTCACTTGCGTGGGTAGGCCAAGCGCCGGCGACAGGAAACACCCCAAAGCGCAACGTGGACACATCCTAAATTTTGGAAAAAAACAGAGGTGTTTTTTGCGAAGTGCCTACCTGTAGATTTTGGCCTCTAGCTCAGCCGGCACCTAGGGAAACCTACCAAACCTGTGCATTTCTGAAAACTAGAGACCTAGGGGAATCCAAGGAGGGGTGACTTGCGGGGCTCGGACCAGGTTCTGTTACCCAGAATCCTTTGCAAACCTCAAAATTTGGCTAAAAAAACACATGTTCCTCACATTTCTGTGGCAGAAAGTTCTGGAATCTGAGAGGAGCTACAAATTTCCTTCCACCCAGCGTTCCCCCAAGTCTCCCGATAAAAATTATACCTCACTTGCGTGGGTAGGCCTAGCGCCGGCGACAGGAAACACCCCAAAGCGCAACATGGACACATCCTAAATTTTGGGAAAAAAAAGAGGTGTTTTTTGCGAAGTGCCTACCTGTAGATTTTGGCCTCTAGCTCAGCTGGCACCTAGGGAAACCTACCAAACCTGTGCATTTCTGAAAACTAGAGACCTAGCGAAATCCAAGGAGGGGTGACTTGCGGGGCTCGGACCAGGTTCTGTTACCCAGAATCCTTTGCAAACCTCAAAATTTGGCTAAAAAAACACATGTCCCTCACATTTTTGTGGCAGAAAGTTCTGGAATCTGAGAGGAGCTACAAATTTCCTTCCACCCAGCGTTCCCCCAAGTCTCCCGATAAAAATGATACCTCACTTGCGTGGGTAGGCCTAGCGCTGGCGACAGGAAACACCCCAAAGCGCAATGTGGACACATCCTAAATTTTGGAAAAAAACAGAGGTGTTTTTTGCGAAGTGCCTACCTGTAGATTTTGGCCTCTAGCTCAGCCGGCACCTAGGGAAACCTACCAAACATGTGCATTTCTGAAAACTAGAGACCTAGGGGAATCCAAGGAGGGGTGACTTGCGGGGCTCGGACCAGGTTCTGTTACCCAGAATCCTTTGCAAACCTCAAAATTTGGCTAAAAAAACACATGTTCCTCACATTTCTGTGGCAGAAAGTTCTGGAATCTGAGAGGAGCTACAAATTTCCTTCCACCCAGCGTTCCCCAAAGTCTCCCGATAAAAATGATACCTCACTTGCGTGGGTAGGCCTAGCGCCGGCGACAGTAAACACCCCAAAGCGCAACGTGGACACATCCTAAATTTTGGGAGAAAACAGAGGTGTTTTTTGCGAAGTGCCTACCTGTAGATTTTGGCCTCTAGCTCAGCCGGCACCTAGGGAAACCTACCAAACCTGTGCATTTCTGAAAACTAGAGACCTAGGGGAATCCAAGGAGGGGTGACTTGCGGGGTTCGGACCAGGTTCTGTTACCCAGAATCCTTTGCAAACCTCAAAATTTGGCTAAAAAAACACATGTTCCTCACATTTCTGTGGCAGAAAGTTCTGAAATCTGAGAGGAGCTTCAAATTTCCTTCCACCCAGCGTTCCCCCAAGTATCCCGATAAAAATGATACCTCACTTGCGTGGGTAGGCCTAGCGCCGGCGACAGGAAACACCCCAAAGCGCAACGTGGACACATCCTAAATTTTGGAAAAAAACAGAGGTGTTTTTTGCAAAGTGCCTACCTGTAGATTTTGGCCTCTAGCTCAGCCGGCACCTAGGGAAACCTACCAAACCTGTGCATTTCTGAAAACTAGAGACCTAGGGGAATCCAAGGAGGGGTGACTTGCGGGGCTCGGACCAGGTTCTGTTACCCAGAATCCTTTGCAAACCTCAAAATTTGGCTAAAAAAACACATGTTCCTCACATTTCTGTGGCAGAAAGTTCTGGAATCTGAGAGGAGCTACAAATTTCTCCCCCACCCAGCGTTCCCCCAAGTCTCCCGATAAAAATGATACCTCACTTGCGTGGGTAGGCCTAGCGCCGGCGACAGGAAACACCCCAAAGCGCAACGTGGACACATCCTAAATTTTGGAAAAAAACAGAGGTGTTTTTTGCGAAGTGCCTACCTGTAGATTTTGGCCTCTAGCTCAGCCGGCACCTAGGGAAACCTACCAAACCTGTGCATTTCTGAAAACTAGAGACCTAGGGGAATCCAAGGAGGGGTGACTTGCGGGGCTCGGACCAGGTTCTGTTACCCAGAATCCTTTGCAAACCTCAAAATTTGGCTAAAAAAACACATGTTCCTCACATTTCTGTGGCAGAAAGTTCTGGAATCTGAGAGGAGCCACAAATTTCCTTCCACCCAGCGTTCCCCTAAGTCTCTCAATAAAAATGGTACCTCACTTCTGTGGGTAGGCCTAGCGCCCACGAAAGGAAATGGCCCAAAACACAACGTGGACAGAACATATTTTTCCACAGAAAACAGAGGTGTTTTTTGCAAAGTGCCTACCTGTGGAGTTTGGCCTCTAGCTCAGCCGGCCCCTGGAGGGGGGGGGCAGAAATGCCCTAAAATAAATTTGCCCCCCGCAGCACCCACCCCCCCCGGGAGCGACCCTTGCCTACGGGGTCGCTCCCCCTGCGTGACATTGGCGCCAAAAAACAAATCCCAGGTGCCTAGTGGTTTCTGCCCCCTTGGGGGCAGATTGACCTAAAATCTGCCAATCTGCCCCCAAGGGGGGCAGAAATGGCCTTAATACAATTTGCCCCCCAGGGGAGCGACCCTTGCCTGATGGGTCCCTCCCCATCTCGAAAAAAACAAACAAACAAAAAAAAAAACACAACAAAAAAAATTGCCCTGGTGCCCTGAGGGTTCTGCCCCCCCCGGGGGCAGTTCGTCCTAATAATAGGCCGATCTGCCCCCAGGGGGGGCAGAAATGGCCTAAAATAAATTTGCCCCCCCCAGCCCCCACCACCCCCGGGAGCGACCCTTGCCTACGGGGTCGCTCCCCCTGCGTGACATTGGCGCCAAAAAACAAATCCCCGGTGCCTAGTGGTTTCTGCCCCCTTGGGGGCAGATTGACCTAAAATCGGCCAATCTGCCCCCAAGGGGGGCAGAAATGGCCTAAATACAATTTGCCCCCCAGGGGAGCGACCCTTGCCTGATGGGTCGCTCCCCATCTCGAAAAAAAAAAAAAAAAAACACAACAAAAAAAATTGCCCTGGTGCCCTGAGGGTTCTGCCCCCCCCTGGGGGCAGTTCGGCCTAATAATAGGCCGATCTGCCCCCAAGGGGGGCAGAAATGGCCTAAAATGAATTTCCCCCCCCAGCCCCCACCCCCCCCGGGAGCGACCCTTGCCTACGGGGTCGCTCCCCCTCCGTGACATTGGCGCCAAAAAACAAATCCCCGGTGCCTAGTGGTTTCTGCCCCCTTGGGGGCAGATTGACCTAAAATCTGCCAATCTGCCCCCAAGGGGGGCAGAAATGGCCTCAATACAATTTTCCCACCAGGGGAGCGACCCTTGCCTGATGGGTCGCTCCCCATCTCGAAAAAAAAGAAGAAAAAAAAAACACAACAAAAAAAATTGCCCTGGTGCCCTGAGGGTTCTGCCCCCCCCTGGGGGCAGTTCGGCCTAATAATAGGCCGATCTGCCCCCAGGGGGGGCAGAAATGGCCTAAAATAAATTATTCCCCCCCCAGCCCCCACCTCCCCCGGGAGAGACCCTTGCGTACGGGGTCGCTCCCACTGCGTGACATTGGCGCCAAACAACAAATCCCCAGTGCCTAGTGGTTTCTGCCCCCTTGGGGGCAGATTGATCTAAAATTGGCCAATCTGCCCCCAGGGGGGCAGAAATGGTCTAAATACAATTTGCCCCCCAGGGGAGCGACCCTTGCCTGATGGGTCGCTCCCCATCTCTAAAAAAAGAAACAACAACAAAAAAAAACACAAAAAAAATAATTGCCCTGGCGCCTAGAGGGTTCTCCCCCCCCCTGGGGGCAGTTCGGCCTAATAATAGGCCGATCTGCCCCCCGGGGGGGCCGAAATGCCTAAAATAAATTCCCGCTCCCCCAGCCCCCCCCGGGAGCGACCCTTGCCTACGGGGTCGCTCCCCCTGCGTGACATTGGCGCCAAAAAACAAATCCCAGGTGCCTAGTGGTTTCTGCCCCCTTGGGGGCAGATTGACCTAAAATCGGCCAATCTGCCCCCAAGGGGGGCAGAAATGCCCTAAATACAATTTGCCCCCCAGGGGAGCGACCCTTGCCTGATGAGTCGCTCCCCATCTCGAAAAAAACAAACAAACAAAAAAAAAAACACAACAAAAAAATTTGCCCTGGTGCCCTGAGGGTTCTGCCCCCCCCCGGGGGCAGTTCGTCCTAATAATAGGCCGATCTGCCCCCAGGGGGGGCAGAAATGGCCTAAAATAAATTTGCCCCCCCCAGCCCCCACCACCCCCGGGAGCGACCCTTGCCTACGGGGTCGCTCCCACTGCGTGACATTGGCGCCAAAAAACAAATCCCCGGTGCCTAGTGGTTTCTGCCCCCTTGGGGGCAGATTGACCTAAAATCGGCCAATCTGCCCCCAAGGGGGGCAGAAATGGCCTAAATACAATTTGCCCCCCAGGGGAGCGACCCTTGCCTGATGGGTCGCTCCCCATCTCGAAAAAAAAAAAAAAAAAAAAAAAAAACACAACAAAAAAATTTGCCCTGGTGCCCTGAGGGTTCTGCCCCCCCCTGGGGGCAGTTCGGCCTAATAATAGGCCGATCTGCCCCCAAGGGGGGCAGAAATGGCCTAAAATGAATTTCCCCCCCCAGCCCCCACCCCCCCCGGGAGCGACCCTTGCCTACGGGGTCGCTCCCCCTCCGTGACATTGGCGCCAAAAAACAAATCCCCGGTGCATAGTGGTTTCTGCCCCCTTGGGGGCAGATTGACCTAAAATCTGCCAATCTGCCCCCAAGGGGGGCAGAAATGGCCTCAATACAATTTTCCCACCAGGGGAGCGACCCTTGCCTGATGGGTCGCTCCCCATCTCAAAAAAAAAAAAAAAAAAAAAAACACAACAAAAAATTTTGCCCTGGTGCCCTGAGGGTTCTGCCCCCCCCTGGGGGCAGTTCGGCCTAATAATAGGCCGATCTGCCCCCAGGGGGGGCAGAAATGGCCTAAAATAAATTATTCCCCCCCCAGCCCCCACCTCCCCCGGGAGAGACCCTTGCGTACGCGGTCGCTCCCACTGCGTGACATTGGCGCCAAACAACAAATCCCCAGTGCCTAGTGGTTTCTGCCCCCTTGGGGGCAGATTGGCCTAAAATTGGCCAATCTGCCCCCAGGGGGGCAGAAATGGTCTAAATACAATTTGCCCCCCAGGGGAGCGACCCTTGCCTGATGGGTCGCTCCCCATCTCTAAAAAAAGAAACAACAAAAAAAAAAAACACAAAAAAAATAATTGCCCTGGCGCCTAGAGGGTTCTGCCTCCCCCTGGGGGCAGTTCGGCCTAATAATAGGCCGATCTGCCCCCCGGGGGGGCCAAAATGCCTAAAATAAATTCCCCCTCCCCCAGCCCCCCCCCGGGAGCGACCCTTGCCTACGGGGTCGCTCCCCCTGCGTGACATTGGCGCCAAAAAACAAATCCCAGGTGCCTAGTGGTTTCTGCCCCCTTGGGGGCAGATTGACCTAAAATCGGCCAATCTGCCCCCAAGGGGGGCAGAAATGCCCTAAATACAATTTGCCCCCCAGGGGAGCGACCCTTGCCTGATGAGTCGCTCCCCATCTCGAAAAAAACAAACAAACAAAAAAAAAAACACAACAAAAAAATTTGCCCTGGTGCCCTGAGGGTTCTGCCCCCCCCTGGGGGCAGTTCAGCCTAATAATAGGCCGATCTGCCCCCAGGGGGAGCAGAAATGGCCTAAAATAAATTGCCCTCCCCCCCAGGGAGCGACCCTTGCCTAAGGGGTCGCTCCCTTTGCGTGAAATTCACGCAAAGAAAAAATTCCCTGGTGTCTAGTGGTTTCTACCCCCCTTGGGGGCAGATTGGCCTCATCAAAATAGGACAATCTGCCCCCAAGGGGGGCAGAAATGGCCAAAATATAATTTTCCCCCAAGGGGAGCGACCCTTGCCTAAGGGGTTGCTCACCACCAAAAAAAAAAGAAATAAAACATAAAAAAAAAAAAAAAAAAAAAAAATGGTCCCTGGTGCCTAGAGGTTTCTGCCCCCCCTGGGGGCAGAAAATGCCTTCTCAAAAAAATGCCCCCCCTGGGAGCGACTCGTGCCCAAGGGGTCGCTCCCTTTTGTCAGTTTCAATAAAAAATAAAAAATCCCTGGTGTCTAGTGGGGTTTCAAAAGCCGGATTGCAAGCAATCCGGCTTTTGAAACCCTCGGAGGGACTTCAAAGGGAAGGAAATACTTTTCCTTCCCTTTGAAGCCCCTCCGGGCCTCCCAAGTGATTGAAAAAGAAATGCTTTTGCATTTCTTTTTCAATCGCGCTGGAAGCAGAGCTTCCAGCGCGACTAGGGAGGCCCCTGTGACAAATCAGCGCGCACTCGCGCGCTGATGTCACAGGGGGGGGTGGGGGGGGGTCGGGGGTGGAAGGGGAAGGTCTTCCCCTTCCATCCCGACTTTGGGGGAGAAGGGGGGTGCACGGGGGGCGCGCTAGCGCGCCCCCAAGTTCCCCTGTGCCATGGACGAGATGATCTCGTCCAAGGCACAGGGGAACTGTAGCCTTGGACGAGATCATCTCGTCCAAGGCACAGAACCGGTTAAAGGAACAGGATGGAGTGCGTAAATAAACTTGTTTCTGGATAGATCGGGATCCAGCTAATCTAGTGAAAAAATTAAAAACACCTAAGCAGACACCTGTAAGGAGTGACAAATTTAATGGTGGTGTCTGATTGGTGTGGTTAAAACAGGGGTTGGGACACCTCTGTGAGGATAAGGACTCACAGCGTCACCTAACTAATAGCCAACATGTTTCTGCCCTCAGAAGTGAGCCAATAGAGGTCTCGGGGCATTCGTCAGGGCCTATGATCCCTATGTCTCACGTTGGAGGAAATTTACTCTATGTAAAGGTCAAAGAGTGTGAAGTAAAATGTCTACCTTACCCAAGGAGTTACCTTGAGGCAGCCTATGGGGGATAAACAAACAATTAGAACAATAGTGGCACACGACACTGCAAAAACCAACCAACTACACACGTGTCAAGGGGATGCATTCATGCACATGACACATATGTTCATAATAGGCAATAATAGTACACAACGGGAGAGTATAAGGGAGCGGGAAAAGACACCCATCGTACTCGACTCCCCAAACACAATACTAAATCACAAAAGAGAGTACAGGGTTTTGGAATTATAAATGGGTTGATAGTGTGCTACTTGCGACACTAAACCACTCTTAGACCTCGACTAAAGGTAAATTGTGGATGGAACGTGGGGTGGTATGCGGTCTGTAGAGGGGGATTTCCTTTACGGACTAGGTGGTCTCACACACTATATAGTGTCATGCTTCATCATATGACCACCTAGCCCCACCCAGGTAGGACAATACCATCTGGGCGGACTCAACCTCACTGTTAAAGGAACAGGAGGGAGTGCGTAAATTAGTTTGATTTCTGGAAAGTAGGGATCCAGTTGTGCTATGGGAATAAAAACACCTACTCAGATACCAGGGTGAGTTTAATAGAAGGTTCTGTGTGGTGTGATTAAAAGACGTGGGAAACCAGTGTGAGAGCGATGACTCACAAGGTCACCTATCTAGAAAAAGTAGCCGACATGTTTCTGCCCTTGTGTTTGAGCTATGGAGGGTCTCTGGGAATTCATCAGGGCGTTGGATCCCTGTTGCAGATGCTTATTGCGCGCTGCAGGATTAATCGCAGTAGGAGAAAAGGGGAAGGGAAGGAAGGGCCTACCTTAACCAAGGGAATACCTGGGGAGGACCTATAGTAAATACAATAACATAAACAGAAGGTAATTCACAGCAAACCACAGCACACGTGACAAAATTTCATGCATAACACAAGAGTACTGGTTGCAGAAAGAACGGTCGCGGCAATGCTAGCTATGCGCGGCGAGTGGTAGGTCAGGGAAGACAATTCCTTACCCTAACAATAGAGGCTACTAGCCTCTGGTATCCTGGAGAGGGAGCGTCCCCTTATAATCAGACTCTAGGGTTAGAAGGGAGAGAGCAGAAGGGGAGAGTAAAGATGAAGTAGTATATATGAAGGAATTCCTTCTCACCGCCAATTTTGGTCTGTTTATGTTATTGTATTTACTATAGGTCCTCCCCACGTATTCCCTTGGTTAAGGTAGGCCCTTCCTTCCCTTCCCCTTTTTTCCTACTGCGATTAATCCTGCAGCGCGCAATAAGCATCTGCAACAGGGATCCAACGCCCTGATGAATGCCCAGAGACCCTCCATAGCTCAAACACAAGGGCAGAAACATGTCGGCTACTTTTTCTAGATAGGTGACCTTGTGAGTCATCGCTCTCACACTGGTTTCCCACGTCTTTTAATCACAGAACCTTCTATTAAACTCACCCTGGTATCTGAGTAGGTGTTTTTATTCCCATAGCACAGCTGGATCCCTACTTTCCAGAAATCAAACTAATTTACGCACTCCCTCCTGTTCCTTTAACAGTTAGGTTGAGTCCGCCCAGGTGGTATTGTCCTACCTGGGTGGGGCTAGGTGGTCATATGATGAAGCATGACACTATATAGTGTGTGAGACCACCTAGTCCGTAAAGGAAATCCCCCTCTACAGACCGCATACCACCCCACGTTCCATCCACAATTTACCTTTAGTCGAGGTCTAAGAGCATAATAGGCAATATTCATGCGTAGAGTGACCAAGTGGGTACATCTAACTATACATGTGGACAGTCCTACCACTGCAGGGAATTACAACTCTTACCCTTTCATAGAGGCTACTGGCCTCTGGTATCCAGGAGGGGGAGTGTCCCCTTATAGTCAAACACTAAGGAGAAACACAGAAAGAGATGGACACAAAGACAAAGTGAGGAAGGGAAGGGAACAGGTGTAACCAGTACAAATGCAGGGGAGAACAGGACTAGCGGCGGGGTTCCCACTAGGAACCCACTGTCATTACTAAATAAAAAGATACTGCATTATGAGTAAAGTAGTAACAAGGGATGGCTACAATTAGTAGTTGAAAAACAGATAGAAAGTAAAAAATAATAAAGGGAAGTGGGGATAGGAAGAAGAGAAGTCTTATCTGTGCTGCCTGTGATCCATTCAGTCACTCACTACATCAAAAGGGGCGCTCGCCGTGCGCCTATACCGTCCTCTCCTTGGACCGCTTGGAACAAGTGGCTGAAGGAAAACGGTCTTTTTAAGGCTGCTTGATGTTCCAGGTGCGCCCTATTAGCGAGAAATATGTTAACACCTGAATGGATTTACATATTTGGTTCACTCATACTCCCACCCAGCATATACACAAACATGCAGCACCTACAGCTATAGTAATGCCCATGGCCCTGTCTAGTGGCAACGACCCTAGCATACACCTCATCTACCACATGACACTAGGACCTCATGAACTGCAGACCTGTCCCTAATTATCTCAGCACTGCAGGTCCTCCCACTGCTTCCTGCAGTAGGTGCTCTGCCGGTTGTAGACCCCCAGGGTCCGCACCTCCCTGGCGATGGCCTGTACGAGTGCCCTCTTCTGATGGGCGCTGACCTGTAGTAGACACACAGAATAGAAAACAAAGTTCAGAAAATGGCCATGCGACACCACTGACTATACGTCCCCTATGAGGCGATCCTTTCACAACATCATTCCACAACCTCACTCACTGTACATGCGAAACATTCCAAGCCTGTGCATGTACATACCGACCACATATGCATACAGGCGTCCGCCACCATCACACACATCCATGCACGTCAACCGTCTACTCACCTGCACCTCTGGTCGCCCATATAACTTGGCATACAGGGGTAGACCCCATCCACCAGCTTCTCCAGCTTCTCCGTGGTGAAGGCCGGGCCCTTTCCCCTGTGACTCGTACCATTTGAGTATCCAGAGTCAGGACACAGCAGCACACTCAGTGGAGTACTTCCATGCATGGGATTCAGGAGTCAAGTGAACCTGGGGTGACGACATGGCGTACGCTCCCGGAAGCGATCATGATAGGCCCAGATTCCCCATTGACAACCATGTTAACCAATGAATTGGTGCACGGCAGTTAACACCGCCATACGCTATCACAACAACCGCCAGCGGAATGAGGCCACTTCCACTTGCTACATATCTGGATGGCAGGGGGCTACCATTTTGATAGTACCACTCAGATATTTCCTGGTCATGGGCCCCATGCAGGCCATATGGAACACAGCCCTTAGTTGCATGCCCACAAGACTCATTTCTGCCCACAACAGTCCAGACGTATCACTTCATAAATGTCCCTACAGTCGTACACAATATAATGCTTGTGTGTGACCTACATATTGTACAACATTTATTAATACACAACATGTTGTGTATATGTATGTGTGCCCCTCACATGTGATCTCCACCTATCCTAGGTATAGGCCCATGTGGCGACGGAGGGCCCCATCTGTGTAGAGACCTCTTGCTGATTTGGAGACCATGGTGGAACGTCACATCATTATCAACTACAGACTCACCTGTGCTACAATCCATGAGCTATGTGCATGACTGGGGACGGTACTGAGACTGGCTAATCGGAATCAGCATACCATCCCTACAGAAGTGCAAGTGCTCTCTGTACTTCATTTTCTGGCCACTGGCTCATTTCAGGTGACAGTGGGCATGGCTGCAGGGTTCTCACAGTCAATGTTTAGCATCATCCTGTCCAAATTCCTGGATGTATTTGTACTACACCTGCAGATATATGTGAAGTTTCCACAAAGGGCTGATATCCCTGCCATCAAGTCTGACTTTTATTCCTTTGGTAACATTCCCCATGTGATTGGTGCCATAGATGGCACCCACATAGCTCTCATCCCCCCGAGAGTAAATGAGCAGGTGTACAGAAACAGGAAAAACTTCCACTCAATGAACATACAATTGGTGTGTACTGCAGACAAGTACATTTTACATGTGAATGCCATTTTTCCAGGATCAGTCCATGATTCATTTGTCCTGAGGAACAGCAGTATACCACACATGATGGATCAACTACAAGGGGACAGAGGATGGCTCACAGGTGAGTGTGTATGACACTGGTTCTGTACATAGCTGACAGCCACGCTGTCTGCAAGTAATGGCAGTCTGTTATAGTCTTGTTTCAACGACTTTTGCAAGTGATTCTGGCTATTTCAACATGTATGGGCTCCTGACACCTGTGGGAAATCTCAGGACAGATGACAAGAGGAATTACAATGAGGCCCATGGACGTACCAGGAGGGTGATAGAGCGCACTATAGGTCTCCTGAAGACTAGATTCCATTGCCTCCATCTCTCTTGGGGATCCCTGTGCTATGACCCTGAGAAGATGTGTAGAATAGTGGTGGCCTGATGGAAGCTGCACAACATGGCTGTGAGGAAAGCTACCCCCTACTGGAGGAGGAGGGTGCTATATATCCAGACCTGCATCATCTGAGAGGGGATGAGAGTGATGGTGAGGATGAAGAGGGGGAAGATGTTCACTTTAGGAACCAGCTGATCCAACTTTACTTCCAGTAATTATGAGGTACTGTTCACTGATGATGTTGTCTGCAATGCTTATTATCTGTCTAACTTAGTCACTATTGGGATGCGGGGTCTGTAGTCATTGACAATGATACCTGAATATTGAGGTTGCATGTGCCATTGAGACAAACATAGTATACATTTCTTTTTACTCCACACAATGTTGTGCGTGGGAGGCCATTCCTTCAATAAAGGTTTGATTATGGTATTGACAGGATAATGTATTCACATTTCCAATTGATTCATAAATATGACAGGGGACATACAATTCGGTGTACATGTGTTTTATTTGGTGTCCTTAATGCATTGGTGGTCAGTACAGAGATAGGGAGTGGTCTAATGTTGGATGCCCATTATAGGTACATGGGCCGGGTGATTGGTGCCAGTGGATATAGTTCCATCTGTCCCTTGCAAGTTGTTGTGTGGCTATTGGCGGGTGAGGATGGTGGCACAGTGGCACACTTGGGGGTCAGTCTATGTCATAGTTACTTCTTGGTGGGGGCCTTGGTCTTGGCAGGTGTTCCTGTGCCATATCTGGGTCTGAGGGACTGTTTGAGAGTCTGGTGCTGGGCTGCACGGGTAGGGGTGCTGGTCTCCTGTGTGTCCTTTGTTAGTGCCACCAGTCCAGTTGCTGCTGCTGATGTTGAGGGCAGGTCTGTCTCCTGGGCAGTGGTAGGGCTTTCCAGGTTTGTGGGGGTCTCAGGCTGGTTTGGGTACTGGTGCTGCAGCACCCCTGGTGTAGTGGCCATGGTGGCATTGAGTTGTTTCCACTGCTCCATGGTCTCTTGATGTTGGGCTATCTGCAACCTTTGACTCTGTTCCAGGGTGGCCAGGATCTGGCCCATCCTGTCTTGTGTATGGTGGTATGCTCCCAGGACCTCAGAGATCACCTCCTGGGCTGCGGCATCCATCATTTGGCCTCCGCCCTAGGCCACTGATACCCTCCCACCGGGCCTAGCCCCCTGTGTCTGTGTCCCCTGCACAGGTCTGGCAGTACCACTTGTACTGGGGCCATCGTCATCCTGCCTGTTAGTAGGTGGAGACTCTGGCTTCTGTACTTGTGTACCACCAGTTTGTAGCCTGGATACACTGATGTGGGGTGGCTTGGGCAGAGCTGATGTTGGTGGCTGGGTGGTAGGGGTGTCAGTGGTGTCCTTGGTGGGGCTGCTGGAAGGTGACAGTCCAGGACTGCGTGACGGGCCAAGGTAATCCTCACTGTCCACACTTCCCTCTCCTGTATCCTGAGAGGGGCCTCTGTCTCCATGTGGGGCCCTGGCACTCCTTGGCCTTTCCATCAGGGTGGCATGGGTGGTGTTGCCTGTGGTCGGAAATGGACATGTATGTTACATTTTCTCATTCCGATGAGGATGCACCGCTCTGGCCTATGTTGTGCCGTTTCTTTTGTGGAGTTGCCATTGCATTTTGCATAGAAGGTGCATTGTGGGTGGTGTAGTGCCATTGTGATTCCTTTCAGGGGTAGGTGGTTGTGCATAGGGGGAGAGATGTGGGCCTGGGTAGGGTAGTGGTCCTGGTGGCAGTTGGAGGGGTGGGTTGGTGCATGCATTACAGGTGTGGTGGATATGGGGTAATTGTAAATGACTTACCTGAGTCCATTCCTCCATTGAATCCAGTGAGGCCCTCAGGCTGCAGGATGGCCAGCACCTTTTCCTCGCAGTTGGTGTAGTCAGGGGGTATAGGTGGGGGTCCTCCCCCAGTCTTCTTGACCACAATGTTTGCCTGGATGCCATGGACCTCACCTTCCTGTGCAGGTCGTTCCATCTCTTGCGGATGTCGTCCCTTGTGCGTGGATGGTTTCCCACTGCGTTGACCTTGTTGACAATTGTCTGCCATAACTCCATCTTCCTGGTGATGGGTGTGTGCTACACCTGTGCCCGACGATTTGTGGCTCGACCTTGAGTATTTCATCCACCATTGTCCTTACTTCCCTATCTGTGAAGCTTGGGTGATTAGGGGGTGCCAGGGTGTGTGTTGTTGGTGGTGTGTTGTGTGGATATTGGTGAGGTGCTGTTGTGTGGTTGGGTGTGTGAGTTGTGTGATATTGTGTTCTGTGTCTGCAAGTTGTGTTGTGAGTCTCAGTTGTCCCATTGAAGATGCAAAGGATTGTGGGGTGTGTCTTTGAGTGTTTTATAATGTTGTGGATGTGTGTCAGGTGTGTGGGTTTCAGACTTGCCAATGTCTGCATTTCTTGCTGTTGGGTCTCATTGCTGGCCGTGGCGGTCTGTACTGCCAATGGTCGTTCGACATCTACTGTCCGCCGCAGTGATTTGTGCATCATTATTTGGAGGGTGGGGAATTTGTCTGCTTGGCGGTGGTGGGTTGGGATGTGCAGCCTTTCCTCCTACAGGGCCCTGGCGATGGTTGGTGGAAGCTGAGTTTTTGGCCGTTTTTATTTTTTGCATCATTATATGGCGGGTTTCTATTCCCCACCAATGGCGGTCTTCTGTTCACTGTCGCCACTGCGGTGGACAGCGTTTACCGCCATGTTCATAATGACCCTCTACATCTCTTGCCCCCACCATGCACAGTTTTTTCATCAAAATGTTTACTACAGATATTACATTGATATTATCAATTATGTTATCAAAGATGTCATGAGTGTCTTAATCTGTAGGGTAATTAGCAGTACATGTTCAGTGCGCAAGTTATAGTTTACCATCGACTTGTGTGGCAGCATTGTTCCAGAGTCAAGCATGTAGGTGTAGCCCTGTATGACACTTCAACATTGTCTGCATGATGGGGTTACGGGGTGACACTGAGGCAGAATTTAGCATGAAATAGCACCTATTTCAAGATTTCACCTGAAAATAGGGCATGACATGAACATTTTGGTGCTAACTGTACCAAAATCTACACATTCTGGAGCTACCTGGCATTTTTTCCTTGTTAAATTTCAGCTTGTTTGAACTGCTGAATTTTATTTTGCACCAGGTGAGTGTAGGGATTGATGAAATTCACACCACTCATAATCACTGCTCAAATACAGGCGTGTGCTATGGTTGGGAGTTTCTAGCCCACTTCTAATGAGAGTCTGGACGTTCTGAAATGTTATTATATTGTCACTGATTTGTGTGCTTTTGGTTTGAAGTGCAAAAATCAGGTCATGCTAACAAACATGACCTTGATTAGACATCATAGAATTCATCTGTTTTTCGCTCTTCACTTAACAGACACTTTAATTATTAAATTGCTATGTTTGTAACCAATGCCAATAACATTAAATATATTTCCCAATTCCAATGCATGATTTATCATATAAAATATATAGTGCTTAATAAATGCTTTAATGCACATTAGGGTGGTCATTTCGAGTCTTATGGACTCCACGCGGGGAAGACCTCCATATTATGAGCATGGTGGTGTTCCCAACCGAACACAGCCAAAACACTGCCAGTACCGCCAGTGTGGACGGACCACCGTAGCCGATAGAGACCATTTTTCCACTGACCATATTAGGAGGTTGCACACCGCCAGGATTTCCAAGGCGGCTTCACAGCCATGAAAAGCCTAGCAGAAACTAACAACATAAAATGAGACACTCACCTTCAAGCCATGGAACCCAAACTTGAAGTCTTCCCACTGCTCCTTCTGGCCATACTACTCCAGAACTAGCGACAGCCAGTACACACCCAGTACACACCCATACACAACACACAACCCCGGTACAGCTATCCACGGCCACACACACATGCAAACACACACCCATACCAACAAACAAACACATCTACATACACACCCACAAATAAACACATACCACAACCAACATACATGTGCCATACATACACCACCAGCACTGTCCAACACATCTTCACACAACACCACCGAGTCTCACAACGACAACACCATTATAACCACACAAACGTATTGGCAGAGAGGCACACTGCACACCTCTACAGGAAAACACATACTGGCATCAACACACAACCAATACAAACAATAACACTGCCAAACAACATGTCAGATCACACTCCACATCCACCCAACACACAAAGTACATCACATATGCATCACAACACACACAACACTACCACACAATGTCACACAACACCAACAAAACACATCACAACAAGTCCATATCACACCTCACCCACACAACTCATGCTGATACACAAACACATCACATACACAGAAAACACACACCAAATCACACACACACAACACATGCATGTAGAAGGAAAAGGTCAAATTTGTAATCATTGACACCAGAGGTCAAGTGGTGCACATATAATAAATATATATATATAAAAGGACAGAAAAAAAACTATATACACAATGGGCCTACTGGTCAGGTCAATTGTTCACAGTGCCTCAGGCACACTGCACAATGCATCAGGGCCCAACTTGCCTCCTGACTGCAAAGTGGCCTCTACATGGCATGGACATCAATGGGGCAGGCAGGTACCTGAGGGGTGATGGGGAGGGCGAGGTGGGGGCTTGGGTTTGGTTGGGGGGTCTTTTGGTTTTGGTTTGGAGGGGGGTTACCCTTATACTTTGAGTTAGAGGGAGGGCCTTTGGTTTTGGGGTTGGAAGGGGTGACCCTCATTTTTGTGGAGGGTCAAAGCCTTTTCTGTGGGAGGGGAATGGACAGTTCCAGGGAGCTATGGGGGGACTAAGAGGTGGAAGGACTGGATTTGGGGAGGTTAGGTGGGCACTTGGGGGAAATAGGGACAGGGTCAGTGGGAGGGAATATGGCAAACTCATAGAGAAAATTTGTTTAGCATCACAAGGGCGGTCATGGGCAAAACGTTTGAGAGTGGAGGGAGTACTTGTATGTGTCTTGGGTGCTGGTGCGTGGGTGGATGCCATGTGTGTGCTGGTTATCTGCTGGGTGTGTGAGTGAGGGCATTTAGGTGTACTGGGAGGTGGGGAGATTCAGGGAAATACCAGGGAGGATGTGTGAGTGTCTGTTGGGGTGGCGTCTGCAGGTAAGGTGGATGTTCTGCATGTGGGGGTGTTGGTAGTCGTGGTGAGTGCGCATGTGGTGTAAGGGTGGATGTATGGGTGTCTGCTATTGTGGTGATGGTGGGCATGAGGGGACTGGTGGCTGGATCTGAGAGATTTGATGTGGTGATTGCAGGTTTGAGTTATGTAGTGTCTGTGAGAGAGGAGGTTGTGGGGTGGATGTTATTGTATCTGCATGTGTCTGTTGTCTGCGTGCATGGTGGTGGTGTGACGTGTGGTGCTTGTGTTTGTCTTTGTAAACCGTGTCTGTTGAGGTGGATGAATGGTGGTCTATCTGTGTGCTCTGGATGGGTGTGGGCAGAGGGGTGTGGGATTGAACACAGGTAGAGGGGGGGTGAAAGATGAAGGGACACTGGCTGCCATCAACGAGGAGGCCAGAGCACCAAAGGATCCCTGCAGGCCATTCAGGGCACTGTGAATGCCTTCCAGGTAGGCATTCATCTGTTGTATCTGTGATGCCAGTTCCTGGATGGACTTCACAATAGTTGACTGTCCCACAGAGATGGACCTCAGGAGGTCAATAGCCTCCTCAATGAGGGCAGCAGGACTGGCTGGGGCCGGGGCAGTGGTGCCTGCAGCGAAGAAGATGGCCAACCTCCTGGGTGAGCAGGCATGGGCAACTGGGTGAGGTGCTACTGGAGGGCGATGGTGGTAAAGGGGGTGGCAGACAATGATAGTGCTGGGCTTGTCCCAGATGGGTCCGCCACTGCCAGGGAGTGTCCATCAGAGGAGGAATCTGAGGAGAATGTTGTTGATCTGGTTTCCCACGTGGCACTCCCCTCACCTTCCATCCCTCTGGTCCCCTTGGATCCGCTGGTCTAAGACTCATGGGTCCCGTGGGTTGCAGCTTCCCTACTTGCCGGTGCCCCTTCTCCTTTGCCTGATGATGCTGATGCACACAAAGAGAGAGGAAGAGAGGGAGGAAGGGTTGGAGAGAAACAAAGGGTGCAATGGGTCAATACTACCCATCATTCACACAGAGTAACAACCTCAAAATCTGATGCTATGCCATAGCATTGCATGCCTTTACATTGACATGCGCATCTGGGTGAGATCATAGGGGAAACTGAAGCTATGTAGTGAAAACCTAATGATGTGGAAACATTGGCACTCTTTGACTTGATGAAGGGTCATACAATGCACAGTTGCACAGTACTTGCCACTCTAGAATGGTCAGTTCACATAGACATACCCTGTACTCCTTACTCATACGATGCCAGCATGGCAAGGTAGCGTGCCAACAAACACAATAACAATGTGGGCAGTAATATCTTGGCCCACTGCAGCCTTCCACACCCATGGTATGAGGCAGCTAACTTGGAACTCACCAATTTCCTGTCATAGTGGTAGACTATTACTGATGGCAGTGCCCTGACACCTCAGGTATACTGATGCTGATGGAAGGAGCTGGTCACTCAAAAGATGTGTGATGTGTCCAGACAAACTCAAACATGGGAGTAAGTCCCCTCATGAGTCACTGTCTGCATTGTATTGGCAGACATAATTGGGACAAATCCTGCCAGGGTGGCTATTTCCCATAACCAATGTGCAGGTACCAATGATCTACACTAAATTTTACCACTAGTAGGCTACCCAAACCACCACATGCATGCCATTAGCGAGTCATGAGTGTGTACTTACCCCCTTATGGCTGCTGTACTGCCCTCAAGCGTCCATCCACCTCAGGGTAGGCCACTGCCAAAATGTGGGGCATTGGGGGGGGGGGGTCAGGGTCTGTCGGGCACCCCTCCATCGTTGTGAGGACATCCCCAGCTGGGCCTCAGCTGTCTTACGGGCCCAGCATCTCAGGTCCTCCCATTGCTTTCTGCTGTGGGTGCTCTGCTGGGCATGGACACCAAGCACTTGCTTGGCGATGGCACGCTTATTCCCCTTCTTCTGATTGGTGCTGACCTGCATGAGTAACAGAGACAGAAGGAGAAAGTCATGTAGAGTGGCATCACAGCAACAGCAGTGGACTCCCCACCTCAGACACATCTCATGACCACACAAACGTGCATGTACGTCACTAATGCACCAACTCCTTTGCCATCTGCATGCATCCTCTCCGTGTCCATTGTCCCAACATGTTTCAGACCCACACACATCACTATCACACATGACAGGAACATTTTACTCACCTGCTGCTCTGGTGCCCCATACAACTGTCCATACAGGGCTATGACCCCGTTGACTAGCTTCTTCACCCACTCCTGGGTGATGGCAGGGGCCCTATCTCCTGCAGGACATGGCTTAATGGCTTCCAGAGACATAACACAGCAGTTCACGATTTGGAGATCTTGCTTGCACGAGTGTCAGGAGTCAAGTGTGCAACAAAAAATGGTGGTCATGTCCACCACCTAGATGACTGTTACCGCTGGCGATGATTATCATTGGCCCCAGTCTCCCATAGGCAACAAATTTAGCCAATGAGGAGCTGCTCTGCAGGTTGAAACCGCCAACCGCCATGACGACTAACGCTGGTGGAATTAGGTCACTTCCATCTGTCCTGTGCTTGCAGGACAGGAGGCTGCCATTTTACATGTATGTAGTGTGTTGTAGGTGAATGATAAGTGCATCATGTATGATTTTAGTGACATGTGCATAGATTACCCATGCTCACACATCAAAACATGGTTCACACATGTGATATGCATTGATAGTGTTGTTTGATGTACATATAACTATGACACGACATGTGCAGTCACTTGCTGGCTCATAGACGGGGTAACCATATCTATATATTCAAATTTCACATACACCTTATTACCTGTGGGAATAGGGAGTTGTTACATGGAAGTGTCAATTGTCTTGCGTGTGCAAAGCTGTCTGTCTGGGGCTGGAACTGTCATCAACTATTGCATACAGGGTCAGTCAACAAGGCCAAATGGAATCCGTTTACTTCAGCGTTCTGTCCACACTACTCTTGTGTGCTACATGCATTGTGTTCGGTGACTTGTGAACTGTCGACATCAACTTGTGGCTTTTCCTTTCTCCTATACCTAGATTCCATGCAATGGTGAGAATGAGACATGCACCTGTGCACTGGACCCTAGCCAATCTTGCTACCCTGGAAGATAGACACATCATACAGACCTATAGTCTGAACCGCCAGACCATCGTGGAACTGTGTATACAGTTGGAGCCAGATCTATTGGCTGCCATGCATAATCCCTACACCATACCTCCAACGGTACAGGTGTTGTGTGTGCTACACTTCCTTGCCTCAGGCTCGTTGCAGATAACAGTGGGCTCTGCAGCAGGGATGTCACAGCCCATGTTCAGTCATATGTTGAAGGATGTGTGCTTTACTCAAACATTTGGACTGCTACATCATGTTCGCCCAACGTGCAGATTTGTCAACTGTTAACGCGGACTTCTCTGATATGGTACATATTCTTCATGTGATAGGGGCCATAGATGGCACCCACATTGCTTTGGTTCATCCCAGGGCCAATGAATAAGTGTATAGGAACAGGAAAAACTTGTACTCCATAAATGTCCAGGTGGTGCGTCTCGCTGCCCAGTGTATCTCCCAAGTGATGGGCAAGTTTCCTGGTTCTGTGCATGACGTCTACATTCTGAGGAACAGCGATGTCCAGACATGATGGCAGAACTACAGAGTGTGAGAGCCTGGCTCATTGGTATGTACCCAATTGTATGTGTGCATTTGTTGTCTCAACTCTCTTCACATTCTGCCTTCTGTCTCCACCGGTATTGTGATGTGTCCAGTCATTGTGCACACAGGTGACTCCGGCTATCCAAACTTGCCGTGGCTGCTGACACCAGTGAGATACCCGACTACAGATGGGAAACACCATTTCAAAGAGGCCTACGGGAGGACCAGGCATGCCATCGAGAGGACCTTTGGGCTACTGAAGGCCTGATTCTGGTGTCTACATGTCTTAGGAGGTGTCCTGTACTAAAAGTCTGCCAGATCGTTGTTGCCTGCTGCATCCTCCACAATCTAGCCCTGAGACATCACATCCCATTGCTGGATGTTGAGGAGGTGGTAGCTGGACCAGTAGCTGATGATGGTGCCATAGACAGTGATGAGTAGGAAGATGATGAGGATGCAGCAGAAAGTACAACAGAGTTGATCCAACAATACTTCCAATGGCATATAGGTATGTGTTAATTTTGTTGTATGTGATCTGTACTGTTGTCTGCCTTGTGACATTGCTCCTCCTGATGTGTGCCATCAGTGGAGGTGTCACGTGTGTTAGACTTTTCATCCCTGGCGTGGTCTCCCTTAACTTTTTGCCTCTGTTCCCCAGGTTGTTGATGTGTGCAGGACTCTGATTTCCTGTTTTTTGTTACCCTGGCACTTTACCACTGTGAACCAATGCTAAAGTGCAAGTGCTCCTTTACAAAATGTGTATGTAATTGGCTTATCCATGATTGGCATATTTCATTTACTAGTAAGTCCCTAGTAAAATGCACTAGAGGTGCCAGGGCCTGTAAATCAAATGCTACTAGTTGGCCTGCAGCACTGGTTGTGCCACCCACATAAGTAGCTCTGTAATCATGTCTCAGACCTGCCACTGCAGCGTCTGTGTGCACAGTTTTAACTGTAAATTCGACTTGGCAAGTGTACCCACTTGCCAGGCTTGAACCTTCCCTTTCCTTATATGTAAGACACCCCTAAGGTAGGCCCTAGGTAGCCCCATGGGCAGGGTGCAGTGCAGTTTTAAGGTAGAACATATACTAATGTGTTTTATATGTTCTAACAGTGAAATACTGCCAAATTCGTTTTTCACTATTGCAAGGCCTATCCCTCTCATAGGTTAACATGGGTGCTGCCTTTAAATATGATTAAAGCATAGATTCCCTTTTGGAGCGGATAATCATTTGGAGTTTGAGGTCTCTGAGCTCGCAATTTAAAAATACATATTTTAGTAAAGTTAATTTGAAGATTGTGTGTTTGAAAATGCCACTTTTAGAAAGTGAGCATTTTCTTGCTTAAACCATTCTGTGACTCTGCCGGTTTGTGGATTCCCTGTCTGGGTCAGTTTGACAGATGGGCTGTTTGCATCTCTCTCCATAGTTGATTTACTGGTAAGTCCCTAGTACAGTGCACCAGAGTTGCCCAGGGGCTGTAAATCAAATGCTACTGCCACCCACATTAGTAGCTCTGTAAACATGGCTCAGACCTGCCACTGCAGTGTCTGTGTGTGCAGTTTGAAACTGCCAATTCGACTTGACAAGTGTACCCACTTGCCAGGCCTGAACCTTCCCTTTTCTTACATGTAAGACACCGCTAAGGTAGGCCCTAGGTAGCCCAATGTGCAGGGCGCAGAGTATGTTTAAGGTAGGACATATACTCATGTGTTTTATATGCCCTAACAGTAAAATACTGCCAAATTCGGTTTTCAATGGTGCAAGGCTTATCCCTTTCATAGGTTAACATGGGTGCTGCCTTTAAATATGATCAAAGAGTAGATTTCCTTTGCGAGTGGATAGACATGTGGCCTTTGGGGCCTCTGAGCTCACAATTTAAAAATGCATCTTTTGTAAAGTTGATTTTAAGATTGTGTGTTTGAAAATGCCACTTTTCGAAAGTGAGCATTTTCTTGCTTATACCATTCTGTGACTGACTGTTTGTGGATTCCTTGTCTGGGTCAGTTTGACACTTGGGCTGTTTGCACCTCTCTCTAGACAGTGACACAAAGGGAGCTGGGGTGTAGCCTGCATATCCTGATGAGCCATCTGTGCAAGGAAGGAGAGGAAGAGTGGTCACTCACACCTGAAAGGGCTGTGCCTGCCCTCACACAATGCAGTCTCCAACCCCCTGGTGTGTGTCTGGGGCCTGCCCTGGGAAAGGTAGGATTTCATAAACAAGAGAGACTTCCCTTTGGGCCAAAATGGGTATAAGAAGGGCAACCAAAAACACAGACTTTAGATCACTTCTGGAAATCAAGAGCAACCTCTGCCTGGAGAAGAGCTGAAGAGCTTAGGAGGAAGAGATGCCCTGCCTGTGACTGTGCTTTGTGGAGCTATCCTGCAGTCGCTGCTTCTGTCTGGTGAAAGGGGACAAAGACTGGACTTTGTTGTGCGTTCCTGCTTGTGAAGGAATCTCCTGATGTTGCCTCCTGTTGTTGAAGTCTCAGACCATCAAAGACTTCCCTGCCAGAACCTGGACTCTCTGCTGAGACTCCTGACCTGCCAAGTGGTGCCCTGTCCAGTTCTTGGGGCATTGACAGGTGAGGCTGGCAGACCAAGCCTGAAAATCCACGCACAGACTGCCGTGCAGGAAAATATCTGACGCAACCTCAGAGATCGGCTGAAGAAACAATGCGTCGCCAGCTCTGCAACTGAAATCAAGGCATTGCTTGCAGTAAGGCTGGGAGATTGACTCACGCAGCTAGGGAAATGAAACGCTGTATCGCTGATGGAGGCTGGTAACATCGCAATCCACACAGCGCGGTTTTGCTATCACCGTGTGGCAGGATTTTTTACATGGAAAAATGACGCAACGACTGGCCGGACCCCAATGCTGCCCAGATCGACGCATCGCTCCCCTGCAGGGAGGAGAATTGATGCACACCGGTCTGACCAGAGAAGGAGAAACGACACATGAGCTCGTTTGCAGGTGAGAAATCGATGCACCAGTTTTTGACACACACTCGCCCGTGCATGTTATTTTAACACAACCCAGGTACTTTTCAACGCTAACAGTGTTTTATCTGTTTACCAAAGGATTTAAGACTTTTTTGCTTTTTAATTAATAACTTAACTTGTGTATGTTGGATGTTTGTTGTTTTGGTGTTGTTTTGTTTTGATAAATATTTTCTATTTTTCGCAACCTGTGTTGTGTCATTTTGGAGTGTTTCCATTAAGTTACTGCGTGTGTTTGTACAAATACTTTACACCTAGCACTCTGAAGTTAAGCCTGCCTGCTCGTGCCAAGCTACCAAGGGGGTGAACGGAGGTTAGCTGAGGGTGATTCTCCTTTACCCTGACTAGAGTGAGGGTTCTTGCTTGGACAGGGGGTAACCTGCCTGCCAACCAAAGACCCTTTTTCTAACAAGATACAGTTCTGCTAACTTTGGTAAGGCAGACATCTGACATTTGTCTGCAATCAGAGTGGGACGGAGCCTCTTACGATGGAGGCCAGAAATGGCAGACAGGGTTTTTGATGGCACTTGTGTCTGTCAACATTGACAGACGTGCCCATCAACATACACTTGATTGAAATCTACTGAACAACATGTGCACCTCACACTACAAAACACATTTCTCAGACTACATAAACTGTTTACTACTCACAACATGAAGAACCAGCAGCAGACTTAGAACATCTTCTCTTTTGCAATGTCTGAAAGAAGATGCACCAGGTTTTCAGAACATTGATTAACTGTTTTTATAGTGTATGGGATAATTAAGGTTGAACCACAGTTGTTTACAACCCTAGTCCTGACAACAACCATGAGCTAGACAAGGCAAACATGAGACAGAATAGTGGATAAGTTCAATGTTATCTCCCACAATAGATGCTCAAAGGAGGACATTCATAGATGGTCGAATAGTCTCCGGGGGCAAGTATTCCCTCACTTCCAGGACACACCATTCATGCTGGAGTAATCAGTGTAATTTAGGAAATTGCTCTTATGACATGAAATTACCAAACATTACACAGTTACATCCATTTGAATTATTTGATTTAATTTGCGTCAAAATGCCAAAGAGCACAGAGACGGAACCCAGATGGCTGCTGCTGTTCTGCTGCAGATAGAGCTATTTTTTCAGCATCAAAATCATCCTCTGATTCATGTTGAAGGCAAGAGTGCATTTTAGCCCTCAATGCATTAGCTGGTTCCTTGCGTAATTCTGAGTAATCTCGTATCATTCTGCTGTAATTTAACATAATTATTCAACAGCAAGTTAGTTGAGTTATGCTCACCTCTACATATATCAATGACTGATCTGATTGAGGATCCTTTCAGAATTTTTCATTCATATTATTGCTCAAACTTTTTAAAAAGATTAATACAGTGTGAAGGTAAATATGATTCACAGATAGGGGCAACAAAAACCTGCGTGAATTTAGCCAAAATGCACACTTGCGTCCAAAATAGATGCATTTTGCATGGTGGAAGTAGCACTAAATGCAACATAACATGAACAGCAATGCCAGCCATGCATTATTTTCAATAATTTCCCAGTATTAACACAAAATTACCAAAATTACTCCAGTATAATTAAAATTGTGCTCAGGCCGAGATATATATCATGTTTGTGATGGACTACACACTTGTGTTGGACATATATAAACTATGTTTCTGAATTGAAATCATGTAAACAGGAATGCAAAGAATAAACTGAGGCAATATTACTATTTTTCATTAATAAAATAAAACAATTTTTTTCAATATCACTATCTATGCTAGTTAAAAACATTCCCACATGTTCTACCTCAAAAGAAAATGTAATATTTTTTAAGAATTATTTTGTTTTTATAATATGAACTCAAAAATGCTTGCTGTGTTGCCCATTTCTTTATATTTTTAATCATCATTACTTGCTGTAGCATTAATCAAGGTTGACATATGTCACACTTCACACAGCGCATCTCCACATCCTGTGTTTTAGAAGTTCTCATTGTTTTTGATCAAAGCAACATTATATTGTCAGGTTTAACCAATACTGACACAATAGCTCTATGGAGGCCTGACATATCCATCATGGACAATGGATTAATAAGTGTAGTCTGGTATGTAGCAATGTTTTCCTGTGTCCATGCACCTACATTGGCTAAAAACACCGGTGAGTGACTGAATCCATTGCATATTGTGTGTCTGTTTCTGTAATTTTTGGCACATTGACATACATGGCTTTAAGGACAATTTTGTCACTTTCCTTCTTACATTCAAATGTAGCAGACCTCCACATCTGTCCTGCTGCTGGGACTCAACATGGCTGAGGTAGAAGGGACAGGGCTCTCAGGTTCACTCAGGAAGAACTGGGCATCCTTGCTGAGGGGTCCTGACTAACTACAGCCACCTTTATGGGCCAGCAGCAATGAAATGCCATCATGGTATTTTATTTTATATTTGAAAGTAACTTCATAATCTCTCAGTATGTTTTATTACTCACATCTGATTTCTTTTTTATTTTAAATAAACCCATCATTTTAAGTTTGACATTAAAAAGCAAGGTAGTGTTGAACCACTCTTGATGTTGATCTATTGCATTTTTTACAAAGAAATAACCTAGATAGGGAGCTTAGAATTGCACTCTTTAATGAAGCCCTCCTGAATCTGGAGTTTACCCTGCATATTGGGCAGTATGTCTGAGCTGCAATTATTTCCCAATGTCCACTGACATTGGCCTGGTGGTTTTGGGACCTGTTGATACAGGGGTGGCAATCCCAATTTCCCCTCTTGGGACCAGAGAAGCCTTTCAGCTCAACCGTGGGGGACCTCTGGCCTGGTCATGCCACAGAGATGGTGGAGTACAAAAAGAACAAAGTGGGCTTCTATGGACCAGCAGCAGGATGCTGGGATGAAGCACCTGTTCTCTACTGCGCTGCCCACTTGTGTGCTGAGAGGCAGCCCTACTGCTGCTTGTAATCCCCTGGCATTCTGGGGGTGGGGGGGCACGAGCAAGTCAATGGAAGCAATGACCACGTCCTGTGATAGGCCCAGAGGGGCAGTGGAATTAGTGCTGACTGACTGCCTTGGGGAGAATGACTGTGGCCATTTTGAGGTCCGACAAGGGGACTCACATGCCTGAGACCAGCAGCTGTGTCAGGTCCACTGTAGACTGTCACCACTAGAGTTAGTAGGGTGCCTCTTGTGTTTGAGATTTTCCTTTAGAATAATGGCAATTTGTTCTGTGACAGACTCCCCAGAGGAGTAACCTGGCCTAATCCAGTGATCTGGATAATTAGCCCTGCTGCATTCCTACAAGACCATGAGGGACTGGTGGTCGGCTGCGGGGATGAAGGAGCCCACATGGATCATACTGAAATTTTATTCCTCCCAGCAAATGGTCACCACTGAGTATACCATGGGCCCCCACTGATAGCTCTATTGTGCCTGACTTAAAGTGGCAAATTGCGTGTGGGTACCTTTCATGGGTTACAGGTGAGAGACAAGCTCTTATTTTTTTGGTGCTGCTGTTGTTGTTGGGTACCCAGGCCTCCATCAGACTTACGTTCTCAAACTGCTGCAGAGAAGTGTTTCCTGGTTGGAAGTAGGCCTAGTGCTGAAGGAGACCTCTAGTTCCCACATGGCTAGCTGGACTGTCAGGGAAGGGTGGTGTGCTAGAGGATGGTCTATCCAAAGAATATAAAGCCACTCCCTAAAGGAACAATGAAAAGGCTCCCAACCAAGCCAGGGCAGTTGACCCCCTTCGGCAAGTAGAAACTATTCAAGAGAAACACACTGGGAAAGTTGATTGTATCCTCCAAACAATCCTACACACTTAAACTGGAATGTAAGACAGATGTAGTAACAATTAAGATCAACCTGCTTAGGACGGGCTACAGTAAACTCGAAGAACATGCGCATGACATTGAATCTGCACTGACCACATTGCACCCTACACTACAACAGTTGCAAGCACAACTACAGGCCAATCTAGGGCATCTTTGGATACAAGCTAAAGACGCTAAAGTGTACTCCCATTTGATCAACATTCAACCTGCGGGGATCACTGAACATTCAGAGGGTCAAGGTGTGGAGTTTTTCCTGGAGGAATGGTTGAGTGATTCCATCCTAACTGGTAAAGTTCCAAAATTATTTTCTATCAAGCTGGTTCACTGGGTTCCTTTACTGGAAGCAGTGCTGTTTCCTGTTGTTGCTCTGCTGCTGAATTAGAGGCACCATAATCTTATATTGCGCTGTCTCACACCAAGGGATCCTGGGTACATAATGGAAACCAGATCAAAACATTTCCAGAATATACCACGGAGTTGCAACATAGATGTAGCTCCCACAAGGTAGCCAAACAGCAATTGCATTAGATGGGTTTGAAATATGCCCTATTGCTCCCAGCAGCATTTAAGGTGGTGGATGGAGGCAAAACTCACTTATTTTATACACCAGACAAGGCATGGTAATTGTTGCAAAATAATTGAGTAGCGGAGCCCCCTGCTTGAGAAAGGGCTGGGAGCATACTGGGAATGTCGGCAAATGAAGTGGTAGGAACAGAAAATGCCATGGCCAACTCCCAGATGATCAAGCAGCTAAGAAGAGCACACAGGTGATTGCAGATGTCAGCAGAAAAGCAAAAATTCATAGGACTTGGGTGATTCTTAGATGAGCACCTGTGAGGCCTCAAGTTGACACCAGGGCAGCAGATGTTATGATTTGACTTCATTGTTAAAGTTTTGAACCCGGATGTTTGGACATCAAAGGAGGGCACTTTCAGAGCTCCTGCTTTTGATAGCAGTGAGAGACCCCCCCCAAATAATGCAAGGACACAAGAGGGACCCACATTTTGCCACACTACACTCTCTGGGTGGTGCTCACAACTCTCAATTGGGAAATGGTTGACAGAACAGGCCATGGTTTAATTCTTTGGTTTGAGCTGTTATGGCAATTATGATGTTCCATTCTTCACTAGGGAATGTGAGTTCACTTTGCCACTATTGCTGCTGTTTCTCTCAATAATTAACAATAAATCAGCGGTTGTGGTGGCTGGGGAGTGGCAGTGTTAGTTATGATCATGGCACCCCACAATGCGCTCAAAGACCATAAAATCTACATATACTTAACTTACAGCACCAAACTTCCAGAAAGTTGCCAGAAGGTATAAGGCGGGGATATATGGGACAATGTAATTGTCATTTTCGTGTGGGGCTCTGGTGTGCCAACAAGCTGGCGGTAAAAAAATTGGAACCATGACCATGGCGGTCTGCCTCTTCTCTGAAGCGACCTCCAGAGCGGAGACGACCGCTGGGCTGGAGACTTGGGTCTCCAGCCCGGCGGCCGTCACAAGACCTCTGGCGGTATCATGACCCGGCTAACTGCCATGGATTTCATGGGGTTGGACACCATCATGAAATCCATGGCGGTAAGCACTATCAGTGCCAGGGAATCCCTTTCCTGGCACTGATAGGGGTCTCCATCCCCGAGTCCTTTCCCGACACCCCCTAACCCCCTCCCAACCCCCCAAAGGTGGCAGGACCCCCCTCTCCACTCCTACCCCCGACATCACTACAAAGACACACACCTGACACGCATGCAGACACCACCAACACACATATCCGCACACACACAAACAAACATGCCCACAGACACACACACAGTCGTACACGCACACCCACATTTAGACATACATGCATACATCCATACAGACATACATACAGGCAGACACGCAGACATTTCCAAACACACTACAACCCTGCATGCATACATGCACTCATACACCCCCTCTTCATACTCACACGCACACCCCCATTCATGCACACAACACACAACAACCCCCCACCGCCCTCCCCTAACGGACGATCAACTTACCTGGACCGTAGATCCACCTGGAGGGGACGGGATCCATGGGGGCTGCTCCGCAGCCAGCACCCCGTCAACAGAACACCGCCACGCCGAATCACGTAACGTGATTCGTTGGGCGGTGTTCTGTTGACGGGGCGGTGGAGGTGGGGCAATCTCCACTTCCCCTCCGACCGCCAGTAAGGCAGCTGGCGGCTCTCCATCCGGAAAAGGACGGAGGGCTGCCAGCAGTCATAATTCTCCGAGCAGAAGACCGCCACCACTGGCGGTCTTCAGCACGGCGGTCCCTCAACTGTCTTGTGAAAAGACCGCCAAGGTTGAAATGACCCACTATGTCCCCTTTCACAGGCAGAAGCAGCAACTGTACGATAGCCCAACAAAGCACAGTCACACGCAGGGGCAGTACTTCTCCTCAGTTCTTCAGCTCTTCTCCTTGGCAGAGGTTCCTCTTGAATCCTTGAAGAAATCTAAAAATGGGTTGATTTGGGTCCAATACTTATACCCCTTTCTGCCTTTGACGTAGGCAAACTTCAAAGGAAATTCACTCTTGTTCAAAAGATCCTGCCTTGCCCAGGCCAGGCTTCAAGCTCACACCAGGGGCCTGGAGACTGCATTGTGAGAGGTCAGGCACAACCCATTCAGGTGTAAGTGAGCACTCCTCCCTCCACTCTAGCTCAGATGGCCCATCGGGATATGCAGGCTACTCCCCAGCTTCCTTTGTCCCACTGTCTAGAGGGAATTCACACCAGCCCAACTGTCAGTCAGACCCAGACAGGGAATCCACAAACAGTCAGAGTCACAGAATGGTTTAAGAAAGAAAATGCCTACTATTTAAAAGTGGCATTTTCAAACTAACAACCTAAAAACTACCTTCACTAAAATATGTTTTTTTTAAATTGTGAGTTCAGAGACCCCAAACTCCACATTTCTATCTGCTCCTAAAGAGAATCTACACTTTAATGATATTTAAAGGCACCTCCCATGTTAACCTATGAGATAGATAGATCTTGCAACAGTGAAAGCTGAGTTTAGCAGTTGCAACATGTAAAAGACATCAGTACATGTCCAACCTTTAACATACGCTGCACCCTACCCCTGGGGCTACGTAGGGCCTAACCTAGGGGTGTCTTAAATGTAGAAAAAATGAAGGTTTAAGCATGACAAGTGGGTAGACTTGCCAGGTCAAATTGGCAGTTTAAAGCTGCACACACAGACACTGCAGTGGCAGGTCTGAGCTATGTTTACAAGGCTACTCATGTGGGTGGCACAACCGGTGCTGCCGGCCCACCAGTAGCATTTGATTTACAGGCCCTGGGCACCTCTAGTGCACTTTAGTAGGGACTTACTAAGAATTCAAATATGCCAATAAGGAATAAGCCAATTACACACACAATTTACACAGGAGCATTTGCACTTTAGCACTGGCCACAGAGTACCAAAAACATAAAATACAGAGTGCATCACACAGTCAAAACATGGGAAGCAGAGGCAAAAAAGACATGGGAGACCATGCCAAGGATGCCAGCCCTAAAACACCCTAACAGACTCTTTTCATATTCATCCGGGTATTCTGTATGTGTTCGGCCCATGTACAACTATTCAAAAAAAGGATGCCAAAAATGTAAGAGGATTTAACCTTACCTATTGGAGTGCCCTCTAGGCAAAACAATCTTATATTTTTTGAAGTTTTCTCACAAATCATTGTAAATATCTTAGTTTAGTTTTTTAGAGTTCATGAAACCCACAAGGACTGCGTTGTCTCCATAGAGAAGCACAGGTACCAGAGAACCATCAACCACTGGTACATCGGCCTGTAAGGACCGAAGAGAATCATCAACTCCATTTATATATAAAAAGAATTAAAAAGAAGCTAAAACGCACCCCTGTCATATGTCCTATCTAATTCTAAAAGTATGAGATATTTCTCCATTCAGTCCATAATGTATGTTGGCTGAGAGATTCTCGTGAGACAGATGATATACACGAGGGCCCCGTAAGAAAGTCAAGTGTGCCACCATTTTGCATGGTTCACTAGATCAAAGGCACTAGTAAGCTCTGCAAAGCACAGGTAAAGTGAACCCAATCAAGAGCTCAAGATTCAGGCACTGTTTCACAATCCCAAGTCCCTTTCTGAAATCATACTGGGCCTCTGACAGAATGGATTTGTCAGTTGCCCAGTCCTCTAATCTCTGTAAAACAACCCTACTAAGGAGCTGGTCAGATGAATCCAGGAGGGAAATGGGACAGTAGCACTTCAGGTCTGATCTATCACTGTTCTTCTACATTGTTACAATAATGGATTTGGCCCATGAATAAGGTACAGTACCCAATACTGCTGCATAAAAAATTTGAGCAAGAATTGCAGCCCTGGCTCACATATGCCTATATAGGCATGAACCGGAACCCCATTGGGTCCGGGAGCTTTCCCTTTTGCGCAGTTGTGCATTGCATCCGAGAACTCATATAACGTAAAGACCAAGGGCGGACCACTTCTAGCAATGATGCTCCCTTCTGGTCTGTTTGTAACTAAAGGGGAAGGCTTTGATTCGCTGTTAATTAAAGGGTCAAAAGCCCCATCAAAATGGTCTATACATACTTGTGAAGAAACATGTGATGTTAAATCAGAGCACAATTCACTTTTCAAGAATGGGGCATTTATGGTGTTCCAAAACAAAGTAGTGTAATGTGTCTTAGCAGAGTGAACCAAGTTCAACCAAGGGTCTTCCCTTAACTTCTTTTTACTGTCTGCTAAGGCATCCCTATGCTGTTCCCTTAAGACTTGAAAAGTAGCAGATACTCTTAGGACAATGTGTAAAGCAATCCTCAATTTTTTAGAAGCCTGTGTACATGCATGATTAAACCAGCCCTGTCCTACAGAATGGCCTGTTTTTGGAACAGGAACCAGGAGGGAATTAAAGCCCACCACAATGACTTCAAAGCAGAGAACAGGTCCTCATTATCGACAATAGGAACTAAACAAGTATCAAACTAATGAACAACATCCGCAGCATGCATGTTGGATCTGTTCCTGACCATCAAATATCACTTGTGCACTCACCATGCACTGCTAATCACCACACATATTACATCACTCATAACATCTTGTATGACAACATTAATAACATCACAGCAACATTTGCAGTGAAATCATTGATAAGAAGACTGTGAATGGCAGGGACATGAGTTATAGTTTCCTTAGGACATGATTAATAGTTTCTTATGATAACTCTAACTGTAACTGGTGAATTTCCATGGTTTTGTGTGCATAACACGTATACCTAACTATAAAGTCCCTGTTATCTTTAGTTTTTTAGTGAATTTCTAAGTTTCTTTTTAGTTCTATTCCCTAACTATAATGTTCCTGTAACCTTTGTTTTTTTCAGTGGATTTAGATATTAATAGATATAGATGGTCTTGAACAGTATTAGGATTTTGTTTGAAATGTTTAGACCTTAATCACCTCAAGAAGTTGTACTTAATATCAGCCAGTACCATTAAGGATTCCTATGAAATATTCAATTGGAAACGTTTGAATAAATATTTTTCCTGGAAGACAAATTGTGCTGTTAACAAGAAAACTATTGCACAATATTGGACATGCAGGGCTGGCTTTTGTCATGTGAATGTTGTGTGATCTAAGTGGGCACCAGACATAGCAGTGACAGCAATATTAACATTCTTGGTATTAATACATTTCTGGTTTCAATGTGAATGTTATTTGAATGACATATGCATTTTCTGATATGGCACTATCAGAGCCACAGGAAGGCATGGGTGTGACAGCTAACTTTCTAATGATAAGCCATTGTTGGAAGTGCTTTGAAATAAACTACTTTTGACATAAACAATGGCCGTGCATGTATTAATTTGTGGACTCTGTACTCACAGACATTAGAAATGAAATAACCAATATATTAGAGCACAACAGTGTTGAGATACTTAGAGACAGAAGGCCTATTCGATCACAAAGTGACATAGAGGCCATACTCAGAAAAAAAGTGCTCAACTTTAAAAGGCACTACTATTATGGCATAGTACTCTCATCACATGTGCATGCATTAACCTTGAATTAAAATCATAAAAATGAATTTTAATATGACCAGAAACGTCCTCACAGTACATTGCGTCATAGCCAAATGAAGACTTACATATTATTTTTTAAATAAAATTCTTAATGCATAGTTTTCCTTCATTTTGAAGATGCTTGTAATTTAGATATCTCAAAAGTTAATTGATATTTTATTCACCTTATACCATACAACCGAGTCCATCATGTATTTACACTAAGGTAGATGCACTTTCTGTTAGTGTGTTGGCCTACAACAAAAGGTCAGTTCATTCCACAACATTGCTGCTTCCTAGAAATGATACATATCTGGATGTAAGTTTATTTGTTAACTATTGTGGATTCAGGAAACATTCATTTTCTTTTAAATTAGAAAAGCATAAAACATGTCAACTATTATATTTCATGAACTATTCAATAACACAATTGGTCTTTAAATAATGGTAAAATTGGGAGCTGAGTTCTCTACTGACATAAGAGCAGTAATTGAGGAGTGCATCTGTGTAGGAAGGTAACCTCTTTCTAGCCTAGTTACTTCCACTTTTGGCCTGTTTGTGAGTATATGTCAGTGTGTTTTTACTGTCTCACTGGGATCCTGCTAGCCAGGACCCCAGTGGCTCATAGTGGAAAGCCTATTTTGTCAGTGTGTTTGATATGTGTCTCTGGGACCCTGATAGCCAGGACCCCAGTGCTCATAGTTTGTGGCCTATATGTGTTCCCTGTGTGATGCCTAACTGTATCACTGAGGCTCTGCTAACCAGAACCTCAGTGTTTATGCTCTCTCTGCTTTTAAAATGGTCACTGAAGGCTAGTGACTATTTTCACCAATTCTGATTGGTACACTGGAACACCCTTATAATTCCCTAGCATATGGTACCTAGGTACCCAGGGTATCGGGGTTCCAGAAGATCCCTATGTGCTGCAGCATTTCTTTTGCCACCCATAGGGAGCTCAGACAATTCTTACACAGGACTGCCACTGCAGCCTGAGTGAAATAACGTCCACATTATGTCACAGCCATTTTACACTGCACTTAAGTAACTTATAAGTCACCTATATATCTAGCCCTTACCTAGTGATGGTTAGGTGCAAAGTTACTGAGTGTGAGGGCACCCTGGCACTAGCCAAGATGCCCCCACATTGTTCAGGGCAATTTCCCTGGACTTTGTGAGTGCGGGGACACCATTACACGCGTGCACTACATATAGGTCAAGGTCAATATGGCCATGTAACATGTCTAAGATCATGGAATTGTTCCCCCATGCCAAATCTGGTATTGGGGTGCCAATCCCATGCATCCCCGGGGCTCCAGCATAGACCCTGGGTACTGCCAAACTAGCTCTCTGGATTTTTCTCTGCAGCTACCGCTGCTGCCAACCCTCAAACAGGTTTCTGCCCTCCTGGGGTCTGGACAGCCCAGTCCCAGGAAGGCAGAACAAAGGATTTCCACTGAGAGAGGGTGTTACACCCTCTTCCTTTGGAAATAGGTGTTAAGGGCCTGAGAGGAGTAGCCTCTCATGGCCTCTGGGAATGCTTTGAAGGGCACAGATGGTGCCCTCTCTGCATAAACCAGTCTACACCGGTTCAGGGATCCCCCAGCCCCTACTCTACAGCGAAACTGGACAAAGGAAAGGGGAGTGACCACTCCCCTGTCCCTCACCACCCCAGGGGTGGTGCCCAGAGCTCCTCCAGTGTGTCCCAGACCTCTGCCTTCTTGAATGCAGAGGTGTGAGGGCACAATGGAGGTGTCTGAGTGGACAGTGCCAGCAGGTGATGTCAGAGACCCCTCCTGATAGTCTCTTACCTGGTGAGGTAGCCAATCCTTGTCTGAGGGCTATTTAGGGTCTCTCCTGTGGGTTCCTCTTCAGGGTTCCTCTGCATCTCCCTCTTCGACTTCTGCCAAGGATCGACCGCTGACTGCTCCAGGATGCCTGCAAAACCGCAAAAAAGTAGCAAGAAGACTGCCAGCAACATTTTAGTGCTCTGAGGGCTGTCTGCCTTCACCCTGAACTGCATAAGAACTCTCCCGTGGGTCGACGGATTTCTTGAAGTGATTCTATGGGTGCTGCCTGCTTCTGCGTGGGCTCTCTCTGTTGCTGAGTGCCCCCTCTGTCTCCTTCTCCAAGGGGTGACCTCCTGGTCCTTCCTGGGCCCGGGCAGCACCCATTATTTTCAACCACAAATCTTGCAGCTAGCAAGGCTTGTTTTCGGTCTGTGTGGAAACAACTCTGCATCCTCCAGCATGCCGTCGGACATCTTCTTTACAAAGGAGAAGTTCCTGGCCCCTTCCGTTGTTGCAGAATCTTCGGCTTGTTCCAACCGTGGGCAGCCCTTTTGCACCTTCATCCGGGGTTTAGTGAGCTCCTGCCCCCCGGGGCACTTGCATGACTCTTGGACTTGGATCCCTTCCTTTACAGGTCCTCAGGTCCAGGAATCCGTCTTCAGTGCTTTGCGGTTAGTTGTTGCCTTTGCAGAATCCCCTATATCGACTTTACTGTCTTTCTGGGGTAATAGGGTAACTTTAGTCCTACTTTTCAGGATCTTGGGGTGGGGTATCTTGGACACCCTTAGTGTTTTCTTACACTCCCAGTGACCCTCTACACCCTACACTAGGCCTGGCGTCCATTTGTGGTTTGCATTCCACTTTTGGAGTATATGGTTTGTGTTGCCCCTAGGCCTATTGCATACTATTGTGTTCTATAGGATTTGCACTATTTTTCCAACTGTTTACTTACCTGATTTTGGTGTGTGTGTATATTTTGTGTATATTACTTACCTTCTAAGGGAGTATATCCTCTGAGATACTTTTGGCATATTGTCACAAAAATAAAGTACCTTTATTTTTAGTAACTCTGAGTATTGTATTTCCTATGATATAGTGCTACATGATATAAGTGGTATAGTAGAAGCTTTGCATGTCTCCTAGTTCAGCCTAAGCTGCTCTGCTATAGCTACCTCTTTCAGCCTAAGCTGCTAGAACACTACTAATCTACTAATAAGGGATAACTGGAGCTGGCACAAGGTCTAAGTACCACAAGGTACTCACTGTACGCCAGGCCAGCCTCCTACAATCAGTATGGCTATATAATCTGCACAAGCTAGAAGCTTAACTTCCAGTGTATGCAGACATAGATGTGGAATAGAAATAGGTAATTTTAGACCTGGATAAAAGGCTATAAGTATGGGGAAAAACAACTGCGGGAATAGTGGCCACCCCTGCATAGTGCCATGACTGATATGAATCTGATCTGAGAACCCAAATATTACACTGGAGTGAGTAATGATGTATATAATGCATTAGTGCAGCATAGGAAGTCATTGCTTAAGAGCCATGCTGTTCACCAAAGGCTAACATGATCATTCCAGTGGGCTGGCTCAATACCATAGGTACCTCGAAATAAGAGATAGGTAAGTTGATATGCAAAGTAGTGCCACATGCTGTTAAGAAGCCATGCTGCATGGGATCTACTAAATCAGAGATAACCATTGTAAGGCAATTTGAAATTATTCTGGTATAAGTTTTTGAGGCAGTATCAATCAGAGAAATTGGTAATAAGCAGTGGTGCAGAGGGGATCTTCATTCTCATTAGTGACTATTGCTATGAATGTATTACCCTAAGTAGGTACAGATTGTGCTAGGGCTTGAGAATTGACCAATTCAAACACAAGCAAGACATGCATTACCAAAAACCTTATAGAACTCCAATGCCATTAAGTCAGGTCCAGTAGCCTTGCCAGCCACAAGCTGCAGTGTCTGGGATTTTGCACTGGCAATCTGTCAGTTTCTTATTTTCCCTATCTTATTCTCTGTAGGTCAGCTACAAGTTCAAAAAGAATATCTACATGCAATTTACAGACAGGTACAGCAACAGGGCATCTGCAAGTGCTTCAGCAGTAAATTCCACAAACGATGGGAAGACATTTCAGCCCTTGCAAAACTGGGAAGGGTATCCCAGCAAGGGAAAGGGTGCATCAGTCCTGACACTCATGATGCTGCTCATACTGCTAGAGGCCTAACCTGACCTTAATATGGAGATGAAGTCTATGGAGCAACAACAAGGGATCAAGTAGAAGCATGTAGACCTTTGCATGTTGGTATTTAGCATTCTTTATAGTTTGGAGTTTGTCAGATCACATCAGAAACCTAAGACCCACATTTATGGGCTGAGTTTTGACAAAGGTTACTCCATTCCAAGCATCATGCATTCCCATCTGCCTAATTACAAGTGCCACAGGATATAATGCAGTAGCAAAAACAATGATGTGGCATATGACGTTTGTGAGGGAGTTAATCACCCAGCAACATAGAATTACATGTACATATAAATTTAAACATGTTCACAGGATGGAGGTGTTTGTTTTTCCTTATTCAGTATTCATTTTTTGAATAATCTCTTTGATTTTAAAAGTGTCTGTTGTTTACTTTAAGATATGTGTTTTAAAATGGCCTGTCAATTGACCATATGCAATTGTATATTCCAATATGTTGCATCTGCCACTTATTTAGTTATATTTCCAAGTCTTATTATTTACCATGTGTTGCATTGTTAGAGATGTAGTTCGGTCCTTTTCTTTCATGTGTTAAAGGAAAAGGGTAGTGTTGTTTTGAAGGCCTACTATCTGTAACTTTCTGAGTGGTTGTGTATGGCTACATTTAATAATATTTTAGAAAATAAATGTAGGAAAAGGTTGAACTATTGTGCTTCACATATATTCCATGCCAAAAATTATATATACCTACACCTAGGTTAAGACAATGTGGGCAACGTCTGGTATGTTAGTGTGTGTCTAGCATTTCAATTAATGTGGCTGATTTTTTATATGTAGTATATCAGTGACTGGTTGGTAGAAATCTGTACTTGGTATACTTAGTTGAATGATATGATTGTAGGGCTTGTGGTAAATGGGTAAAATCTGTTGAAGTTTCTGCTCTGAATAGAGTCAAAGAGGTGCTGGCGCCTCCGAGAGACGGTCATCGCAGGCGCCCCCTCCTTCCTCGCCCCCACCACCATCGCGTGCAGCGTCTTTGCACATTCGGGGACCAGTGGAGGTTTCCAAGGAAACCGACTCCAGCTGTAAAGGGGAGCCCCACAGCTATCAAAAGCTGTGATGTGGACGAGGATGGTGGGAAATGCAAGCAAATCAATATATTTAGTTTGTTAGATGCCGTATTTGCTGCCTCTGATGCCACAGGGACTTGAAGTCCCAGAAGAGATCGAGGAGACCGGGGGTGGGGCCAGACACCTGGCTTGAAAGCGCCACCGGCCCCCTGCATCACGGGACGCCGTATCGAGGAGAAAGGAACAGGATACATAAGTGAGGGTGTCTTTTATATAATATATGACTTAATTTAATGAACAAGGTGGTTTGTACTGATGGCCTCCGACTGAGACTGTGTACATATAATTTGCATAACTAGATACCTATTGGGGGTTGGGCTGGGTTTTGTGTAATACTACGTGAGGGGTCTGGTTGGTCGGTAAATTAACTCAATTTGTACATCCTTTTGCTCGCTATCCTCTTCAAAGGGAAATTCTTATAGCTTTATATACAACACATTCTCCCCTCTAAAAAGGCCTAATTGCTGCCATTTAAATCATGGTCAAAAGAAAACATTCAATGCTGAATCCTCCCCCAAACGCAAAAGACAGTACCTCCATATTAAAATATATTTCAGGAGCGATTTGGGTGATAGATAAGCAAATTTCAAATGTTGAAGAAAAATTGCTGAATTCTAGCGACTACACCATTCGCCCATCAAGGAATCTAGAGACATAGGATGATTGTACTGATTGTAATAATAGGGGTATTAGGGTGGAGGTAAGAGAAAATCAGGAAAGCAAAAATGATAAAAATGGGTGTATCCAAAACTTCTCAGACTTAATTTATGTCCCGGATGATTCCTCACCATCGCCTAAGCGCCCAAGAAAACCCTTGATAGGGAGGGCAGATAACTCCACTAATAAAAACCTAAAGAAAGAGCTAGTAACTATCCCTGGAAGGCAGCCATCAAAGAAACTAACCCAATGGAAATCCCTAAATAAACCAGCTGATACAACCCGAAGCGTTCTTGTTAATATCTGCGAATTAGTAAACACCCTGAAATCATCGGTCTGGGCATCATTGGACTCCCTTTCAGAACGCTTAAGAGTGGTAGAGAGTAATCTTGAGGCAGGCCTAGTAATCATGAAGTCTCTACAGCCCAAGGATTTACATCCCACGAGGAAAGATTCTAATGCACCACCTTCAATTCCAAACTCTACGAGTAACTCACAACCCGTAATACAAAATAGAAAAACTCTTATTGAACCGCACCCGACCCTAGATCTTATGAGTAACTTACAATTGTCAACACTAGTACTAACCACCCGACATACATACGTAAAAATGTTGAATAGTGTTTTATCTACAGATAGGATAATTTGGTCTCCTATAAACTTAGCGGGGAACAATATATAAGAAGGAGAACCTCTGAGCCTTCGCACATACCAAGCGATTTTTTACATCTCCCCCCGGAGGTGACACCATACGTAGTGGTCCTGGCTAATGTTCCCCTTGTGGCTAACCAGCATCGGGAAACATGGACAGCCCTGAGGAATAAGTCCCTTAACTGGGTAGGATCACGTATGGATCCCAGAATGGTGGCGTCCCTTTTTGATGATATAAAAATGGTTAGGAGAATCAAGTGGATAGGTAGCAGTCAGAAAGCACTGGAAGGAGATTGTGTGGCTCTTTCGTTTAAATCACCAGACCTAGTGGAGAGAGTTATGCTTGAACTTGGGCAAGGCATGTTACCCATCATGGCATTTTATTATTACATTTGGGATTTTTTATCAAAGCTTTGTGGGACACAATTTTAACACTGTTCGAGCACCACACACAATAGTCTTACCTAGTCCTGATCCTATTCTTTCTTGCAATAGATTCCAAGCCCTCTCAACACTAGAAGCTTTAGATTGACTCAGTAGGGTGAAGAAAGAGATATCTAACAAGATGGCATTGGAAATTAATATAGAAGGGGGGCAGATAAGGCACGGAGACCCGCTTATGACATCAATTCCTATAACTCATAGTGGCATACCTGCGACTATAAACAACGCACAGGGACAGAATTAACAGAAACTGGAAATAGTTCTACTTTATTGGAATGTGGCAGGTCTAAGTAATACGCTTAGTAATGTGGCCTGGATGAATTGTATTGAAGACTTTCCTTTTTTATGCCTTCAGGAAACTTGGCTTTTAAATCCTATTCATATAAATGGATACAAAACATATCATACACCAGCAGTACCCACAGGACATGGTAGGCCTAAAGGGGGCCTATGTACATATATCTCAAATAAGCTTTCCCTAACAAACTTAAGTATGCAAATCTCGAAGGTAAATTATCAAGTGATTGTGAGTGACTTAGATCAGAATTAATTATTATTATATTAATTTTTATAATAATGCACCAGCGGGAGAGGTCTCTATTATCTTAACACAGCCGGGAGAGGAACTAGAGAGAATCTGTACAAAATCTAGGCAAGAAAGTCTCATTCTATGGAGTGGTGACTTCAATGTTCATCTCTGTAAAGAAACCTCTGAGAAGGTGTGTGGTTGGGATGAGGAAGACATCAGCTTGAGCCCTCATTTTACACATAATATTCAAGGTGATGCGATGAATATACTGGCGCATAAATTTAACTTGTCCTTTGTAAATGAAATTTACTTTGATGACCCGCAGTTTAATCCAACTTTTAATGGAAGGGGTGCGGATACAGTGATTGATTATGTTTTAATGTTTACTCACTTCGAACATTACCTTACCAATTATTCACTTTATGATATTGCAATAAGTGACCATTTCCCAGAGAGCTTAAAGGTCTCATTAACATCCTCTACCCTTGATCAGGAGGATAAAGTTGTTTTGGTAAATGACATTGAATTAGCCTCGCGTAATGGGTAGTAATTACGATGGTCCCAAATAGAACCAAAGGACCTTCTGAAGCAGTTAATTTGTGAATATAAGCAAGCTTTTGGGAACTGCCTCAGTGATGACATAGATCCAGGAAAATGCTTAAGTGCTTTTTCTTTGATAGTGCAAGGTTTGAAAAAAGCTCTTACTAACAAAACGGGAAAGATGGGACAGAGGAGAAAAACGGGCTGGTTTTACCTCGACTGCACAAAAGCACATAAAAGATTTAAAAAGGCCCTAAGCGCCCCAACAAGATGTATGACTGAGATAGGCACACGGAGGCAGGAATATAAGGCGGCCATTAAAAAAAGGAAAATCACCCTGAAAGAAAATACCTGGGAAACCTTACATAAATGTAGTCTCATAAACAATAATACCCTCTTTTGGAAAATAGTAAACACTCCTACGCCAGGGGCTAGACATGATCCCAGAATGGAAATTGCAATAACAGAAGGGGATTGGATTGGTTACTTCTCCAAGATATATAGCTCGGCTTCTGACATAGAGCTACTAGATTCCCCAATGAGCCATACCACTCAGAAAATTCCACGTATGATTATAACACCCCAGTTTAGCTTGGAGGAAGTAGTAGAAGCCATAAATTCAAGTAAAGTGGGGAAAACACCGGGCCCTGATGGTGTTCTGGTAGATTTATATAAGGCAAATGTACAAGTAGGGGCCCTTTATAGACGCAGGTATTGAGGGCTTGCTGTATGCAAGGACCTTACCATCTTGGCTAGATTCCATCAGTGTTCCCAAAGATTTTCTCCAAAAGATTAGGGTGATCACTCCACAGAACATGTTAAAGGTCTATAGAGCCAAATGTATCCCATCTGCCATATACGGAGTGGATGTTTGGGGGTATACCAACTGTAACCTGATCCAAACGGTGGAAAATGACTTTTTGAGATATTTGTTAATGGCACCAAACGGCACTTCATCATTCATTAGTCACGCCGAACTAGGGGCCTCTTTCCTAGTTGACCTAATAAAGATACAGCCAATAATATTGTGGCAAAAAATGTGGATTTCAGAACACACTGGCCTAAATAGGGAAGTTTTATGGGATTGCATGGAATCAGCTTTTTCTTTAAGAGTCCCATGGTTGAGGTATATTATGACCTTTTTTTAAAACATGGGCCATAAAGAATACTACGCAAACCTAGAATTATTGGAGAGATTGACCAGGAAAGAACTGAGGTCCCTGTCTTTGAAGTACCTAGAAGATCAGAGGTGGATAGTAGAGGCAAATAAACACAGTGTCATGTCTAACCGATTGATTTTGTCTATGGAGGGCATGCAGCCTTACCTGGTAAATGTAGTAAAACCGCAACATCGTTTTGTTCTTACTAGGTTAAGGCTAGATACATTCCACTGTCTAGTAACCTTTCTGACTATGAATGATTGGAGTACAATATTAGGGGCCTGTCCTTTGATACAAAGTCAGTACAAAGTACAATACATGTGATTCTTTTTTATAAATTGTATGGAAAACAGAGAAAGCACCTTTTATGCCTTTTTTAAGATCTACCCACATGCGACAGTGTCGTACCGCGTATCTTCATCTACAGATGTTACCTTCTATTGAAATATGTGGAATTTTAGCACATTTTTTATGTTCTATAATAACCGAAAGAAAGTCTCTGGGCGGATTGGAAACATGATAATTTGGCCATCTAAACATTTATGATTGATTAATTAATATGCAACTGTATTTTACTCTCCCGTATTTATTGCTATGTTTTAACTACGCTAAACATTTATGATTGATTAATTAATATGTAACTGTATTTTAATCTCCCGTATTTATTGCTATGATTTAACTACGCTTTTTTATAATGTAAGATTTGTTTTACGTGTTGCTTTTATGAATTGTTGAAAAGTCAAATAAAGTCTATTCTATCTAGTAGAATGATATGATTGTAGGGCTTGTGGTAAATGGGTAAAACTTGTTGAAGTTTCTGCTCTGAATAGCTGTCTCTTTTCTTGAAAACTCTTTCTTTACAAAATAGTGTTAACATGTTTATTTTTAAAATACAGCTTAGTTATAGATTGTTACCATTATAGGTAGGTGTGAATGTGTATTTGTAAAATAAAAACATGTAATGGCTTTGGGTGTGAGGGGTATTCAAATTGCATTAGGCTGAGCATTTTATATTGATGTGTGGTGTGAGATATGTGGCCAAACAGGGAGACTGGCTAACTTGCAATTAGAAATGATTTGAACTTTTCAAAGCTATATTCACTTGTGTTGCTACTTAACGTTGTGCATTTACTTGAGCTTCAACAAGGGCTTCTTATTTATGTGTGGGGGGCTACGTTATTGTTCCTTCTTCATTACCCGATTAAGGCCCAGGTCTTGGAGTTGTAGGGACCTGATGTTTGAGTAGGTATGGTGTTGTTGTGGGGAGAGTTTGCAGGGTATGCTGTATTTTCTCCAACCCAGGCTTGTAGCATAAACCACCATGTTTCTTTTGACGGAAAGCATACTGTACTGAGGATGGAATATTGGCTTTACATTGTTACATTTTCTGCATTTGAAGTAAAACTCCATTGATGGAAGAAGAAAAATGCTACTGAGTCAGCCGACAGTTGACAGACTTTTGTCCATCAACCCACCATACTCTAAAGTAGGTAGACGGTTCTCTTTGGGCATAGAGAGGTACACAGATACTTTTTGACATCCATACATGTTCACCTTTGGGCCTAATTTGCAGTTTGGCAGGCAGAGTTAAGGCAGTCAAAGTGGCAGAAGTCTTTGTGGATTGTGCTGTGTGCAACATTTACAAGGCAGTGCTATGCCACTTTTTTGTGACTTTATGCCACCCTGTAAATAATGGCCCCTCCGATGCAGTTTTCTGCATCAAAAGGGCGTGCAATGGGTGTTGCTGTGGGCATTCCACCCCAATAACGCATTGCTTTTGATGCTGCCCCAGATTTGCAACAAATCTCCCCATGGGTGTGGTTAGATGGCACAACGAGGAGGAATACTTTTATCCCTCCGTGCTTTTGCTTTTTTGCATTCTGCAGCACATGGAGAAGTGCAAAATTGCCATTATAGATTGTTTATGTGCAAGAAGGGACACTTTCCTGCACATAAACAATCAATCCCCTCAACATAGACACCCTTGCACTATGGTGCAAGGATGCCTGCATTGGTGCGGGCAGCTAAACACAGGGGTGCACCGTATTTTAGTAAATATGGCATATCCCTGCATTTCTAAAGTGGCATGGCACTGCAAATTTTGGTGCAGCACTGCACTTAGTAAATTTTTAGTAAATCTGGCCCTATGTCTGATACGCTGCTTTTATACTGTATGTCAGGTTTAAAGTTCACCACCAGCCCAGTTGAGAAATCTATAGATTTTTAGCAACTGATATAATGGGGTTTCATACAAATCCATTGAAAAATATGGTGTGCATCTGTTATTCTGCTATTGGTGAAGGATGCTTGCATTAATTCTTTAAACGTTTTTGCTTTTCAAAAAGCAAACTCCCAAAGTGGTAGTGCGTGTTTAGTTTTTTTTTAAAAAAGTAAACTGTGACACCAGGGAAATATTTTCCCATGGTTTAGAGGTCCCTTTTTAACTGTCTTTTTCCATGCCAGGAAATTCCTGGGGTGATGGAAACTAAAAAAAAAAATCTGACTGCCCACTCTAAATATGGCAGATGGTCAGCTTACGTCCAACTTCCCACACTCAGTTAGGAATTCAGAGGAAGGTTATGCCTATTAGGTAACATTTCCTTCATCTGCATAGCCCTGAAGGTCCATCAGACTCAGAATTGGGTGGTGGACCAATCATTTAGTAGGCAGGGTAATCTCTCACCGTTGAGATTGAGTGCTCTGTCTGACTAACTCTAACTCAAGCCCTTAGTCTCTTAAAGTCTCCCTCAATAATATGATAATTTGTCAAGGTGAAGGATTAAATAGTCCTTCAAACTACCAGAACACATTTGTAAGGTAACAGTTCATCTGAATATATTGTCACAGATATTTGTAATTCAATGTCAAGCCATGCTAAGGTATTCTTGGGTTTTGAAAATATAGTTTTCTAAATTACATGTTTTATCACCAGATGGAAATGTATGTTGTTTATTAACAATAGAGGTGTCATATATAAATAGAAATATATTAGCAAACCTATTTTTCTCTGTGAACATAAATGTATTGCCAAATATCTCTCTTTACACCTGCTTGATATTCTCAAAGGAATTCCTTGTTGGCTGAAATGTATTTATTACTGCACATTTATACAAAATGAGTGCAGAGAAATACGTAGTTGTAACTCCCACTCAAGGACGAGGAAGTGGCCATTCCAAACTTGATTGAGAACAGCCACAAACGTACATTTTTGGGCATTATTAAACACCTCCCAATCCCTTTCCAACCTCAAAGTGGTTGGATATTTACTCCCATTTCAGGATGGGTAGTGGAAAGCATCACCATCTGATTTGATTGGAGTGCAGCGGAAGAGCTTTGTTGATGGGAAGTTTGTTTCCCTGTGGAAGAAAAACAAAAATGAAAAACATTTTCAGTTACACAGGAGGATCCAATCATCCGTGTTGGAAAATGGCCCTCTCTGAAGGGTCACCCCAAACATTTTGCCTTCTCCCATTTTTCTGACCTCATTTTTGTTGTGTTAGGGCTCTGGACACTTTACCACTGCTGACCAATGCTAAAGTGAATGTGCTTTCTCCATAAAAACAAGTTACATTTGTCTCATACTGAAATGGCATGTCTAATTAACCTGTACGTCCATTGTAAAGTGCACAGGGATGTTCAGGGCCGGTACATTAAATGCTACTAGTGGGCCTGCAGCACTGATTGTGCCACACACATACGTAGACCCTTAACCATGTCTCAGTCCCGCCATTGCAAGTCCTTTGTGTGCACTTTTAGAGCGATTTCAACTTGGCATTTAAAACTACGTGCCAAGCCTTAAACTTTTTCTGCATATAGGTCACCCCAAAGGTAGGCCCTAGGTAACCCATAGGGCAGGGTGCCATGTAAGTAATAGGCAGGACATGTACTGATGTGTTTTAACGGGCCTCGAAGTGAAAAACTCACAAATGTGTTTCTCACTACTGTGAGGCCTGCTCCTATTATAGTTTAGCATTAGAACAGCCTTTATATGCTTTTAAGTGGTAGATTCTGATCTGAAAGGAGTAGCTCTGTCATGTTTAGTATGGCCAGAATGGTAATCGAAAATTCTGCTTACTGGTGAAGTTGATTTTAATATTACTATTTTAGAAATGCCACTTTTGGAAAGTGGGCACTTCTCGACACTTACTGCCAGCTGTGCCTTACAGTCTGCCTTTAAACCACGTCTGGTCGGTGCTGCTTGATAGCTCGCCTTTTTCATTCCACCAAGACAGCCATAAAGACAGGACACTTTGGCCCTCATTACAACCCTGGCGGTCGGTGTTAAAGCAGCGGTAATACCGCCAAGAGGCCAGCAGAAAACAAAATGGAATCACGACCATGGCGGAAACCGCCAGCATAGACAACCAATTTAACACTTGGTAGAAACAAACACCGCAGCAGTAACCTCCAACAGACAGGTGGAACACAAGGTTCCCCCCACTGTATTACAACACCCCTATCCGCCACCTTTTCCGGGGCGGCACCAACTGTAGGAGACTGGCCTGGCTTATAGTAGGTACCTTGTGGTACTTACACCTTGTGCCAGGTCCAGTTATCCCTTATTATTAGATTAGAAGTGTTCTAGCAGCTTAGGCTAATAGAGGTAGCTGTAGCAGAGCAGCTTAGGCTGACCTAGGAGACATGTAAAGCTCCTACTATACCACTTATATCACTTAGCACTATATCATAAGAAAGGCAATACTCTGAGTTACTAAAAATAAAGGTACTTTTATTTTAGTGACTATATGGCAAAAGTATCTCAGAGGATATACTCCCTTAGGAGGTAAGTAAAATACACAAAATATACACACAAACCAAAAATCAGGTAAGTAACCAGTTAGAAAAGTAGTGCAAACACTGTAGAACACAATAGAATGCAATAGGAGACGATAGGCCGTGGGTCAACACAAACCATATACTCCAAAAGTGGAATGCGAACCACAAATGGACCCCAGGCCTAGTGTAATGTGTAGAGGGTCACTGGGAGTGTAAGAAAACAATAAGGGTGTCCCGGATACCCGACCCCAAGACCCTGAAATGTAGGAGTAAACTTACCCTACTACCCCAGAAAGACAGTAAAGTCGAAATAGGGGATTCTGCAAAGACAACAACTGACTGCAAAGCACTGAAGATGGATTCCTGGACCTGAGGACCTGCAAAATAAGGGGACCAAGTCCAAGAGTCACGGAAGTGTCCAGGGGGGGAGTAGCCCACTAAAGCCCGGATGAAGCCACAAAAGGGCTGCCTCTGGGTGGAGGAAGCCAAAGATTCTGCAACAACGGAAGGGGCCAGGAACTTCTCCTTTGGTCAGAAGATGTCAAACGGCATGCTGGAGGATGCAGAGTTGTTTCCACGCAGATAGATTGCAAACAAGCCTTGCTAGCTGCAAGAGTCGCGTTGAAGGTTTTTGGTGCTGCCAGGGCCCAGGAAGGACCAGGAGGTCGCCCTTTGAAGGAGGAGACAGAGGAGGCGCTCAGAAACAGAGAGAGCCCACACAGACGCAGGCAGCACCCGCAGAAGCACCTCAACAGGCATTCAAAAGATCTGAGCATGGCGGTCACTCTGGTTACCCCAACCTGTCATGGCTACTCACCCCAGTGAGGAATCCCAGGACAAGGGCAGAGGAACGCTACAAAGAGGCCCATGGGCGAACTCTGAGGATTATAGAGTGGACCTTCGGCCTCCTGAAGGCCAGGTTCAGGTGCCTCCATATGACAGGTGGATCCCTATTCTACTCACCAAAGAAGGTGTGCCAGATCATCGTGGCCTGCTGTATGCTTCACACCTTAGCTTTGCGACAACAGGTGCCTTTTCTGCAGGAGGATGGGACTGATGGTGGTCCTGTGGCAGCTGTGGAGCTGTGGAGCCTGTGGACAGTGAAGAAGAGGAGGCAGAAGAAGAAGATGTAGACAACCAAAACAACATCATCAGGCAATACGTCCAGTGAGACACAGGTAAGAAGATGGAACTACTTCCCACATCTCATACTATTGTAGGACCTAGCATAACTCTGGCTTTTTACCTGTGTGTATGGTCAATGACAAGTCACTTTGGCTTTCCATTTCACAGATCTGGGTCCCAATTTGTTCCCTCTGCTATGTTTACTCCTGGCCTACATCTGTGTAACATTGGTATGTGAAGAAGTACATTGACATTGCTATATTCCAGAGATTTGCAATTACACATTTGTGAAAGCACAGACTGACTCCAGATTTTTTGGTGATTCAAGGGTGTTTATTTCTGTGCAAATAAGTGGTGGGGGGTGTGAAATGGGCTGGGGTGATGGTGGAGGAATGTCCATGGCAGAGTCCAATCTCTTGGTCTCACAGGTGCATTGTCCAATGGGACATAGGAAGTGGCAATGGTGACCAGGGTGGTGCTAATGGACTTCAAGTCCTCCCTGATCCCCAGGTAGTGTTCCTCATAAAGCCACTGGGTCTCCTGTAACTTGGCCAGTACCTGGCACACAGTCTCCTGGGAATGGTGGTACGCTCCCATGATGTTTGAGAGTGCATCGTGGAGGGTCGGTTCTCTGGGCCTGTCCTCCCCCTGTTGCACAGCAGTTCTCCCAGCTTCCCTGTTATCCTGTGCCTCTGTCCCCTGAACCATATGCCCACTGACCCCAGGTCCTTGATTTTCTTGGGTTGGTGGGTTTGCCTGGGTTCCCTGTAGTGGTAGGCACACTGCTGATTGATGTGTCCTGGGGACAGAGGGATGGGCCCGCTGGTTGGGTGCTGTGGTGGTGTTTCCTGAGGGGGGAGTTTCAGTGGTGGTTTGGACTGTGTCAGGGGAACCGACTGTCTCGAGGTGCCTGTTGGGCTGGGCTGGTCATCTTGATCCAGGCGTGCAGTGCTGCTGTCTTCACTGTCGGCCTCTTCTGTGGGGGGACTGGATATGTCTGCCACCTCCTGTCCGGTGACGTTGGGTATCAGTCCTGTTGGGGTGTAAATGCATAGTTTTAGTATCTGTGTGTGCCATCTTGTGAATTGGGTGAGTTACCCTGTACTCCTGTGCTTGCATCATTGTGTTTGCCCTTTTGTGATAGTTGGTTTGGGGTCTCTTTGGGAATCTGTACTGGACATGCTTTGGTGACAGTGGTCCATGCATAGCTGTTGCATGCAGGGCCTTGGTATTGAGATGTGTGGGTTGTGATTGTGGGACATATGTGAGATGATGGAGTGATGGGAGTGAGGGTAAGGGCGGGGGTATGTGATTTGCATGCAGGTAGGGTGGGGGATATAGTAGGTAAGAATTGACTTACCAGAGTCCAGTCCTCCTGCTACTCCTGCGAGGCCCTCAGGATGCAGTATTGCCAAGACTTGCTCCTCCCATGTTGATGGTTGTGGGGGAGGAGGTAGGTGCTCACCGCCAGTCCTCTGTACAGCAATCTGGTGTCTTGAAACCACAGAACACACCTTCCCCCACAGGTCGTTCCACCTCTTCCTGATGTCATCCCGTGTTCTTGGATGCTGTCCCACTGCGTTGACCCTGTCGACGATTCTCCGCCATAGCTCCATCTTCCTCGCAATGGGGGTGTGCTGCACCTGTGATCTGAAAAGCTGTGGCTCTACCCAGATGATTTCCTCCACCATGACCCTGAGCTCCTCCTCTGAAAACCTGGGGTGTCTTTGAGGTGCCATGATATGGTGTGGGTGATGTGTGAGGTGCTGTCTGTTGTGATGTGTGGGGGGATGTGTTGGTGGGTGTTGTATAAGTGATGGTGTTGTGTGTCTTTGGATGCTGGTGTTGTGTTTCCTAATTTTTTTCCCTGGCCTTCAAATTCTTATGTTGTAAGTGTTTGTGGGTAATGTGGGTGTGTGTCTTATAGTGATGTGAGTGTGTGGGTATGGAGGGTGTATGTGTATCAGGTGTGTGTATTTCGAATTGTCTAATGTGGTTGTGTTTTGTAAATGTGTGTGTATTTTTAGCGCAGCGGTGTGTACCGCCAATGGATTATCGCGGTTGAAAGACCGCTGCATTGATTTGTGGGTCGTGATAGTGTAGGCATATTCCTGTTGGCGTGACGGTGTGGGTTTTGGTATCGCCAGTTTATCACTGACCTTTGGTGTGGCGGACTTGTGTGGGTGTCTGTATTGTGGCGGATTCCGAGATGTGGGTCGTAATACCTGTAGTGGGATTCTGCCACCGCAACGGTATGCTGGCGGTCTTCATCACGGCGGAAAGCGGGATTTACCGTAATGAGGGCCTTAGTCACATATGTATTCATCTGAATACTAAATGGGTCTCCCTGGGCATGGGGTAGTGGAGGGGCTCTCTATTACACTTCAAAGGCCAGTGGCCTGCCCTCACACAAAGGACTGACAACCCCCCCACTGGGATCCAGCAGACCAGGGCTGGGTTGAAATGGGAACTTGTGCACTTCAAAACCTCTCTTTCCCTAAACTTTAAAGGTATTTTGTACATATATAGTGGGTCTGTGAACCTAGACACTTCTGGATCTACACCTAGACTCTGTCAGAGGGACTGCCTGGCTGCCCATAGGACTCATCTGCACTGCTTTACTGAAAATGACTGCTGCCCTGCTTATTGCCCTGTTACCTGCTGGCCCCTGACTGCTGGAAGAACTCTGACTTCTCCGCAAGTTCCCTCCAAGGCTTAAATTGAGCTTGCCTCTTGTTCTGAAGTCTCAGGGCCACAAAGACTTCACCAAAAAGAAGAAAATCAACGCAATGCCTATTGGATCAACGCAGTACCTGCTTGTCAAGGATTTTCAACACCTTGCCCCTGGGAATCAAAATATCCCAGCATTGCAGTGACGCACCAAGGCTGCACTCCTGCAAATTAATGCAGCATGGAAAGAAATTATGGGTTGTATGTGCCGCACTGGAAAATCCAAAGCGGCACCTTATTTTTTCAATGCATCTCCTCTGAACCAAGGTTGAGCGTCTGTAAATCAATGCATCACCTTGCAGTGTGGAAATAAAAAATGCATTGTTTGTGCCGTACCAGACAATCTGACGCAGGGCCTTGTTTTTTAATGCATCTCCTCCTCTGAGACCCTTTGCATTGTAATTTTTTACACTGCCCAGGTACTGTGTGTTGCAAGGATACAACCACTGATTCTTAAGGATTGAGACTTATTTAAACTTTGAAAAGTGATATTTTGACTTATTGGATTTTTGTTATTTTGGTCTTATTTTATTCATATAAATATTATCTATTTTCCTAAACTGGTGTAGAGTAATTTGTGTGGTGTTTTCACTGTGTTACTCTATGAGTTATTGCACAATTACTTTACATAGTGCCTTCTAAGTTAAGCCTGACTGCTCTGTGACAAGCTACCAGAGGTTAGGCACAGGATAATATGGATTGTGTTGCGCCTTACCCTGACTAGGATTGTGGACCCTACTTGGACAAGGGTGTATACCTCTGCCAACTAGAAACCTCCTTTCTAACAATCGGCACATCAGGAACAGGGGGTCGAGGCAAGTTGCATGAATTTACCAGTAGGGCCCCTGGAAAACCACACCTGGTACATCTTTCAATGCACATTCCTGAGAATGTTAATGCCAAAAAGATCTCCATCTCCAGCTCAATCTCCAACAATACATTTATGCTTTTATTCTTCCTACAGGTTATTTTGGATGTCATATCAATTTACACTTCCTGATTCTTCCTAAAAGTAAAAGCTGTGTGGTAGACAACATTATTAATTCTAAATAAGCTTGAATCCTAAATTGTTTGATGTTGCAAGACTGTATCTACCTATTTGAATTGAGATCTTGAATGTCTTGTTTTAGAAAAAGGCAGATGTTCCAATTTGGACAAGTATTTTTTTTTTGTTCTGCCAATTAAGTATTTAATAGAGCTATTAGTATTTCAGAGATAATGTATATTGTCTGGATAATGCACAATGTTGGTATTCCCTAATCCTCTGCCTTTTCCTATAATTTTGTTATTCTCTTTTTGGATAGCCACCAATTATTTTATTAACACTAAGGGCCAGATGAATGACCACGGCCCATTACGATTCGGTAATATTGATTTTTAAGAAATCGCTATTACTGACTCGCAAAGGGCCATGTATCACATTAGCAAATTGGTAATAGCGATTTCTTAAAAATCGCAAATGCTATTAACGAATCGCAAATTGCGATACTGGCCCCAGAAATCGCAATTTTGGAAATGCAAAAGGCCAGGGAGCTGGGGGCCTGAGACCCCCTCTCCTGCACCCCAATTTTTTTTTTTTTAACATGTAAAGTACACACATGCCAAAAGGGCATGTGTGATTTACATGTTTAATTTAAAAATGCAGTTTAACTGCATTTTTTAATTTTGCACCAGGTTACCACCTGGTTGCAAAGCATGGTATTTTGCAAGTGCAAAATGCCATGTTTGGGAAAATCGCAATTTGCGAGTTTCTCCTGAATAGCCTTGCGACCTGGAAATTGCGAATCGCAAATTGCTAATCGCAATTTCCAGGTCGCAACGCTAAAAATTGCTATTTTAGCGATTTCTTAGTTGTGGTCTGCGAATGCATTTCATGCGTCGCAGACCACGGTTTTGCACTCGCAAACGGCCGATTTTACCGTTTGCGAGTGCAAAATCATTTCATACATCTGGCCCTAAAAATTGTAAAACTGATACAGGACACATGCTGAGTTCCTCATCTAATGTGAAATTATTCTAAAATGTAACCATTACCATTTACCTTTGCCATTTATTTATCATAAGAGTGTTAAGACGTTCATTTCCTCGTCTACTGTGAATTGATTATAAAATGTAATCATTACCATTTACCTTTGCCATTTATTTATCATAAAGAGTTTTGAGACTAATGATGAAGTTATTTTCTTATCCAAAGCCCTCCAAAAAGCTCCTATGCATCTGACAATAAGATTCATGTTGGTTTATCCATTTTATTTACAATCAAGATTATATGGGTTATTTTTCCTTATTTATACTAGTGATTCTCCATGGTTCAACTACTAACTGTGTTTGACGTATTAACCTTGAAATTAATTGTAATATTTTTGTTAATGTTTTAGCAGTTATCTTCACCAATATTCTCCTGGTAAACTCCTCTCCTTTTTTTAGGTTTCGCCTGCACAGACCTTGAACTGTGTTTGTAAAGTCTTTTGTTTTTAATTAAAAAAACAAAATAAAATGTTGAAAGGCTTACATCCCATCCACAGGCCAAACATTCTTACCATTTGTTGGTTTCACCCGTCACTCTCCTTTTCTTGCTTTTGACTGGTTAGCAGCTGCTTCCTACGTCATCAAGCAGCACTTCCTCTCTTCTTTTGGCAGCTTTGGCTGTTCCCTGAAGCCTGGATGAAATACCCTTTCTGGATGACGATCAGTAAATGCAACATATTAAAAAACATTGACAAATCTAATACATTTTGCATAGGCGAAACCTATTGGCTTTGCCAATGTTTGTCTCTTTTTGTAACTTATGGCTCTTCAATTGTTTTTACTTAATTTTGTCATCATTTCATCGATTATGGACTACTTCTACTAATTCAGCCATGACCACTTTCAACCTTGAAAAAGCCCAGGCTTAACTGTCACCAGGTGAAACAAATGTTGGCAAATCCTCTATATAAAGAAATATCGAAACTCTTGCAACCTGAAAAGAAAGCTGTTCGTTCAAATGTAAAAACCAATAAAAGTCATTTCTTACAATATATGTATCAAATTTAATTTGAAAACTCCTATTACAAGTTCATAGGGAATAACATGGATTTTGGGGTTTAACACACCAAAATCCGCATGATCCAGTAAATACTGGGGCATATTTAAGAGTCCCTAGCTCCATTTCAACACCACATTACCATCATTTCTTTACACTATTGTGGCGTTAGAAGGCCAAAAATGTTGCAGCATATTTACAAAGGGCATAATGCATGCATTGCACTGATTTGTAACCTTTTACACTACATTATGCCTGCACCAGGCATAATGCATGCCAAAGGGGCATTCCCCATTAGGGGAGCAAATAAATGGAGCAAGGAAATCTAAGAGATTGCCTTGCAAAAAAGTTTTGTCACTTTGAACGCTTGCTCAGAGTAGGCATTAATAGGAGGCTTCCATTGGTTACAATGGGCCTCTGTGTGCTTTTCAGGATTAGCGTCAGAATTTTTTATGCTAATCCTGCAAAGTGCTGGACTAGTGTAAAAAAATTCTGACGCTAGTCCCCTAACTACCGCCATGGTGCACCGTATTTTAAATACGGCGCACACATAATGGCGTTCGAGTGGAATAAGGGGCACAAGAATAGGGTTGCTGCTCTGTGTGCAGCGCCATTTTTCTGAAACATGCTCCTGTATGTTTTTCTTGTAATTTCTGCAGGTTTGACCCAAACAAATGTAACCAACATTGAGGTATTTAACTGCATCCGATGCGTTAAATACCTTTAAACTGTTCACGCATGAGTCATATTACGACCAATTTGTCATCAGACCCTAAAAGTGTTATCTGCACCAAAGAACACCCCTTAACTCCTATAGGTGGCCATTTGATTGTGGAACAAAAATATTTGTCCCCTAACACTTCTCGTTATTTTTTCTATATTTGCCAATGTTAGGTTTATCTGTAATTGCTTTGAATTTCAACCGATTTTCCATTATTGCATTTCTTTCACCTTATGTGTATAATACTTTAATTTTGGCCAATAACTTTTTTAGCACCATATGAGCTGCCATTGTTTTATCACGGACAAACTCCGCTACTAGTCATATCTCTGTGATTTTTTTTTCAACCAATGCTATCTTTTTTTTATTTTGAATTCTGTTAGTTGATTGGTGATACAAGTTATGCCTCTTTTGATAATATCTGTGTCTCGATTTCGGTCTCCTTAACAATGATACTCCAAGTGGGCAACTACCTTATAGGAATGTGTATTTTTACATTTATGCTTCCAACTAGTTACCTTTTTTATTGACTTGCTCATCTTATAAATACCCGAGTGTAATTTACTTTAGTTGATATAGCTGCCTCTTTTCTGGTATGTGCTTGATTGTAAACGTATTGTAATGAAGCATGATGTAGCCCCTTTCAAAAAACAGAAAAAACAATAGGAAGCTTCCTTATGTCTAAATTAAAAATTATTTTTTAATAGAATTTTTGATGTATCTATTGTTTCAAGGATGCAAAAAAAGGTGGTGGTCATTTCCCTTTTCCTTATCTATATGCATTACGTCCACAATGCAATAGATAGAAAACATTGGATACTTTGCTGTCTATTATTACTAGACGTATTGGTTGAATAATTGTATGTTGTATTTCATTAACACAAGATGCTGCACATTAGCAGCCCAGGAGTTAGGAGTAGGTCCCATTGGCTGTAGCATAATCATGTTAAATTAGTGGACACAGCGGATGTTGCATGCAGAGATTTGGAATGTACACTCTGTGTCACCATCCTAAGTAAACAAATGCACACTCCGTGGATCCCTCTCATGTTTCATAGGGTGTATCCAAACAGGAGCATGGCAACACTATGAGCTGTTAACATTGCCATTTGCTGGCGGGTGTGAGAGCAAGCACTATTATGAGATCTGCACTGTTAGGAAATGGAGGGGCATATTTAAGAACAGTGGCACTGCAATCTGTGCAGTGCCACTTTTCTTGCACCCCTTAGCGCTCATCTAATGCCACCATGTGTGTGCCGTATTTAAAATACGATGCATCATGGCAGTAGTTAGGGGACTAGCGTCAAAATGTTTGATGCTAGTCCGGTACTTGGCGGGATTAGTGTAAAAAATGTTGATGCTGATCCTGGAAAGTACCCAGAGGCCCATTGTAACCAAAGGAAGCCTCCTCTTAATGCCTTCCCTGAGAAGGCATTAAAAGTGCAGAAAAAAAACAGTGCAAGGAAATCTCTGAGATTTCCTTGTGCCACTTTTTCAGCCACCTCTATCAAGGGAAAGTCCCCTTGGCACACATTATGCCTGCTGCATGCATAATGTAGCTCAAAGGGTTACAACGTGGTGTGATGCGTGCGTTGCACCACTTTATAAATATGGTGTGCCGTTTTCCACGTCCTAATGCCATATTAGCATAAAAAAATGATGCTAATGTGACATGTGGCATTGGAATGGCACTAGGAGCTCTTAAATATGCCCCTGAACTCCATAGTGGGCATATTTGCATAAAGTGGAAAAAGAAGTGTGATGAATGGTGGTATAAATAAAAGTCTGGGGCAATGCTCAAGCAGAACTAGCAGCATAATGGTTCTGGGCTACAGAATACATTTGGAAAACCACAATGACAATGATCAGGTCAAGAGGGTGTTCAAGGACGCTATGAACAGAAGTTTTATCTAGTTAAGAAAGGTAAATAACATCACAAGTCAATTGCTGAGTCATTCAGGAGAAATCAGTTGTGGTCAGATATGGTTTCTTGGAGGGTGAATAATTAATTGTGTTGTTGCATAAACTATCAAAGTACAGCTCAAAACAAAAGTATTTGGAACTTATCTGAAGCATTTGTGGCTGTCTGATTTCCTCACAAATAGATAAAAGTTGATCCACTGCAAACCCCTTTTGCATTTAGGAGGAGATCAGCCTCAGCAGATAGTGAAACAGGATTGGGGGATCAGCCAAACTGGTCTTTAAAGGAGAGAAGGACACTTGGAGCAGCTCTGGACCTCCCCCATTTCCTGCAAACCGAGACAACCAGGTGCCCCCTTGATTAGATTAGGAGACAACAGGAAAGGGGTGTGTTAAGGAATTTTAGCCACACCAGTGGGTGGGGTCAGCCAGACCTAACCTCTAAAATTCAGATTCTACCTTTTTGGAATTTTAAACAACGTTGTTCCTTGGATTGATTTTTGCCACACTTTCCAGGAAGTGGTCATCAGAGAGGATGGTGGCCTGCCTGTGACTGGACAGACACCCCCCCCTTGCTTTACACACCAGTAGTACGGATAAATATGGCGGAGCTGCACCTACACCTCAGATCCATACAAGGAACAAGACAAAGAAGAAGAAGGACTGCCCTGATGGACCTCTGATCTGTAAATGGACACTGCACTCTGAAGGACTGCACCAGCTGCACACTTGGGCTTCACCACTAAAAGGACTTTGCCATTCTTCAGCTGCTCCAAGAAGGGACTTCATGTAAGCTGCAGGTATGAAGGAGCTGTCCAGAGTCCCTAGCATCAAGTCCTGTAAGAAGAGCCCAGCTGACCAGCATCCAGTGGCCATTTGAGGATTCTGACCAGATGCATTCTGGAAATTGTAGCTTCAACTCCCAAGGGGCAACTCAGAACTTCTAGAACCTTGAATCAAGTTGTGGATCCTTCAAGGACCCAAAAAGACCTCTAGAAGAAAATCTAGAAGACTTTTGGAGCAACTTTTGTAACCAGATTCATACGTTGAAGAGGTGCATTGTAGGAGTTGAAGTCCCAAACCACAAGAGGCAAACCAGAGCCTATAAATCCGTGGCTTGTGCTTTGGGACACTTTCCTGAGTCTAGAAACACTTCTGAAAGTAAGTGTAACAGTGTTACCTTGTGGGTGGCCTGAACTCTGGACTTTGTCCCTGCCCAGTGCGACCTTTTTTAACACTTTGAGCGCTATTTGCTTCTAAGCGCTAGATTTACTTTCAATCTTTAAAATTCATATCTCTGGTTCCCTTTATTGGATTTTTTTAATTTTTGTGTAATTTTAAAAATATAAATATGATCTATTTGAAGTTAGATTTTCATTGTGTTTTGCTTATTTACTGTCTTGTGATTTTTAAATGCTTCACACACCTGTCTCTTAAGTTAAGCCTAACTGCTCTATCTTAAGCTACCTAGGGTTGAGCTGGGATTAATTCATTGAAACCTGACTGAACCAAAGCGGGGAAGTTGTGGCCTATTGCTAAGTGTAGGTACTTACCTGCCCTTACCAATAATCCATTTTCCAACACCTAGTTTCCACAGAAAAAATGTTTTTTGTTTTCCTAAGAGCTTTGGCCCATTTGATGAATCTTCACAAGATTTTCACCAAAAAATAAGAAGCTCTCTTCAGCATCTGTCTGAAAAGTTTTGGGGTGATCCATCAAGTGGTGGACAGCAAGAAAAAGGCAGGGCAAAAACGCTTTTTCCCCATTTATTTTCCAATAGGGATTTTTGAACACATCTGCAGCCTGAACCGCTGGACGGAATTACACCAGATTTGTCAGAATGGGAGATCTTGGTCCGGAAAGCGGCCTTTTTATTTTTCGGTGTAAATCCCTTCAATAGTTTTTGGAATAAAAAAGAAAAATCTAATTTGTATATATAGGGTCGTGAAGGTTCCGCAGACCCTCTCGATCTTGTGCTGAGATCTAATTTGCTGCCAACACTTCAAGAAGGAAGTGTTGGCAGCCATGTTGAGAATTGGTTCCCGCCGAGTCTCTGAAAAAAATTATGAAGAAAAACAAAAGGGACCAGGGTAGATTCACCCTGACCCATTAGTTCTGGTGCGGGGTGGGGGTGAGTCCCAGAAGGACACTCCAGAGCAAAATTGCATTTAAAAAAAAAAAGTTGGCAGGAGCCGTGATGGATCCACTGAAAATTAAAAAAAGAAAACAAGCTTGGGCTCCCGCACTTGTTTAAGTACAGCCCCATGGTGGGCCAGATACTGAGGGCATTGCCATTTTCAATGTGGGGGGGCTGGCTGGCCCCTCCAGAGACTGGGGACAGCCACCTCCCCAGGGCACATTTTGAAATTAATTCTGCGGGAGGCTGTCTGGTCTCCACATTGCTCGAGGGACCACCACCTCCCCGGGGCTTCAAACAAATTGAATGTGGGCCATCTTGCAAACCTGGGTATCATTACCTAAGTGTAATATATTATCAAGTGATCAACTGGATAAAATACATAATGATAGCAAATAATGTAAAAGTGTTTTGTCCCTATTTTAGGATTCAGAAAAAATGTCCTTATTTTTTTTTTTTTAGAGCACTAACCATAATTTCTATGGGAATAAGACCCATGCATTGTTATATTTTCCAAAGGAAAAGCTTTTGTTATTACAGTTTTAAATTCATCAAGATGACCTGAGGCATGCCACACTTTTGTTATAAACATAGAACATTAGCAATCTAGTTTTTCATAAGCATGCTGTGGAGAGGCAGATGTCAGGGGTGAGGACTCGGATAGTTGATGGCAGGGAGAAGGGTGCAGAGGGGGCAAGTTGACCACGCTAGGCAGGCGGGAGGGGTAGTGGCAGAACAATGAACCGTGGAGGGCAGGAGAAAGGGGATGGGGGCAGGTGCAACAAACCATCCATGTAGGACAGGCAAGAGAGACTGTGACAATATAGCCGACCATTGAAGGCTAAAGGAAGAGGCAGTGGCAGTACAACCATTCATGCCAACACCCAGTACAGGCAAGATACTCCTGAATTTAATCCCAAAAGGACTTTATTTTATCTGTCTCACATCCTAAAGTAACTTTAACTTATGCTCCCGCCATGCACAGTTTTTTCTTTGACCGCTAATGTTTCATTTATTTTTTGGGGACATTATAAAAGTTGATTGCTGTACTATCAGGGGTAATTAGCAGAGCTTGGAGAGGGCATGAGTTATAGTTATCTTAGGGTGTGAGTAATAGTCACTTGAAATAACTCTAAATATAACAACTGAAATTCTGTGGTGTGAATAAGGTAAGTGAATTTCAAGCTTTTTTAAATTCTATCTCCTAACTATAATGTCCCTGTAACCTTGGGGTTTTTCAGTGAATTTCTATGGTTCAAAGTAATTGTAATTAATAAAAGTTAATCCAACCACTGCCACAAATGGTCCTGTTGCCAACCCTCATAACCACCCAAAACCCATGCCCTGCACAGCCTTTGGCCATTTGCGGCATGGGGTTGGGTCGTTATAAAGGTTGGTCACAGGGCCTGTCCCTCTCGGTGTGAGAACAGGTGTGAGAGGGTGTCTCTGGATGTGAGAGTAGAAGTGAAAGGGTATATGTGGGTGTGAGAGAGGGTGCAAGAGTGTCTGGGTGTGAGAGGAGGTGTGAGAGGGTGCTCTGGGTGTAACAGTGGGTGTGAGACTGTCTGTGAGTGGGTGTTTGAGTGTCTGTGCAGGTCTGTGAGTCGGTGTGTGAGAGTCTAAGTGGGTACGTGAGCGGGTGCATGACTTTCTTAGTGGGTCTTTGAGTAAGTGCATAAGTCTCTGAGTGGGTCTGTGAACCCGACTGGGTCTGTGAGTGGGTGCATGAATGTCTGAGGGGATCTCAGTTGTTGTCTGAGTTGTTATATGAATATCTAAGTGGGTCATGAGTGGGTACATGAGTGTCTGAGTGGGTCTATGAGTGGGTGTGGGAGTCTCTGAGTAGGTTTGTGAGTGGGTGTGTGAAGGCCTGATTTAGTCTGTGAGCGAGTGCAAGAGTGTCTGATTGAGTGTATGAGTACATCTGTGAGTTGGTGTGTGAGTGTTTGTGTGGGTGTGTCAGAAGCTGTGTGATTGATTTGGACAAAAAAGGAATCTCACCTCCTCTTTTATCCATCAAGTGTCCACAATTTTACGCAAAATATCTACCCAAGTGGAAACCTTTCTGCCTCCTTGAGTAAATGTCCAGTACGTATTCTAGACTACAGATGCGTAATGGAGCACAAGGAAATGTCACCAGTGACCTTGTGTGCTCTTTGACAGTATGATTGTATGATTGTTCCTGATGCATCTTTATCTAAGAATATGTGATAACATAAATCCTCCTATAGAGTAAAATAAGACTATAAAGCCATAAATCTCCACCAAAATTTAAAGCAGCTCCCTGCTTGTGGGAGCAATGCTGGCACCCACAGGATTTTCATTGCTATACTTTAATCCAACCACCGCTGTATACTGCCTTTGGCCATGCGTTCAGGCAGGTTGGCTGCAGGGCCTGCAGCCAACCCCACCAACCACCCAACCCTGGGAAAGAGAGAGGGAGTAAGTGAGAGATTGAGAAGCAGAGCGATTTAGGCTTTGATGAATGAAATACTTGAGATATTTCCGAACAAATTGAAAGGGAAAATATTTTTGTTAATTAATTAGCGTGAGGTCGCTTTCAGAATGTAACTTAAATATTTATAGATGAGAAGAAACTAAAGCATGCAATGACCACAGACTTACTTAGACTAGAACCCTTAAGCTTTAGTGTGCATGTCTGAGAACTTAACCAGTAGGCCAGAGGTGATTCGTTAGTGTGTAGTATCCAGACTTAGCTATGACATTCAAACCACAGCTTTTGCAGGGAAAAATACTTCAATGTTCCATCACTAGGAATGTTTAACAGTGAAAACACTAAAAAGTAAACACTGCTAAGTGATACTAGGATTTAAACCTTAAGCCTAATTAATGACAGCACAAACCTTGCCCATTAGGCAAGAAGTGCCTCTGTTCTGCTCTGCATCCAAAGGTAACTATAACATTCTTTCCAAACATTTTCTAGTCTTACTCTTTGAAGTCATTGCATGGAGAAACCATTGTAATGTCAATCTCTTTCTGTCTCTTCCAGCCCATTGTGGGATGGAAGCGAGAGAGAGAGAGAGAGAGAGAGAGAGAGAGACAGAGAGAGACAGAGAGAGAGTGAGTGAGATGACTGCCGGGGAGCCTCAAGGTCCTCGCAGTCCTAGTCAGCTCCCTGCATTCTACAGGAGCCGGCATTGCTCCTACAATCATGGAACTGCTTTAAATAGCAGCTTCCTGCTTGTAGGAGCACTGTTTTAATCTGTTTCCATGCATGCATATGTGCGTGCAGGGAAACAGATGAAAACTTCACTTTTTGAAAGTGAGAGCTGTTTGACAGCTCTCATGTGCAGAAAGTAAAGTGTTCGCTTTGATTTGGTGGGAGCTGTCAAATCTCCCACCGAGTGGGAGCAAACAGCTATGTCATGGAGGTGGGCACCCTGGGACTTAGTAGGAGCTGTCCCTGGGGGTGGCGGTCCCCAGGGCCATCTCTGGCTCCACAATGTATTTCAATGTGTATTGCCCCAGGGTAGTGGTGGTCACCAGGACTGCGGGGGGCCATGTGTCCCACCCACATACAATATTGCATTGGCCCTGGGAAGGTGGTGGTCCCTGAGGCTTTTGGGGGCCACACAGCCCCCCACACACACATCTAAATCTTCGCACCTGGGAGGTGGTGGCCACCAGGGCTGCAGGGGGGCACATGCCCCCGCATTCACAACTATCTTTGCCCCCTCACACACATCTAAATCTTCACACTCCGGGGGGGGGTGGTACCTGGGGATGTAGGGAGCACTCAGTTCCTCAACATATTTCATTGTCCTCAGGGAGGTGGTGGTCCACAGGGCTGTGGAGAGGGTGCACAGCCCCTCCTGCACACATCTAAATCTTTACCCCGGGAGGTTGCAGTCCCTGGGGCTTCAAGGGGGCCAAGCGGACCCCACATACTTAATTAGTTGATGCCCAGGCAGGTGGCAGTTCCTGGGGCTTTGGCAAGCCATGGAGATGGGCCCCAATAGCCCCCCTCCTTATTTTTGGCATGCCCCTGAGACTTGGCCCACCGGGGGCTTTATGAAATGTCAGATTTGTCTGAGGTTTTTAAAACAAATGCTTTTAAGCCCTGGCAGGTTCCCTTTGGGACCCCAGCACCAGAGCTAAAGGGTGACTCGACCCCTGCCCCTTTTCTATTTTTTTTTTGCTTTTTTATTTTGAAGCCAAGTCCCACGATGGCTGCCAACACTTCCTTGTTTAAGTGTTAGCAGTCAATCAAATATCATCACGGGCCAGTTGGATCAGCAGAGTATCCATGTGCACAGATATCTATATTTTTTCACCTTTAATTTCTCCTAAACTACTGAATGGATTTACACCAAATTACAAAAAAGCACAATCTATGCAACACAATTTACCTTCCGGCTAAATTTGGTGTAATTCCGTTCAGCAGTTTTGGCTGTAGGCATGCTAAAGACTCTATGGAAAAAAAGGGGAAAAAAGCATTCTGCAACACCTCTCTTCTTGGCCCCCACTTGAAAGATGACCTCAAAACATTAAAGACAACAGCAGTACTGACCTAATTGATAAGTTTTAAAAATGTCATGAAGATTCGTTAAGCAGCACCAAAGTTCTTGGCAAAAAAAAAAGCTCTTCGTAAGTAGGTCCTAACTATAACTACCTACTGGTGACTGCTTGCAGGTAATTATCTATCTATCTATCTATCTATCTATCTATCTATCTATCTATCTATCTATCTATCTATCTATCTATCTATTTCAAGTCACTACATTACTGCCATGGAATCATGGCAGAACATACAGCGACCATAATTTTATTCAACATAAGGTATTGTGTTTCATCATTTCAACGAATGGGACCAAGATCAGAACTAAAATCCCATGTGAATCACAACAACACAGGGAAGGCAGAGCACTGCTTTCTTCGTTTGACAGTTCAGGCATGCATTTATGGGTGCTTTGTGGTAATGTTCATTAAGCAGCACATAATTGTTTGAGAAGAGAGAACTCAGAATTAATTTCAGAGATGACCTCACCTCTTTTATGAATTGCACCTGTAGCCACTTCTCCGAAAGTAATAGTTGAACTCTACTGAAGCAAATCCGCAGCGGTCAAATCAGTAGCTGATTGCATAGTGTTTCTACAATTTCTACAATGCTCATTGATTTCCGAGTGGAATGCAAAGAGAGATACATCAGGGCATAGTGCTACATTCCTGCCAAAATCCATGCAGTGACCACAATAGTATGTAATTAGCATTTACCCAAAGTGCATATCGTTGGATGAGGCGTTGTTTAAAATTTGCGCTTGCAGTGCTCAATTTATATGATACTGACCAAGGTCTCTGCCACCATTTTGGCTGACTGGTATTTGAAATAGTTATGATTATTATTATTTTTTATTAGGTTTTAATTTTGTTTTCATTTCAAATTCAATATACTTTAAAATTAACTTTAAAGTGCTGTCGTATTTTTAATTTTGTTCTACATTTAAATTAAAGATATCAAATCAAATTACATTGACACTTAACATAAAAATATTTTTTTGTTTTTTGGGCGAATTATATACTTTTTACTTTCCCTACACTTTACCAAACGGGACTCCATAGTCATAATGTAAATCCATTTTACATATTTACTTTAAATGTAGAACAAAATCATTGTTACATTATTTTTTAACTACAAAACATGTTATTACAAAAAGTAGCATGTCTGAGTGGAGATCACGTCTCTTCCAAAATCAGTATCGTGGAGACTTTGGATTGGTTATGGATTGTATGGACATGGAGATGTTCAGAAATATTTCTAATTGTTTTTCACCTCTGATTTATTTGCACACTCAGACTAAGGTGGTCATTCCAACCCTGGCGGTCAATGACTGCCGGGTTGGAGGACCGCGGGAGCACCGCCGACAGGCCGGCGGTGCTCCCAAGGGCATTCCGACCGCGGCGGTAAAGCCGCGGTCGGACCGGCAACACTGGCGGTCTTCCGCCAGTGTACCGCCGCCCTTTTGAATCCTCCAAGGCGGCGCAGCTAGCTGCGCCGCCGAGGGGATTCCGACCCCCCCTACCGCCATCCAGTTCCCGGCGGTCCGCCCGCCGGGAACCGGATGGCGGTAGGGGGGGTCGCGGGGCCCCTGGGGGCCCCTGCAGTGCCCATGCCACTGGCATGGGCACTGCAGGGGCCCCCGTAAGAGGGCCCCTACAAGTATTTCACTGTCTGCTTGGCAGACAGTGAAATACGCGACGGGTGCAACAGCACCCGTCGCACCTTCCCACTCCGCCGGCTCGATTACGAGCCGGCATCCTCGTGGGAAGGGAGTTTTTCCCTGGGCTGGCGGGCGGTCTTTTGGCGACCGCCCGCCAGCCCAGGGAAAAACTTAGAATACCCTCTGCGGTCTTTCGACCGCGGAGCGGTATTTCGGAGGGGGAAGTCTGGCGGGCGGCCTCCGCCGCCCGCCAGACTTAGAATGACCCCCTAAGTGCTAAAACACTGAAAAATGTGTATACAAATTGTCTGTGAAAAATTCTAAAACATTGACTTTTTTCTGTGAATATAATTTCTATGTGAAGAAAGAACATGGTGGCCGGCTAGGGGCCGGTTGGGACGCCTGCCCAAAGGGAAGCCGCACTGCAGGATGAGTCTCACTTGCGTTGTGCGGTGAGCAGCGCAGCGCACAGTCCCCGCTCCTTACCACTGATTTTCATGGATAGTGGTCACAGTTGTCCCTTGCTGGGTTGTGGCAGCCGGAGCGCTCCGAGAGCAGCACGCTGTACAATGGAGGCTGCTGTTCAGGAGATCACAGCAGCAGAGGCAGTGGCAGAGTCAGCACAAGACATTGCTTTCGGCTCGAAGGGGAGATAAGTGCTGGAACAGAGGTAAAGAGTAAAGGCAGAGAGACATGACTGACAACGGGAGTGGGCAGCCCCCTCAGTTAATGGAGAATGTGGATCAACACCTAGTGGGTGAGCTGGTTCCAGGGGCTAGGGCTGACTCTGGGGTCCAATATGTAAGAAAAGCATCTCATGTGTAAAGCAGGGCAGTGTTGAGAGATACCCTCTAAGGTCTTTTAAGCCTCGTAACTTGCAATAAGGTGGTGGGAAAGATGGTATTGGCTTAGGACAAATGGAAATAAGGGCCCTTGCTAGAGCGACTAAACTCCGGTCGAAGATATCTTTAGTGAAGGATCCTCATTCTAAAAACTCCTCGACAAAATAAGCTGTAGAGTCACCAAAATGAGGAAAAGGTCATTTTAATCAAAAACCCTCAGAGAATTATGCCTTCCTTAAAAACCTACTTTAAAATACGAACTGACACAAGTGGCTGCTTTAGAGAGGATAAGGCGAAGCAGAGGGAAATAAAAACCATGGCTACAAAGTGAGAGACATGGAAACTGAGAGAGCCGGCTCCCCAGAGTCTTCTTCCTCTGTAGCCTCGCCAGTGATAATGATGATATCAACGCAGAACAGATTCACAGGTTTGGCAGTGGATGCCTCTGATCCAGTTGATAGGGGGCCTCATATGGGAGAAAGTGGGATTCAGCCTGAGCCCCAAGAGATGGAAGACTTAAGTACACAGAACAGTGGGTCCAGTGGGTGGGACCTAGTGCAGCAGACAATTGCTCAATTATCCAAAGAGATTAAAGAGCGCTTTATAATTACAGAGGCAAACCAGAAGGGGATTCAGGCTATTTTCTCTAGCTTAGAAGCCAAAATTGAGAATGTAACCTAGTGTGCACAGGTTCTAGATGAGAGGTTTCAGGTACTCCAAACTGAGGTGCAAGAAAATCCCTGGGAGGTAACTCACCTGAAGACAAGAATAGAAAACAGTTCCAGAAGAAACAATGTCAGAATTCCGGGGTAGAAAGAGGGGCTGAAAGGGGCAGACATTAAAACATTTGTAGTTAATCTATTGAGGAACTCTTTTACGCAAGTGTTTTGCTTTACTTTTGACTGAGCCAAGATATACACACTGAAATGAGTCGAAAAGGTGTTTTTGGAATGCACTTCTTAATCTGAAGAAGACATTTATTATAGCGTTTTGCAAGGTTCGTGAAGGAAGGTTTGAACAGTAAAAAGTGTACTTTCAAAATGTGCAACCACAACATAAGACCATGTGTAAAGAATCGTCAATCAATAAACAGCAAATATATACATGCAACGATACAAACACATAAATAATTTAATAAAAATTCATCACCATAGGGCCTTTCAGATGTTTCATCTTTCTCATGCGAGCAAGAAGATGACCCCGTTCAACTGCGAAAAAAAGATATCTCCACCCTCACGGGACAAATGTCAGGCATTTGACGTCCAATCCTGACCAAGGATTCACCGCTACTGAGCAGGGCCATCTTTTTATATCTTAAAGAACCATGGAAAGGGCTTTCTGGGGAAAACCTTTAAAAATGCTGGCTAGTTTAGGTAAGCTTTGAAAGGAATGTGTTGGGAATTGTCCACGATCCGAAGGCATTTCTCCCAAAGTCAACCCGTCCTCTGATTGTATTATAGACATCAGCCTGGTACATTCTTATTGTGACGACTGTTTACCTCCTACGTACTATGTACCAGTCCTAGGTGATAATATGTCCTAAATCTTCAGTGAGAAGGAAAACATGCAGAAATGAAAAACACGTTGCATAACATGTTTGTGCGTAAAAGTACTTGTATCTTTAATGTAGCAGTGAAGCTAAGCTGAATACAAAATGGAGTCTAGGCTGAATAAAAAATGGAGTTTATAACCAGTGACCACTAAAGTGACAGTGGGCAACATGGTGTGACACAACATCAGTGGTCAACACACAAATATCACTACAGCAAGATAGCTGGATGGATAATCTTGAAGGAGAAATTCAGCGAGGCTACAAAGACCCTTTTAAACAACACCCCGGGCGGAATTTTCGCCGGAAGACCCTGGTAAATGTTCTTTCATATTTAATCAAAGAGAAAATATTGAGCCTCACCCTAAAATCAGGCTCACTGCAAGCACTAGGGGCATGTTTCAGGATCAGATCTGATATCTCTAGAGGGACAGCTGACAGACAGTGAGAGATAGGAAAAAAACTGTAAGATCAAAAGAAGCTAGGTGCTACAGCAAAATTGCGTTTTTTAGCTATTATGAAGGTTATGTGGCAAAATAAGATGCACAACCTCTCCGAACCGGTGGATATGGACAATTTTATTACTCAGATAACGAGGGAAGGGCACCCAGGCGCAACTTAAGTGTCAAGGTGTGGTGATGGTTTCCCTTAGGATTGGGTGAAACGGGCATTTGGGAAATGCCTAATGACAGATAGGAGGGTTCCCAAGGGAGGTCACTTGATGTGGGGAGCAGTGGGAGAAAAAGAAAATAAAAATGATGTCCTTAAATTTGATCAGGCATACAGTAGTCAGATGGAAGCACCAACCAGAGCAATGGGTTTAGGACACAGCAGGAATTGTAATAGTAGGAATGGGTTTGGGTGAGAGAAATATAATGAACACCCGGGCAAAACTCTGTTGGAACGTAAATGGGCTTTGGGTAACCAAAAGGCAGCAAATAGTCTTACAATATTTAAGAGAATGTAACACTCAAACACTTACACTTCAAGAGACACATCTCTTGTTTCAGGAGTGCAAGGAGCTTTTTTCAAAGCAAAGGTGAATGAAGACCATAGTTGGAACAGATCAAGCACATTGTACCAAAGGAGTTGCCCTAGTATTAAAAGTAAATTCAGGGGTGAGGGGTGAATCGTGGCAGAAACAGCATGAGAGCAGCCCCAGGATTGGTAGGAATCCTTCCATTCCTGTTCAAGGATGCTGGGGGAGAAGTGCTGGACTGGGGAGCTGCAAATGTTGTGATTTTGGAGCCATCACACCTCACTATATATTTTCCCTACAGGACGTTACTGTTCGTCACTCTGAATCTTATGTTAGTGAAAGTGATATTTTAAGTAAACTGAAGTTAAGAGTTAGTGATTAGAAGGTGCTCTAATTCCAAAGAGAAAAATTCAGAAAGCAAAATCTAGTCATTGTATAAATAAATTTATTTGGCCTTTTAGATGCACATACTAAATTTGTGCACACTCATCATCACATTGAATAAGCCCAGATGAGATTTCCTTTACACCATCATACATTTGTGTACTTTCCAACATTTATCTTTAAGGAACTTATGTGTAATGGCCGAGGTTATGCCACTAAAAGACATTATGTAACAAGATTTATTTTGGTAAAAAATCCTACTGTCGGAGCATAGCAATAAAGAAATCAAACCAAATGTTAACAGATATTGCCAGCTGTTGTTTTTAGACAGTGCACTGACAAAACATCTCAAAAATTTATTTTATTTAGAATTTTTACCCAAGCGGACCTTTTCAGTAATGTTATAGAGTGAAGTTCATTTTAATTATATATTTATTTACACATTTAGTTATTTTTTATTCATTTGTTTATTTCACATGCAAGGTGCCATAGATTGTGAGTCTACTGTGCATTAAGTATCAGCTTCCTCTTCCTGTCGTGAAGGCTTCCCCCTGTTCTTTGTTCAGCACTAAGGGGCCTGTTAGAAGTCTGGTGGTTCGAAGACTGGCAGACTCATGGTGGAGGTCTGACCACCGTGGCTATGGCAGTCTGACACCAAAAGACCTCCATCTTTGATCCTTTCAGGATGACATCGGTAGTGGCTGAAATCAGAGTTGCTTCGCTGATTACAACCATGTTCTTCACCAGCGGTTCAACTGCCATGAAAAGACTGGTGGAGAACAAGTGATTGGGCCCACAGGGGAGCCTCTGCACTGCCCACTGCCCCCTCCCCAGCACTGTGCAGTCAGTGCACAAACCGAGGGTGCTGGGAGGGCCCCCAGTGCGATGTCATTGGACTCGGCTCCATGTGTAGCCGAGTCCAATGCAGCCACACATTTTTCCCTGGGCTGACCGTCAGAAACCTTGGTTTCTGCGGGTCGGACAAGTGGAAAACTCATAATGGGGCAGGTGAGGAGCCTGCCAGCACCGTGGCGGTTTACTCATCAGGAGTTTGGTCATCAAGTTTTTCTAACTGCCATGCTCATACTCAGCCCCTTAGTCTGTTTGGACTTTGACTTTGCATTTTATTTTTTAATTTTTTAAATCAAGTAAGTTCATTCACTGTATAATTAAGCAAAATGTTTTTTTTATTTAGTACATTTTTTACAATGTTTTTGTTTTGTTTGTTGCTGGGTGGCTGAAGGTTGGACTCAGGAGTGCAAGCAGGACCTTGTGGTATTAAGTGACAAGAATGTAAAGGCAATCGACATGTTGAAATCATAGAGGGGTTATTTCATTCATTTCTTTTTTGCCAGATTTGTGATTATACCTTGTTGGTTTACTATTTGAGACTTAAGACCCTACTTAGTGTTTGTTGGATAAAGTACGTTGTTGCAAAGGTGATGGAGTGCCCTGCACACCAAACGCTTGACCCACCCACCTTTTTTAGACATTTAGAAACTGGCAAACCTTACATGTTTCGATGATGTTACCCCTGTTAATGGATTACGTCCTCTGTCAGAGTATTGGTGTTTGAGGAAAAACATTACAGCATCCACCCTGCTCAGGGTGGAGAGTGTAATGCCTTTAATTTCTCATTTGCAGGAAACAACTGGCAGTGAGGGACAGGAAAAACTCCAAAATAAATGCAGTAGGAGAAAGCTCACAGATAATGGGTGGGCGGTATGTTTTTTGTTTTTCTAAAACAAACTGCCTTTTTGGTTGTTTTTATTCAACAAACAAAATACTTTTGGAAAGTTTGACTGCAGTCTGTTATAGCTGATGCTACTGTTCTGCAAACATTTCCTACATTGAAAAGAACTACCATGACAGCAGTTCCTATCAAATTAGCAAGATGTCTGTGGATTCAGTGGACATAGCTATATTTGGTGGAAAGAGATCCCACAGATTGACAAGGGTAATGTCTACAGCCATCACAACAGACTACGCTTTGCCACCAAACTCTAAATCAGTCCTTAATCAGCTTTGGACGATTGATGCTGTTTTTTATTGCATCTTTTGCATTTTCATCCCTGCTGTGCTAGAGATTATACCTGTTATTTTAGGAGCTTGTGGACGGTCTTGAATTTAAAGTTATTTTACTCCCAGCAATCTTTTTATATGTGCTTGTCCTTCAAATAGTTGTTCAACTTTGAAAAGTTTGGGCTGAGATATTTTTTTGCTAGAACTATTTGGGGCATTTACAGAGTTTGCTGTTCACAATATCTGGCCACTTTCCATGTTGTTGTGCTGTTATTATATTTTTTATCTTGGCTGATTTTTTTCACATTTTACATTTACAGGTGTTTTAAAGGCCCATTGATGGACCCAGGCACATTTCCATGTAATGCTGCATGTGTTTGTTTGTGGAGTGAGGAAGAAGGGGATCTAAGACAGGCAGACATGTTTTCTTTGTTCTCCATGTCTTCCTCCTTGTTTGCAGACATACTTATCCACCATTTTATGCAATTAGCGTCTCATGGGGACCATGTTATCTTTGTCCTCTATGCCTCCTCTTTCTTTGCAATGTATTCACCCTACCATTTTGTGCAACCAATCTATCTCTCAAAGGCCAAAATGTTTTTCGTGGTCTCAGTAACTCCTCCTTCCTGGCTGTTAGAAATGGGGTATTTGGTTCTCAGTCAGGTTACCCTCTCTCCAAGCAAGGACCCTCACTCTAGTCAGGGTAAGTCACACACAATCCAAATGATCCTGTTCCCACTCTCTGACAGTTTGGCACTGAGCAGTCAAGCTTAACTTAGAATGCAATGTATAAAGTATTTGTGCAATAAATCATACAATAACACAAATACCCCACACAGTGTTTAGAAAAATATCTCATATTTATCTGATAAGAAGCAGGTCAAAACGATAGAAATGAAATAAGTAAATGTTGAGATATCTCTGTAAAATTGATCTAAAGTGTCTTAAGTCTTTGAAAAACAAATAAATGTCTCTTAAAAACAATAAAGGTCTCTTGCAAGCACAAAGTACCTGGTTCACATTCAAAATCTCTGCAAGGGCCTGTAGAGAAGGTGATGCGTGGAAAACGGAGAGGTGTGCATCGGTTTCGCCCCTTCGCACACCGACTTGCATCATTATTTTCCACGCAGGGGAAGACTTTGCGTCAATTTCTGCCGCACTGACTTAGTTCCTCTTCAGGTTGTAGGGTTTTCTGGCGCCCTGGGGACAGTGTGTGGAATCCTGTGCTTGCGGAGCAAAGTCCCAAGCACTGCGTCGATCCAGTGAGTGTTGTGTGGAATTCTTTCCTGCATGGCAGGCGCTGCGTCGATTCCTCCTTGGAAGTCATGCTGCCTCATTCTGGGTCGGCTGTGCGTCGATCCGGTGGGCCGTGCGTCGAAGTTTCAGTCACAACGCAGGTGCTGCATCGATCTTCTTCTTGCGAAGTCAGGCTGCATCATTCCGGTTTGGTGAGCAGGGAATTTCTCACCGCAGGGCAGACTGTGCGTCATCTTTAGCAGGCTGTGCATCAAATTTTCACAGCACAAGGAGACCAGTTGAAGGAGGGAAGTCTTTTTGGTCCTGAGACTTCAGGGAACAGGAGGCAAGCTCTATCCAAGCCCTTAGAGAGCACTTCTCAGCACAGCCAGAGAGCAGCAAGGCAGCAGGGTAACAGCAATGCAGCAGTCCTTCTCAGAAAAGCAGTCCCAGTGAGTCCTTTGGGCAGCCTGGCTTTTCCTCTTGGCAGGTCTGGTTCAGGGATTCTTGACCAGCAGGCTTCTTGTCCAAAATAGTCTGTGAGGTAGAGTGTCTACCCCAATAAGTGTCTAAAGTCTGTGGTTATGGGTCCTCTTCTTATACCCATTTTGGCCTTTGAAGTAGACTTACTTAAAAGGAAAAGTCTCACTTGTTTGTAAAATCTTGCCTTGCCCAGGCAAGACCTCAGGCACACACCAGGTGGTTGGAGACTGAATTATGTGAGGGCAGGCACAGCCCATTCAGGTGCAAGTGACCAGTCCTCTCCTCCCTCCTAGCACATCTGGCTCATCAGAATATGCAGGCTACACCCCAGCCCCCTTTGTGTCACTGTCTGGAGAGAGGTGTACACAGCCCAACTGTCAAACTAACCCATACAGGGAATCCACAAACAGGCAGAGCCACAAAAATGGTTTAAGCAAGAAAATGCCCACTTTCTAAAAGTGGCATTTTCAAACACATACTCTCATAACCAACTTTACTAAAACATGTATTTTTCAAATTGTGAGTTCAGAGGTCCCAAACTCCACACGTCTATCTGCTCCCAAAGGGAATCTGCACTTTAATCATGTTTAAAGGCAGCCCCCAGGTTAACCTATGAGAGAGATAGGCCTTCCAACAGTGAAAACGGAATTTGGCAGAATTTCATTGTCAGGACATATAAAACACAATAGTATATGTCCTACCTTAACCATACACTAAACCCTGCCCATGGAGCTACCTAGGGCCTACCTTAGGGGTGTCTTACATGTAGGAAAGGGTTAGGGCTGGTAATTGGGGACACTTGCCAAGTCAAATTTACAGTTTAAAGCTGCACACACAGACACTGCAGTGGCAGGTCTGAGTCATGATTACAGGGCTACTTATGTGGGTGGCACAATCAGTGCTGCAGGCCCAGTAGTAGCATTCGATTTACAGGCCCTGGGGACCTCTAGTGCACTTTACTAGGGACTTACCAGTAAACCAAATAGGCCAATCATGGATAAACCAATTAACAGTACAATTTACACAGAGAGCAAATGCACTTTAGCACTAGTTAGCAGTGGTAAAGTGCTCAGCGTGCAAAAGCCAACACAAACAGGTCAGGAAAAATAGGAGGAAGGAGGCAAAAAGTTTGGGGATAACCCTGCAAAAAGGGCCAGGTCCAACACTGGCCATGTGCTAATGTACCATTTTGTGAAACTAGTATATGTCTTACAGGGAGCCATTTTGTCTTTCTTCTCTATGCCTACTCCTTCCTTGTCATGTGCTCATCCAATTTTTTGTTCATTATAGGTGGTCTTCTTGTTTTTCTTCTCCATGCCTTTCTATACTTGCCTTGAACTTGACATACACTTTGCAAAACCTTGCGTTCATTATTACCCATTTATTGCCACTTTTAAAAGGCTTCCGTATGGAACATTGTCATGGTTACAGACCTTTATGAGCCGACAGAAATTGTTCCTCATCTTTTCTTTTTTCCATATAAATTTTGTGTTGTTATGTTTTGCTTATGGGCAATTTGTATTAGTCCATAGTCCGTGGTTATTATGTATGTTGATATGTATGTGTATAGTATATTTTACAGCACAAACTTAGCCAAAAGGCAGCACAGTGATATACAGACTCAAGGACAGCCATAACGTCTGCAAGTGATAAGAGATAAAGCTGAGTTTTGTGAGGTTAAAGTATTGTGAAGTAGTGTTCTTTAAAGAACTGAGTCTTCGATTCTTTCCTAAATTGAGGCAGCGTAGGGGGACTCATGATAGATCTGGTGAAGTTCCAGATCCTGGGTCCATGAATAGTAAAGGCCTCGTGCCATGTTCTTACAATTCTCAGTCTGTAGTCCCTTGGTGTCCTGGCTGCAGGTGAGCCAAGAACCACCAGAGATGGTGAGCCTGTCTGTAATACAAGCAGGGTGCTGGTAGTGATGAATTTGTAAATTATGCAGCTGGTTTTAAAGCCAGCAAAGCCAATGGAGTTCCTTCAAGATGATGGTGATGTTGTCATATATTTCCAGGCCCTGAAAGAGACATGTTGTCATGTGAGAATGTCCCTAAGGGATGCGAGTGTCGAGTATAGGAAGCCATGGAGTAAGGCATTACCACTATCCGGTGTACGAGTGCTTGAAAAACAATTCTGAATTCATTTTCTGGATGAAACTGTTCACCTTTCTATAGAAGAGAGAGCTGGTATGAATCTATTTTTGCCTTTTTGGTAAAGTGCTCCTTTTATTGAGGTTGGTGTCCAGGGTTAATCCATGTGACTTGCCATTCAATGAAAGTTGGTATTCAAGGTGCATGTAATTGAGGCGGGATTGCACTGTATCTTGTTTGTTGTTTTCAGAAAATAACAGGAATTATGCCATAGCTGGGCTGAGATTCAGGTAGGTGTTGGACATCTAGGTCTGAAAGATGTGCAAGCAGTGTTTGAGGCACTGAATGCCTCAAGCTGAGAAGTGTTGTATATCATTGTCATATGTTCAACTTTGTAGCTGTTATCTATGAGTAGAGCACCAAGCTGCTCCATGTGAAGGTGGAAGCTGACAGGACATAGTATAGAATCCTGGGGCTCCACAGGTGATAGGTATCTTTTGTGATCTGTAAGTGTCGATCGTGAACAAACTGGTATTATTTGAACAAGTGAAGGACATTGCTGGTGAATTCCATTCATGAATCCAGGGTACATATGAGGGTGAGATGGGTGAATGTGTCAAAGGTAGCTGAAAGGTCCAGCAATATCAAGAGGGAGGAGTCATCTTTATTTGTGGGCAAGAATGTATCATCTATGAAATGGAGGTAAGTGGTCTCAGTGATATGATGCCAGACTGGTAGTTATGCCGGCAATGGCTAGCATTGATGTGATCTTTCAGTTCAACATAGCCTGATTTTTCAATGATCTTGCTGATGAATGATCAATGATCTTTACGATGAACGGTAGGTGACTAATGGGCTGGTAGTGGGGAGGTCATCAGGGTCCAGTGTCGGTTTCTTTAGAAGTAGGAGTATCTGGTCTGCCTTGAGAGCTTCCGGCAGATGCCTTGAGAGACTGAAGTAGTGGCAATGGTAAGTAGGGGAAAGACACCATCCACAGGAAGAGCTTTGATGATGAACAGTGATAAAATATCATCTTTATAAGCAGTTGCTGGGACGCGAGTGGGCTGCAGCAGGACACAAAGCTCAGTGCCTTGTTGATTGAATGAAGGAGGAGGTGTGGGCTGCGGCATGGAGAGCAGAGGCCTGCTGTTGTGATGAGTGCACTTGCTGTTTGATGTTGGAGATGCCATGGATCCTACACACCACTTGGTGTGGGAGAGAGCACCACTGGGCAACTGCCTGGTCTCATGGCAGGACCATCTGCAGCAGGAGGTACCGAAGCGAGACAAAGGGTGAGGAGGCTGACCCCTGTCATGAGTGCTACAATGCGCATCCTTCACTTCTGCTGCACAGAGACTTTTTGTTGGGGACTTCAAGTCCCATAAGCATCTGTGCAGGACGAACCAGTGTGAGGTACAGGCGAAGGAGGCTGACACCCCCACAAGCGTCCTGCACTCCTGTTGTGCACCAGTCAGTGTCCGGAATAGGCCAGGCTGGACCACCACCCTTAACTCTTATCTTTTGGGTTACAATGAGACCTCGACTTTGGTGTGCAGCACACTGCATCCATTTGCTGGGAGTATCCAGGAGTAGCATGGCGAAGTGTAAGCTACCTGGGGCCAGTGATACTGTCCATGCCAAAGCTTTATCAGGTACTATTCCTAACTTCTTCATTGCCTGGGATGTTGGGGCTATTAGCAAAGAAATGTATCTTGCAAGCACCTGTCTCTTGACATTTGTGAGGACTTGGAAAGTCATTTTGGGGGATCACCTGACAGAGACATGACACTTCTACTACGCTTGACCGGCAACTTTTCCCTACTTTGGCTAACACACAAAATACTGCTGAACATGTGAATGTTAGCTATAACTACCCTTCTGCCAACAGAAAGTGTAAGTCCAAACAAGTGGGAGTATCTAGAACATCTAAAACACCTAGAGCCCAGAAGTGCACCAGCAAACCCTTAAAGCCATCTTCCATACAAGCTACTATGGGCTTCTCAACCACTGTAGGTGCATCCAAGAGAGTAAATATTGACTGGGATTGTGTTTTAGTGAAATTCAAATCAGTGATGGCAGCATGTGCGATCCCACTGTCGGACAGGATACAAAGCCTGAAAGATGCAGTTACCCAGTTAACCAAGTCCCATGCAGATCTGTTGGTCCGTCGGACTCCAGCTGTAAACCCACAACCCAATCTTGCAAGGCCAGTGGTCGAGGATAGAGTTCTAAGTTCTGGTAATCATGCCTGTCAGGCAGCCACATTGAGTGCTGCGATAGCTGTGGAGGCCAAAACAACCCAAATCTCATTCCAGACATCTTGATAATCGGGAAAGACGGATGGTGGCACACAAGTAGGTTTCCGGCCTCTGTATGGGCCTCCAGAGCTTGCTATCAACACTAAGGTTCAGCCTCTTCCTGATCAATACTGCCTGACTCTCCCTCTAGACTGTTGTTCATATGTCGCTGTTCTGACTGGTATACCCTATGTAAGCTCCACTAGCAAAGAATCCACTATCTAGCAGAAAAATCAAGTTTGCCACTGGCTGTCAAGAAATGTGAACTTTAATATCAATAAATTAAAAAATATATATTGCTCATGGATGGGTCAGCTGACTCAGACCCTCTACTAAAAACCTGAACAGGGATTGTGTTGTTGTAGGCTGAAAATAGCAGGGTTGGTCCATTGGCTGATTGACAGTGGATCAATATAAACATTGTCCTCTTAGGTTTTTTTATAAACACCTTCAGCCCAGAAGAGGGAATTGACAGGGGCCTCTGACCGCCAAGACAGGCCAGGTAGCTAGACACACTCATTATGACAAGCCCGTTTTTTGGGGGGATGATTTTACCTGGCTGGGGCTAGGAATATACAGCAGGGCACTAGGTGACTCAGGTTCATTTCTCAATTTGGTGAAAACCTGGGCCCTCAGGGACCTTACATAGGGTAGCTTTCAGAGCCACAATATTCCAGCAGTTGCCTCCCAGGGACAAAGGCCATGTGTGTGGTACTGTTGGTTCTGCCATCTTTACCTCTTACCATCATCCCAATAGTCTTCAGTCATAGAGGGATCCTGATAGTGTGGGTGGTCCTGCCAAATAAGTTTAATGTCTTTTTTAATAAACTTTTATAATACTGTATATGAACTGAGGTGCCAGATAGACTATCTTTTTAAGGTGTTGTCCACCATGAAAATAAGATCATCCACTTTGGGCTGTGACTTCACTGTAATTGTGGGGGGTGATTTTAATTCTACATTAGGCACAGGCATTACAGTTGTTGACTCCTTCATTTTGCAGGATGTGCCTAACCATTTTGTCACACTTGAGAAGAAGGGGGAGCTTTTTTAAAGGTTTTGGGCTCTACAGGTCCATGTACTGTTATGGAACACGTGGGTGTCCCCTTAAACCAGCTTTCTTTGTTGGTTGAGGGGCAAGGCTCTACCTACCATAGTTTATGTTTTTATTTCAAGTAGTCTTGTCAAGTAATGTTGCGGGGTCATTGAATCATCCTTTAGGTAACCAGGAAATTTTGATTGACTGTGCTTTAACTGCTGACTCACCTGCTCCTGATATCTTAGAGGCATATTGTTGCTTGACTGTGGATTGACTCTAATGAAATGAAAGACATGAGGTTGTTTGGCAAAAAAGGAAGAGTTGGTTTAATTAAACGCAGTGGCCAGCAGAGCAGTACAGAATTGAGGTCTGAGGACTGTCTTGAGGTACTTTGGTTCTGAGAGCACTTATATACATTTCTCAAAGCATCATAAAACTGACCATCTGATAAAGTGCGCAGGCGGGTCTTGACCTTGTGTGGACATAATGCAGGCCAGTAGGTATCATGTCCAGATGTCCGGCATGGAAAGCACATGATCACTGAGTGTTATGTGTGTGTGTGTGTTCTGATTGTTTGAGTTTTCCTAAATTTTTGTGGCATCTAACCTTTATGGTGTTTTGGGAACATGCACCCCTCCAGTCAAATGTGTTTTATTGGGAGCCAGTCACCAAGGACTATTTTAGTGTTGCTGCCTGTCTGAGGTATCGATCTTGGCTTTTCCTGTTTGCAAGTTTGTCAATGGCTACGTGTTACCCCACCTGTGATCTGTCAATCAGCTGATTCTGTGCTAGATTGCAGGGCTTGCCTGACCACGTATTTCTGACTTGGGGTTGATGGGAAGGTTATATAGGGTGGATTTGACAACAGTGATACAAGTTTGTTGTTACGCGTACACACATCGTGCCAGAATTGTATGTATGGAGGCTTTAAAGAAAAAAAACAAGAACTAAATGTAGATAGATGGGAGTTCCTAGTTTACACCTGTAAACGCAAAGACTTTGGGATATAGTTAATGGTATATAGACTTTCCACCAGGTATCAGATGTTCTAGGTTCTAATTTTAACCCAGATAAGTGGGTAAATCATTTTAAGTCAATATACTCATCAACCTCCAATATCACGATAGTTCCAGTAGTGGCTTTAGCTCAGCCCCCCTTTGAGAATTCCTTTGAGTATTCTTAGGTTGTCAGTGCCATCATAGGTAGTCCTGCTAATAAAGCCCCTGGGCAGGATGGTGATCCCCTGGATCTGTTTATGGGCAACATTGAGTTATGGACTCCTCTTATTACCAATGTTTTAAATTATATTGTCCATAACAAAATCACAGAATCTTGGAAATTGCCCACAATTGAACCAGTTTTTAAGAAAGGCAACAGACAGGAGCCATGCTGTTATAGATCAATACCAATATTGGACTCCACAGTCAAGATAGAGAGAAAAGTCATTGTTCAGTGGATTGAGGCTTGATTGCGGCACAATCATGTACTCTGTCCAATGCAATATGGCTTCAGGAAGGGTTTGGCGACAATTGAACAATGTCTTAACATCAAACATATAATTAAGAAGTATATCACCACCAAGAAAGGGACACTTTTATATGGCATTTATGGACTTAATCAGCATCTTTAAATTACTATACCTTCCCCATTGCCTGTCTTTTAATGAGAGTTGCATACACGGCTAAGAGCATCTGCCTAATATGGTATTGAGAGGGAAAGTACAGATTTCTTTGAACTTTCACATGGTATTCAGCAAGGATGTGTGCTAGGCCACGTCCTCTTTTTATTGTATATTAATTGACATTACTCTTTCTAAATATGCAATGGTAAGGACATGCCCAACATAACGTCTGCGCGTATCCAAGCTCTAACATATGCAGATGATTCTGTTTTGCTCTTTCACATTCCCCATGGCCTAAAGGGTCTTATAGAAGCTTATGTAAGGTTCATGGATGAATTAGACACTGATACCAACATTTACAAGAGACAGTATATTGTGTGTGGCTGACAGTCCAGTAAACCAGGGCTCATTTCTATCAAGGGTAAAACCATCAGAAGGATGAGCGAATTTCCTTATTTAGGTTTTACATTTTATGCGCACAATTGTTTGATACCCTCTTCCATTGGTAGTAAACCCATCTTGCCACTGTTGGTAGAATACAAGATGAAGGGCCTCGCCATTTTGACCTTCCGCACAGGCTTGTGGAATTAATGGGATTGTGCCTCTCTGCAACAAGAGGAAACACTGATACTGTAGAAAGCTGGCAATTGTGACCCTAGGGACCCCTAACTTTTTCACGCATGAGGAGCTTCACTTAGCCTATGTGGAGGACAGCATTAGCTATGCTCCTATGCACCTATGGTTGGCGGTTTGGAGCATCCAGGCTACTGACCTTAACCAAGATAGGATCGAGGACTGTCTAGATTGTGAGTATGACCACAAAATCCCATGGCTTGCCCATGTTAGGCAACTGGCAGTTTTGATGAACAGGCCAAAACTGTTTTTCTCCCCCCAGGTGATGAGTAATGGAGAGCGTGCCAAGGTCAGGAAGCAATTTTTCCTGAGTCTGAAGGAACTGAGATGGGCAACCTGGATAAAGCAATGCTGTACGGGGCCTGAGCCTTATCTGTTGTTGGTGAGGAAAACGTTTGGGAAAGTTGACAGTTACCAACATTTAGGATAGGCTCTATTAGAAGCTATTTAAGTTTTCCTACAGGTTAGTTTGCTCTCAGCAGTACATTGCCCTGCCTGTGTGATGGTAACTCCCTCCAGACACATGAACACTTTACATTGTTCTGTAATTATTATGCTCCTTTTTGCCATGGGCACCTTTTACCAATTCTTAGAGCTGGCAGACTGTGGCAGCATATGCCAGCCTTCCTTTTTCTTCAATCTATGTCTGATATGGTGGTGTGCTATGCCGTTGGAGATTTTTGAAAAAGTACCCTGCATTGGCACAATACTGCACATTTTTAGTATAACCTGTTCATACTGTTAAAGGATAGTCATGATGCCAGTGATTTTAAGTGGTCTTAAGGATCGATTCCTTCATGTTCTATTTATGTATGTTGCCTTACAGCTGTACCTTTTTATTATTATTATAGTTATGGAGCAATGTATTTTTATTCTTTTATGATTATTTATAAAAAATCAAATAAAGATATTAAAACAAAAAGAAGTGCCTTCATGGGAGTTGAGTATGTCAGTAAAATCTGCAAGAGATAGGTCTTTGAAAGTTAATCATTGTGGGATTCTACAGGAAGGGGTTGGTAGAAGAGATGAAAGTGGCTTGGTGTTGTCAATGTGCTGTCATATTTCTTAATTTTTATAATTAATATTATCTTTAATTGATTTAGTGGTCTAGGGGGCATGGACATACACCAGATACTTATTTACCATTTTGGGATTGTGCTTTATGGCACATACTTATTATTATTGTTATTTAATTTAATGGATTTTCCACAAGGGTACTATGTGCCCTGTAGGGACACCAGATATTTATTATGTAGCTTTTTATTGACTTTTAGTCTAAGTAGTTATCTTGCTAAGATAATAATTATTTTGTGGGTTTATCATTTGTTATGAACTTGTATTGCATTAACCAGAATGACCAAGTACTCTGATCTTCTTTTGTATTCTTTATTGCCTATAGGTAATCTGGAGATGTCTCTGCTAAGTGCAACTGTTGTTGTTTCTGACCAACAAGATGTGGAGAAGATGCAACCTTTGAAGAACCTCATGTCAAAAAAGTGGCCAATAAAGAGAATTTTGCTGCTTTCAGTGGACTCAAGTGTTCATTCTTTTTCTGTCATAGTGAGCAGAAAGGCATATGAGTGTGTCTGCTGAGCCATTTTATTGGGTTGAAAACATTGGAAAGAGGATCATCCCGGCTCAACAATTGTACCACAAACACAAAACCAAAGCAGATGTCTCTCAGTGTTACAATGACTGCTGTGACCCAAAAATGTGAGCCCAAAATCGAAAATTAAGAGCAACAACGTTCCACTAACCCTGACCTTTCTATTGTATACGCAAAGCAAAAAATTGAGTGTGCTGTTCAGCAGGAATGTCTAACTGCTATTACATGGGACATACTGTCTTCTCCATCTCCTCCGAGAAAAACAAAGAACATTCACCATCTTCTTTTTGCCCTCTCCATAAAAAAGGTGATATGGAGTTGGCCTAGGAGTCCGGCTATGGGAAACAAGGGAAAGGTAAGATTTCATAAGGCCTAGTTGACAATGAGGAAGGTGAACTAGTGATTGTTCTTGTCAAGAGTAGCACTAAGGCAGTCCAAATCATTGTAATCTGCTCTGGGACCAGAACTGCCTAATTCTATCTTCTCATAACACCAAAAAAGCACAACCTATCCACACTGCAGTAACAATCAACCCTAAGCACTCCCAGGCAGACTATCGTGAAGATAACTTCTGACTTGAAACTCCTCTCCCTGGTTTGAAACTTCTTTACACCTAGACCAAAGAAGGACTTACTGCAGAATGTAATTTTTTTTTGTAGACAGCATAATTGGAAGTCCAGTGGATATTATTGTACTGGAAGCCAAAAGGTCCATGTGAAAACCAGCATACAATCCTGTAGGAACAATGCTTAAAAAATGACTGTTGCTGAGAGAGAAGAATCTGAACAAAAATGTTGCACTGTGTTACATGAAAGTGAGAAAACAGAACAGTACCATATCTACAAAGATGTGATACTGTGGTTCTCACCTTAGTGCCAGCCCACTTTAAGCAACCTTACAACAACACACACACATCCTGGCATTGTAGTGCAAAGGTGTGTGCAATATAAAGGATAGGTTTTGTACTAGAAGGGGGCTCGGTATGCAGTGAAGTGCTGCTTTGACAAAAGAAAACTCTTCTGAAAATGTTATGTCTATCTCAAGGATGCATACATTTTTGGCACAGAGTATTGTTTACTTTTTTACATTTTAAGTAGCTAGGGGGTTTACCTTAAAAAATCACCAATGGCTTCATAGGAATGTCAATGTACCACCAATGGAATGCACCCTTGAAGCAAAGCCACTTTTGAAAGGAGGCTAGAAAGTAAATCCCAATGGTACACTTTGCGCTGGTCACTTTTATAACACAAACCATGTGCACAGTAAACCATGGGCCAAGTTCTCCTGCAAGAGAAGGTTAGCTACTGGTGCCGCCATTATTAATAATTTTCAAGGCATTCAGAGCTTGCAACTGTTGCACTGTCTTATGTGTGGTCAGTCCATTTTTTTTAACTCTGCATGCTGGGGCACTGCTATCCAGCCCACAGCCTCCTAGAACATTACAGAACTGGCTAAATCTTAATTGGCAACCTTAACTTCCAAGAAAGGTCATTGCATGTACTGCAGGAGAATCCATCACATGGAAAGTTAAATGTCATCTGTGGCCTGCACCACATGTTGTGCCATCCAGTAGGCTTAAAAAAAATCTAGCTGTGTAGCCTGACTGCTGAGCCTTTGAGCCTGCTGGTGAATTTCTCTAAATAACCCTTTCTGACAGAAAATAACCCTACTTCTAAATGTTAAATAAGTCATCCTGAAAAAGGCCTATGAGTCCATAATGGACATGCAAGAATTTAGTGTTGGCATCTTCCTACTGCGTCTAGCCTCCAAAATCTATTTTCACTGTAGAGGACTGTTGCTAATCCTCTGAGGAAAACTAAAGGCAGTTAAAATCCTGTTTCTGTTAGACCTGACAGCCTTAGGGTGGTCATCCCCCTACCTTTTGCCTGCCTTCCTCAATTTTTCTGACACTGTATTTGCTGGTTTTAGGACTCTGCACACTTTACCACTGCTGACCAGTGCTAAAGTGAATATGCTTTCGCCCCTAAGCATGGTATCTTTGGTTCCTACTCCAAATGGCATATTTAATTTACATGTAAGTCCCTAGTATTGTGCACTGCATGTGCCCAGGGCCTGTAAATTAAATGCTACTACTGTGTCTGAAGCACTGATTGTGCCACCCACATAAATTGGTATTTAACCATGTCTCAGGCCTGTTATTGTAAGGCCTGTGAGTGTAGTTTCACTGCCACGTAGACCTGTCATTTAAAGCTACTTGCCAAGCCTTAAACTCCCCTTTTTCTACATATATCACCCCTAAGTTAGGCCCTAGGTAACCCATAGGGCAGGGTGTTGTGAGGGTAAAAGGCAGGACATGTCCATATGTGTTTTACATGTCCTGGTAGTGAGAAATTCACAAATCTGTTTCCCACTACTGTGGGACCTGCTCCTCTCATAGACTAGCATTAGAACTGACCTCATACACTTTAAAGTGGTAGATTCTGATCTGGAATGAGTAGCCATGTCTTGTTTGGTATTGTCAAAATGATAATAGAAAATCCTGCTTACTGGTGAAGTTGGATTTAATATTACTATTTTAGAAATGCCCTTTTTAGAAAGTGGGCATTTCTTTGTACTTAATGCCATCTGTGCCTTACAGCCTGTCTCCAATCCATGTCTAGTTTGTGTTGGTTGACAGTTCCTCTTGTGCATTCCACCCAGACATCCATAACACAGGATATTCAGTCACATCTGCATTCATCTGCATACTGAGTGGGACTTCCTGGGCAGGAAGGGTGGAGGGGCTCACAATTACATATCAAAGGCCAGTGGACTGCCCTCACAGAAAGAATAGATAACCCCCTACAGGGACCTGGCAAACAGGACTGGTCTGAAAGGGTACCTTGGGCACTTCAAAACCATTCTTTGAAGGTTCCCGAACTTCAATGGAATTTTTGGGTATATAAACTGGGTCAGACACTTTTGTACCTGCATTCTGTCAGAGGAACTGCTTATTTGCCCAAAGGACTCATCTTAACTGCTTTGCTGAGAAGGACTGCTGCCCTGCTTTTTGCCCTACTGCCATGCTGGCCTCGGACTCTGCTTGAAGGACTCTGACTTCCCTCTAAAGTGCTCTCCGAGGGCTTGGATTGAGCGTGCCTCCTGTTTCTGAAGTCTCAGGACGAACAAACACTTCACCTCTTCAAGAAACTCCTTGTGCATGGAAAATTGATGCAACACTTGCAGAAATCAACGCAAAGCCTGCATTGCAGCTTAGAAATCGCGGCAGCACCGACTTCCCGATGGAGAATTCAACACAGCGCCTACCAGATCGATACAGCGCCTGTTCCTTGTACCAGTGCGATAAGGATTTTCACCACATTATTCCTGGGTGTCAAAATATCCCTGTATCGCAGTGAGGAACAGAGACTGTATGCCGGAAAAACAAAGCAAACCCATGCAGCGTGGAAAAAAATGATGCATCATCTGTGCCACTCCGGAAAATCTGATGCAACACCTTATTTTTCCATGCATCTCCTCTTCTGTGGTCCCTGTGCGTCATTATTTGTGATGCATCTCAGGTACAGTGTTACAAAGAAACAACTATTGGTTTCTAAGGATTGAGACTCTTTTAAACCTTTTAAAAGTGATATTTTAACTTGTGCTTATTGGATCTTTGTTGTTTTGACCTTATTTTATACATATAAACATTATCTATTTTTCTAAACCTGTGACTGTGTGGTGTATTTTTGTGGTGTTTTTGCTACTTGGACAAGGGTGTATAATTCTGCCAACTAGAGACCCCTAACAACAATCCAAACAAATCATGAATTTGAATTTGTGATAAATATGTAGTAGAAGTAATTTTAAAAAGAGTGTGTCTGCCTGAAACTCCAGTAGCTTATTCCCTTTGATACAGCTCTGGCTGGGACACCAAACTCTTCTTTGGTTAAGGAACGTCCAGAAGCCATACTTTCCCAATGGCTAGTGAGCCTACAAAAGTGACACTTCACCCCCATCTCATCAGAACATTCCTGGACCTGTGAAACTCTATCTTAAGAAGCAGGTACAAGGCCTTGCAGGCACAACGCCCTGCTGGGAGAATAATCCTAACTTCTGAAGGGCTCCAGAATCATGCTCGTACTCAGGGACTTGAACTGCTCTCCCAGGGTAATGAGGTTAGCCTTCTATTCACTTGATTTAGGTACACAAAAATAGAAATACTCCAGACTCCAAAAGGTCCCAGCTGACTAAAGTTGATTAGACCCTGTGTGAAACCTGATTAGATAAATACCTGTCACCCAGATGCCTGTGCTGAGGATGTGGGGTCTGTAGGACTGATCAGAAGAATATTTTTCATCTGAGAAATTGGAATGATTTAGCCCATGAATAATGGAGTTCTGACCATAAGTATGGCAGGGTACATAGGTGGTCATTACAACCCTGGCGGATGGTGTTAAAGCGGCGGTAAAACTGCCAACAGGCCGGCGGTAAAAAAGTTGGAATTATGACCGTGGCGGAAACCGCCAACAAAGACAGCCACTTTAACACTCAGACTGCCACGGCAGTACAGACAAACAGCGCGGCGGTCACCGCCAACAGACAGACGGAGGACAATGTACCGCCCACAGTATCACAACCTACCAATTCGCCACCTTTTCCGGGGCGGATTCAACTCAAGGCCAGTGACGATGGGGCTGGCGGTGGCCTCGGGGCAGCGGGGATGATGGCGGTCTTCTCCGCCGTGCTGCTCCTACCAGACTTTGGAGATTTCTTTTGTCCCTTCCCCACCTTGGGAGGAGTCACAGGTGAGTCGACACTCCCCCCGGGACCCTTGTGTGCGGCTTTGCTGGCTGGAGTCTTCCCCCTCTCCCAGCAGGCACTGTCCAACTTCTGGTGCTTCACAGGGGGGGACTGGCTGTGCTGTGGCTCCGTGCCACACTGGCTGTCCTGGTGGCCTTTGCACTCCACATACCTGTATCAACAGGCACCACTGGTCCTGGAGATTGTTTGGCTGAGGTGCTAGTACAGGACCTATGAGTTGAAAGGGGGGGGAATAGGTTAAGGGGGGACCGGAAAAGTTTTTGGGAGACACTGGTGCGGGTAGATGGAGGGGGTTTGAGAGAGGAGGAAGAGGTGGTGGTTGTAGGAGGTGTGACTTTTGTCGATTTGGGTGCAGGTACATGGGCTGGAGGCTGTGGTGAGGTAGATGGCTGTTGGGTGGGTGTGTGCCTGCGTTTGTGTACCTTCGGAGGGGGCATCACAGACACACTGGGGAGGACAAAGGGGACGTGTAAATGGTAGTGGGGGAGGTGAGTGCATGTGAGCGGGGTGTGGTGGTGGGTGTGCTGGTGCGGGACGTAGTGGCTATAGTGGTAGTGCGTGCAGGTGTGAGTGTAGACGAGACTGGGAGGGAGGAAGGAGACGAGGAGGAGGGGGACACAGTGGAGGCAGTAGATGTTGGTGTGTCTGTATATGTGTGATGCTCTCGTGAGTGCCTGTGGGATGTGTGGTGCTTATGTTTGCCTGAGCTTCCCTTGTGTGGTGAGGTGTGTGCAGGCTGGTCTGATGGTGTGCTTGGGATAGGCTGGGGTACAGGGGATTGGGTCTGGGTGGATGAAGTTGGAGGGGGGAGGGAGTGGTGTGTGTATGTGTATTAGGTGTGTATTTCAAATTGTCCAATGTGGTGGTGTTTTGGAGATGTGTGTGTATTTTGAGCACGGCGGTGTGTACCGCCAACGGAATACTGTGGTTGAAAGACCGCCACGTAGATTTGTATGTCGTGATAGCATGGGCGTATTTCTGTTGGCGTGACGGTGGAGGTTTTGTTTTCGCCAGTTTATCACAGACCTTTGGTGTGGCGGACTTGTGTGGGTGTCAGAATTTTGTCGGATTTTGAGATGTGGGTCGTAATAGCTGTGGTGGAATTCCACGGCCTCGGCGGTGTGTTGGCGGTCTTCTGTACGGCGATAAGCAGCTTTTACCGTCAATGTTGTAATGACCCCCATAATGTCTACCACCCTGACTAATGGTAGCCCATCCTATTTAGAAATGACCAATGGCCAAATCACCACTATTGGCCCAGTGGTCATCTTTATGTGTTGAAATGAACCTCTGTGATGACAGTTCTTTTCATGCTGTGAAAAAGCTGGTGTCAGACGGCATTAGTTTTAATCCTCCATATTTTAAAATGTTTTTGGTTTTCAAATCCAAAGCCCCTAATTGGGGGCGAGTCAATATTTTTTTTCTGTCCCTCACCACCAGCCATTTCCATGGAATGATGGACAGAAAAGAAACCCCATCAAACCATCCATTCTAAAAAGTGTGGGCAGTCTGATGCCATTACTTCGACGATCGCTTCTCCATCAAGCCATCCGAGGAACAATAAGTTTGGTGGACAGGGTGCATTGCACTTGTGACAAAGTTCCCTCCCTGTCATATTCTAAAACACCCAGAAAATTCTGAAATTCTGAAGGTAGAGTTCCTAAAAGCAGCAGTCAAATTATATTAGTCACCTACTGAAGCGTTTATACTAATTTCAGTCATTACTTCAAGCACGGAAGCAGCTGAGGACCTTTTTGCATGCAAACAAAGTCTCTGTAAAGTCACTCGTATAGTAGGTGTCACTGATTGGGATCTTCTACGTGCTGAAACACCTACTTGAGCAGTGTATTTCTTTCAGTAATTAAGAGCTACACAAGAGATATGATGCAACTACCAAAGAGATGATGAAGGAGGTTGATAACTGGAACCCACAACCTAGAACCTACAAAGATTGCCTGGTTTAAAATGATATTTTTTTCACATACATTTTTAAACTGGAAGTCAGCAAGGATGATTGTACCATCCAGTTGTTGCACTTGACGCAGGCCGATGTGAGTAAGTTGGAAGATTCATATGTCAATGAGGAAGTAGCTCCTTTGGTGAACATCTTAATGCTTTGCCTAAAATCAAATCTCAGGCTGCAACAACAGATAGAGTATTTTGAAGAACACATCTGTGCCACCATACCGGATACACAGTACAAGCAGGGCTATCTACTATTATAAATTTTTCAGGTCTCAATATACAAGATTGGATTTTGAAGAAAGTGATTGCACTGGAAGATGAAGGAATGCAATGCCAAAGAAGAACTGAAGTGCTGTCTTCACGAATTTCTGGAGAGCTTAGTGGTGGATTTAAGCCAGGGAACATTTCTAAATTACAACAACACCACCTCCCAATGGTAAAACAATCTCCATGCCAAGACACATCTACTACACATCTACTTCAGCACGGTCACATAAACCAACCTCAATGCTGGCTTGTTTTTGAGGCTTTCAAATAAGCACAGAGGTATAGGACATTCAGGAAATTGACAAAAGCAAATATCAAAAACTATACCCATGAGAAGAATTCTACATTGATCACGATTGATTGAACTACTGGCAGATGAAATTGAAAAAAGCCAGATCTTAGCAGGTGTGCTGTAAAAATATCTAGTATGTCCTATAATCAGTATATTGTCTAAACATGTTTTCAGTGCAGCTAGTACAGTTGTCCCAGTCAGAAGAGTTAATCTATCTCCCTGAACCATGAAGGGACTGATAGTGATGAAAATAATTATATTTCATCTGAAGAAATCAGTATCATGAAGACACAACAATCGATGAGGGTGATTTCATGGACACTTTGTGTATTGGGTATTAGTCTACAGGAAAAGGTTTCCTTATTATGAAAATGAATTCTATATTGTGAACTAACAAGTAAGAAAGTAGAAACACAGCAGTAATGTATGCAGTTAAAAAAGAAAAGACTAATAAAAGAATAAAAGAAAAGGAAAAAAAAGAGAAACATTTAATTATTTTTATTTTTTGTGCCAAGAAATGTAAATACTCCTGATTGGCCTTGTCTCCAAGATACAGACTGATGATTAAGGGTGCCTAGTTATTGAGTGGTGACAAAATGAAAAGAAAAAAGTTTGTAAGTCTGCAATGAATGCTTTGATTTCCTGAAAGAACAGAATGACTCTTGTAAATAAATGGTTTATTCTTTGGGGTGATAAAGGTCACTCTCTTCTTAGATCCAGTCAAAAATTTCAGGAATTGAAAACTGATGTTATGCCTGATGGCTGTAGCAGAAAGCAGACAGGCTTAACTTAACAAAAATATGGAAAGCATCCAGAAATGCCAAATTATAATAACGTAAAACATGCAACAAAATAAAAAATCCCACCAAAATTCTGAAAAATAGATTTGATTTTAAGAAAATGAAATGAACCCAAAACCACAAAAAACATTAAAGGGAACTGGACTTATTTACTTTAAAAGATGTAACTAATGATAGTCAAAGATCACAGTATATCTGAACCAATCAGCAATTTTAGTCCCACCGCTAGGGATCACATGTCGGATTAACCAACTGGATTGGTCCCGGTTAAAGTTTAGAAGTCAAAAAGTTTGAAAACAATTCGAAGTCCTACTGGCCTGGAGGGAAATTGTTCACAAGTTTCTAAACTTTCTTCGGGGGCCCAAATAAAACTGAGGAGTATGCCTGTAAGGCCCTGGGCCATCTATGGTGGTATGTAGAGGCTTATAAGGTGTCAGACAGAGTCCAACAGCAGGGTCCAGTCTAGTCTAGTTGCTATCGGTCAGCTGAGAACATTCTGGATAAGGCCTCTTGCATCTTATTATTTCCCTGTAGCCAAACAGTAGGTCAGCCAACTGACCCCTGGAGTCCACTTGTTTATCTTGTGTACAAGTGGGTGCAGATCCAGCCCTTTAGGTCTCCTAACAGGTCTCAAACAACAGGTGTAGTCCTTCTTCTGTTTTACTGCAGATCAGAGAGTGTGCTTAGGAAGAGTGAGCCCAGCTTTGGAGGTTTCACTGGCCTGTGGCTGGGGGACCCCAAGACACTCCTTGTCCCTCTCTGACCAATGGAACAACTGTTCTCATTCCCTGCTATACTATTTTATTAGTAGTTATTATTTGCTCAAAACGCAATGTGTTAGGGAAATGTAAGATTGATATGCTTCAGCCAAACTAAACTTGTACTGCAAAAGCTGGGAGTTTGTAAGGGAATTGGCTGTGGAAATCAACACTGTCCACCCATAATTAACTCTCAAATCGAATTTGAAGCAGGTCCTGAAGCCACAATAAACCAGGAGTCAAACGTCTGGTGGGATAAAAACAGGGTGTTTCAACCCTAGACAAGGATTACACAATAATTGTCCTGGCATATTGTTTGCTCCCTTTGACAGAGGTAGAAGTTTTACATGTGCCTCATACAGACCTGTCATGCAGGATGTGAAAATGTGGTATCAACAGGAGGAGCACAATCCCCACCCTTTTGCTGAGATCAATGGAGTCATCCCTGCAACTTTAAGTTCACCTATTAATCACAATGACTTATTGTATAGCACATAGAAGTAATTTTACCCATTCACACCTTATTTAGGTGAAGTACATGCTGAATAAAAATCTGATTCTACCACTGAATTTGATTTTTAATAATTATTAAAATAGAGGTTTCATTATTTTACTAGCTGGCTGCATTCCAGAGATAGCAGATTTATTAATATAGGGCCTGATTCACAAAGATAAACTAAATGTCTCACTTGAGGGATGATGAAACTTACCTTGTGGGCCACAAAGCCCACATAGGGCAGACTTAGTAATGCTTAAATGGACGGTTTTTATGTGTCAATAGGATTTCCCTAAAAGGTCACACTGTAGATTTAAACTGCAGCAGTCAGGCTGCGACGGTAGGCTTGAAGTTATTTTCCTTACTATAAGTGATGTTGTTTGCAGGTGACATTCAACTTTCCCTGCATGATTTCAGTTTCTGCCTATTGCCTTATATGAGAGTTAAATATGCCAAACAGAGATTAGCCAGTATTAAATTTCTAAGGGGTCAGAGCACATACACTGGGTACTTGAGAGCACTGCCCCACATGCAGGCTAAAGACATCAATAAAATTTAGCACAAAGTGGGGTTGACTACTCATAAATATATATTAGCTCATACCTCCTATAGTCTAACTTTTCATTCCCATGCTCAGGTGTCAGTTAAGATTCAAATGACTGCACAGCAGATATGTTTTGCTTTACTGGAAAAAGAGAAACATGGATACAACACTTGGAACAAGTGGCTTGCATCAATTAATGAATACCAAAAGCGATTAGTATGACAGATATTGGAGGGTAGGTAAGATTTGCTTTATTAATGGACCGGTGATCATTCTGAGGTTGAATTGCCTTTTATTAACTGCACATCATTATTTTTTGGTTTTGGTTTTACTGAGACTCCCCAATTTACAATAGGCTCAATTTCTTGCCATTTTCTTGTTAGGCACTTCTGTCTTTTTGGAAGAAAATAAAACAGAATTGTCTTTTCAAAAACAAGCAGTAGGCCCATATCTATCTGGTTTTCATGGGATAAATACTAGCTGGGTATTAGCTAATGGTACATCAGCTATGCATGCTCCTTACTCAGAGTCCTCACTTAGCATGATGCCTTGACTAATTCATTGAGTCTTCTTTTCTGCAAAGAATCTTCAAGGTGCTCATACTCGGTGGTTTAGCCCTGTTCACAAGACAGACAATGCAAGAACTTGGTTGCACCTTTTTTATACAGTATCTGATTAGATTATTAAAAACAAATGTTTGAACTGTGTGTGTCCAAGATAGCTAACTTGGGAGTTCATGTTCTTCTAAAGACTGTTTGAAAGGTTAAACTAAATTTGCTCATGAAAGGGCTGAATACTGTGTATGTTTTCTCCACTTTCCCTTAGTACATTGATTGATGGCCTAACTTAATTCCTTGTTGTTGTCACATTTATTGTTGATATTCGATTTGTAGTACCAACAAATGTCACAGTTGGTTGTGTGGATGTGCTGGAAGCAACACTAGACATTTTCAGGAGTAGGGTAAGAAAATTGCAAAGCTGCCAATTTTATCCTCCCATCCTCACAAGGGGCATCCTGATTCTGAATATAATGGTCAATGATTGGGCTAAGGTTAGTAGTATTTTTCTTATAAACTACAACCAAAAGATTTTCTAGTTTCTGAAGAAACCTCCTCTTGATTCATGACATGTAGGTTAGTGTACAATAGAGTAATCAATACTTTGGCTATAACTTTTGTTTTTTTGATACGTAACAGAGCATATTTATATTTGAAAACTATAGCACACAATTTAAAAAAATTACTCTGTCTACAGTGCTGAATTATATTGTTCTCTGTTTTAGGTCTACCATTGTGCACTCCGATTTCATATTGCAGTATTATTTTTGTGATTCACCTGCTCTGCCAGAGATATGAAACTGTGTGTCCTGCCCTTTTAGGACTGTCAGGAGTTGGGACACTAGGCAAAACCCATGTGTCAAGTCCCACTCACACTTGAGTTGAGATCAATATCTTCCATACACAGGGCAGGAAGTTTAGGGAGAGGGTTGTGTTCAGTGCAAGGTTATAATGGAGCATCTACATATGCTTACCTCTACTTCATGGTGATTTCAGGAAAAGGGCCATAGCCCTTACTAATAGAGAGGAACTCGAGGTACAACAAGTCACAAAAGGGGCAAAATATAATTGGTCAGATTTCCAACACTCATTCCAGGAAGGCGGAAGCCTATATTGGTGTTAACTGGGTTGGAATCTCATGTAGAAAGAGCTATAGAGAGGAAGAAAGAACATCTTTGTTCTTTATGATAGGGTAGGTTTGGGGCTTTGTCACTAGGCCTAAGGGGCATGCCTTGCTTAACCTTTCATCTACTGATAAGTATCAAGATAACAAATAGTTAAACTAATAAATAATTAGGCTATTATTGCCATGAAAATATGTTGCTGTAGAGAGAAAATTAGGCAAAACTGGGCGACATTTTAATAATGCTGGAGTAATCAGAGTAATTTTTGCAATTTCTTGCCATTCTTTTGACAGGGAATAACTGAAAAGTGCACAACTATGCCTGTCGTCTGGTTATGTGTAATTTGAAGCACAAATACTACCACAGGAGCAAAATAAGAATTAATTTAGCTAGCACAAGTGGCTGCTGCTGTTCGTGTCCTATTGTAGTGGATCCTATTTAGTTTTATCGGGAATTAGGAGGTGCCTTCGTTTTCTGGCATGCAGACTTGTGCCCTCATCACATAGTGACTTTTAACCTACTTAGCCTACCCTGTTTTAGCTCATTTAGGGCCATATGTATAAACACATTTTCCCATAGACACAGAATGGGCAAAACCCTTTGATACATCTGGCCCCTAATTATTTAATTATTTCCTCCAAGATGGCTGCTTTGTTTATAGTTAGGAAGATGTTTTGATTTTAAGTTATCAGTGCCACTCTGTGAAGGCATCAGTGTCAAAGACAAGTGATATATGTAGATATTCACATCACGTCCCTTTCCCACTTACGTCTGAGAGGAACATAATGTACTTTTGGGGGGAATTATTTATATAATTGCTACCCCAAGCATGCCTTCCTATCTATTGTTTGGGAACTTGCCTGCGTCAGTCCTACAAGACCTGTATACATACATCTCAGGCAGACACCAGATGCCATCAACGCTATCTATGCTACACGTAGACTTGATGCAGACTCAGCCTTTGTATCCCCACCGAGTTTGATCTAGAGACCTTATTCCAAGTTAACGAGGTTGAGGGCTTCTCATGGGCACAGTACTGGAAGAGTAGATTTATTACACTTAGCTCTCTTTAGGTTAGAGATTAGGTTCTCCATGCTAGGGTATTAAGACCTATTTCACATCTTTTGTTTATTGTAAGATGGTGGGTGTCTTTGTATTCACAACTCTCATTTTCACAATTATGCTTCTTGCACTGTGCATTATCCTACTCATTGCAGCTCATGCATTTTACAGTAGATTGCAGTCTTGTTGATAAACCTATTGGAAACATTGCTGCATCTCTTTCTTTGCCTGTGTGTGACTGAGACTTGTTGCTCGTGTGAGAAAAGGGTAATCCCCGTCTAACAACAACTCCCCTGAGATGTTGTACTCTAAAGTCCATGCGTAAAGGCTGCCAGAAATCACCTTTTACTGTCTGGGTTTTTGGTGAGGTACTGCTTGTGAGCTAAGAGGGTTCGGCCAACAGTTGCGACTTGTTGTAGGATTGGCTTATTCAGCTACAAAAAAAAATGCTGTCATCCCTGAACCAGCAGTTTTGCCATAACCATGAGTCCAACTACGACATGGCACCGCCAACGATGGTGTTTAGGCACTAATTATCAGATACCCTGAGTATCTCTGTCTCACACACAACAGGTATCCTAAGTACCATTTTATGGAGACATCCATGGCCTTGGGTATAATCCTCCTCAGATGCACAGGGAGCACCTAACTAGGTTATAGGTTGTTCAAGCTCAAGCTCTTAAAAGGACTTTCTCCCCATTTGGTGTTCCATCTCTTTATCCATTTCTCAACAAGGTCAATGCCATAGATATTCCTGAGAATGTCAGACATGTATTAACATTCTATATAGTAGGGCATGGGTTAACAGATGAGGGTGGGTGTTAGAAATGGGTTCTCTAGTTGGAAGAGATATTCACCTTTGCCAAATAGGGACCACAATCCTAGTCAGGGTAAGTCATACACAATCCAAATGATCCTGTGGCCACCCTCTGGTAGCTTGGCACTGAGCAGTCAGGCTTAACTTAGAAGGCAATGTGTAAAGTATTTGTCCAACACGTCATGCAGTAACAGTGAATACACCGCAAAAATAGACCACACAGGTTTAGGAAAATATATGATATTTATCTGGTTAAATTAAGGGAAAAAACAATAAATATTCAATAAGCACACATTGAGATATCATGTGTGCAAGATTAAAAAGAGTCTTACATCTCAATTGACAGTTGTCTCTTGTTTGCCCAAAGTACCTGGTTTGCGTCAAAATTACCACGCACTGAGACCGCAGAGGAGGAGATGTTTTGAAAAATAGGGGATACATCGGACTTTTCGGCGTGGCACAGATGATGCAGCTTTTCTTTCCATGCTGCAAGGGACTTTGAATTGATTTTCCTCGTGCAGATTTGGTTCCTCACTGCGATGCAGGGGTCTTTTTGACACCCAGGGACAATGCATGGAAATCCTGGGTGTGTGGGATGAAGTCAGAGGTGTTGTGTCGATCAGGTGTGGCGATGCATCACATTTTCTGTGACACTGCAGGTGCTGCTTCGATTCTTCACTCTGTAAGTCGGGCTTTGTCATTCCGGTTTGGATGTGCGTTGATCTGGCTATCCCATGAAAGGAGCAGGTATAGTAGTAGAAAACTAATTTAGGAGTTTTCCTCTACCAGGACATATAAAACACACATATACATATCCTGCCTTTTACCTCCATAGCACCTTGCCCTTTGGGTTACCTAGGGCCTACCTTAGTTGTGACATATGTAGAAAAAGCGGAGTTTAAGGCTTGGCAAGTACTTGTAAATGCCAAGTTGAAGTGGCAGTGAAAAGGCACACACAGGCCTTGCAATGGCAGGCCTGAGACATGGCTGAGGGGCTACTTATGTGGGTGGCACAACCAGTGCTGCAAGCCCACTAGTAGTATTCAATTTACAGACCCTGGGTACATGTAGTACATTTTACTAGGGACTTACAAGTTAATTAAATAGGCCAATTGGGTATGAACCAATGTGACCATGTGTTTAGGGAGAGAGCTCATGCACCTTAGTACTGATTAGCAGTGGTAAAGTGTCCATAGTCCTAAAGACTGCAAAAATTAGGTCAGAAAAAGAAGAGGAGGAAGGCAAAATGTTTGGAGGTAAGCTGGAGAGAGGCCATTTCCAACAGTGGGAATGTCACATTTATTGTAGAAGCTCAAGAAGCTTAGCCAACAGAAACATTCTATTCCTGATACACCTTTCCTGAGGAAAACTCTACAACTTGCACATTCCACACATACAAAGTTGCAATCGTACCACAACGGTACCAAACATTCCCAGTATCTTGAAATAACGATTCTTATCAAGAACATCAGAACTGGTTTAGTGGTGCCCTTGCACACGTAATACAACCCGTAAGATTAGGTCCCTTAGGTAATGATGGACCAACATGGTCAATGTTTGCAACATATACACCACACCCCTGTATTCAAAACTTGTAGGCAGCGGATCTGCACAATCTTTACAATGAGCTACAAACATTATACAGATGACTTTTTCAGTTTGTAATGCAAACTCTGAACATAACACCAGCGTGTCCAGCACCAGCGGCACCTGCTGGATACCAATTGACCATTACTGGGATTAACCCAGAAACAGTGCATTGTATCATAGGCAAGGTGCCCATGGAACGAGAGAAAATCCTGTTCTGGATAACCGAGAAAACAAATTAGCTGGAAGCTGTTTTTCCCCATAGGGGACCACAGGAGAAACAGAATTCTCGCAATGAGCTTGCCATTTGGAATTGTTCCCTCAGTGGACAACTGCACTACATGAGGTACAGGAGCTTCAGCAATTTTGTGATGATAACTCATCCACCAATGCTGCTATGTTAGGAATAAGGGATTCACCAACAACTTCTATAGGTTGGATTCCTAAAGTTGTGGATCTGGTTCATGAGAAGATTGCTGTGAAGAAGGAATTCAACAAATCCTACAAAGCATAGGTCCCAGTCCTGGGAACACAAGGCACCAGAACTGTCATCTTACCACTACTGCCAGGCTCTAAAGCAAACAGATTTGTCTCTATCCACAACATCAAACTACACCATGTAGTTGATACTGTACAGTAGACCCAAAGGTCCATTGGGTAGATTTCTGGTTCCCTCTCACTACCCAACAGGATATACCTCTCCAAAGAAGGAGCAGCAACACTTCGGAATATACCAGCATCTACAACACTGCTACAAATACCTCCTCAAGCTTGGGGAGGGCATAAAATGAACTTCTGCTAATTCCTGTTACTACCTTACCAACAAGAACTGTCCACAATGGCTGTCTTCTGCTCCAAATGCATCCTCAGGTTCTTTTTGGATGTAAAGGTACATTTTGTGTTAAGGAAATAGAGTTAATTGCTGGGTTACACCCCTCACTTAATTCTGTGAGATCTTGTGTAATTTGGCTGCAATTCTGTGTAATTATGTTACAGCACATTATGCAATTTGCACCACCCCTAGAGAAAATCCATTCACTGTCTCCAACCACACCACACTCCTCTTCCCTAAGCCCTAAAAAACACAGTATCCTAATCTGCCCTTTTCCCATCTCACTCCACACACTCCTCCCCCAACAGCCCCATCCCCTTCTTACTGGCAATGTAGCTCTGTTCAGAGTTTATTTAATGTCCTCTTGAGTCTTTTTAATTTCCTATTTGTCCCTCATCTGACAATCTAGGCCCTCACAAACCTTGTGGAACAGGGTATACTAGAGTTTGGGGAGGGAAGACCTGGGGCTTCGAGAGGTAGCAGGAAAGTGAGACTTGATTAACTGTGATGGCTATTGTGTTCTCCAGCAAGACTGGAGGAAGGTGATGGACCTGCTGCCTCCACCTTTTCTGTTAGCTCCCCCAGGAGGCAGAAGGCCCCCGCAATGGTCTGTACTTAGGCTTAGCGCATCTAAGTGTCTAACTACCTTTGAATGAGTGTTACTTTATTAGGTGTGGTTGACTTTAGGTCAAAGTTTGAATTAGCGAAGGTTTGGCTATGGACAGGTTAGTTGATTAATGGAAGGTAGAAGATGGACAGGTTTAAAATGTGGCATAAGTAACTAAGAAGAAGGCATAGCGAAAATATGCTATGATAGATCAGGTTGTGGGAGGTATTGGTGATCACTGGGCAGTAGAACTCTTTCACACCTAAAATAAAGAGACTGTGAGTCACAGACAGAAATATAATAGGGTAGTTAACATCAGGGTTTGGGTGTGGATTGGGCATAATGATAAGGAAGGAATACCTCAATAAATGCAGCAGTAGTCACTAAAAAATGAGTGTTTCCCCCCCAAAATTTCGCCAGCAGCAACTTGCTCCTCGTGTCCTTCCTGACCCTGTGACATTTGGTCAACTTCCTGCGAGTCACTCTAGGCAGGCATCAAAAAGCACTCATTCAGTGATATCAAAATGAACTGCAGTATGTGCAAAAACAAAATTAAATATTGCTACTTAAAGCACCACTTTGAAAGGTTTGTTTTCATATTTTAAAAATCAAATAGTGAAACATTTGACACAATAAACAGTTTTTAAAATAGAGGAAATCATTAAGAAATCACCAGGAAAGCTAAGAATAAGTGTCAGAGAAGAGTAGATGAGAAACTGAGAGAGGAAAAAAGAACAAGGAGGGAAATGTAGTGGTTACTGCCCCCAGTAGGAGAAATGGATAAAACCAAATACAGGTTTAAATAGGCTGAGGAAATAAAAGAGAGTGTAAACGTAAACCGAATAAGAAACTAAATAAGCATGACATAGCAGCACCGGGAAGGCCTTCAGGTGTAGTGTAGCTGGTGGCAGTGGCATTGCTCCTCTTGTATCTCTTGGCCTTGCCCTTGTCTTCATTAGTCATTCAGAAATAAATATGAAATAGAAGACACTGATTACAAGAATCTATCATAGCAAACACATGTAAAAACAACTGTGTCAAACAATCTATTGTGTCAGTAAAAAAAATCCTGCTCCCTTCATAAGCCTCTCTATTAGCAGGAGTTCCCTCTAAACATATATCAAAAATATATCAATGTATCAAAACTATATTAAAAATAAACACTGAGGTGAATACTTAGAAATCCTACAAATATATAAAAAATAATTTATATTTATGTGACTGCATTTCTGATTGTGCATAAGCTAAATTATGTAAAACAAAAAAGCACATTTGCAAATATAGCATATACATTCTCTCAAATATATCTATAGGTATAAAATCCACTAAAAAATCCAAACATTACAGGGACGTTTTAGTTAGGAAATTGAATTTTAAAGCAACATAGAAATTCATTTAAAAAATCCAAAGATTACATGGTCGTGATAGCTAGGCTCACATTTCAAAACTACAAAACCATAGACATTCAGCTGGCATAGTTAAAGTTATTTCAAGTAACTACAACTCGTGCCCTAAGGTAACTATAACTCATGGAAATTAATGCAAACTTTTTCATACTTAAACAAATATGCCTTAATTTATTAGAAATTATTCGCCACCCCATATTCCAGGGGACAGAGAAAAGTCATAAATTCACAATAACCACATACAGAGCAGTAACCCTTGGCTTGTCAATGGTCAGTTTGATCTATTTTCTGTCTTCATATTATTCTTGTGCTAAACACATTACCTTAAACTAAAGTGCTATCCATAGAAATTGAAGTATCTTTTTATAAGAAATCTTCACCTGTCAAATTTATATTGGTCCACATATGCACATATGATACCTGCAAATATAATTCACAGCATGTTATGCCCCTATACATAAATCCACATAATTAATATGTACAATACTTTATCAGAAACACTTACTAAAAATATATCAAAAGAACAATCAGTTATTACATCATATGGAGGCAATCTTGATGAATTTTCACATTAATCACAATTTAGAATAAAGAAATAGCTAAATTACTTACAACACTTCAATAGTCCCGTAAGTCACCCTCCAAATTATGTAACTAAACATCTCACCTTGTCAAACAATGTTAATAAATGTGTGTGCTTCTCAGTCTGATCTCTTAGACTTCCTATGTTCATAAATTCACCATGCTATGGGATCCTACAGAGCATAAATAAAAAGTAATTTTTAAGACCAAACAAATTACACTTTGACTTTATATTAGTATATTCAATCTTGAATTTAATGACAGACCCTGAACTCTACTATAAATAGGAGATCCAGTTCTAATCACTAATATTCACTGTTAATGTCATATAAAAACATAACCAAAAATTAAAAAAAATCCCTTTATTTCAAATCACTGTCATATTGTTCTCCCAACTGCTTCAAGCTACCCAACCACAACAAATTCACACGGCACATAAAAAATATCAGGATAGCCTATCCCTCACTACTCCAAATACTTTGTACACCACAATAAGAAAGAGTCCCATCAATCACATAAGCACTAATAACAACCTCAACCTCATTTACTTACCGTTATCAACATCATCATTTAATCACCCTCACTACCCCAAGCACTTAGCAGTGTGGACACCAAGCTTAGAAAAAGCCCCACCATTCAACAATGCTAGCAACCTCAACCTTGTTTACTCACCGTCATGATGCCTTATCCCAACTACTTCACATCACCAAGCCACAACAAATTCACATAGCACCTACAAAACATCAGTATCGCCTATCGCTTACTACCCCAAACACTTAGCAATATGTGTATCAAGATTGGAAAAAAGCCCCACCAATCACTTCAACAATACTAGCAGCCTCAAGCAGATTTATTGCAACACTCCAATATGATTTTAGACTTAGGGGGTGATTCTGACCCCGGCGGTTCCTTACCGCCGGGGCCAGGGTCGGCGGGAGCACCGCCAACAGGCTGGCGGTGCCCCGCAGGGCATTCTGACCGCGGCGGTTTTGCCGCGGTCAGAAGTGGAAAACCGGCGGTCTTCCGCCGGTTTTCCGCTGCCCTGGGAATCCCCCATGGCGGCGCATTCTGACAGCCCATACCGCCATCCTGTTCCTGGCGGTTCTCCCGCCAGGAACAGGATGGCGGTATGGGTTGTCGTGGGGCCCCCATAAGAGGGCCCCACTTTGTATTTCAGTGTCTGCATTGCAGACACTGAAATACGTGACGGGTGCCACTGCACCCGTCGCACCTTCCCACTCCGCCGGCTCAATTCTGAGCCGGCGTCCTAGTGGGAAGGGTTTTTGCACTGGGCTGGCGAGCGGCCTTTTGGCGGTCGCCCGCCAGCCCAGTGCAAAAGCCAAAATACCCTCAGCGGTCTTGCGACCGCGGAGCGGTATTTTGGAGGGGGGAAGTCTGGCGGGCGGCCTCCGCCGCCCGCCAGACTTAGAATGACCCCCTTAGTGGAATTGGTTCTGACAAATATATGTATATTTTTTATAGAAATAATTTCTATCAAAAGATCAGGGGAATAGTTATGAGCTCCAGGTTTGCTCCTTCTTATGAAAACCTGTTTAATGGTGTGTATGAGTGGAAGTGTGCTTGGAGAACCCAGGACAAATTAGAGGAGGATGTAGTACATTGGGGTGACTATATTGATGACATTTTTCTAACTTGGAAAAGGAGTGAGTCTTGACTGAAGGATTTCCATGTACATCTTAATAATAATCAATTTAAAATTACCTTGTGTTTCGAATACAGTAGACAAAGAATTTGCATTTTGGATATTGAATTGTGTATAAATGGAGGGAAGCTGCATTAAGACTCTACAGGAAAGCTACATCTGTGAATCCTATGCTTTGGCACCATTTGATGAATCTTCACAACATTTTCTTTAAAAGTGAACACAACTGAAACCCAAACTGCTAGTCGAACTTATACCAAATTTGGCAGAACGCTAGCTTTTGGTACACAGATTTTTTGTTATTTGGTGTAAATCCGTTCATTAGTTTTTGAGATATTAAAGAGAAAATAAATGTGTACATCTAGGACCATAGATCCTCAGCAGCGACTTTGTAAATAATAAGAGCTAGTACACTGATCTGCTGAGCTATGATTGGCTGACAACACTTCAAACCAAGTAGTGTTAGTCATCTTGGGACCTGGCTTCAGCCGAGTCCCAGAAAAAAAGTGAAATAAAAAGAAAAGGGGCCAGGGTATGTACACCCTGACTCCCTAGCTCTGGTGCTGTAGTCCCACAGGGACCCTGCCAGAGCAAAAAAAGACTTTGGAGAAAAACTTTTACTGCAGTTTTTTGTGGTAATAAATTGTGGTAAAGATACCAAAAAAAGTGTGGTCTCCTGTGCTTCATGGATTAAAACCGCCAGGAGGGCCATGCTACGGGGCATATTTAAATGGAGGGTGGTGCACAGGGCCCCATCCTAGGCTTATTCCTGCCCTAGGAACCTTCACCTTCTTTAGGCTTTTTTTTCATAACATTTCAGGGGTGGCCACATGGCACCCTAGGGACAGCCACCTCCATGGAGCTTAACTAATTATGTATGCGGGAGATGTGAGCAGCCGACCTGCATCCTTAGCAACATCACCTACCTAGAGCTATGCTAATTAGTCCTCCACTTCCCCGGGGCAAAGTTACAATTGTGTGTGGGGGGCTGCGTAGCCCCCCTGCAGCCCCAGGGGCTGCCACCTCCCTGTGGCTACAATAAAAGAATGAAGGGGATCCGACGGAAACCCCAGACCAAAGAGGCCACCACTACCCCGGAGCCAATGCAACATTGGACTGGGGTTGCGTGGCCTCATCATGAAGACATACATGGACATCAGGACTGCCACCCCAGGACAAGCTCCTGCTATGTCCCAGGGTATCCACCCACAGGAACTAGCTGTTTGCTCTGACTTGGCAAAAGCTTTGATAGCACCTGCCAAGACAGAGGAAACAGAGTTTCAATCTATAGCCTACACGCATATTTGGCCAGTCAAGGCCACCTCTGTCCTAATGGTAAAGCTCTTGGACTATCACCCAGTAAGCTGAAGGTTGAAATCATTTTATGTCAGTGTGTTTGTTTATTTTCCAGTGCTTTGAATGTTAAACATTCCTAGTGATGTACCATTGAAGTCTTTCTCCACTCGAAATCTTTGGATTCAACGTCAAAGCTAAGTCTGGACAACACATGCTAAGGACTCACTTTTGGCCTAAGGGTTAAGGTCTCAGACCCATACACCAAAGGTTAAGGGTGCAAGTCTATGTGTGTCTGTGGTCATTTCCCTGGCTTCCTGGGGCCACATTTGGTGGAGTAGAGATGTTACACAGACCTACAGTCAACTCCTGCTGTGCAAGGCCAAAGGCGTAACCAGCTTGGGGTTGGGGGGGTTGGCCACAGGGTCTGGCCATAGGCCAGCAGCACAGCTTTCGGACGTGTACTGCTAATTACCCCACAAACTATGACACTCATGACATCTTTGCGAACATCATTGATAATACCATAGAAACATTTTCAGCAACGTTTTGGATGAAAAAACTGTGCATGGTATGGGTGCAAGTTCTAATTACATTAGGGTACGAGTTATAGTTATTTGAGATAACTCAATCAATAACAGGTGCATCTTTATGTTCTTGTATGCTTAAAGGTAGTTATATATATATATATATATATATATATATATTACTATTTTCTTGTATGCTTAAAATGTGAGGCTAACTGTAACGTCCCTGTAACCTTTGTTTTTTTTAAGTGAATTTCTATGTTTTTTTATTAATTCTATTTCCTATCTATAACATTCTTGTAACATTGTTTTTTCAGTGAATACATATATATTATTAAAGGTGTCTTAGAACATGTTATAGGTGAAGTAATATGTGAAAATGTCAAACAGCATCTAAAGATTTTTTAATACAAGAGGTTACAGGGACGTTACAGTTAGCCTCACATTTTAAGCATACAAGAAAATAGTAATATATACCACCACCTTCCCGTAGCAACATGCCCAGTAATAAATTAAAATAGGCATGGGTGCTGTGTGGCAACCTCCACCCCCTGGGGAATTCCACTTCCCTGGGACAGTAGGCCCAACAATTAAATAAATTAGGTGGGTGTGCCGTGCAGCAACCCCCATGCCACCAGGAACGCCTCTTCCCTAGGACAGTATGCACAATAATGAGTTGAAGTAGTCTGGGGCGCTGTGTGGCAACCTCCGGCCCCAGGGACCACCACCTTCCCGTAGCAACATGCCCAGTAATAAATTAAAATATGCATGGGTACTGCACTGCTACCTCCTGTTCCCGGGGAGCTGCCACATCCCCGGGGCAGTATGCCCAAGAATTAATCAAAGTAGTTGGGGTGCCTGCGCTACCTGTGGGAGCAAGTCTGGATCCTGCAGGATACGGGAGCCGGTGGGATGAATGGGGACTTGAGGCTCCCTGGACAGTCTCCTTAACCTTAGACTGGGTGCCCTGGGTGGGCCCAGGGCACCAATTAAAATGTGGCTGGGCTCTGGGGGATGGGGTCCACTGGACCAAAAATGGCCTGGGGAGTGGACCATTGCCCCCCTCCCCTTTGTAAGTTGATGTTTGGCCCTGGGAGGTGATGGTTCCTGGGGTAGTTTATGTCGCCCCCCCCCTTAATAAAATGTAAAATTAGCCCCAGGAAGGTGGTGGTTTCTAGGGCATGGGGTGATTTGCATGGATACCCACAATTGTTTAAAAATGTAGCCCAGAGGAGGTGGTGGTCCCTAGGGTTCAGGGAGTCCATGTGACCCCCTCTATGAATAATTTACAGATAGCCCTGTGGACGTGGTGGTCCACCGTGCTTGGGGGGGGTCCTTGCCGGACCCATAAAAATAATTTAAGAATTGGCCTGTGGAGGTGGTGGTCCCCGGAGTTTGAGGCATCCATGACCCCCTATAGATCATTTACAAATAGTTCTGAGGAGATGGTGGTCCCCAAGGCCTGAAGGAATCTTTGCGCCCCCCTAAGTTCTTTTTATGCAGACCTGGGGAGTTGATGGTCCCTGGGGCCGGGAGGGGGTCCTTGCAGTCCTCCATATATTTATTTATTGTTGTCTCAGGGATGTGGTGGTCCGAGTGGGCCTGAGGTGGTTCCATGTGGGACAATTTTTATTAGGTAGCCTCGAGGAGTTCGTGGTCCAAGGGGCCTGGGTGGCCCATTCAGCTCTCCTAAGTTTAGATATTGAATGTTGCCACATTTAAGCTCCAAACCTCTTCTGCCATGCATGGCACAGGGTTTGGAGCTTAAACAGTGTTGACCGCAGGGTCTGGCTGCAGACCAGGCCATGCAGCCAACCCCTTTCATACATCACCAAGACAGTACATAGCACAAGGTTGGGTGGTTATGGGGGTTTGGCCACCCCTGTTGCACATGGCCAAAGACCATGTGTGGCACAGGGTTGGGTAGTTTGAGGGGGTTGATTGCAGGGCCTGGCCACATGCCAGCCCTGCAGCCAACCCCCTCTGGGCACGGCCTAAGGCTGTGCATAGCGCAGCTTAGATGGTTATAGGGGGTCGGACGCGAGGCCTGGCCGCAGGCAGAGTGCTCTGTGGTTGGATTAATGTAGACAGTGATTAAAATTACTTTACGTTTAAATAACATAGAAATTCACTGAAAAAAACAAAAGTCACGTGGACATTATAGTTAGGAAATAGAATTTAAAAAATATGGAAATTCACTTAAAAACAAAACAAACAAAGGTTTATAAATTGGACCCTTGCCACGCACTGCTAATTACCTCACATATTGCAGCACTCATGACATCTTTGATAACATTATTGATAATATGAATGTAATATTGCAGTAAAACTATTGAGGAGAAAACTGGTCATGGTGGGGGCGTGAGTTATAGTTCCCTTAGTGCACAAGTTACAGTTACTTCAAATAATGGTAAGTGTTGAATTTCTGTATCTTTATATGTGTAAAATGTGAGCGTAACTAAAATATCCCTCTAACCTTTGGTTTTAAGTGAATTTCAATGTTTTTAATTATATTTTCTAACTATAATGTCCCTGTAAACTTTGTTTTTTTTAGTGAATATTTATATATATATATATATATATATATATATATATATATACATATATACATATATATATATATATATATATATATATATATATATCTATGTACTTATATAACTAAATTAACTATAGCTTATGCCCCCACCATGAGACACAGTGTTGTCATAAATTTTGTCATTACATTGATGCTATGAATGGTGTCATAGAACATGCTATAGGTGAAGTAATATGTGAGGTAATTACCAACATCTAGAGATTTTTTTATACAAACAAAACATTTTATTACCATCCATAACATCAGCCCCATGATGCACCCAGCCTTTGGCCATGTGCAGCACAGGTTTGCCCCACAGAACACCAACCCCGTACCATGCATGGCCTTTGGCATTATGCAGCCACCACAAGCCCTTTGTTCCTATGCAGCGAATGGTTGACTGCAGATAGTCAATGCCTTGCAGCACACTGCCAAAGGCAGCATGGCCAACAGTTTGTTTGTAGGAACCCACCACAGAGACTAAGGCGCAGACCCTTTTTTTATAGTTTTTAGTCCCGCAAATGTCCCATGAGAGACAGGGAGGACCGTGTGATCCTGCGGGACTCCAGCCTGAGTCTACGGGGCTTACTGGCTCCCATAAGACATAAGACAATCTCAGGATTATGGAAAACCCAAAAATATATGCATCCCTACCCTGCCACTATATACATTAATTGATTTCTACATTTATTTATATTTCGCTACCAGCTGGTCACAGTCTGAGCTCCCACAACACCTAACTCCCATGGTAGTGAGATGACCAACAGGAAAATAGCCACCTTGGCCAATAGAATGGCTCTATTTTTTCATTTTGAGTGACAAGGGTACTCTCACAAGCCTTTTGCAAACCCAACCACTCTGATATACAAAATTTCTCAAAAACTCCTGAAAAGATTTATACTAAATAACAAAAAACATCCTTTCTGGACAAAGATCTATCCTTCTTTCAAATTTGGTATAATTCCCTTCACCCATTTTAGCTGTAGCACTTTCCCCAAAAATCCCTATGAAAATCACACAGTGAAATTGCATTTTAGGCTGCTGCTTAAATGACCACTGCAAACTTTTGTAGGCTGGGGATGTGGAAAAACAAAACACTTTTATTAGAAATAACAAAGGTTAAGAATATGGTACAGTTAGGGGGCCTGATTCACAAGTTTAGACCAAAAGTGTAAGTTTATGACTGTCTGGTATTCACAAAGGTAGGTAACGAGAAGTATCTTTATGTTCGCACTTTGGGTGGATCATCCGCACTCCTGGCAGAACATATGCAGTCCGGCCAGATCATCTGCACTTGGACCGGGTCATGCAGAACACAGCCTTAATCAGCATAATCACATGCACATAATCCAGCTCACTTGCAAACCAGACCCAATAAACAGATAAAAGCAGAACACAAACAAGGCTCTGGTTTCCCAAGAACCATACTGTTCCTGATTGTGCTGCAAATCCTGAAGCTGTGCTGCCCACTAGGAAGAAAAAGAAACTACAGAGAGGAGGAGACCACCATGATCCTGAAATTCATTGTGAGGAACTACAAGAGACTGCTTGGTCTCCCACCCTACAGCAACAGTGGCAGTCACAACACTGGGGGAGAACATCCAGATCGTGAATGACATCAAGTAGAAGTAGCAGGATAAGATGATGAGGTTAAAGGAGAAGTACACTAGAATAGAGGTGTCCTGGGCTCTCCCAGGGGTACAAACTGGAGCCCGCCTCTGACTCACCCCACTTGAGAAGGATGTCCTCTCTATCATAGACCCCCAGCTGATTCATGGGTTGCCTGAGACTGATGAGCGCAATGTGATGCCAGATAGTTTGCAATGTAACTAACAATAACACCAAATTGACTAATGTGTGTGATACTCAATAAATGTGACCATGATTGGTGTCCCAAGTAAGTGCTATCTGCATGGCGACTCTGGCCCTCATATGTCACAGCTAGTCCATTGCAATACAAGTACCAGAATCCTTCGTAATGGCAAAAGACATTTACCAAATCTCAATCCCAAACAGTGAGCCATCACTGCTGCCTCATACACCTCACACTGGTGTAAAGCAATAGAAAAGGTTCCTTATACATTTACCACTGCTGTTAGCATGTAGATGGAAATGTGTAGTCATATCACAGGTTGCACATAATCAAATATCTTGGACATGTCTGATGACCTTTCTGTTCTGTTGCCACGTTCAGCCAGAGAACAGTCCCACACTGGAGCAGAGGTCCCTGCACCATCAGTGAGGCAACGCCATGAAGCCCAACAACCCATATCATCAGCACATACTGGTACAAAATGTGGCTAGGGGAGGGCATTCTCCCATACATTGTTACCAGTCAATTTACAGTTGGTGTACATGGAATGAATAAAATGTGTCAACTACTATGTTAACTGAACACACATATATCATTGTAGGCCCTTTGATATTATCCAGAAGTGCTCAGCCTACAGTGACCTCTGCAACATGTATGGGTGTGACTTCTGGTCTGACACCACACACTGGTGAGATGTCAGACACTGGTAAGGATACATGAAATTGGCTTCATAAAAAGCTTTTGCTCCTAAACTGTGTTGTAGATGTCAGCAGTATGCGGTGTCTGTTTAATGTCACTGTTGTCACTCATCCCCATATGCTCATATATGGCTGATAGCAGTATGCCACACACCAACCTGACATGTTGGCCAATGATATGTCTACCAGCTATGTGTGTATATATTAGCTACCTGAGGGTTCATATAAGATCTCAAGTAGGTTATTTTTTTGTGTGGGTCACTGCTGGAGGTCTACATGTAACAACTTGCAATGATTCATCTCATGGGGCATGGGGTTTAAGGTATTTGTACCCTCACAGGTATACACTGCTCTGTCACTGTGGAGGACTGCCAAAAGTGTTCCAGTTGTTCATGGAATGTCATTCAAGTGGAGAGTGAGGCAACACAGTGATTGGTCCACCCTTGACACACTCCAAGCAGGCTATTTCAAACTAAGCAAAGTGGCCTGCTGTAGCCTCATAGACATGATTCACTGGTGTGTGCAGCTGGAGTTGCACAAAGAGTGATCCTTCTGGGCCTTGAGGGGGCCATAAATTTGTCCCCAAGTACATCATGTAGAAGAGGAGTCACAACCTGTTCCTAATTTGACATGGATACTTGATGACAAGATGCAAGGAAAACAACTGCTAAAGTCATGTTGTTGATGAGGGGTGTACTGATACCAGCAGACTTGCATTTTGGAAGTGTGGTAAGGGGTGGCTATTTGGGTGTAGATAAGGGAAAGACTAGACATCTAGTGGTTGAAAAGCACAATGTGTAAACAGTAAAAGTGGGGAATAGAGGACCCGGAATGTGTGCTGACCATGACTGTATACAGTGTCAGGTAACATAGAACATGAAGTTATAAACCCAGGCTAAAGGGTAAGTGCACAGCAGAGATGGCTGCCCTCACAGTCCATAATTGGCAATGTGGTTCTGTTGGGGGGGTTACACAACTGTCACTCATACCTTGGTTGATAATTGTGTATATCAAACATGTACCTGTCAATGTACTGACAAAATTTGATGTGCAAACATTGCCCAGTTCTGCATGTTCGGGAAGACTCCTTTACAAATTAGCAGTTTTCCGGAGGTACCCAGTGCAGGACACCCAATTCATTCCCGTCCTATAGTTCTCAGCGACATCCAATTACCTGTTTGCCTATAAGTGTGGAAAATGGTTGATCGGGGACTTATGGCCAGATGTAGGAAGCCGGTTGCATGGTGCAAACTGCGAAAATCACAGTTTGTGCCATGCAAATGGCCTAACGCGATACACATTCACAAATAGGAAGGGGTGTTCCCTTCCTATTTGCAACTCGCATCACAATTCAGAATGCTACTCGCAGTTACACACTGGCGGTAACTCATTCGCAAAAGGGAAGGGGTCCCCATGGGACCACTTCCCCTTTGTGAATGTTGCCCAGAATGTTTTTTCAGAGCAGGCAGTGGTCCAATGGACCACTGCCTACACTGAAAAAATGAAACCAAATGGTTTCGGTATTTTTTTCATTTTGCAACTCGTTTTCCTTTAAGGAAAACGGGCTGCAAAATGAAAAAAAACCCTGCTTTATTTAAAAAGCAGTCACAGACATGGAGGTCTGCTGACTTCAGCAGGCCACCATCCCTGTGAGTGCAGGGACTCGCTATGGGGTCTCAAAATGCGACCCACCTCATTAATATTGATGAGGTGGGTCTTTGCGACCCCATAGCGAGTCGCAGACGGTGTCTGAGACACCGTTCTGCATCCGAGATTGCGAGTCGGAAATTGCGAGTCGGACAGACTCGCAATTTCCGAGTCGCAATCTCGGAGTTTGTTAGATGTGGCCCTTAGTGTAACTTGTAGATCACTAGCCAATATCTCTAACATGTACAGGTGGAATCATCACCATCATCCTTTGCTAACAGTAATAGATATGAATGTTGCGTTACAGCTGCTGACAGGACAACATCAGTGATAAGGATCCCACCATCAAGGGGTTTAACAGACAACCTGGCTGCAGCAGCCAAACCCACTGCCATCTAGCCATCAGGTAAGTGTGCCATATGGTGCATAAAACTATTTATACCCACCCTTGAACAAGAACTAATTCATTGTGAAAGTGGATGATAGTGCCATTTTTTAATCTCTCCTATAGATGGTGTGCAAAATGTAATCTAACTGATTTGTGATGCTTATGTCAGGTACGCATAATCACATTTAATACATGGAAAATCATGGTGTCACCTTTCTGCAAAGCTGGTGGATCACAGACCAGTTCTTCAGCTACACACTCAAGGAGCCCAGTCCAGCAGCTGACACCCTGGGGGAGCTCTGTACCACAAAGATCTTTGGTTGGAACTGGTGAGTTTGCATATGCATTTCATATCTACATTTAACATCTAAATGCACAGTGTGAACTATCTCTTGTAGGGCTACACAAACCAGGTCACATGTGGATCATGTTGTAAGCCACATAATGAGCCTGTTGCAAACTCCTGCTCACAGATGGTGACGATGAAGATCTGAGACCGGATGATGGAGCAACTACCAGTGATAAACGCCATCAGTCCAACTGTAGATTCCAGTTCTCTTCCAAGTTACCTTGTTAAATTCCAGAACAAGGGGAGGAGGAGGAAGATCAGGGGCTGACTACAAGTGCTGTGAAAGTGAATCCCATGACCACTCTATTTTGACCATGCAGCTCACACACAAAGCCCACACCTGGTGTGTTTGGCATGGTACTTCTTTCTACAACCCAGAGGATTGACAATTCCCCACAAACACAAACCTACAGCTCACCTTTTCACAGCCCTCACATCCAGGTCAGACACATTAGTTCCCCCACACACTTCTACTCTGACAGTGTCTCCCAGGCCTAATCTCCAACATCTGAGGGACATTACAACCCTGGTGAGGTGCAGGTAACCCCTAGGCACAAATCTACTCCTCACCACCTCCCACTTGGCACCACCCCTCTGCACGTGGACCTGCTGTTAGTATCTGAGGGTGTCCCAGACGGAGAGGGCTGACAGATATACCGACAGTGGGAGGAAGATTTTTTCCAACAGCAGTCTGATGTAAGGCAGGATATTTGTGACATAGGGGCTACACTGTCTGACATGTCAGCCTCACTGCAGGACATGTGCCAACTCCCACAGTTAGTCTAACCGAATGATCCAGGGGTTGGAGAGGATAGATACATCCTGGCAAGACACCGGGAAGAGTCTGAGTGATAGCATGGTCATACAGAGGAAGGAGAATGCAAGACACCATGCATTGGCTATGAAAATGAAGGAGTGGATACTCAAAATGATACCAATTCCTTCACAGTCAATGCATGGAGGGGAGGCAATACATCTACCTTCACCTTCCCACCTCCAACGCCTGGTTGGGCAGCCTGCACTGGGTCCCCCCAATCCTCTATAGGAACACTCGCCTAGCACCTGCCCTCTAATGCACTGCCATTTACCATCCCTGTACAGGTTCCAAGACTCCTGTCTAGGCAGACCCCCATACCATAAAGGCTGAGACACCTGCTGTCCAGGCAGACCCCAACAATGGACAGGCTGAGACGCCCCTGGCCGGGCAGTCTCCCACACTGGACAGGCTCAGACACCCTCAGTCCAGGGAGAACCCTCACTGGACAGGCTCATGTGTCAACAATGTGAGTAAGACATGTTCATCACTAGCACCATCTGTGTACAGTTGTGTCATGTGGAAGGCATAGCTAACCAACTCCAGATGTTAAATTCCATACAATGGTTTCAGCAAAGACAGTAAACCTCACAACACAATTTCTCTTCTTTTTGTTTATATGGTTAAATGTATTTGAAAAACCACAATTGTTCATTGAGAAACGCAGAAACCAAAATAAATATTGCTCTTTGCATAGTTGGGGGAAAGGGACATGAACGGGGTTGGGCAAAATAAATAAAACACGTCAGGAAACATCAAGAAAAACAGTCTATTCACATGGGGAAAAAAGAAAAGTCCTGTCCAAATGAAATGTCCAGTCAACAGTCATTCTGGTCATCCTCTTTCTCTATGAAAAGGAGATCCACAGCCGTTGTGGCCTCTTCCTGGCTGGCCATAGGAGGACATGACACCCCACAGGACTGAGACACACAGGGGTTTTGAAGGGTGGGGGAAACAGAGCGGGTGAAATTTCAGGGGGACACATGGATGGTGGTGTGGGGGGGGGGGATGCTGAAACAAGACAGAAATCATGGCTGCACCCAAGTAAGTAAGGGTGGCACTGAAAAAATCAGAGTGAAGTCCAAGTCCTCTTGGGTCCTATGCTGTTCTTCTATTAATTGCTGTAGGAGCCGAAAGAGGTTAGCTCGCTTCTCCTGAGATGCCACCATCCCTTGCTGGGATACAGCTACAGGGGTCACAACACAGGGAGGGGTTTGGGTAGCCCAGGAGGGATGTGGGGTGTCTGGGACAACGGAGCTCCCAGTGGGAATGGGACAGGCACATTGAGGGGGAATGTTGCTAGGGGTGGCAGATGTTCTAGGGAGGGGGCAGAGCTAGCCACAGATGTAGGAGATTGAGGCTTTGGGGGTACCTCTGGCTGATCAAGGTTTTCAATGTCCAGGGGAGAGGGAACAGCTTCCCCCCTGGGCAGAGGTGCACAGATCAAGGTCCCCTCTACAGTCTCCACAGCCTCCACCTGGGCACTGTCCTCAGAGTTCGTCCAGGTGGGTGCACTTCCCCTGCCTGTAAATGGTATAGGTCCCTCCTCCTTCTCTTTTTCCTCAATTGACGATAGAGGTCATTCCCGCTGTCGTCCCCAGGTAGCTCTCCTTGGTACCCTATCCTCTCCTTGGTCTTCCTAGCCAGTCGGGTCCACTGAAATGGAAGTGAGAACATTATGTAGTTGGTTTCCAAATCCTGGCAAGGCACATGAGTATCTGAAGCAAAAGCTGACTTTGTTCACCTTAGATCTCACTGACCATTTTCAGCTGACTTTGATTTCCAATATAATTTGTACTAGTACTGATATGTCCAGATATGACTCACACATTGACATCTGTCACAATTGTGGGTGGTATTCACTACTGCAGTGTCAAATCCAAACCTCAAGCAAAACCTAATCATATTGTCCTGATTCTCAATGACCATAAAAGCTATAAGTCTGACCTATTGAAATGAACATCAAGTTACCCAAAGATATTGGGACAATAGTTTCCTGCTCTCACTACCTTGTCTTCTTCACAATTCAATATACAAGTGGAGATGGATCATGGTCTGGGTGGAGCTGTCCACCCCAAAGCCAGGGGCCGAATCACAAAGGTAAACTTAGAGCAAAAGTTTTAACTTAGACCTAAAGTCTAAGATTACAACACGTAAAGGTAGATATTAGGTAAAAACTTAGACTTGTGGGGCCTGGTGACAAGGGTAAACTTAGACCAAAAGTGTAAGTTTATACCAAAAGTTTAAGTTGAGACCTAATGTCTAACATTACTCATAGTAAGTTAGACGTTTGGTCTAAGTTTACGTTCGTGAATTGGGCCCCAAGTGTAAAATATAGACATTTTGTCCAAGTTAACCTTTGCCGAGTGGACCCCATGTGTCAATGATCACCCTGCCAAGTGCTGACTTGGTAGCCACACTTTATTGCATATCATCTGATGTGTAGCATGGTCTAATTCCACATAAATGCTTGCATGAGGGTACAAGTGTAAACCAGCCCTTGGCCCTTGTTTGATAGGCTGTGAGTACATGCATTTGGGATGACTGAAACTATCTGCAGTTTGAAGATAAGAATTGTCTGTTGGTGCTGCTCACCAGTTGGCATGTGTTCAAATTTGGCTCAGCCAGTTAGCTGTGAAATGAGACAGACAAGCCACTGTTGTAAGGACAGGTGCTTTCGTTCAACCTTGGGAATTCCGGTACCAAATTATGTGAGACAGGTATTCCAAAGTCAGCCATTACGCCAAGATAAAAGAAATGGTATTTTTACCCTGATGATACAAACAACCAAGGCATGCTTTTCACAGCATTCAACACAAGAAATGTGCCCACTTGCCCTCACACTTAACAGTATCTGGACCATCCATTTGGCCTGGCACCCATCAGTGATAAGGCCCTTGCTTCCCCAGTCATGGTGGAGAAAGTGCATTTCTTCACATGAAAGCACGAGTGTTGGCTACTTCCCCTAAATTGTCCAGCACACTACCAGTCCCAGAATGCACTCAGGTCAGTGCTTCCAATGTGATCCCATGAGGCATTGGCCTCATGACTGCTGCTGCAATAGCTGTGAATTTGTGCATAGAAACATGACAGGCACAGAAAGAGCATGCATGTCATAGCATTCAAGACAAGAAATGTGCCCACTTGCCCTCACTGGACAGTGTCTGGCCCATCCATTTGGCATTGCGCCCAGCAGTGATAAGGCACTTGCTTCCCCAGTCATGGTGGAGGCATTGCATTTCTTCACATAAAAGAATGAGTGATGGTGATTTACCCTATAGTGTCCAGCATACTACAAGTCCCAGAATGCACTCTGACCAGTGCTTTCAATGTGATCCCATGGCGAACTGACCTTATGCCTGATGCAGCAAATGCCCAGATTCTGTACATGATTACATTTGATACTTGTTTGTACAGCTCTGTTAACACTTACACCATGCTACCAGGGACAGCATGCAGGCAATGCACTCACCAGATCTCTGCTGCTCCAACTCCTCCACCACCTAAGCTTGGAGGGTCTGCCAGGCTGTATTCAGGATCTTCATGAAGAGTGCTGTGAGGTGGGGCTAGTGCACGTGGGCTGGGAGGACTTCCACAGCAATTCTTGGGCCCTCAAACGGGCCCACTGATTCAGGACCTCCCAGCACTTGCAGCACGTCCTGGCACAGTGGTGGTATACACCCACTGCATTGCAGCGCTGCGCGATCTGCTCTAGGATGCGGGTGTGCGCTGCTTTGCTCAACTGGTTCTCAGAGCCACCATAAAGCTGAGGGCTTGTGGCCAGGTAAGATGTTTTATTCCCCTTCTTTGGAGGGGGGTGCACTTAAAGCCATGTTGTGGGCAGTAAAGATGAACTAAGCAGCAAGGTGGCAGAGGATCCTGTCTGTAGCAGAGGACGACTCAGAATTACTAGAAAATTACTGTCTGCAATTTTCTGTCTGGAACTTCCTGCCTTTGATTTTCTCTGTGTCACTTCCTGTTGAATATTATTGGGTTCTGGCTCTTCGCCAGATTCTATGCCCGAGTGCTAATGATCCACCCCAGGCACGGATGATCCACCCCGAGTGCGGACGTAAAGGTACTCCTCCTAACTTATTTTTGTGAGTACCAGGCAGTCGTAAATTTACACTTTTGGTCTAACTTTAGACAAAAGGGTACGTTTACCTTTGTGAATCAGGCCCAGGATTTGTAAAAATGTCTTACTTTACATTAAAAAATAACCTTACAAATTCTCTTACAAAACTAAAGGCTAAAGGGATGTTACAGTTAGGTGAAAATGTCAGTTAAAACTTATTATTTTGAATTGACAAAACCACTGAAATTCTCCAGTTATATTTATCTCAAGTAACTATAACTTGTGATCAAAAGTATCTATAACTCACACCTTGACCTTGCAGAGTGTTGTCATCAATGATGATTTCACAGAACATGTCATGAATTATCTAATATGCTAGTTGATTGGCAGTGCATGGTGAGGTTGCGCACTTTAGATCCTCTGCAAATTTGCGGTTATATCTTTTTAAAAGATTACATTTTGGCCCCGGGGGATCCCTTTGGGCTCCCCAGGCTTAAATGTTCATGGTATCCCAACATGGCCGCTATTTGTTTTTTATACCTTTTTTGGGGGGACAGGGGACTGAGTACTCAAGTCATATAATGTCTGCTGCCATATCTTTGTTGCTGTGGAGGCAGCAAATCAGATGACATTGTGTGAGATATACATAATATTTTAACTATAATTTCTCAAAAACTACTGAATGGATGTACACCAAATCACAAAACGCATCCTTCCTGTACCAATATCTATCTTGCTGCTAAATTTGATGTAATCCCATTTAGACATTTTTGTTGTGTAGCTGTTCTTTGTTCCTTTAGACCCCCACACATTTTCCCAGCCCCAGCTTAAGTGATAACCCCAAGGGCCAATTGTATCAATCAAATTTGCTTTGCAAACGGTGCAAATCGCAAAATTTGTCCGTTTGAGAATGCAAAAATGCCTTTCATAATGTATGAAAGACATTCACTGTGCAATTTGAAGGAATCACTAAAATAGAGATTCCTTAAAATTGCGACCCCGGTTACAGAATCGCAAATTGCAATTCTCTAAATAAGAAATCGCAAATAAGGTATTCTTATTTGCGATTTCTTAAGCACATTTATCAAGCTTTTCCTTCATGCGAATTGTGCATTAAGGAATCGCAATTTCCACCAAATTCAAATTGGTGGTAACCATGTGCAAATTTTAAAATTGACATGTAACGCAAACATGCCCCTTTGGCATGTGTGTGCCTTACATGTCCTACAATATTTTTTGGGGGTGCAGCAGAGGGGGCCTTAGGCCCCCAGCACCCTGAGGTTTGCATTTCCTAATTTGCAAATTCCTAACTAGAATTCGCAATTTGGGAAATGCAAAAAAATTGCAAATATAGGCCTACAGGCCCATAGGTGCGAATGGGGTCAGAATCGCTATTTGCGATTCGGTAATAGCATTCGCGATTTTTAAGAAATCGCTATTACTGAATCACAAATATGATACATACCATTTAGGTACATCAACTCAAAAAAAAACTTTTTGATTTAAAATTCTACTCCAACAGACAGTTCAAGTTGCTTCAAATTGGAAAAAACATTTTTTGTCACTTTTTTTCACAACAAGAAGGGAATGCCCCAGGGACTGCAACTTCCTCTTACTGTCCAGAATGTCCGTCCCTGTGCTTTCCTTATCTTCTGGACACTTTTCATTTGGCTTTGAAGGTCAAACAATCACTCTCTCTGTCTGCTTCATATTCTATTGGATTTTAAGGACTTTGTTTTTGTGAAAGAACAACAAGTAAGTTCAAAGATGTTTGGATAGGGGTGTTGTTTGATAGAGGGCATGCACCAGTATTTTATTTGCACGTTTTTTTCATTTTTAAAATTTGATTGTGGTAATGGTGAGCGGCCTTGAGTTTCAGTAGGAGCCCAGTATTTTTCTTTGAGTTCATTTTTTAAAATCTTTTATAAGGGAAAATGTTTTATAGCAACTATGATTATTTAGGCCAGGGATGGCATTGGATTAAATGACATTTTTTAATTTCTAGTTTTTTCCCTTCAAAACATGGAATTCGGTGGGGTAATATCATGCCTTGGGAGGATTTATGTTTTTGCAAACATTTTCATAGCTGCCTTCATTTTAGTTTTTGGCACTGCTGAATGAATGGTAATGTCTTCTTAATTGTTTATCATGTCTCTTTTTTGTTAGTGTGTATATGTGAGTGTGTGTGTGTGTGACCACCATTTTTTATTTGTTCTTAATGCCATGTGGCCAACTGTGATTTTGTGTAGTCAGTATCCATCCATAGGCTTGCATGTGTTCTTTGTTGTCAATGTCTCCTTGCTTGTAATTGTTGTTTCACCATATGGTCAGTGGTCATTTTGTCTAGCCAGTCAGTGTGCTTTTGCCATAAGCCTGCATGCGTTCTTTTGTTCTGCATGCCTTCTTGTTTGCTGTTGTTGTTTGACCATGTGACTGGCGACCTTTTTGGAGTAGGTAGTAATTGTGCTTTTGCCATAGGCCTGCATATGTTCTTTGTTCTCCATACCTCCTTCCTTGGAGTTGTTTTTGTTGGATCACGTGGCCAGCGGACATTTTGTCCAGCCAGTTAGTGTGCTTTTGTCATAGGCCTGCATATGTTCTTGCTTCTCCAATGCCTCCTTTCTTGCTGTTGTTGTTGTTTGACCATGTGGCCATTTTGTGTAGGCAGGCAGTATGTCCTTGTCATAGGCCTGCAAGTGTTCTTTGTTCTTTAAAGCCTCCTATCTTGTTTTTGTTGTTTTTTGACCATGTGACGGGCAGCCGCTTTGTCTAGACAGTCAGTATGCTTTTACCATAAGCCTGCATGTGTACTTTGTTCTCCATGCCTCCTTGCTTGCTATTGTCATTGTTTGTGTGGGCAGTCAGTGTGCTTTTGCAATCTGCTGGCATGTTTTCTTTGTTCTCCATGCCTACTTGCTTCCTTTTGTTGCTGTTTGACAATGTTACCAGTAGCCATTGTCAGCTAGCCAACTAGTGTATTATTAATCATTTTTTTCTAGTTTTCAAAGCCATTTTCTAGGGACATTGATAGAAGAGTTCTCTGCCGTTTTCATTTTTTTTTTTTTTTTTTCATTGATATCACTTTAATATGCTTGAGGATCATTGTAGCACACAGGAGTGGAATTTTTAGAATTTTTTGTATCCATATGCCCAAAATGGAAAGTTCCCAGGGAGACTAATTTTGCCAGAGTTGCTGTTCTAGTGTTCCATCACAATGTACTTCAATAGTTTGGAAAGCTTTGCAGTAGAGTGCTGTTCACATTATCCAAATGATGACCAGCATGAGGACCAGTTATCAAGCAACTGATTACATGTGTATCACTGAACACTGGCTCTCTTTTGTGGGGGTTAGGCAACAGCTATCTGCAGGTCTCAGTGCTGAAGAAACTTTTAAGAGCATTCAGTAGAATGCAACAGTACTGATGTTCAGCACGGAGAAATCCAATACAGCTGCAAATATCTTGGAAGACTTTAACAGCAAGGTGGTTGAATGGCTGTGGCCTCAGGTCTCAGAATTTGATCTGTTGCCACGGCAATGGCAGTAATATAGTCAAGGTTATGGCAGATAATGGACATTTCAGGGTCCTCTGTTTGGCACATTGCATCAAACTGATTGTGCATGACTTTCCCATAAGAGAAGACATAGTGAGCAACATACTGACCACCTGTAAAAGAATATGCACACATTCCGACCATTCATTTAAAGCCTGGGAGTAGTTGGGGATCATTCAGCATGCTAATAGAACACCAGTTGTAGTCCTAATACAAGAGGTGCCAATATGTTGGAACTCTACCTACTACATGTTACAATGTCTTTTTGAGCACTACAGACAGATCACCAACTATGTCCTTCAAAGAGGAGGGGATGCAACTGGGAAAAGCATGACCATGGAGATGAACAAATGGACCCTAGTCAAATGCCTGACACAAATACTCAATCCTTTGAGATTTTCACAATAACCTAAACTTCTTTCAATGCAGATACCCCTCAAAGTTTTAAAATTCATACTTTCAAAAGTTGTCTTTACAACTCTGGGGGTAGCTTCTACACCAGACATAGTGACAGAAAGAGGTTAGGGAAAAGAATAAACAGTTGGAAAAATATTGGACCTAAATTATTTAGAGAAAAGAAAAACACATTTAAGAAACTTTTGAAACATTTAGGATGTTTTAAAGAACTTTTTAGAAAGTTAAGAATGACCTCTAGATACAATTATGTATAGCTCTAAGTATTGGAATAAACCTTTCTTGTGAAAAGCACTAGTAACAAAGTGGTAAAGAAATTGCAAGTACTTATTCCACCACTACCACCAATGTAGGAAGCTGGCCTGGTTTGTAGTGGGTACCTAAGGTACTTACACCTTATACCAGGTCCAGTTAGCTCTGAAATGTAGGCAGAGTTCTAGGAGCTTAGGCTATCTAGAGGTAGCTGCAGCAGAGCAGCTTAGGCTGAACTAGGAGACATGCAAAGCTCCCCAAATACAACTATAGTTACACAGTACTTATACACAATAAAACACAATACTCAGTGTTACCAAAAAAAGGCCACAAATATCTTAGAGGCAATATTCATTCTGGAGGTAAGTATTATGCACAATATATACACAAGAGACAAGAGTTAGGTAAGTAAATAGTCAAAGAATAGTGCAAATAGTAGAAAATACAATAGAATGCAATAGGCCTACGGGCAGCACAAAACATATAATAAGAAAGTGGAATGTGAATCACACATTCCCTAGCGGCAAGTGTAGTGTGTAGAGAGGCGCTGGAAGTGTAAGAGAACACCAAAGGTAAGTAAAATACCCCACCCCAGAGCCAATAAAAGTAGGAGTTAATTACTGCAAGTTTCCTCAGGACACACTACAAGACGTGATAAGAATTATTGCAAGAACCAATCAAAACTGCAAGCAACAAATGGTGGATTCCTGGACCTGAAGACCCGTGAAGAGAGGAGACCAAGTCCAGAAGTCGCAGAAGATTCAAGAAAGGGCAGGAGCCCCTGCCAACCTAGAAGATGGTGCAAAAGAGGATTCTCTGGTTAGAAGAAGTCTGCAGAAGAGCACCAAATAGGATGGCTGTGGGTTCCTGCATGGTGCAGGAGATATCCCACATCAAGAAGTTGGATGCAGGCTGTTTGCATTACTGGATTCGTCCAACAAACCTTGGTTCAAGCAATGTCGCAGTTTGTGTCAAAATGGCGCTGCCTGGACCCAGGAGGGACCTGGGGGCCTCAACTCAGGAGGCGGAGGGGGCTCCCAACACTGGAGAGAGCCCACAGATGACTAGCCAGCACCCACAGGAGTCCCAGGACATGGGACAAATAAGGTGCAAATTGTGGTTGGTGCAGCACAACAAAAGAAGGTCCCACACTGCCGGAGAACAACTCAGCGAGTTTTGCGTCACAGGATGGAGTGCTGGCGACCTCGGCTACACTATGCACTAAGGATTATTGGAAGAAGTACACAGAAGCCCAAGGAGCTACAGTTGATGTGGTGCAAAGGGGTACTGTCGCAAACCAGGATGGCAAGCTCTTAACTCCTCCAAATTTGGACAGCTGGACCTTAGGACAGTCTGGGTCGGATGGGTCCACTACCTGTGTTCCAGGGAGCAGGCTTGTCATCAAAAGAGGAGTCCCAGAGAACTGGTTGTTGTCTTGGAAGGTGCCTGCAGGAGCAGGGAAGTGACTCTGTCACTCCACTGGAGATTCCTTTGGTTCTTCTGGTGCAGGGTGAAGACAGGAAGTCCTCAGAGTGTGCACACCTTAGAAACCATTGCAAATGGTGGCTGGAGCTGAAGTTGCAGGTCACAGGATGCATCCTGGATACTTTGATGCATTTACAGCGGTTCCTGGAGCAGTCTGCGGTTGATCCGACAGTAAGAAGCTGAAGCAGAGGATGCAAAGGATTCCTAGAGGAGTCTTGCACGTTGAATCTGAAGAGGAACCCATAGGAGAGACCCTAAATGGCCCTGAGAGGGGTATTAGCTACCTACCCAGGTATGCACTCATCAGGAGGGGTCTCAGACGTCACCTGCTGGCACTGGCCACTCAGAGATCTCCATAATGTCCCCACACCTTGGGAAGAGAAGATGGCTAATGCCAGGGACACACTGGAGGAGATCTGGGCTCCATCCCTGGGGTGGTGATGAACAGGGGAGGAAGGGCAAACCCTTGTCCACTATCCTCCCTCTCCAGATGATTCCCCTTTTGATGAGAAAGAGTCAACTCCATGTGCAGAGCCTACACCAGAGGAGCTTAAAGCTGACACAGTTGAGCTGGTTAGCAGAATGTCAATGACACAGTTAAGCACTACTGACAACACTCACATTAGGCCACAGACTATGAGCACTAAGGTCCCGGCTAGCAGGATCCCAGTGAGACAGGCAAAACATACTGACAAGCAGGCAGAAATTGGGGCTAACATGCTAAGAAAGATGGTACTTTCCTAGAGAGTCAGAATGGAGGACCGGACAATGAGACAAGGTATACCGCTGGTGCATTCTCTATAGGACCAGTTAAAAAAGGTGTTGTAAAGGTTCTCCGATGTGAATGCCAATGGAGAAGCACATGAGTCGATTTAAAGTGTAATCTTCTACTTAGCTGCTAATCCAAGGCTGTAAAGAGACATTGGGGGTTATTACAACTTTGGAGGAAGTGTTAATCCATCCCAAAAGTGACGGTAAAGTGATGGATATACCACCAGCCGTATTACGAGTCCATTACATCCTATGGAACTCGTAATACGGCTGGTGGTATATCCGTCACTTTACCGTCACTTTTGGGACGGATTAACACCTCCTCCAAAGTTGTAATAACCCCCATTGTGTCCTCCAAAGAGTACATATGTTGCACACTACTTGATTCACCATACAAAAAATACTGGCCACTTTCATTGATTTTTCAGATGGGGATGTTTCTATGTAAAAAAAACATAGACTGTTGAGAAAGCAAGAGACCTGGAAGAGGAACAGCCGGAAGTTAGAGTCCAGGGCAGAAAATCCTTTAACCTCCAGAGCGGGCAGCGCTTTTGTCTCACAATAACAGCACCAGCAAAAATACCAGCAAAATAAAAATCAGGCCCAACCTCTGCAATCACTTGGTTTCAAGTGTCATGGCTTAAGTCAAGTACAGAGGCATAGGCAGCAGAAGCTGAGCAAGTGGCAGCGCCAATCACCATTTAGAGGATGGTCAATCGTATCTGGAGGAAATAATAGAGATCTAACTGGACCAAACTTCATTGGTCTGTTGGTATGGAAATATGTGCCAATGGCCAGAACTCAGCAGCCTGGCAATAACATATCTGGCTTGTCCAGTAACCACTGTGTCTGCTGAGCATATGTTGAGTACAGCTGGCGCAGTTGTTACAGTGACATTCTCAAAATATGGAGAGCTTGACCATGATTAAAGGAACTTCACTTTATACCACATGATTACACGGTTGCTGAAGCACCCCAGGAGGAGGATGAGGGTGACTGGTCAGACTCAAGTGCATTAGCTGACCAACTTATGGGTTAACCCCTTCAGTTTGAGGACAAACTCTGCTTCTGTGGCTGAGAAGGCCCCCTTAGAACTTTCAGATTATCGCATCAAACTGCTTTGCAAAAATAAAAAATGCATTGGCCAGAGCAACATTATTTTATGTCTGACCTATGCAGCCCCACCATTTATTCAGATGTATGCCATATTGGAGGTTATACAGTGCGCAATGAAGAAACCTCCCCATTCTCTTCAAGGACCTTGGAGACAATTCCTCCTATGTCTATACTTCTATTTTTCATTCCCTAGCAGGGCTGCCCCAATAAACATCATTTGTTTACAAGACTGCCAATGTGTTGCTTCCATGAGAAAAGAGGAGATACAATACCACAATTGTGTACCACAGTGCATGGATTGGAATAGGTAACTAACTATTGCACCAATGAGTGATGTATTATTCAGTTAGTGTGGGTGATGATGATCCATATGGCAGCAGACTGTAAGGGTGTTCAACTAATTTATAAACTTGATTTTGATGATTTACAATGCTTAGGGGGCTGATGAGTTTAATTTCATGAAGCTGATTGACCCTTTCACACTTAGCTAGATTTTCTTGCATGGTTCCCTCCTTCCTGTACTTTTTTCTGGATCTTCAGAGACCAGAGTTGTCAGTTTAGTTAACAAATACAAATCTACAAAAAAACTCAAATTATTTTGCTCTTTTTGTTCATCAACAGCAGTGCACTACAGGCTAATCTCTATAAATCTCATTTAGGTTTGGAGTCGGACTAATTAGCTGCTTGGAGTCAGGACTTAGGGCAAGACTACCTCAACAGACAGAAGAAGGGCGCTTTCTACTTCAAAACAAAATCAATATGATGATGATGACTCAAAGAGGCCTACTCAGCTCTGTGGACTAGAGAGCTGTCTGTTGATTTGGGAAATGCTGAGTAGTGTGCTGGCTCAAACAATTGTCAAACTTCGCTATTCTGTGGTCTACGATTGAATTGGAGACAGACATTTGTTGTTGATTGTACATGCAGGTACGTTTCTGGGGTAGATGGTAAATTGCTCTCAATTCTCAATTAATCACACAAGTTATCATGAATGATTGCAACAGTCAGTGTTCTTGCTGTCCTTCCCTTGACTCTACTACAAAGTTACTACTTTACAATCCACAGGCCTTCTCTTCCATTGCACAAAAGGTGAAAGTTCCACAAGACCATTGTTTACCTTACTGGACCGGTTCAACCAAAGACCAAGGGCAGACATTCCAAGAAGAATGCAGATGCACCACCCAATTTGGCATTCATGTACAGTATTATTTTTATTACAGCTTACATGACAGAATATTTAGACATATAATAACGTGGGCCTCGGAGATAAAGAACTATTTTTGCAATTAATTTAATTGAACTGTCATTCCTTGTTTTCTTCCCACACTAGATTTGATGATGATGATGATGTACTGCTCATCGACCTGATGAATATTGTTGTTGTGTAGGATTTGCCTTTTTCACACATTTCACCAAACACCTGTTACCATCCATTCATCAAATTCCTATCCCTCTTCTCCCAGGCCGTGTGAAATATTTGACTTATGAATTTAAATCAGAAATATATTGCACACTTGGTGGGGCAGAAGTGGTAAAAGAGGCACCAACTAACTGTAGGATCTTCTCTTACCTGAGTAATAGCCCACTACACCCTCACTTACCTACTCATGCATGAAAGAGATGTGCATAATATAAAATAATTCATCAATATCATCATTCAGGCCTTGTGCTGCTTAAACACTTAACCTTCTCTTGTTCTGAGTGCACTACTCCTGAATGGAGGATTTTGTAAGTTTTGTTTTAATTGTTTTAACAAATTAATTAAATACTAGCTCTCCATTGCTCAGACATTACTACTGCTTGTTTTTGTACTAATATCAGGTCTTTGTGTCATGTTGGTAGCCTGGTTTCAATCTTTGATTTCTTAGATAAGCTTTAATATAAATAATCCACTAACTCTGTGTTTTCTTTCAATCTAGTTGCCTGTAATGAATACTCCTTCAGCTGGAGTTCACCTAGGTGAGAGAGGTACTTCGATTGTGATGTTTTCCCTGATAGGGTACAAGGCTGCTGCTACTACCACCACCAGTAAAATGGTAACATGGGAAACCATGCAATAAGATTTCGGAAGATTGAGAGAGGTAACATCCATTGCTTCACCCATTCAGAGAAGAAAATATAAGTTAACTAGTTTAGTTAGTAGCTTCTACTTTTTATGTATGTTGTAGGAAATATGCTATCACATGATGGATGCACCCCCTACTGGTCAATATAGTTACAGAGAGTAGTAGGACAAGGGTATAACTAACTGGTATACAGTACACTTTGATAAGTGGCTGGGTGCAGCAAAAGTGGCAAAAGTTGTCATCCTCAATCAGTAAGACAGACCTAGCCTGTGTTGTTCCCACTCTGGTGGAGGGTGTATGGTTTTGGTATAAGTAGAGTAGCTGACCTAGCAATTAGTTATATGGAATGCAACTTCAGAATCAGCAACGGAATGTCTAAGGGGAAAAGTAAATGTACAGTATGTGATTGTACAGAGGGCAGCTTTTTGTCAATTAAAAAAACAAAACAGGCTGTACTAAAAGCAATGCAAAGACAAAAGACTGATTGCCATCACATTGACAAGCTACCCATTTATTTTCTTTACAAATGAATATACACCCAATCCACCCACAACAGGCCCACCTCTCAAAAACAAAAAAATACATCTCCCCAATGTCCAAAGGAATAGTCCAAAACCAAAAGTACTTGCCACAACTGCCCTTCCCAGTTCCCACCCTCTCCACCCACAACAAAAGTCCCTCACACCAAATAAATATATATTCATAAAGGGCTTAGAGGGCATCTATCCAGATGTGGGTGAGTCTCCCTCTCGGCACAGCAGAGCCAGCTCCTGTAGGATGCGGCAGAGGTGGTGGTCTGTGAATGATGATGAGGAGGTGGTCAGCAGCAGTGGACCCTGGCTGCTGGCGGTGCTGGAGATCTTATGGCAGGGATGGAGGCACTGGAGGCTGGCCAGAGAACTGGGGAGAGCAGCACACGTCTCCACTTTCTCCTCCTCCAGAGACACCAGCCAAATATATTTAGCCTGGATAGCCTCCATCTAGTGGTGCCATAGCTGGGTGGCTATCTCCTGCCATGATGATGGACAGGCAGGAGTAGCTATATCAAGAAAGAAGAAAAAGTACAAAACACATATTGAATATAATGTTCAGTGCAAACACTTGTTTACATAGTGGGACAGTAGCAGAACATTTCTGATCTCCTAGGACTAATGACATTTTTGATGTGATTAGTCACAGGGCAAGGGTTTTTCCCACACATGCATCACCTAAAGCATTGACTGCAAGGATTTAAGCCAGAATACCAATACCATCAGAATAAAAATGTTTTTTTTCAATTTAAGGATATCAAAGTAAAAACTAAACATAGACTTTGCATGTAAAAAGATGTATGACCTCCCATTAAGAAATAAGGTATATCTATAGCAGAATTAATAATATTCTTGTTGAGCAACATTAATGGAGGCATGCTAACATCAGGTATGTTATCTCTGGAGTCTGCAGCATGCTTTAAGGTAGCTGTAGTTGACAATTTATTATCTCACTGTAATTCCAATGGCCCTGCTCTTCTCCGACTGCCTTTCAATTCTACACTGACTCCAATGAGGCAGATGAATAATAAACATTCTACATCACACATGTCACGTATAACATGGATATCCTGTCTGCATACATAGCCAGTGGAAACAAACTATGCACTACAGCACAGGGAAGGTAATGGGATATATATTTTATTTGGTGCGTTTGTCACAGAGTATTCCATCTGCCACACTATAATTCAGACACTTAGTCCCACTTTACTTCATGGCCTCGCCCTCCACCACAAATACCTTCACTTGGCAGTAAGGAAAATTACTCTGCTACAAGGTAGGTTAGAGGGATTAAGTTAGTTATCAGTTTTGCTATAGAGTAGGAGGGTGTCACTGATGATCATGTGCTTAGCTTTCGCTTAGTCACTCACTGTAGAAGACAAATGACAAAAGGGGAAACATTGGAACAGGTGTAAATTGGTCATGGGAGACATGAAATATATAAACATAAATCACTTGGCCCAAAAAATGTTGTACATGTCATGAATGGATTTTTCAGTTTTTGGGTAGGCTCGTATATAACTTAGGAAATATTAATGGGGTGAAGTACTGGTAGGAGGTGTCCGAATGGGCACTGGAAAGCACATCTTGTTTTTCAGTTTGTAAATGCATTGAAACCTTTGTAATTAACAGAAGCAGTTGCACATTGCACATTGCACAGTCAACACTGCAGTGCAGAACTGAACCATACTGCAGTTAGGTTACAGGCGGCGAAATGCCATTGGCAGGGAGGTGATAATGATGAGTGCGATATCTCCTCCCCCTCCAACCTCCATGGCCTCCTCCATCACAATGGTGCTGCTGTTAAACCCAGCACTGGTGGTCTGTGTAGCTAGAAACAAAATACACATTTTAGATACCAGATTTGCCTTTTAAGTAACTATAATTATTAGGAGGTTCTCAAAAATAGCAAAGTGAAATTTAACAGATTTAACTGTGTCATTGTTCACGCTATTGTGCTAATGACTGACCATGCTGTGCTGTATCATAACTAGGGTGCAACCATGGTGTTGTTAGGTACTGGTGGGGGCAGGACACAGAAAAAGTGTTGCATCAGCAGTGATGCACCACTTTTTCATAAATATTGGCCTTTGTCTCGTAATGGAGGGACAGAGCTATGATGAGTTATTAAAACGCAATGAAGGGGTGGAATGGTCAATGAGAGACATATGGTTGGCAAAGGCATCTCAGTCATTATTATCCTGCCATGTTCCACTGTCATGGAAACTGCTGGTATACTGACCCTCGGTATCATCCCCAGGATCCGGAAGAGTAAGCTTGAGGAAGATCCTTCTCCTAACTCGCCACACAGACCTGGACACGATGCCGATCCACCTCAGGCAATCCCCATCACTGGCTCAATTCAGGAAGGACCTCAAGACCTGGCGCTTCAACTGACCCGTGCCTCTAAGCTAGTGCCTTGAGACCGCCTGGGTGATGAGCTGCACTTTATAAATGTTGGCTGACTGATCTACTGTATGAATGAATGATGATGAATAATAACACAACACTGAGGGGCTCCATGGTCATGCTATTGTTTTGACTGTTTGAGCAGGAGCATGAAATCCTTCTCAACAAACGTGTACTGATATAATAGCTGTCTTACAATGGTTCCTGTGGCAGCCGGTCTCTGCTGCTGGGTCGGTGGCTGCTCTGCGCAGCGTAGAAGGAGGGCTACAGGGGGCTACACGGACATCTGTAAGGAACAGTTTATTGTATCCCGTAATGGAAATGCTGAATCTTCAGTCCATTAATGCACTTTAAAGATGGCAAGAAGTTCGGAGATAACCACACGCAGTATGCTTCGAGAGAGAAAACATGTTCGCCAAACCAGCCCATCTCCCTCGCCCATGCTGGAGCTCGAAGTGGACCAGAGCAGGGCACCCTCTGCACAATGGGTTCATCAGCTGCACACCCATTCCTGCTTCCCTTTCAGCTTGCTTAGACTGTCAGCTGCACGTCTTCTCGTTTCTCTCAGAAGTAGAGAAATGCACAGCCGCAGTGGTGTGTGTGAACTGGGCCAAGCTCATGCGGACCACCCCTGCTCTGGAGAGTGGCAGACTTCATGAGACTGGGGGCCTTCCAGTCTGGCATGGATGGCGTCCTCGTCTCTTTCCTGGAGTTTGAGAGGTGGAAGGAGTTGGTCGACCAATACGCTTTCCACCTGACCTTGCGTTCGGCCAGCCTGCTTGTCCTCCAGGCTAGCTTTGACCTCGGGGACCAGAAGACCAAATGGACAGATTTTCTTCTGCAGTTTCTTGAGGGGATTCACTGCAGTGAGCTGCAAGAGCTGGAGCTCAACTGGACGCTGACGCACCTAGAGCCTGTGGATTTTTACCCGTCCTTGGGCACCGTTGCCCAGATCTGCCTCACCAAGGCCGACCAGTACAATAGCTTTCAGACCCTGTTAAAAAAACTGACCCGCAGTGCCACCAAGTTGAGTAAGATAAAGCCGCCTTTTGATTGGTCTGAACACTCTGTTTCCTTGCTAACGCATTTCCACCAAGTGCACACCTTGGAACTAAACTACTTCCGGGTTTTCAAGGGAGTCCGCCCTGAAACCATGAAGGGTCTCACAAAATCACTGCCCAACCTCAAAACATTGATCCTGCAGGTGCTGGTGCCAGTGAAGGACCTCGGCGTGTCCTACCCACTGGAATCCAAGTCTTTGGAATACTTGGACGTTTCCCAGACCCGAGGACTGGTTTTTATCTGCCTAGACCTACCCTCACTAAATGAATTGAAGGTAAAAAAGACAATCCGGGGTATAATCCCAAACCGACGGAGAAAACTGGCTCTACAGAGTCGATGGTGCTGCCTGTACGACTTGATGAAGAGCGAGACTCCAAACCTTCAAATGTTGAATGCACACCGGTTGCTCCCACACTGGTGGGAAAGGGGCTATACTGGCTTAAGTGAGGTTTTAATGCAGTCCTGCTTTTGCACACAACACACTGACACTTGGTTACTTTAAAATAAAAAGTTTGTGGGAGGAAGAAGAGTCAGGAAATCGACAAGGGACATTACCCGGAGGGCCCTAAAACCATCACCCTTCATAGACTTTCAGTGGTACTTCTTTTGAACATTGGCGGAGAAACTTGGGTCGTGAAATAAACTGTGTGATATAATAGCTTACTTAGGCCTGCAATATTCACAGCTCCAACAATATGTTCTCTTAGTCCTACAGTACCACAAGACATATAAGGGGAGAGGGAAAACTTACTAAAAGAGCAGAAGAAAACTACAGGCAGGAGGAAGTCAGCAACAGAAACAGAAAATATAGATAAAATGAACAGTGAAGGGTTAACAAGAATTTAACAAACAATAGACAGAGGAGTTGAAAAAAAGAGTATAAAAAACACACAAGGCAAAATTATTTTACTAGGGAGGAGAGGTAAAGGTTACTGTGAAGACATATCAACGCAGAGGCTGAAGATGTAAATAAGGGTTCTTTTATTTAACTAGCTCCATATATTAGGAAGCCTTTGCTCATTCAGCAGGTTTGTTGTTGTCTTCAAGTGGAGGCAGCGACCAACTGACTCTTTGTACATTCCAGTGATGATGCATTCCATACTCTATGAATACATCATCACATGGTTACCAGATCTCCATGGACACAGAACAATATACATTCTGTGTTTAGGTACTACAGTTTCCTAAAATTAATAATAACAGGACTTACTGGTGGTGGCAGCCCCTTCACCCTGCTGTTGTGATGATCTCTTGCCCTTGGGTTCTGATGGAATAAATTAAGAAGATAAAAAAAAAATGTATTAGTGGTACAGTTAGGCCCTCATTACAACCCTGGCAGTCGGTGATAAAGCGGCAGTAATACCGCTAACAGGCTAACGGTAAAAAAATTGAATTATGACCACAGTGGAAACCACTTTAACACACCGACCACCACGTTGGTAGCAACAAGCACTACGGCGGTAACCGCCACCAGCCAGGCGGAAGACAAGGTTCTGCCCACTGTATTACGAAACACCAATCCGCCAGCTTTTCCGGGGCAGTACCAACGCCATCAATAGCACAGTGGAAACAGTACACCGAAGGGAATAGACTCACCTCTGGACAGTGAAGGAAGAACCACGACGCCATGGAGCCCAAACTACAGGTGCTGGTTTACTTCCTCCTACACCAGGAATACCAACTGCGGCGAGGACAACCACAGTGAGTAGCATCCATAGCACGCAAGGGAGGGAGGGAGGAAAAAGAGAGTGACACACACACACAACACGCAACACCCCCAACCCCAAAAAACACACACAAACAGATGCAACAACATTACATATCCACCCCGTACCAGTCAGGAATAATGAAAGGACAAAATTATTTGAAGAAAGTGAGTGTAATAATATAAAGTTCTAGAAATACATCCTCAAAGGACAAAACAGTATCTACATATATTTATATATATATATACAAATGGAGGGACACTGCCCAGTCCATATTGTCCGTGGGCCACAGGGGGGAGGGAAACGGGGGGCACTACAGCCGGAAGATGGTACAATGCCACTGCTCCTGGAGGGGGCCACATGCCCATCATTCTGTCCTAGGGAGTGCAAAGCCACAGTCTCTCAAGTGGGTGGTTTGCCCACTGCTTGGTCCTGGGGAGTGCAAAGCCACAGTCTCTCTATTGGGTGGTTTGCCCATTGCTTGGTCTTGGGGAATGCAAAGCCACATTCTCTCAAGTGGGTGGTTTACCCACTGCTTGGTCCTGGGGAGTGCAAAGCCATAGTCTCTCTAGTAGGTAGCTTTTTCCACTGGTTCTGGAGGGGGCCTTGTGCCCAGTGTTCTTCATCCTGGCAAGGAGGGGCTGAGTGGATGCCTTCTTCCACTGGTTCTTGAGGGGGCATTGTGACCAGTGCTCTTCATCCTGGCAAGGAGCAGGTGTGTGGATGCCTTCTTCCACTGGTTCTGGAGGGGGCCTTATGCCCAGTGTTCTTTATACTGGCAAGGAGGGGTGAGTGGATGCCTTCTTCCGCTGGTTCTGGAGGGGGCATTGAGCCCTGTGAAGCAGATCTTGGGGAGTGCAAGGCCACAGTCTCTCACCTGGGTGTCACACCTACAGGATTTGCAGGGTCCAGGGCACACTACAGCCCATGCAGGCATGACTGCACACTGCCTGCCAGCGGTGACGGCTGCTCAGTGGTGGCAATGGCGGGGCTGATGGAGGTGCTGCCAGTGGTGAGGGGAGGCTCTAGCCCTTCCCCTCCAACCCCAGATGGCTGCCCACTTGGGCTGCTGCTGCTGGTCGTGGTGCTGTTGGCGGTGCTGCCAGTGGTGAGGGGAGGCTCCAGCCCTTCCCCTGCAGCGTCAGACGGCTGCCCACTGGGGTTGCTGCTGCTGGCAGTGGTGCTGGTGGCGGTGCAGTTGGTGGTGCAGGCGGTGGTGCTGGCGGTGGTGCTGCCAGTGGTGGGGGAGGCTCCAGCCCTTCCCCTGCAGCCTCAGATGGCTGCCCACTGGGGCTGCTGCTGCTGGCAGTGGTGCTGGTGGCGGTGCAGGTGGTGGTGCAGGCGGTGGTGCAGGTGGCGGTGCTGGCAGCGAGGCTGCCAGTGGTGGGGGGAGGCTCCAGCCCTTCCCCTGCAGCTTCGGACGGCTGACCCTTGGGGCTGCTGCTGCTGGCAGTGGTGCTGATGCCGGTGCAGGTGGCAGTGCTGGCGGCTGGGCTGCCTGTGGTGGGGGGAGGCTCCAGCCCATCCTCTTCAGACTCAGACGGCTGAAGTGCCATGGCTGGTGTTGTTTGCTCAGATGCTGCTCCAGCACCAGGCTCCATCTCCATCATGCCTGCGGCGTCTGTGCCTTTGTCATTGCCCTTGGCAGCTGGTGGTCCCTTCTTGCCCTTGGCAACTGCTGGCCTCTTCTTGCCTTTGCCATCTGGTGGTCCCTCCTTACCTTTGCCAGCTGGTAGTGCCTCCTTGCCTTTGCCAGCTGGTGCTCTCTTATTGGCTTTGCCAACTGGTGCTTCCTTTTTGTTCTTGGCAGCTGGTGCAGGCACACTGGCTTTGCTGACGGGTGTCTCCTTGGAGCCTCTCACAACTGCAGTATCTGCAGAAACTACAGTGGCCGTGGACTGGGTGGTTGAGGTGCTAGCCTGGATCCTGACCACCGAAGTGAAGGACGGGGAGGAGGGACAGGGAATAGGTCAATGGTGGAAAGTTAAAGCTTTTTAGGGACACTGGGGTGAGAAGAGGGTGAAGGTTTGGGAGTGGAGGAACAAGGAGTGGTGGTAGGAGGTGTCTGTCTGCTGTGTTTGGGTGCAGGTGCATGGGCTGGATGCTATTGTGAGGAAGATGGCTGTTGGGTGTCTGAGTGCTTGTGTTTGTGTACTTTGGGAGGAGGGGGCACAGACACAGTGGGAGAGGATACAGAGGACGTATGCATGGATGTGGGGGTGGTGACTGCCAGTGAGGGGTGTGTACTGATAGGCGTGATGGGGATAGTGGCTGAGGATGTAGTGCATTCAGGTGTTTGTGGAGATGCTACTGGGGGAGGTGGACGATGAGGAGGAGGGGGACACAGTGGAGGCAGTGGATGTTGGTGTGTCTGCATCTGGATGGTGCTTGTGTGAGTGCCTGTGGGATGAATTGTGGTGCTTGTGTTTGCCTGAGCTACTTCCGTGTGTTGTTTTGGGTGCATGCTGGTCTGATGGTGTGCTTGGGATAGGCTGGGGTTGAGGGGAATGGGACTGGGTAGAGGAAGTTGGAGGGGGTAGGCTAGAGACATGAACAATGGCTGTCATTAGGGAGGAGGCCAGAGCCTGGAATGATCTCTGTTGGGCCAACACGCCAGAGTGAACGCCCTCCAGAAATGCATTTGTTTGTTGCAAATGCCCTGCCAGACCCTGGATGGCATTCACTATGGTTGATTGCACAACAGTGATGGATCTCATAAGGTCAATAGACTCCTCACTGAGGGCAGCAGGGCTGACTGGGGCAGGGCCTGAGGTGCCTGGGGTGAAGGAGATGTCCATCCTCCTGGGTAAAGGGGCACTGAAAAATGCTGAGGGGCTGCTGGGAGGGTGGTGCTGGTATGGGGGTGGTGGCCGTACCTGTAGTTGGGGTGGTCACAGAGGTGTCCGCCACCACCAGGGAGCTTCCATCGGAGGAGGTGTCACTGTCCGAACTGTCCCCTCCAGTCTCCAGCGTGGTGCTCTCCTCGCCCTCCGTCCCACTGGTGTCCTCACTGTCGATGAATTTGACCTCATGGGCCATGTGGGATGCAGCTCCCTCCATTGTCCTTGCCTCTGCTCCTCCGCCAGATGATGCTAATTTACACAAGGACAGGGTGCCAAAACAAAAAGCGGGGAGAGACAAAGAATACACTTGGTCAATGCCAGCAACACCACCACTGTTGGCGTACACAATACATGGGGAATAGCACTAGGCCATGCACTACCAGTTACACTGCTAGTCACCAGGCCATGGAGTACAATGCCTAAGGCCAATAGCAGCACACCTGAAACCCACAGGACCCTGCCCAGTAGTAGATGCCCACTAGAATGTTTGGGGCTGGAGTGCATCAGACCCGGCCCAAGATGGAACCTACCCTGCCATGTTCATCCTCGCCTAGGGGCACCCACAAGCCCATATCCCCCACCCAGATAACACCCCATCATGCGCAATTTGCTGAATGTGAAACTGTACTCACCCGTTTCTGGCTGCTGTGATCCCTTCAAGTGCCCATCCAACTCCAGATAGGACACCGCCAGTATGCGGAACATCAGGGGGGTCAGGGTTCGACGCGCACCCCATCCTCGTTAGGAGGCCATCCCCAGCTGGGCCTCTGCCGTCTTCCTTGCCAAGCTGCGCAGGACCTCCCACAGTTTGCAACAGAGGGTGCTTCACCTTCCGTAGACCCCCAGGGTCTGCACGTCCTTGGAGATGGCACGCCAAATACCCTTTTTCTGATGGGCGCTGACCTGCAGAGAAAGATATATAGAAAAAGGCATCAGCCATACCGTCCGGCCTGTTACACTCATGGCCCGCCATATCCCTCCCATCCCCTTATGCACATACATTGACCACCAAACATGCAGCACTCTGCCCAGGACCCCTCAGCCACCACCTCTTACATGAGGCTTACACACACAGCACTCCATGCATTCATGCCCCATGCATCTTGCAGAAAGTGTAAAGTAAATGGTACTGGGGTAGGACATAGTCCACTAGTCTCTCCAACTCCTCCGAAGTGAAGTCAGGAGCCCTTTCCCCAGAGACTCAAGCCATGGTCGCTTCCAGACACAGGTCACAGCAGCACTTGCAGTGTAGGTCCTCTCCTGTTGAAGGTCAGTAGCAAGTGAGTGAACAGAGAGAAAATGGTGGTCACGTCCGCGGCTGTGCGTACCGTCAGCACTGGCATACATCAACATTGGCTACTGTACCCCATAGGGCGCAATGATAACCAATCAGGAGTTGCATGGTGGTCCTCGACCACCTCCCGCAACGACACACAACTTCAGCGGAATTACCTCATTTCCACTTGTCCCTCCACGCAGGTCAGGAGGCCGCCATTTCAGGGGGAAGCAGGCTATGGCAAATCACTGCATCAGAGCAGACATAGGCACATTTATGAGACTACACGTTAACATACTGTTTCTGTCACAACATGCAAGGCATTTTACTTTGAGGATATGTTTGAATCTGACCAGCTGCTCACCATTTTTCACCCTAGAGTACAACCGCTAAGGATTAATAGGAGATGGAGACATACCCCTGTGTACAGACCCCTGGTGGACCTGGCAACAATGGAGGACAGGCACATTATCCTCACCTACAGAATTGATAGGGCCACAGTCCAAGAGCTGTGTGCCCAATTGGAGCCAGACCTGATCTCAGCTATCCGTCACCCCAGTGGGATCCCCCCTCTTGTGCAAGTCCCATTAGTGCTCCATTTCTTTGCAATTGGCTCCTTCTAAGTGACAGTGGACATGGCAGCAGGGATGTCACAGCCTATGTTCTCAAACGTGCTGACCAGAGTGTTGTCTGCCCTGATGAAACACATGCGCAGCTACATCGTTTTCCCGCCGGTGGAGGATTTGGACACAGTGAAGGCTGACTTCTATGCAATGGGACACATCCCCAACATCATTGGTGCTATTGATGGTACACATATTGCCTTTGCCCCCCCCCCCCGGAGAAATGAACAGGGGTACAGAAATTGAAAGAGCTTTCACTCTATGAATGTGCAGGTAATGTGCATGGTGGACCAGTACATCTCACATGTGAATGCAAAGTATCCTGGGTCTATGGATGATGCCTATATTCTGAGGAATAGCAGCATCCGTTATGTGATGGCTCAACTCCAGAGGCACTGGGTGTGGCTAATAGGTGAGCTCATGGTCCCCACCCAGTGTATGTTGGTATATGGGTGTGGGTTGGCCCTAAGGGTGAGTGTCTGACTAACAGGTATCCCTCAATATTTTCAGGTCACTCTGATTACCCCAACCTCTCATGGCTACTGACCACACTGAGGATTCCCAGGACACGGGCAAGGAACATTACATTGAGGAAGATGGGCGAAAAAGGAGGATTATTGAGCGCACCTTTGGCCTCCTGAAGGCCAGGTTCAGGTGCCTCCATCTGACAGGTGAATCCCTGTGCTACTCACTTAAGAAGGTCTGCCAGAACGTCGTTGCATGTTGCACAACCTAGCCTTGAGCCAGGTACTTTTCTGCAGGAGGATGAGGCTGGAGATGGGCGTGTGGCAGCGGTGGAGCCTGTGGACAGTGACGAAGAGGAGGCAGAGGAAGAGGATGTGGACACCAGAACAACTATCATCCAACAGTACTTCCAGTGACACACAGGTAAGACACTGTAACCTCACCTTCCATTGTTGTTTTGTGTAGTGAATTTTCTATGGCTGGTTGCTGTTCCCACTACTATGGCCACTTATTGTACCCATTAACATATCTATTTGCAGATATTTGTGCCCTACTGTGGCTCCTGGTGTATTGAATGCAGCACATTACAGGTCATACCGATGTATTCATGATTGTACAGTCTATTTGCAATGTCTACAGATTGTTAAATGACTACTTCCTTAAATCATTTGACATACTCCATAATTGTATTTTTCCAAGGGTGTTTATTTCAGTGCTGAGAAGTAATTGGGGATGTGCAATGGGCTTGGGTGATGGTGGAGGAAAGTCCAGGATAGAGTCCAGTCTATTGGTATCACAGGTGCATTGTCCAATGGGGCATGGAAAGTGGAGCAATGCCCGTTCAAGGTGGACAGGGTGATAGAGTGGGACACAAGGGTGACAATCTGGAGAGTATTTTTTCCTGGTGGGGTTCTTGGCAATGTTCTCTGGCTTCTGCCTGGATCGCAGGGACCGTTTGTGGGGTGGTTCTCCCTTTGCAGGGGGCGGGTACTGTGGCCTGTTGTTCCGATGGTGAGGGCTCCGGTCCACTAGCGTCAGCGGAGGTGGAAAGCTGTTCATCAGTGTGGCTAGTGCCAGGGGCCCGTTGGTGTGCCACTGCCTCCCTCATGGTGTTTGCCATGTCTGTCAGCACCCCTGCAATGGTGACCAGAGTGGTGTTGAGGTCCCTCAGGTACTCCCTGATCCCCAGGTACTGTCCCTCCTGCAGCCGCTGGATCTCCTGCAAGTTGGCCAGTATCTGGCCCATGGTCTCCTAGGAATGGTGGATGCTCCCAGGATGTTGGTGAGTGCCTTGTGGAGAGTCGGTTCCCTGGGCCTGTCCTCCCCCTGTCACACAGCAGTCCTCCCAGGTTCCCTGTTGTCCTGTGCCTCTGTCCCCTAACAGGTTCCTGATCATCCTATGTTTGTGGGGTTGCATGGGGTCCCTGTAGTGGTGGACACACTGCTGGTTGGCGTGTCCTGGGGACAGGGGTATGGGCCCGTTGGATGGGTGCTGTGGTGGTGTTTCCTGAGGGGGGACGCTCTGTGGTGGGATGGGACTTTGCCTCGATAACCAACTGTCCTGAAATCCCTGATGGGCCAGGTTGGTCCTCTAGATCCAGGCATGCAGAGCTGCTGTCATCATTTTGGGCCTCTTCTGTGGGGGGACTGGATGTTGTTGGCACCTCCTCTCCGGTGACATTGTGGGGGGGTCCTGTGGGGATGTAAATGCAGTGTTATTGTTTCTGCATGTGACATCTTGTGCATGGCTTTGTTGCCCTCTATGGTTGTTATTATCATGGCAGCTTTGCCTTGTTTGAGTTGTTTTTTGGTTGGCTAAGTGATTGTCTCTAGTGTGCATGCATTGGTGATGGTTGTCCATGAATGTCCGTAATGGGTGTCCATGCATTGGTGTTGCATGCAGTGCTTGGTATTGGGATGAGTGGGTTGTGATGGTGGGGTATGTGGTACGGGGTGGAGAGATTGGAGTGAGGGTGAGGGAGTTGGTGTGTGATGGCATGCAGGTAGGGAGGTGATAGTAGTAAAGATTTGACTTACCAGAGTCCAGTCCGCCTGCTACTCCTGCCAGGCTCTCAGGATGCATGAGTGCCAAGACTTGCTCCTCCCATGCTGTTAGTTGTGGGGGAGGAGGTGGAGGTCCACGGCCAGTCCTCAGTACAGCTATCTGGTGTCTTGCAACCACGGAACGCACTTTTTCCCGTAGGTCGTTCCACCTTTTCCTGATGTCATCCTTTGTTCTTGGGTGCTGTCCCACAGCCTTAACCCTGTCCACGAATCTCCATCTTCCTTGCAATGGATGTCTGCTGCACCTGTGCTCTGAATAGCTGTGGCTCAACCTTCTAATCTCAATAGCATTACTACTCTGATCTGATCACCTTTCATTATTTGCAGTCTTGAAAAAGCCCCAGGTGAACACATCACATGGGGGCGAAACACGTGTCGCCAGTCTCTCCATGTATTACTCAGAAAAAAATGATCTGTGGACGGAACTAATAAATGCACCTAAACTGAATACGCAGATTCGATGTATCATTACCTGAACGTAATCTTAAACATCACAATAATCATGATATTGTTAAAGTGGGTTCTCGATTCTTGTGGGTATTTGAAAAATGTTTTACATTTTTTTTACAAAGCCAAAAAATATTAATACTCACTGAGAACTGCAACAGTGACACCTAGCAGGTCCTGCTACCAGTCAATGATGTCCACCCAGTGGTGCGTCAGTTGCTGTGTGATGCGCTGCACCCCTGTGCAGCAGCACATGCATTGTCACAATCTCCTCCACTGCAGCCAACATTCCACCTCTCCCAGGCCTACCATCTGCTGCTAGAGGGGAGAGGAGGTGGCATTGGGCCCACAAAAACAATGTCACCATCTGCGCCACAGTAAAAAAAATGGTGGGGCTGCACCTCTGAATGGCTCCACCACTTACAGCGTGTGCGACCAGTGGTGCTGCATCTTGCTGCTGTTTACTGCTCTGCCATGGGAACAGATGAAAAAATAGGACACCAACACAAAGCAGAAAGGAAGAACTGAAAGAAATGGAACACATGGAAAGGGAATACAAAAAAAAGTACAAAAAATGGGGAAAAAGACAAAAATTTAAAATACACAGAGAGACACACACTGATAAAAAAATAATGACAGGCGGATGAGTGAGATAGAGCGAGGATTGCAGATGCTGAAACAGACATAAAAGAGGACCTGCACCATGCTCAGAGCTGCAGAAAAAGCAGGGTGCTGCTGTTTGCACTGATTTGCAGCATGACATGGGGTACTGGCATGCAAAAAACAGCAGAAAGAGCCAAAAGAGTATTTTTATTGTCCATTTGCGGAGTTACGTGGAATCTCGCAGACATTTTTTGTAACTCTGCAAGTACCGCCCAGGCCTAGTTGTTATCAATGTTGTTATCGCAAATGTTGTTGTGATGTTATCAATGATGATGATAAGTAAGATAATTAGCTGTGCATGACGAGTGCACAAGTTATAGTTGCCTAAGGGCCCCCATCCCTGAGCGGAGTATGGCACTGGGGACATGCCATATTTATTAATATGTATTATCATAATAATATTTTATAACGTTTTCATGAGAAAAACATGCCTGTGACTTTTTAAACATAGTTTTTATTAATACATTACCCTAGGCATACACAGCTAATTATCCCACGTATTAACTCACTCATGACGTGTTTACAGTTACTATTTAATCTTTAACTGGACTGAGTTTCTGTACTTAGCAGTGATTGTAATTAGGGGTTTGCCTTAGTTGAATGAAGCACTGACCAGTCGATACTATCTATGTCCCAGAAAGAGCATCTCTTCTCTTTCATTATCATGTTTCACACACACTTAAGTGCAGTAGGATGGAATTATAGAACACAGTGATCAAGACTTGTTAGCAGAAAGCCGTCTGTTTGCTACTGGTGAATGAAGAAGCACTTTATATTTCCTATGCGTCCCCATTTCGAACTTAGTTTTTACGATTATAGATGTTGGAATTCACTCCCACAGACATAAACTCATCCTCACCAAACATATTACTGGATGCTATCACTTCACAATGCCACCCAGAGTGGAACTGACTGTCTGCCTCTGCCATGACTGGAGGGTCGGACCTGACAAAAAGAAAAAGCAGAAAGGCAAGAACATCATGAAAGTTAAATGCGCTGGGACAGGAAAACAAGTGAGAAAGGAAAAATAAAGAACAAAAAAATAGTCCAGGTAGAAAGGAAGAAGGTCAAAGTGGAGTGGGATGGGTGAGCAAATAGGCTGGTGTCTGGCCTTCAAAATGTGGGTTTTGATGGCTCAGTGCTAATGCATACACATTGGCGATCTGTGTTTAACTTCATGGCCAGAGAGTAGAAACCTTGGGAGTCCGCTAAGCTGTCCTTCCTTCTGAGGTCGATACAAAAGTACTGGTCAAATGGGTAAAAAAATCTTTTTCAGAGATGTGTTAGCATGTGTTTTTTTTATCTTATGGCTGTTAACATGTAAAATATAACGTGCAACTCTGCGCTTTTTTTGGAGTGAAATGTATCTTATTGTCCATTTTGAATACCATCTGGTGGTCTGGCATTTTGCGGAGTAATGAACATTTTTTGAGATTTTAAATACTTCTCGGAAATTAATTTACACACGTTTAACTAGGGGTTATTATGAACTCTAGCATGAGATCATTTTTGCTGTGTACCAAAGAGTTTTTGTGTCAGATGTAACATTTTTTAATCAAATATTTAAGGAGTTTGGCGTACATGAGCTGAGTTAGACAATATTTTATTATATCGTGCTTATTAAAAAATAATAATAATCTTGTCAGCACTAAAGGGGATTCACTCTGAAAAGTCTCTAACGAACGTGGCCATATTCTTTCACAGATGAGACTCACTTACACATATAAGTAATTCAATGTTTAGTATTTTTTCCAAAGTTTTGATTGTTAGACTTCCTAAATTCCCAGTTCACCTTGAACAATTACGTTTTTTCAAAATCTTTGGAACAATCACCTGCCTTAAACTGTAATTCATGCTCTCGAGTTCTTCAAAATCTCACATCTGATGAAAATCAATATGCTTACTCTGGTCACACCTCTCGAGGATTTTCATACCGTATTCCTTTTCCTCACAAAGAATGATTTTGTTTATATCCCATCTTTCAACTGCTGGTCTGTGCTTTGCGACATGCCTTAAATCAAAGCAATAATATTTCTGACAAGACCAGACGATGAAATCATTTTTCTTTTTTTACAAGAGTTTTGCACAAGTGAAAGCGCATGTTGCCATAGCCCCAGCAGTTACCTATCAGATACAATGCGACAGCCCATCAGCCTGAAGCAAATGACATGAAGCAAAATTGGCAAAAAGGAGTTTTTGGAGGCACTTTGTAAAAAAATGTCCACATACCCTGCTCACGGATTCCTGATTTAGCGGTTACTGTATGTATTCTGTCTTGTGAACAGACATGAAGGCAGGAGATTTCAAAGCGGCAAACCGGTACTGCTGCATACACAAACTGCCAAAAATACATGGTGGCCGGGGTTCACATGATGACATACACTGTAAAAACATAAAGCACAAAAAGCTATTAGTCGTTGGAAGGGAGAGCCTCAAGTGCATTGCCTCAAATTGAGTTACCACTGGTAAAATGGAAACAAGATATTCCTAAAATTATTCTGTAGGCCCCTAACCGACGTAGAATGGAATGCGTTGGCATTGGCCTCCTCCATCTAGGCACTGTCAAAAAATCTTATGTTATGGTGAGAAGCTCTTTCTATAGTGCAAATGACTCGCCCCCGAAGGGGCATCTCGTCGCTGTATTGACAGACAGATGGAAAAGCAGCTTATCAGAACAACCAAGTCTTGAGATGTTTCATAAATCCAGAGTGGTCAGTGCAGGTATGGATAGACAGAGGGAGACTATTCCAATGGGTGGGGGTAGGATAGGAGAATGCCTGTCCACCGTATTTTGACCCATGGATGCGCCGAGGGCATAGAAGAAGTTGGTTTTTGGATCTTAGGTTTCTGTCCGGGTAATAGGGAAAGAACCTATCCTGTAAGTATTTAGCAAATTGAACAGAGCTCTTTTCCTGATGGGAAGCCAGTTAAGGGCTCTAAGTGTGGGGGCTGAAGTTGTACAAGGTGGCAGTTTGCTGACCAAGTGAGTTGCCTTGTTTTGCACCACCTGCAGAGGGATTCAATGGATGCAAGAATAAGAGCATTGTCATAATGAAGGTGGCTGATTATCAGTGCTTGGGTAAGAGTCTATCAAGCGCTCAAGGGAAGCCACTGGAAGATTTTATTAAGGGGACGCATTGCACCAAAGCAAGTGCCACAGATAGATCTCATCTGGTCTTTCATTGATAGCTTATCATCTAGTGGTATACCAAGGTTCCTACCTGTTTAACTGGGAGATTGAACAGACTCAAGCTCAGCCGTCCTCCAGTCACCCGACCAGTGGAGCTGAGCTTAACCAAATAAAATAATCTCTGTTTTGTGCTCATTTAATTGAAGACAATTAAGGGACATCCAGGTGGCAATTTCCCCCATGCAGACAATGAATTCTCATTTGAAATTCTCAATGTCCTGCCCCAAGGAGATGACTATTTGGGTGCTGTCTGCATATGAGAGTATTTTGAAACCACAGACTTAACTAGCAGGTCAAGGGGTACAACATAGAGGTTAAAGAGTGTCAGGCTCAAGGAATATCCCTGAGGAACTCCGTTGCCAAAGGAACGGGATTTAGATGGAAAGGTGTCCATGGACATCATTTGAACCCTGTTGCAAAGAAAATCTTTCAACCAGACGAGGATGGTGCTCTGGATTCCTATCTTGTAAAAACATTGAATCAAGGTAGAGTGTAAGATGGTATCAAACATCGGCGACAAGTCAAGAAGAACCAGCATGGCTGAATTCCCAGCATTCAGGGATATTCTGATTGTATCTACTACTGCTAGTAGAGCATTTTCGAAACTGTGAAAGAGTCTGAAGCCCAATTGAGAAGGGTTCAGCAAACACTGATTCTTTAGGTACGAGGATAGTGTTTGTTGGCGTAGGACTCCAGAACTTTGCCCAGCATAGGTAGAAGAGATATGGGGCAATTGTTGACTGGCTCCTTAGGATCTGCATTTGTTTTTTTTAAGATGGGTGTGACAAAAGCTGCTTTCCATTCCAAAGGAAATGGCAGCAAGAGTCAAAGAAAGATTCCACAATTATGTTATAGTTGGCGTAAGGAGAGTGGATAAGGTAGCGATTACATGAGGAAGACAAGGATTGGAAGGGGAGCCAGTTTTGACTTTGCCTACTAGATCTAGCGTCTGAGTTTGGGAGATGGGCTCAAACTTTTCAAGCACTGTTGCAGTATTATTACAGTAGGAATGGGTGAGGCAGGATTAGAATGATGAAATGGCCTTGGTATGAAAACTTCTGTAAATGTTGTTTATTTTAGTTTTGCAGTGATTGGTTATGGTAACACAGATCATCTGGGAGGCATGAATTAATGAGGTGGAGGCACAGAGTTTAGTAAAGTCATTTATGAACTTAAATAATTATTTTGTAGAATTTCCCACATGATCAATTCTGTTGATAATAAATTGCCTGTGTACTGTCCTAAATTTCTGTGGTAGACACCTAGTGCAAGTTTATAATTATGTTTGTTAATGCTGGTTTTTGAAGGCCTCCATTTACAATCTAATCTTTTACAACTTGTTTTTTCAGTTCTTAATTCAGCAGTATATTAGGGGTCATTAGGTCTGCAGGATTTAGTGAGTGTTGTTTTTAAGGAATGACAGTATCAAGAGTTTGAGAGAGGGTGTCATTGAATGTGGTCAAGGATGAACTAATATTGTTGAACGTAGGTGCACGGAAAGTGGATTGAAAGGATTCCTTAGTGATATGCTTCCAGGATATAGATCTTGGGTGCTTCACCAATTTGAATTTTACAGGAGGCGCCCTGACTGCCATCAGGAAACTAATCACAAAATGATCTGTCCAAGTCAGAGGTTCTGGGATATCAACCTGAAAGAGTCTAGAGGTGTAGACAATAAGATGCAAGTTGAATGTGGCCAGATACATTTGTGAGGCCAGTCCCTGTCAGGTGAAGGTCCAACATTACAAGAGAGGATATTGGAATAAGCACATCAGGGTCAGTGGCCAGATCAATCTGGTAACTGAAGTCCCCCAGTAAAAGATAATTCTGCATGGACATCACATGAGGAGCTAATTATTTGGCTATTCTATGATTATTGTGGCCAGCAGGGTGATATATTAGAGTGCCTTTCCAAATATCTCAGTAGGGGGGGGTTCCAGTTTGAATAGGAAGGAATTGCCTGTCACTGGTAGCCCTTCCGCCATGGTTTACGTGGCGGTGCTACAGTCACAGAAACCATCTCGGAAGGCTGGCTCCTAATACCGCCGGCGGTCTTCTGTGGACCACTGGGTAGGAGATGATCATCTCTGGCCCAGTGGTTTAGAACGCCATTGCAGTAGGAGTGAGGCCAACCCGCCACACTCATAATGTGGCAGTGCCGCCTGATGGCGGTGGGACCGCCACATTTACCCTGGCGGTTGGAAGACCCCCATAATGATAAATGAAGATAGCAGTATAGAGAACTGGACGCAAGTTTATATAAATCTGGGTATAGCAGCAAGACCGCAAACGGCCCTAAAATTGCTCTGAAATACAATATCACAAAGGACATGAAAGGTTCTATTGCTGACTTTCACTGGCTTATGATATGATTGCAAATCTATGTTAGCAATAAGTAAAGCTTCAAGGCATCATGATGTCCCTCCTTTACCTCAACAATGGTAATACATAGCATATTACATTCAGCTCATCTGCCTACATGGTTATAAATATAAATTCAGCTGTTTAGTTAGCGCTGTTTCAGGTAACTATAAACTCATGCCTTAAGTAACTATAATTTGCACCCCCACCATGCACAATTTTCTCATCACTGATTTTATTGCAAATGTTACAGTAATAATATCAATGATGTCATACAAGATGTTATGTCCCCGTCTCCAAGAAACAAAAATGTGCTGACCCCCCCAGGCTCTGGCCCACCCCAGGTACAAAGCTGTAAAATGGATGGAACCCTCTGTTATTTTTATGAGTTGGGCAGATCCTCAATGTATATGCCCTGTCTTAAAAAAAAATAGCATTTTGGCCCGGCAGGTGGCTCTGGGACCCACCACCTGGCATAGGAGGACAGGGTATCCCTACCCTGCCCCATATCTTGTTTTAACTGTTTTGACAGGACAAGTGGCTGAGTTAAAAAATAGCTGCCACCACATCTTTGGTGATGTTGTTTTCGTTACTGATAAGTGTTGAGGTATTTGGGGCTACAATAACCCATGCCCTATGATAACTATAACTCGCGTCCTCTTCATGCTCTGCTAATTACCACACATATTACGTCACTCATAACTTCTTCTATCCCAGCACTGATAATATAACTGCAACCTTTGCAGTTAAATTACTGATGGGAAGACTATGCATGGCTGGGGTGTGATTTATAGTGATCTTATGGCACAAGTTTCTTGAGATAAGTATTACTATACCTATTGAATGACTATGGTTTTGTACATGTAAAATCGGAACTTAACTATAATGTCCCTGTAACCTTTGGCTTTTTCAGTGAATTTCTAAGGTTTATTTAATTCTATTTTTGAACTATAACATCCCTGTAACCTATATATATATATATATATATATTTTAAACAAAAGCATCCTCTCTGTGAAAGCGCACTCCCACCAGGTTAATTTAGGAAAATCGAAATTCAGCAACTCACAGCGAATTCCTTTCAGTCTTTTCAAAATTCAGGCGTATATCGAAGGAACATTTTTGCCATAGATTGAGCGTTTTTTGTTTTGAAAATAGCTTTACCGCCATTTGATGAATATTTACAAAATTTTCAAACCTCATGCTTTGGTCAGTTCAGCTGCTGTCTACAAAGTTTCAGGGTGATCTGTTAGGCAGGGGTGGAGAAAAAGGGGGTGGGGTCCAAAACACTTTTTCCCCATTCTATGCAAATCAAATTTTTAAAAGCCAGCCCAAACCACTGAATGGAATTACACTAGATTTGGTAGAAAGATAGATCTTGGTCCTAATGCTGATTTTGTGTAAATCTATTTAGTTGTTTTGGAGAAATTAGAGTTTAAAAAATATAGATATTGAGGGAAGCGGTTCCTCTGTGGATCCAACTATCCCAATGCTGATATCGGATTGGCTGGTAGCACTTCAAGCAGGAAGTGTTGGCAGCCATCTTGGGTTTCGGCTTCAGTTGAGTACCAGAAAAAAAAGTTTAAAAATGAAAAAGGAGCCAGGGTAGGGACACCTTGACCCCATAGCTCTGGCACTGGGGGCTCAGAGGGATCCCGTCAGGGCTTAAAAGCATTTTTTGAAAATGTCAGTAAAATCTGTGGGTCTGTATCCATAGGTTTTTCAGATGTTTTAAAAAAGGGCTCTTTCTTGCCCTTTTCATAAAGCCCCCAGGTGGGTCACATAGCAGAGGCATGTGAAAAATAAGGAGGGTGGTCCACAGGCCCCCCCCTTTCTACAAAAGCCCTTGGGACTGCCACCTCCCTGGGACTAAACTAATAAGGTATGCGGAGGGGATGTCCAGCCCCCCAGAATGCCAGGGACCACCACCTCCCCAGGGCAAACATTCGGTTTTGTGTGGGGGACTGTGCTGCCCCCAACAGCCCCAGGACTGCCACCTCTCTGGGGCAAAGGTAATATATTGAACAGGGGGCACGTGCCCTCCCCCGCAGGCCCAGGTACCCTCACCTCCCTGAACGAAGATAGCTGTAAATGCAGGGGGCACGCGTCCCTCTTGCAGCCCCAGGGACCACCACCTCTCTGGGGCAAAGGTTTAGTTTTGTGTGGGGAAGCTGTGTGGCCGCCCCATTGCCCCAGGGACCACCACCTCCCTGGGGCACAAATTTAAATCCCATGCGGTGGAGCCACTCGGACCCCTCGCAGCCCCATGGTCCACCGCCTTCGTGGGACAAATATTTAGCTTTGTGCAGGGGTTCACAGCCTCCCCACAGCCCCAGGTACATCCACCTCCTCGGGGATAAAATAAAATAATGAGGGAGGACCAATGAGGAGTGACCGCTGTGGACCGCTGGTCCCGGAGACCACCACCTCCTCGGGGCAATAGTTGTTGGAGGGGGACGCACTGCCCACTCAAGGAGCCAATGATGGCCTTGGGGACTGCCACCCGCCAGGGCCAGCTCCTGCTATGTCCTGGGGTGCCCAACCATGGGACATAGCTGGTTACTTTTGCTTGGTGGGAGCTAACAACTACCACCAAGCAAAAGCAAACATTGTCTGCTTTCTGACAGTGGGAGCTGTCAAACAGCTCCTGCTGGCAGAAAGCTAAGTTTTCACTTGTTGTCCTGCATGCAAATATGCGTGTAGGGAAACAGATGAAAACATTGCTTCCACAATAAGGGAGCTTCTATTTAAAGCAGCTCCCTACTTGTGGGAACAATGCCAGCTCCTGCAGGATTCGGGGAGCTGGCTTTGACTGAGGGGGCCTTCAGGCCCCTCTCCCCACAGTCCTGTCACTCTCTTGCGCTCTCTTCCATCCCAAAATGGGATGGAAGAGAGAAAGCAAGAGATTGTCATTGAAATGGTCTCTCCATACAATTACTTCAAAGCGTAAGACTAGCAAGATGTTAGGTGCAAATGTTATAGTTCAGTTTGGATGCAGAGTGAAACAGAGTCACTTCTGGGTTAATGGTCATATTTCTTTCGAATCACATGCGTGGAATGTCTGGAAGCCTCATAGCAAGGAGTCACCTATTGCCTAAAGGTTAAGGTCACAGACCCTTGCACTGAAAGTTGAGGATTCTAGTCCAGGTGTGTCCGTGGTCATTTTTGTTCTTGAGTTTCTTTTAAATTTCAAAAGTTTAAGGTTCATACTGGAAGTTGATCTTCTCTTTTTAATTGACAAATACATTTTCCTTTTCAATTTTCTCAGACACTCACACACCCTCTCGCAAGCCCAGTTAACCCATGTTCACCCACTCACAGCCCCACTCAGACCTTCATGCACCCACTCACAGACCCATTCAGACACTCATCACCCACTCACAGACCCACACAGATGCTCACACACCCACTCACAGACACTCTTAAACCCTCACCCACCCACTCACAGATCCTGACACACCCAGTCACAGACACACTAAGACACTGATTCACCCACTCTGAAACCCAGACATTGTCACAGCCACACTCACACCCAAATACACCCTCTCACACCCAGAGAATAGGCTGCATCCAACTCCCACTGCATATGGCAAAGCCAGAACTCAGCATGGGGTAGAGTGGTTAGGAGGGTTGGTTGCAGGGTCTGGCAACAGGCCAAAGGCTGTGCGCAGCTCAGGGGTGGGTGGTTATAGGGGGTTGGCCTTTGGCCAAGCATGGCAATGGTTGGATTAACGTATAGTAATGAACTTTGAAATTCACTGAAAAAAACAAAGGTTACAGGGACATTATATTTAGGCTTACATTGGGGTGTGGCTAAGATGGCAAACAATATGGCCACACGGCAGTGAAGCTCCTGAGCCTTGCCCACACATCATGCACCATCAGATGCTGGTTCCCCACTAAACCTGCCCAATAGGCACCCCTACCCTTCCCGGATGCGACCTCTCCTGAGCCGCATTGTCTATTGGCTGCCGGAAGACAGAGATGCACCCGATCTGAATCAGTCTCAGAAACCAGCGGAGACCATGCCAATGGGTAAGCTTGAAGGTGGGAACACAGCACAGCCCAGGTTATTGAGGCAGTTGTTGTGCTCCCCGTGTGCTGCTGGGGCAACCCCCTTGGTGATGGTCTCTTGCGTGGACATGACGGCTGTGTCCCTTAAATCAGCGCTGCATGGGGAGGACTGCTGAGGCTGAGAAGGCCCGCCCTCGTCCTAGTGGTGAGCTGTGTCATCCCTCTCTTTCTTCCCGGCTAGTCTTCCCCTGTCTTGAGGGATTACCTACATCGCGCTGCAGCCTGGCCTCTGGTGTCTCGCACGGGATGGCAGATGGGCAGCCCTTTTCTACCACCCACTTTGCTGGCTGCACGGCTGATCAGGGGGAGGGGGAGAGTGAGTGCCATTCGTGGACCAGAGGCCTGTTCATCGGGACCCTCTGTGGCTGCTTGGAGTACGTGGCCCCACTCAGCGACTGGGGGTAGGGGCCTTGACCTGCACTACCTGCTGGTGTACAGACTGGCAGGTCTGACCCTCTCGTCCTGCTGTTGGTCAGGAAACCTGCTCTTCCTGTGGCCTCCATAGGGCCCACGCCGACACATCGGCCCTCACCTGTGCCCATGTTGGCTCCACCGGCCTGTTCCCTGCACGACGGGTGCTGCTTCGGAGTACCACACTGACCTGGCTGCGACTACCCCTTTGGCCATTCACGCTTTCCCCTGTGCCTCAGTACTTTATACTACCAAAGAAGACTGCATTTTACCATCAGGCCAATCATTCCACTTTACTGTAAACCACTTCCTTTCGGGCTTTACGACAGGGGCCTTGATGCAGCCAATATGGGACAAGATGACCCCAAGGAAACCCAACTTAGCTTCGATGTTGCCCGCGCGCCACGCTGCTGCGCATCTCCGCTGGGTGCTGAGGCCTGAGTGACCAGACTGACCCTACTTTGACCATGGATGGTGGAAATGCTATTATGTCAGAACTCCATGCAGGCTTTAAGGCAATTGATACCAGATTCAATGCATTGGCTTGCTTCTTTGATGGCATGGCCGAGCCCCTGGACTGGCACAATTCGAGAATAGAGGGCGCAGAGGGTAGAATCTCAGGCTATGAAGATGGACACACCAGTGGTGTTTAGTGCCTTGATCGTCTTGAACGCATTCTCAAGACCGTAGCTGCAGAGAACGAGGATCTGGAGGCGCACTCTCATCGCAATAACATTTGAATTGCCGGGATGGCTGAATCTACAAACACTGGGTGAATGGACACATTCATGAAAAAGGTTCTATGGGAACTGTTTGACCGGAAATCATTCACCAACACCTTTTTGGTTGAGATGGCGCATCGCTGCCTTAGCCACGACCAGTTCCAGGTGCGCCTCCATGGCATATGATCACCTGATTACTAAACTATGGAGATTGGGACACTGCCCTTCACCTCACCAGGGGGCCGCTTCAACATCAGGGTTCAGCGATATCCCTATACCCAGACTATACACCAATAGTCCAGGAGGCTTGCCTCCAGTTTACAGATGTCAGACGCCTCCTACAGAAGCGAGGCCTTAAATATGGAATGCTATAATCCTAGTCAGGGATCGGCACTATCTTTTCAACACCACGGCTGAGGCATGTGATATCACAATGTATATATATATATATATATATATATATATATTTGCCTGTATAAAGAAATATAAAGAAACATGACACATTGAGTTTGTTGACCACAAATTATTATGCGGTCAGTCTGCATCTCCAGGGAACATAGTGAGAAAATGCAAATTACTTTGTTTTCATCATAAAATAAAATGTATTTACAATTGAATTGCTGTCCTACCATTGGAATTTGAATATATAGGCATATTTATGTTAATTTGTATTTTCTATGTATACTTCGTGCAATTTTGATGTAAATATATTAATGGTATTCATTAATATTTTTCTACCTCGACGAAATAACCACCAAGTTCAATGTTTTAAATTCAAGTATGTTTATCATCGGCATAATGATTAGAAGAAAATGTAAATGAAGCGTCAAATCAAATAACAAATTGTGTAGTCATGTTGGTGTCTAAACCATACAAATAAATCATACAGAAATGACTCCTCAAAGAGACATTGATTTATGATTTTGAAAGACATGATATGTGAATTAATTGGACTAGAAAAAATTAAGGATTTACCAAAGAAAGAAGAAGCACTGTTGCTTTCCCTGCTCTCGTGTTAAAAACTATGGTATCTCTTTCCACTCATCCACACATTAAGGTCAAAAAAATTTAGCACCCAAGCGGAACTGTGGGAGCTGGGCAGCCACACAAAATGCTCCCTTTTGCTGTGCTTAATGTTACAGAATTTCTAAGGAAACATTCTGTTTGAAAGGTTTGCTGTGGGCGCATTGAAAGCGATGTGGGATTACAAGAAGACACCTGATAAGTGTTTTAAATGGCCACATCCTCCTGATGCAAAAGGATCCAGGGTTACACAAATGTTTAGTGGGAAGGAAGCAAAATTTCGCTGAACAAAATTTCAAAAATCCTTTTGGCTTTCCCTCTCATCAAAAGCAAGGGAAGGCATTCTAGAAAATGTGATAGTGCAGTTGCTGGAAGACTGACGAATGATTGCTGGTGGAAGAAAGCAGCTTTTACTCCCAAACATTCAGATGAGAGGCTGCTCAAGCTCCCACAGTGCTCCCTCCTCTGGGTGTGTGATGCAAATAGCTTTATTGCCATCACCTCGATAGCATAATCGCTATTAATACTAAGGGCGTAAATTCGGGGGGTGTTTGGGGTATTACACCCACTAACAAATGTATATTCTGTTCGATGGTTGGGTATAGTTGCTCTCAGTTTAGTATGGTGAGGTGTTCCTTGGATTTCACCAGAGCTTTTTCCATACACACACAGACCAAAACACACACACACTCTCATCCTCTCTCTCTATTTTGAAAGCCTTCAAAATGTTGGGTAATTTCCCAAATATTGTATTTTCTCTCACCTATTTCCCTCACCAATCCGTATTCGTCTCCCGTTCCAGCTCACCTAAAGTTCTTGTTGTGCGCCTTGTCTATAATATATTTTAGCATTCTGTGTTAGTGATTATTGAGAAACTCTGATGCTCCCACCAATCTTAGTGACCAGACTACTACCCTGCTAATTACCTTCCTTCTTAGATACCCTCACATGCAGTTTAGGCCCTTAAATACAAGGAGGGCAATTAATAGCCGTTGTGAACAATAGCCATTAAATAAATCCCTCTCCCATGCCGCTCCAATATTACATCAAAACTGAGCCCCCGGGAACTAATTACAGTCCATGTCTCACATCCTGGTATTGTATAAAACAACCTGTCACTCATGCCACACGTGTGCCTATTTGTTAGTTCCCATCCCGTCACTGCCTTTCCTTTCATAGAATCCTCATCACTGTATCATCTCCGTCATAAACCTCAGCAGTGCCATGCGACATAGGATTTCTGTGCGCAGATTGTCCTAAATATTGTGACTAAATTACCTTTCCAGCACTGTATATTATGTGTTCTATGTCTTAAAACCAGTGCAAGTGTAATTGATCCTTCTGATTCTGAAGTTGCAAAATCTCACAGAGGCTTATCTCCTGTCCTTAGTTTGAATGGTTTCTATTATTCCTTACTTTAAATATGAGATAAAGTACCCTCTAAAACAACATAATAAGTATGGCAGAGACATCCACTACAGAATTATGCACTAATGACATAGATGGCTTACCTAGCCTATTTGCTGTAGGGACTGGGGAGAAAACCTGAGTGATAGGAAAACTATGTTATTGGAGTTGGCATTGGATATAGAAAAAAGAAGCAACAACAGCTTTAAACTGAATCTGGCTTCTACCCTGACATGCTATCCACAGAGGGTACTGTTGTATACATATTTAGCCATATTTTAGACACATTAATATAGCAAACTAGGCCTGCTGTTGTGCACTTTAGCCCAGTTACATTTTAGTCAGCATCACGTTACTCAGTGCCTTTTGCAGCTCCTGGTGGAGCCCTTAATGGGACAGGCAAGATTCTTATGGAACTGTTTCAATTAAGCAACTGTGTAAAGTTCCAGTTTACCTAATTCAAAAGCAGTTCCAACTAGTGCATCTCCAGATTGAGACATGATGGCAAATCAAAAAGTGCAAAGTTCCAAGGCAGAAAAAGAATTCCCACAGAGAAGTTCAAGAATGAATAAAAATATCACCAAAAATATGTAAGTAGAAAAAATAAGTCCAAAAAGAACAAAAGCGAAACAAGTAGTATGTGGTTACATAATGGTCTGCACTGAAAACAGTAGTGTACACTTAATCACTGTATGTCAAGTACAAATACATGTCCAATCCTCACCGCTGATCACCAATGGTAGAAATGGGGTCTTCGTTTGGCAGTCAGGTTACTAGTGTTAAAGCAAGCAAGCTCACTCTAGTCAGGGTAATAGAGAAATACACTTAGATAACCCCTGCTTACCCCATTGGTAGTTTGGCACAAGCAGTCAGGTTTATCTCAGAAGCAATGTGTAAAGTATTTGCACACACACACACACAGTAATACAGTGATAACACTACAAAATGGCCCCACACCAGTTTAGAACAATGGGTAATATTTATCTGAATCAAACAAGACAAAAACAACAAAAATCCAACATACACAAGTTAAAATAGAAATTTTCAAAAGAATAAGAGTCTCCATAGAAAACTATGGAAACGACGATTTTGCACAAAGTATCTGGTTACCATAAAAAATAAAGCTGCATGGGCAAGTGTGCATCTGAAAAGGCTCCGATGCATAGATTCCTTCCTCACAAGGGAGGCCGTGTTTTGTTTCTTCTCTGGTCGGGTCAGTGATGTGTCGTTTTTGACTCTCCCGAGAGAGTGGTGTGTTGTTTTCCAGACGGGCACCTCGGATCCACGCAGAGGTAGGTTGAATATGACACCCAGGTACGATGGGTGGAAAATCTTGTCACTCGGTGTTAGAAAACCGGGCTGAGCGGGTGTTGGAAAAGGCCCTTTTGCAGGGTTATCCCTAAACTTTTGCCTCCTTCCTGTCTAGTCCTTGTTTTCCAGAGCTATGCCAACTCCAGGTTAAGTGTGAGTTCTCTGACCCTAGAGAACTTACACTGGAGGAAGACCTCTGGGTGAGTATCAGAGGGTCTGAAGAGACATTTGGGGTGCAGCTGAAGGAATGGTCTATGTATTTCCCAACCAGGTGAGGTGGGAAAGTGTTAGAAATTGGGTGTTTGGTTGGCAGTCAGGTTACCCTCTGTCCAAGTAAGAACCCTCACTTAGTCAGGGTAAGTCACACGCAATCCAAATTATCCTGTGCCCACCCTCTGGTAGCTTGGCACGAGCAGTCAGGCTTAACTTAGAAGGCAATGTGTAAAGCATTTGTGCAATAAATCATACAATAACATAATATAGCACCACAAAAATACACCACACAGTGTTTAGAAAAATATATAATATTTATCTGGGTATTTGCAGGTCAAAACAATCAAAGATGCAATATGAATTTGTAAAGTTATCACGAAAGAGTGATATGAAGTGTCTTAAGTCTTTAAAAAGTAAACAAAGTCTGTTTCAAGCACAAAGTACCTGGTTTGGAGTGGAAAATCTCCGCAGAGGGCCACAGAAGAGGAGATGTGTGGAAAAATAGTGTGTGCTTCGGTTACGCCTCTTCACAGGGACTTGCGTCGTTATTTTTCACGTGGGGAGACGGGCGCCGTTCTACGGGAGATAAAATGGTGTGTGCGTTGGTTGCACCCCTTCACACACGGACTTGCATCGTTATTTTTCACTCGGGGAAGACGTGCGTCGTTTTCCGGCACGCGGACCGTCTCCTTCTATGGATCGCAGGATTACCAGATGTCCCAAGGTCTGTGCGTGGATTCTTCAGCTTGTTATCCGGCTGCGCATCGTTCGGGAAGGCTGTGCGTGGAATTTTCTTTCTCACGTCAGGCATCACGTCGATTTCCCCTCTGGATCCTCTTGTCCATCAAGCAGCGTCTTTCTGGATCGCCGTGCAGTGAATTCTTCACCGCGGAACAAGCTGTGCGTCGAAAATTTCAGCGCACGAAGAGTCCAAATGAAAAAGAGAAGTCTTTTTGGTCCTGAGACTTCAGGCCCTTGGAGAGCACTTTTACAGCCAGACAAGAGTTCAGCAAGGCAGCAGGCCAACAGCAAGGCAGCAGTCCTTTGTAGAAAGCAGACAGGTGATTCCTTTGAGCAGCCAGGCAGTTTTTCTTGGCAGGATGTAGGTTCTGGTTCAGGTTTCTCCTACAGCAAGTGTTTGATGAGGTAGGGCAGAGGCCCTGTTTTATACTAAATTGTGCCTTTGAAGTGGGGGTGACTTCAAAGAGTGGCTAAGAAATACACCAGTTCCCCTTTCAGTTCAATCCTGTCTGCCAGGGTCCCAGTAGGGGGTGTGGCAGTCATTTGTGTGAGGGCAGGCCCTCCACCCTCCCAGCCCAGAAAGACCCATTCAAAATGCAGATGTACGCAAGTGAGGCTGAGTACCCTGTGTTTGGGGTGTGCCTGAGTGAACGCACAAGGAGCTTTCAACTAAACCTAGCTAGACGTGGATTGTAAGGCACAGAAAGATTTAAGTGCAAAGAAATGCTCACTTTCTAAAAGTGGCATTTCTAGAATAGTAATATTAAATCCGACTTCACCAGTCAGCAGGATTTTGTATTACCATTCTGGCCAGACTAAATATGTGTCAACACCAGGACAGTGCGCGCTCTACGGGCATCTAGAATACAAAAACCCAACACTAAAGTAATTGATGCATTGTGATGATATGTTATTGTTTAACCTTTTGCATTGCAGAATTCCATCCAAAAGATTCATTTTTAAGGTGCTTATAAATACTGTACATTTACAATGTATTGCTGCAGACATTCAGAGTGTGTTAGGGTGTGGTCCCTTTACAGGGCTTTCTGGAGACTTTCCCTGCAACATGCCTGGGCGTGGTTCTAGGCTGGGCCAAGACTCTATAAAAGAGAGTCAGGCCAACTTCCAGTGCTCACTATTCAGAGGTCCTGGTGCAGAGCAGCAGCTTCTTCCTGAGCTCCTGTCCCGACGGCCTATTTGGATTTTCCAGTCTTCTGCACTCATCTCTCATTGGTGATCACTGTTTCCAGGCGGTAAGACGGTGTTTGGACATTTCCCAACACCGTAATTGACAATCTTCATATTCTTGCTTTTAATTCTTAAATGAATAACAGATTACTTGTGCGCTGCCATTTTTTGACATTTGTATAGTGGTTTGCAAATAGGGAGGCCGCACAATTTATTCCATAAAGATTTGACTTCGTTATTACTTTATTGTTCATTGCGCGCTGATATTTCTTGACATTTACATGATGTTTTACGAGTTGGTAAGAAGTGCAACTCGTTTCATGAGCATTTAACTTTGTTGTTCATTGCGCGCCATCTTTTCTTGACATTTACATGGTGGCATTCGAATCGGCGAAACGCGCGATTCACTTCTCGTGTGTAATTCATGCTGTTCATTGTGCGCTATCATTTTCTGGCATTTACATGGTGGCATTCGAATCGGCAACACGCGCGATTCTTTCCTTGAGTGTTTTTTCATGTTGTAAATTGTGTGCTACTATTTCTTGGCATTTGTATGGTGGCATTTGAATCGACAAGACGCGCAATTCTTTCCCTGAGTGCTTTTCATGTTGTTCATTGTGTGCTACTATTTCTTGGCATTTGTATGGTGGCATTTGAATCGGCAAGACGCGCAATTCTTTCCTCGTGTATAAATAATGTAAGTTACTGTGCGATACCATTCTGTAGGAAAGTCCTTTTTTTTTGCCTGATCACCCCCACTCTTTTTGGATAGGTACTGGTGGTTACTGACTCTTGGCTGTGCCCTGGGTACTGCTTACCAGTCCCAGGGCCAGTGCTCTGTGTAAAATGGATATGCAAATTAGGCTAATTATAATTGGCTAAGTTAACCTACCTATAAGTCCCTAGTATATGGTAGGGCATGTAGGTTTAGGGACCACAGCATAGGTGGTGCACACCTAGGTGCACTGCTGAGGTGTCCAGTGTCATTTTAAAAGCAAGCCTGCCTTGCTGGCTGCTTTTAAATTAAAGTTATATGCAAATTCGACTTTGGAATTAAAGGTACTTCCAAAGTCTTAAACTACCTTATTTTTACATATAAGTCACCCCTAAGGTGTGCCCTATGTGCCCCTACGGCTGGGTGCCATGTAACTATAAGCAGGGACTTTATAAAAATAGATTTATAAGCCCTTGTGAGGTAAAAACAGCCAAATTCGTTTTTCCCTCATTGAAGTATATGGCCTTCATAGGCTAGATGGGCAGACTTTATTTTAAATTTTAAAGTCTCCTTAAATGTTACATACCAAGAATTTGGTATCAAATTAATTGTTGTAATAAATCCCACAACTTCCAGTTGTTGGATTTAATATAACTTGTTCAGGTAAAAAGTTTAGACATTACCTAAAAAGTTGCCAATTTCAGCTCTGCATTGTTTTTGCTGCTGTGCTCTGATTGGCCAGCCTGCAGCAGCTTCTGCCAGGCTACCTTGATGAGGTGTGAAGTGGCCTGACTTCACACAAAGGAATGTGCTTGGGGGAGAGAAATCTCCCCTCAGCAGATGGTGAGTCAGGAAGGGGGAGGGCGGCCAAACTGGTCTTCAAAGGCAGAGAAGGACATTTGGAGCACCCAGCAACACCCCCACATCCTGCAACCCCAGACAATTAGGTGCCCCCTTAATTAGATTAGGAGAGGGCAGGAGAGGGGTGTGTTTATGATTTTTAGCCACACCAGTGGGTGGGCTCAGCCAGATCTATCCTCCAAAAATCAGATTCATCCATTTTGGATTTTTAGAGACTGTTGCCCTCTGGGATGGATTTTTGCCACACTTCCCAGGAAGTGGTCATCACAGGGGGACGACCCTGTCCCTGATTGGAGAACCAGGACCCCCCTGCTTTTCACCCAGGAGCAAGGATAAAAGTGGCAGACCTGCACCCACACCTCAGATCCCCACCAAATTTCAAGAAGAAGGAACTACAAGGAGAAGAAGGACTGCCCTGCTGGACCCCTGGCCTGCACCTGGACCCTGCACTCAGAAAGACTGCACCAGCTGCACACTTGGGCTTCACCACAAGAAGGACTTTGCCTGGCTTCAACTGGTTCAAGGAGGGACTCCCTGTTTGCTACAGGTGAAAAATTGCTATCCAGAGTCCCCTGCACCAACTCCTGAAAAAGTGTCCAGCTGACTACTGTCCAGTGGCCAAAAAGGAGTTTGCGCCAGGTGCATTCTGGGAGTTGAAGTCCGCACTTCCCAAGGACCATCACAGAACTTCTGGACCCTTGGGGTGAGCTGTGGACCCCAAAAGAACCTTGAAAGAACATCTGGGTGAAGCCCCAGAAGTTTGGAAAAGATTGGAGAATTTTTGAAAAAAAGCTCCATAAAGTGACCGACCCGAAGAGACTAAGTCAGAAGGTAACTTTTTAACCGAGGCCTCCCGCGACTTGTAGCCGAGCAGGGCTCCATCGCGGTCGGCCTGAAAGTTTGACTTTGCCCCGGTCCTGGTGCAACCAGATGACCCGATTGGCGCTTTTTGTTTCTAAGCGCTAGAAAATAATAATACTTTAAAAATTCATATCTCCGGTTCCCCTGAACCGATTTTAATCGTTTTTGTGTAATTTTAAAGATAAAAATATAAACTATTTTTATAAATTGGTTTTGGATTTTTAAACTGTTTCCTGTGTTTTATTTAATTACTGTTTTGTGATATTTGAATGCTTTACACTTTGTCTCCTAAGTTAAGCCTTGACGCTCGTTGCCAAGCTACCAAGGGTTGAGCTGGGATTAATTTACTGAGACCTAACTGTACCTATGTGGAGGTTAGTGGCTTGTTGCTAGGTGTAGGTACCTACCTGCATTACCAATAACCCATTTTCCAACATAATTGGTGGCAGCGGTGGGATCCTGTACTTGTGTTCAGTATCACGTTACAGTTTTAAGTAAAACAAATTAAAAATCCTTAAAATTGTCTTAGTGCAAAAATTATTATTATTATTATTTTTATTTTATTTTTTTAAATTAATTTTTAATTTTTAATTTTTTTATTAATTTGGATTAATTTCAATTATTGAATTTTTATAATTTTTCTAAATTCATGTTTCCAATTTTTGCAAAAAGTTTTTGTTGACACAAAACTAGGGAACCATGGAGCTTGATCTGGCTAGCCTACCCACACTGACAGTAGTCCAGCTTAGGGAGTTGTGTATTGAAAGAGGGTTGCCTGCAACCACTAATCTCAGGAAGGAAATCCTGATTAAATCCCTGACAGCATGGGCTGAGGCCCAAGAGGTAGAGACAGAGGAAGCTCCAGAGGAGGAAGAAAAAGGGGAGGATGCTAGCTCTAACCTTTCAGGGGAGGGAAGGCATCAGACCCCAAGTGAGGAAGAGGAGGAACGGTCCTCAGTGTATACAGTCACTAGGGGCAGACCCAAAGCTAGTGGTAGGAAGGGGGTCCTTTCAGGAGGAGAGAACCCATCCATCAGAGAAAGAGAGCTGGAAGCCCAGCTAGCCTACATAGCTTTGGAAGCAGATAAGCTTGCCCTAGAAAAGAAAAAGTGGGCAAGCAAAGAAAAAAAAGATGGTGGCAGCGAGAAAGAAACTGAGGTGTCCCTGGGTGGGGGTTTTGCCCCCAGATTACCCAAAGGGGTGGTTCCTGCCTATGTAGAGGGGGATGACATAGATAAGTGGCTGGGGGCCTTTGAGAGGGCCCTCCAGATGAGGAAAGTCAAGCCTCAGTACTGGGGTTCACTTCTTTGGGAGTTGGTTCCCAACTCTGGGAGGGATAGGCTCCTAACCATGAGTGGGGAGGATGCAGACTCATACCCCAGTATGAAGAATTGCTTGATTAAAAAGTTTGGTCTAACCCCAGAGCAGTATAGGCTCAAGTTTAGGGACACCCAAAAGACAAGCACCCAGTCCTGGGTGGACTTTGTGGACATTTCAGTAAAGGCACTGGAGGGCTGGATACAGGGCAACAGGGTAAGTACCTTTGAGGGGCTGTACAATTTGATTATGAGGGAGCACCTTCTAACTAATTGTGTCCAAGAGAGGCTCCGCCAGTATCTAGTAGACTCTAGGTTGACCAACCCCAGAGAGCTGGGGGAGGCAGCAGATGACTGGTTAAGAACTAGGGTTAACCAGAAACCCCCAGGGGGTGATCAGAAAAAGGGAGGACATGGTTCTTCTCAGGGGAAGAACCAGGGGAAAGATGACAAAAAACCCAAAGAGTCCTCACAAGAGTCCCCAAAAACTTCTCAGGGAGGGGGAGCCCCGAGCCAATTCACTTTTAAAGGGAAAGGGTATCAGGGAAAGAATTATGATCCTGCTAAAGCAGGAAAGTTTCAGGAGCTTGCTAAGGCCGGCAAGTGTTTTGACTGTCATCAGCCAGGACATAAAAGAGGAGATGCTATCTGCTCCAAGAAGCCCCCCACTGGTGGGCAATCCCAGGGGATTGCTAGTGTAGGGTTGGGGGTGGAAGTTGGCCCAGGGGTGGAATCAGGGTACACTGAGGTCACCTTAGTATCCGTGGGAGGGGTGGACATTGCAACTATGGCCACCTTACCTCCCATCATGGAGAGGTATAGGCAGAGGCCTAAAGTCAATGGGACTGAAGTGGAAGCTCTGAGAGATACAGGAGCCAGTGTGACAATGGTCGCAGAAAAGCTGGTTTCTCCAGAGCAGGTCTTACCTGGTGTCTTCCACCAGGTGACTTATGCAGATACCAGAACCAAACTCCATCCCATGGCTATGGTGAGTCTGGAATCGGGAGGTGTGACTGGCCCTAAAAAAGTAGCTGTAGCTCCTGCCCTCCCAGTAGAGTGTCTACTGGGGAATGATCTTGAAGCATCTGAGTGGTCAGAAGTGGAAAGAAGGGTCCATGCACAGATGCTGGACCTCCCTGAATGGGTGTGTGCTGTGACCAGGTCACAGGCGGCACAACAGGGGAATGCTGGACACTTGGACCCTGGAACAATGGGCCAAGCCTCCAAGAAAAAGAGAAAAGGCACTGGGTCTGGCTTGCCAGCCCCAACAAGTACAGAGGGACAGGAAGAATCCAACCCTGAGGGGGAGGATCTGAACTCTGAGGGAGGGACACCTTCCCTGCAAACTCTGCCTGACTTGGCAGAACTGCAAGGGGCAGGTGGGCCCACCAGAGAAGATTTGTGCCAGGGACAAAGAGAGTGTCCCACTCTTGAGGGCCTGAGGCAGACTGCTGCCAGGCAAGAACAAGGGGATACCAGTGGTACCCACAAGGTTTACTGGGAGGATGGAGTTCTCTACACTGAGGCAAGGGCCCTCAAAGAAGGGGCTACTAGGAGAGTAGTGGTCCCCCAAAAGTATAGAGAATTCCTCCTTACCTTAAGCCATGATATCCCCTTAGCTGGTCATTTGGGGCAGACCAAGACCTGGAACAGGCTGGTCAACCATTTTTATTGGCCCCAAATGTCAGAAAAAGTCAGGGAGTTTTGCAGCTCCTGTGTCACCTGTCAAGCCAGTGGCAAGACAGGGGGCAAGCCAAAGGCTCCCTTGATTCCACTGCCAGTGGTTGGGACTCCCTTTGAGAGGGTGGGGATTGACATTGTTGGTCCCCTAGACCCACCAACTGCTTCAGGTAACAGGTACATTGTGGTGGTAGTGGACCATGCCACCAGGTACCCTGAGGCAATTCCCCTCCGGACAGTCACTGCTCCCACAGTGGCTAGGGCCCTACTTGGTGTGTTCACCAGAGTGGGATTCCCAAAGGAGGTGGTCTCAGATAGGGGCACACACTTTATGTCAGCCTATCTGAAAGCCATGTGGGAGGAGTGTGGTGTTACTTATAAGTTCAGCACACCCTACCATCCACAGACCAATGGTCTGGTGGAAAGATTCAATAAGACCCTGAAGGGCATGATCATGGGTTTGTCTGACAAACTCAAGAGGAGATGGGATGTCCTCCTCCCATGCCTGTTTGCCTACAGGGAGGTGCCACAGAAGGGGGTTGGATTCAGCCCCTTTGAGTTACTGTTTGGGCACCCTGTAAGAGGCCCATTGTGCTTGGTGAGAGAGTCTTGGGAAAAGCCTCTCAAGGAATCCAAGGAGAATGTGCTGGATTATGTACTAGGCCTGCGGTCTCGCATGGCTGAGTATATGAAGAAGGCAAGCAGAAACCTGGAGGCCAGTCAGGAGCTCATGAAGCTCTGGCATGATCAAAAGGCTACCATGCCTGAGTATCACCCAGGACAGCTGGTGTGGGTTTTGGAGCCCATGGCTCCTAGGGCACTACAGGCCAAATGGACTGGGCCCTATCCAATCCTAGAGAAGAAAGGTGAGGTCACATACTTGGTGGACCTTGGCACCCCCAGGAATCCTCACAGGATCCTACATGTAAACAGGATGAAACCCCACCAGGACAGGGCAGACATGACCATGCTGATGGTCACTGATGAAGGGAAGGAGGAGGAGGGTGAACCTCTGCCAGACCTCCTGTCCTCAAAGGCAAAAGATGGGTCAGTGGAGGGAGTGGTACTCTCTCCCAAATTGACAGATCAGCAACAAAAAGACTGTAAGCAAGTTTTGGGACAGTTTGCTAGTCTGTTCTCCCTGACCCCAGGACTCACCAATTGGTGTGTCCATGATGTTGACACTGGCGACAGCTTGCCTGTCAAGAACAAGCTGTACAGGCTGTCTGACCAGGTCAAGGCCAACATCAAAGCTGAAGTGGCTAAGATGTTGGACCTCAAGGTAATTGAGCCCTCTGATAGTCCTTGGTCCAGTCCAGTGGTACTGGTGCCCAAAGCTAATCCCCAAGGTGGGAAGAAAGAATTGAGATTCTGTGTGGACTACAGAGGTCTAAACGCAGTCACTAGGACTGATGCTCACCCCATACCTAGAGCTGATGAGCTCATTGACAGGCTGGGGGCTGCCAAATTCCTGAGCACATTTGATCTGACCTCAGGACATTGGCAGATTGCCTTAAGTCCAAGACCTAAGGAGAGGTCAGCATTTTCCACACCAGAGGGCCACTTTCAGTTCAAGGTGAGGCCCTTTGGCATGAAAAATGCTCCTGCCACCTTCCAACGGTTGGTGAACAGAGTCCTATCTGGGTTGGAATCTTTCAATGCAGCTTATCTGGATGATATAGCTGTATTTAGTTCCACCTGGAAGGACCACCTGGTCCACCTGAAGGAAGTGCTTCAGGCCCTGCTTCAAGTAGGCCTGACTATCAAGGCAAGCAAGTGCCAGATAGGGCAAAGCTCTGTTGTGTACCTGGGCCACCTTGTTGGTGGAGGCCATGTACAACCTCTCCAGCCCAAGATCCAGACTATCCTGGATTGGGAGGCTCCAAAAACCCAGACTCAGGTCAGGGGCTTTCTTGGCCTGACTGGGTACTACAGGAGGTTTGTTAAGAATTTTGGGACCATAGTGGCCCCTCTGACTGAGCTTACCTCCAAGAAACAGCCCAAGAAGGTCATTTGGACCCCAGAGTGTCAGAAAGCTTTTGACACCCTAAAGCAGGCTATGTGTTCAGCACCAGTGTTACTGGCCCCTGACTATAGCAAGGAGTTTGTAGTACAAACAGATGCTTCAGAGGAAGGGATTGGGGCAGTGTTAGCACAAGTTAATGAAGAGGGCCATGATCACCCAGTTGCCTTCATCAGCAGGCGACTACTCCCCAGAGAGAAAAAATGGAGTGCCATTGAGAGGGAGGCCTTTGCTGTGGTTTGGTCCCTGAAGAAGTTGAGGCCTTACTTGTTTGGCACTCACTTCCGTGTACAAACTGACCACAGACCTCTCAGATGGTTGATGCAGATGAGGGGGGAGAACCCAAAACTGTTAAGGTGGTCCATTTCCCTACAGGGGATGGACTTCACAGTGGAGCACAGACCTGGGACTGCTCATGCCAATGCAGATGGCCTTTCCAGGTTTTTCCACTTAGCTGATGAGGACTACCAGGGTGTAGGTTAGTACCCATCACCTTTCATCTGGGGGGGGGGGCAGTGTAGGAAAGTCCTTTTTTTTTGCCTGATCACCCCCACTCTTTTTGGATAGGTACTGGTGGTTACTGACTCTTGGCTGTGCCCTGGGTACTGCTTACCAGTCCCAGGGCCAGTGCTCTGTGTAAAATGGATATGCAAATTAGGCTAATTATAATTGGCTAAGTTAACCTACCTATAAGTCCCTAGTATATGGTAGGGCATGTAGGTTTAGGGACCACAGCATAGGTGGTGCACACCTAGGTGCACTGCTGAGGTGCCCAGTGTCATTTTAAAAGCAAGCCTGCCTTGCTGGCTGCTTTTAAATTAAAGTTATATGCAAATTCGACTTTGGAATTAAAGGTACTTCCAAAGTCTTAAACTACCTTATTTTTACATATAAGTCACCCCTAAGGTGTGCCCTATGTGCCCCTACGGCTGGGTGCCATGTAACTATAAGCAGGGACTTTATAAAAATAGATTTATAAGCCCTGATGAGGTAAAAACAGCCAAATTCGTTTTTCCCTCATTGAAGTAAATGGCCTTCATAGGCTAGAATGGGCAGACTTTATTTTAAATTTTAAAGTCTCCTTAAATGTTACATACCAAGAATTTGGTATCAAATTAATTGTTGTAATAAATCCCACAACTTCCAGTTGTTGGATTTAATATAACTTGTTCAGGTAAAAAGTTTAGACATTACCTAAAAAGTTGCCAATTTCAGCTCTGCATTGTTTTTGCTGCTGTGCTCTGATTGGCCAGCCTGCAGCAGCTTCTGCCAGGCTACCTTGATGAGGTGTGAAGTGGCCTGACTTCACACAAAGGAATGTGCTTGGGGGAGAGAAATCTCCCCTCAGCAGATGGTGAGTCAGGAAGGGGGAGGGCGGCCAAACTGGTCTTCAAAGGCAGAGAAGGACATTTGGAGCACCCAGCAACACCCCCACATCCTGCAACCCCAGACAATTAGGTGCCCCCTTAATTAGATTAGGAGAGGGCAGGAGAGGGGTGTGTTTATGATTTTTAGCCACACCAGTGGGTGGGCTCAGCCAGATCTATCCTCCAAAAATCAGATTCATCCATTTTGGATTTTTAGAGACTGTTGCCCTCTGGGATGGATTTTTGCCACACTTCCCAGGAAGTGGTCATCACAGGGGGACGACCCTGTCCCTGATTGGAGAACCAGGACCCCCCTGCTTTTCACCCACGAGCAAGGATAAAAGTGGCAGACCTGCACCCACACCTCAGATCCCCACCAAATTTCAAGAAGAAGGAACTACAAGGAGAAGAAGGACTGCCCTGCTGGACCTCTGGCCTGCACCTGGACCCTGCACTCAGAAAGACTGCACCAGCTGCACACTTGGGCTTCACCACAAGAAGGACTTTGCCTGGCTTCAACTGGTTCAAGGAGGGACTCCCTGTTTGCTACAGGTGAAAAATTGCTATCCAGAGTCCCCTGCACCAACTCCTGAAAAAGTGACCAGCTGACCACTGTCCAGTGGCCAAAAAGGAGTTTGCGCCAGGTGCATTCTGGGAGTTGAAGTCCGCACTTCCCAAGGACCATCACAGAACTTCTGGACCCTTGGGGTGAGCTGTGGACCCCAAAAGAACCTTGAAAGAACATCTGGGTGAAGCCCCAGAAGTTTGGAAAAGATTGGAGAATTTTTTTAAAAAAGCTCCATAAAGTGACCGACCCGACGCGGAAATTCTAGCCGGCTTGCCTCAACCGCGACCTGGCCTGACTTCGTGGTTCGTCCCGGTAAAGAAAAACATCCAAAAAAGAGACTAAGGCCCTCATTCTGACCTTGGCGGGCGGTGGAGGCCGCCCGCCAAAGTCCCGCCGTCAGGTTACCGTTCTGCGGTCGAAAGACCGCGGCGGTAATTCTGACTTTCCCGCTGGGCTGGCGGGCGGTCGCCTTCAGACCGGCTGCCAGCCCAGCGGGAAAGAGGCTTCCACGATGAAGCCGGCTCGGAATCGAGCCGGCGGAGTGGAAGCTGTGCGACGGGTGCAGTTGCACCCGTCGCGTATTTCACTGTCTGCGCAGCAGACAGTGAAATACATGTAGGGGCCCTCTTACGGGGGCCCCTGCAATGCCCATGCCAGTGGCATGGGCACTGCAGGGGCCCCCAGGGGCCCCGCGACCCCCCCTACCGCCATCCGGATCTCAGCGGTCCGACCGCCGGGATCTGGATGGCGGTAGGGGGGGTCGGAATCCCCGCGGCGGTGCAGCAAGCTGCGCCGCCGGGAAGGATTCAATGGGGCGGCGGTACACTGGCGGGACCCCGCCAGTGGTGCCGGTCCGACCGCGGCTTTACCGCCACGGTCGGAATCCCCATTGGAGCACCGCCGGCCTGTCGGCGGTGCTCCCGCGGTCCTCCGCCCTGGCGGTCAAAGACCGCCAGGGTCAGAATGACCACCTAAGTCCGAAGGTAAAAAGTTGACCGGGACCTCCCAGCCATCGAATCCGAGAAGGGCTCCATGGACGTCAGATCAAGATCCAGGTTTACCCCGGGCGAAGGATTTTCATCTCGAAAAAATGACTAAGTCCGAAGGTAAAAATCACCACCGAGGAAACCGACTTCGCGTATCCGGACAAGGGCTCCAGGAGGTCGGATTCAACTGGCAGGTTCGTCCCGGGGAAGAAAAACATCAAAAAAGAGACTAAGTCAGAAGGTAACTTTTTAACCGAGGCCTCCCGCGACTTGTAGCCGAGCAGGGCTCCATCGCGGTCGGCCTGAAAGTTTGACTTTGCCCCGGTCCTGGTGCAACCAGATGACCCGATTGGCGCTTTTTGTTTCTAAGCGCTAGAAAATAATAATACTTTAAAAATTCATATCTCCGGTTCCCCTGAACCGATTTTAATCGTTTTTGTGTCATTTTAAAGATAAAAATATAAACTATTTTTATAAATTGGTTTTGGATTTTTAAACTGTTTCCTGTGTTTTATTTAATTACTGTTTTGTGATATTTGAATGCTTTACACTTTGTCTCCTAAGTTAAGCCTTGACGCTCGTTGCCAAGCTACCAAGGGTTGAGCTGGGATTAATTTACTGAGACCTAACTGTACCTATGTGGAGGTTAGTGGCTTGTTGCTAGGTGTAGGTACCTACCTGCCCTACCAATAACCCATTTTCCAACACATTCGAAGACATTTTCTTGGTAGCATTTCAAGTTGACACGTCGCATGATTTATTCCTTGAATCTACGTTGTGTGATTTCATGGTGCACAAACCTTTATGGTGTTTAATACTCATATAAAAATCTGGAATGTGCGCAATTTACTTCCAAATGTTTTTTCTGAGATGAACACAAAAATACCAGAGTTTTAGATGTAATGCTGTGTGTTCCTGATATGTATTCATAAAAGGAGATTCATATTTGACGAAGCTTAGAGTTGTAGCATGGTACTGATTTCATGAGATGTAATTTTGATGTTGTGTTTTAACCTTTTGCTTCCTATAGGTCTCCTTCCCAGCTGTTCCCGTCCTAATCCCCTTTTCCCCACTTGGACTCTCTTAGACTCTGTGATAAATCTAATCAGAGTATTGGAGCTGTCTTGTGGTGGAAGTGTTGGGAACGTGCACGGCCCCCGAGGATCTGGTGACTCTGACAATATGACCTTCCTGCTCCTTTCAGATCAGCAGCTGCCACTTCAACAATGTATGAGGGCAGCCCCAATGTTAGCACATAAACAAATGTAGGAGTTTTACACTACCAGGACATATAAACTACACAGGTACATGTCCTGCCTTTTACCCTCACAGCACCCAGCTCTAGGGGTTACCTAGGGCACACATTAGGGGTGACTTATATGTAGAAAAAGGGGAGTTTTAGGCTTGGCAAGTTCTTTTAAATGCCAAGTCGAAGTGGCAGTGAAACTGCACACACAGGCCTTGCAATGGCAGGCCTGAGAGAAGGTTAAGGGGCTACTGAAGTGGGTGGCACAACCAGTGCTGCAGGCCCACTAGTAGCATTTAATCTACTGGCCCGAGGCACATATAGTGCACTCTACTAGGGTCTTACAAGTAAATCAAATAGCCAATCATGGATAAACCAATCAATAGTACAATTTACACAGAGAGCATAGCACTGGTTAGCAGTGGTAAAGTGCTCAGAGTTCAAAAGCCAGTATTAGCCTAGTACAGCTATTCATGGCCCTGTGTCACCTATGTGTGGAGTTGTCGTCCATAGGCTTGTAGGCCATGTCCCACGGATTGAGTAGTGTACCCCAAGTGCGCGGCGTAGTGCAGGGGGCTTCTGTGTCTGTCCTCTCCGCCAACGGTGTCGCCAATGCATGCACTCAACATGTCTTTGTTTCTCCACCCCCCCCCCTTTTTGGTGGTCTTCCTGTTCATGTGTGCATTAGCATCATCAGGCGGAGGAGAAGTGGCATCGGAGCACGAGGGAGCTGCATCTCACATGGCCATGGAGGGCCATGCAACTGACTCGGATTTCACCAGTGAGAAGGAGGGCGAGGGGAGCTCCACAGCGGGGACACGTGGTGACACCAGCGACACAGACACGTCCTCGGAAGGGAGCTCCCTTGTGGGGGTGGTAACATCCGTGCCCACCGCAACAACAGGCACAGCCGCCACCCAGCGCACCAGCAGCCCCTCAGCTTTCGCCCCGTGCCCGCTCACCCAGGAAGGTGGGCATCTCCTTCGCCCCAGGTACCTCAGGCCCTGCCCCAGTTACCCCTGCTGCCCTCAGTGAGGAGGTCATTGACCTCCTGAGGACGCTCATTGTTGGGCAGTCTACCCTTTTGAATGCCATCCAGGGTGTAGAAAGGGAGGTGCACCAGAGTAATGCATACCTGGAGGACATTCATTCGGGTCAGGCTGCCCATCAGTGATCGTTCAACGCTCTGGCCTCAGCACTGACGGCAGCCATTGTCCCTGTCTCCTGCCTCCCTCCTCCAACTTCCTCAACCCAGTCCCACTCCCCTGTACCTCTGCCTATCCCAGACACACCTACAGACCAGCCTGCATACACCTCAACACCCAAGGGAAGCTCATCCAGACATAAGCACCACACATCACACAAGCATTCACACAAGCAACATCCACATGCAGACATGCCAACAGCCACTGCCTCCTCTGTGTCCCCCTCCTCCTCGTCTCCCTCCTCCCTCCCTGTGACGTCTCCACTCACACTTGCATGCACAACATCTTCAGCCACCCCCACTACCATTTACACGTCCCCTGTGTCTTCTCCCAGTGTGTCTGTCACCCCCTCTTCCAAACCACACAAACGCAGGCAGCCACCCACCCAACAGCCATCCACCTCACGACAGCCTCCAGCACAAGCACCTGCACCCAAAGACACCAGACTTCACTCTCCTACAACCACATCCTCTTCCTCCACTCCCATACCCACTACAACTACCTGTCCCTGTCTTTCTAAATTGATTTTCCTTTCCAACCTTGACCTCTTTCCAACAACTGACCCACCCCCTCCATCTCATAAGACTCCAATCAGCACCTCAGCCACCACGAAACCTCGACCTACAAAGACAATAGTCCAAGGATTTTGGAGTCCACCACCTTCAAGGCCAGCTACTTCGGCTAGGAGTAAAGAGACGGCCAGCCCACTCCCTGAAAAAAAAGCCAAGAAAGCCAGTGCCCGGCGCGAGAGGCCAAAGACAGCAGGCTCCATAAGCACTACTCTGGCACCGTCAGGGAGTGGGGTGCCACCTGGCACACCGCCAAAGGGAGGAAAGAGCCACAGACTAGCAGGGAAGGGTGGCAAGGGCAGCACGCCCGACAAGTCCGGCAGCAGGCGAGCTGCCCAGGAGGGCCCCACCAGCCCCATTCCAGGTGTGCAGGAGGACACCCACGGGCCCGGGACGGCAGCACAGGAGGGCCCCGCAAGCGAGAAGACAGATGTGCACGAAGGGCCCGGCAGCCACATGTCAAGTGGCGAGTGAAATCCATGTAATGGCCGAATCTGGTGACCTGGACACACATGTCAAGCACCGCTGAACAGGGCCCTTCAAGCCAAGCACCGCTGAACAGGGCCCTTCAAGTCAAGCACCGCTGAACAGGGCCCTTCAAGCCAAGCACCGCTGAACAGGGCACCGCCGTCTCAAGAACCGCTGAACAGGGCCCTTCAAGTCAAGAACCGCTGAACAGGGCCCTTCAAGTCAAGAACCGCTGAACAGGGCACCGGCGTCTCAAGAACCGCTGAACAGGGCCCTTCAAGTCAAGCACCGCTGAACAGGGCCCTTCAAGTCAAGAACCGCTGAACAGGGCACCGCCGTCTCAAGAACCGCTGAACAGGGCCCTTCAAGTCAAGAACCGCTGAACAGGGCACCGCCGTCTCAAGAACCGCTGAACAGGGCCCTTCAAGTCAAGCACCGCTGAACAGGGCCCTTCAAGTCAAGAACCGCTGAACAGGGCACCGCCGTCTCAAAACCGCTGAACAGGGCCCTTCAAGTCAAGCACCGCTGAACAGGGCCCCTCAAGTCAAGCACCGCTGAACAGGGCCCTTCAAGTCAAGAACCGCTGAACAGGGCCCTTCAAGTCAAGAACCGCTGAACAGGGCCCTTCAACTCAAGCACCGCTGAACAGGGCCCTTCAAGTCAAGAACCGCTGAACAGGGCCCTTCAAGTCAAGAACCGCTGAACAGGGCACCGCCGTCTCAAGAACCTCTGAACAGGGCCCTTCAAGTCAAGCACCGCTGAACAGGGCCCTTCAAGTCAAGAACCGCTGAACAGGGCACCGCCATCTCAAGAACCGCTGAACAGGGCCCTTCAAGTCAAGCACCGCTGAACAGGGCTCTTCAAGTCAAGCACCGCTGAACAGGGCCCTTCAAGTCAAGAACCGCTGAACAGGGCCCTTCAAGTCAAGAACCGCTGAACAGGGCACCGCCGTCTCAAGAACCGCTGAACAGGGCCCTTCAAGTCAAGCACCGCTGAACAGGGCCCTTCAAGTCAAGAACCGCTGAACAGGGCACCACTGTCTCAAGAACCGCTGAACAGGGCCCTTCAAGTCAAGCACTGCTGAACAGGGCCCTTCAAGTCAAGAACCGCTGAACAGGGCCCTTCATCTCAAGCACCGCTCTGCTGGGCCCTTCATCTCAAGCACCGCTCCGCTGGGCACCGCAGTCTCTGCACCGCTCCGCTGGGCCCTTCATCTCAAGCACCGCTCCGCTGGGCACCGCCGTCTCAAGCACCGCTGGCCCATTGGCATAAGGGGCAGGCCCGCATCTGTGTCGGGCAGGGCTGCACAAAGCACTCTGGGCACCATGCCTCCTCCAGAACCAGTGGAGTCTGTAATCCACTTGTGAGACTGTGCCTTTGCACTCCCCAGGATGGCACAGTGGCCAACCCACCCACTGTAGAGACTCGTGAGACTGTGGCTTTGCACTCCCCAGGATGGCACAGTGGGCGATCCACCCACTGTAGAGACTCGTGAGACTGTGGCTTTGCACTCCCCAGGATGGCACAGTGGGCAATCCACCCACTGTAGAGACTCGTGAGACTGTGGCTTTGCACTCCCCAGGATGGCACAGTGGGCAATCCACCCAATGTAGAGACTTGTGAGACTGTGGCTTTGCACTCCCCCGGATTGAACAGTGGCCATGGAGGCCCCTCGTGGATCTGGCTGAGGTGCCCCCCCTCCCTTCCCCCTGAGGTGCCTGTAGTTTTGCTATCTGATGCCCCTGCAGTGTTCTCTCCATTGGAGTCGGGTATCCTGTGTGGGCTTTGCCCATGTCTTTAGGCCCATTGGCCCACGAACAATGGCTGATACCCAATTTGGACAGGACAATTTACATATGTATATATAGTTATAGATGTTTGATATTTTTTTTTACTTAGCCGTACAATATACTGCAAATTTCATGATCATTTTATTTTGTCTTTGCATTCTTCCGGGGGGTTTGGGGGTGTCACTCTGAGTTGTTGCTCTGCATTGATGTGTATGTAGTTGAGGGTGAGGGTGTCGCGTATGTGTGTCCCCGTCATTTTTTGCCTCCCCCCTCCCCTGTGTCGTAGGTGCAGTACTCACCGTTGTCTTCTGCGCCGGCGTTCGTGCTCCTGGTAGAGGAGCAGGAAGACAATAGCTGGTAGGATGTGTAGTTCGGGTTCCATGCTGTCCAGATTCCTCGTGGAGTGTGTAGAGGTGAGCGTTTTCCGTTCGTAATGGCTGTTTCCGCTGTGTTTTTATCGGCGTGGCTACCGCCCCGGAAAAGGTGGCGGATTGGTGGGTTGTGATAGGGTGGGCGGTACATTGTCTCCCGCCTGTCTGTTGGCGGTGACCGCCGCGCTGTTTGTTTGTCCCGCCGTGACGGTCGGAGTGTTAAAGTGGCGGTCTCTGTTGGCGGTTTCCGCCAGGGTCAGAATTCCATTTTTTTTACCGCCTGCCTGTTGGCGGGTTGGCCGCTGCTTTAACACCGACCCCCAGGGTTGGAATGACTCCCTTAGTGTTTTCAGCTGCTGCAAGAGGGTGTTGGGCATCGTTTCACCAGCCGTGATGTGTTAATCTCCCAGCCGTGATGCAGGTGAAGTGTCGATTTTAGCTACGAAGCTGGTGGAGTGATGTTTATCAGCCGCATTGAAGATGGTGCATCAAACATTTCCCTGCATTGCGACCTGCCTGTGGATTTCCAGCTCTTGTCTGGCAACTTCACCTTTCAAGGGCCCAGGGACTGGATAGGGTGCCACTTGGCAGGGCAGGAGTCTCAGCAGAGAGTCCAGATGTTAGCAGAGGGAGTCTTTGACGGCCCTGAGAATTCAACACAGGAGGAAAGCTCAAATCAAGCCCTTGGAGATTCTTCACAAGCAGGTGTAGTGTAGCCATTTTTAATGTAGCTTTATGTGCGTTAGCTTAAAGTATTAGGCCTCTGTGCACTTTGCCCTAGATGCATTTTATTTAGCCTCGCACTGTTATTTTACAATAACCAGTTTCACTGTCTTGTTTTATTTCCTTCTATCACACTGTTTAGCTTACTTCAGCACTGTGTTCTCAAACAATACATTCTTGCTTGCTCTGTTTTTCAGCCAAGGATATAGTCTGGTACATTGCCAATAGACGTGGTAGAAGTTTAGTCTTTATGGTTTGTAGACAGTACACATCCTTACGTAAGGTAGAACACCGGGGTGTTAGTTATTAAAACACTTTCCAGCCCCGGTACACGTAAGAGTGAGATTCCGACCAGGAACCCACAACTAGATGCTGACTGCCCTGTTGCAGATGATGATCCAGATCACTGGCCTTTGCTCAGGTATGAGGGTTGATGTCCTCCCGGGGAAACCAGAAAGGCAGGCTTAGAGCTTCACATGTGTGCTCAAAATATAACTTAGAGAGAACATAATTTAGTTACAATATGATAGCCTTATTTTTATGTTTTACTCTCCTCGTTACTATTTCCATCTTACTGTGTTGTATGGTTCTGGTTATTGCGGCTCAGGCATTGTTATCTAAAATGCAGTTGTTTTATTAAACCAATCTTTAAAATTCAAACTGCCTTTGTCATTTATATATGAGACCGCACTTTGTACGAGAGAACTGGTTGTGACCTGAGTGACCACGACTTCCCTGGGAAACACTAAGATGTCATGCGCTCGGCTTCCCAATTGTCTCTTCCTTTTGGGAGAGATGAGGCACTGCTAGTTAGCCGGAGCATAACCCGGATTTGGGGTGATAAGGGTCCTTCACTGTGGGTCAGACTTAGTCCTCCACACTGCGAACGATCCTGCCGCCCAAAAATCCAGTAGTCTCATTAGGATAATGAGAGCCTATGCGACACAGGAATGCACAACAAAGTCCAGTCTTTGTCCCTTTTCACAGGCAGAAGCAGCAACAGCTGGATAGCCCAGCAAAGCACAGGCACAGGCAGGGCAGCACTTCTCCTCAGTTCTTTAGCTCTTCTCCTTGGCAGAGGTTCCTCTTGGTTCCAGAAGTCATCTAATTTTCAGTGGTTGTGGGTCCAATACTTATACCCTTTTCTGTCTTTGATGTAGGCATACTTCATAGGAAAGTCTCTGTTGTTCACAAGATCCTGCCTTGCGCAGTCCAGGCCCCAGACATGCACCAAGGGGTTGGAGACTGCATTGTGAGACGGCATGCACAGCCCACTCAGGTGTGAGTGACCATACCTCCCTCCACTCTAGCACAGATGGCTCATCAGGATATGCAGGCTACACCGCAGATCCCTTTGTCTCACTCCCTAAAGGGGATTCACAAACAGTCCAACTGTCAAACTGACCCAGACAGGCAATCCACAAACAATTTAAAAAACAACTTCACTAAAAGATGTATTTTTAAATTGTGAGTTCAGAGTCTCCAAACTCCATTTTTCTATCTGCTCTCAAAGGGAATCTGCACTTTAATAATATTTAAAGGAAGCCCCCATATTAACCTATGGGAGAGATAGGCCTTGCAACAGTGAGGCCTGAATTTTGCAGTATTTCACTGTTAGGACATGTAACACACATCAGTACATGTCCCACCTTTAACATACACTGCACCCTGCCCATGGGGCTACCTAGGGTCTACATTAGGGGTGCCTTACATGTATGAAAAGGGAAGGTTTAGGCCTGGCAAGTGGGTACACTTACCAAGTTCAATTGGTATTTTAAAACTGCACATAGACAGACACTGCAGTGGAAGGTTTGAACCATGTTTACAGGGCTACTCATGAGGGCAGCACAACCAGTGCTGCAGGCCCACTAGTAGATTAGATTTACAGGCCCTGGGCATCGCTAGTGCACTTTATTAGGGACTTACTAGTAAATCAAATATTCCAATCATGGAAAACCCTATCACCAGTACAATTTACACAAAGAGCATATGCACTTTAGCACTGGTTAGCAGTGGTAAAGTGCCCAGAGTTCTAAAGCAAGCAAAAACTGGTCAGAAAAAATAGGAGAAAGGAAGTAAACGTTTAGGGATGACCCTGCAAAAAGGGCCATTTCCAACACAACCCCCACCAGCCTAAAGTCAGGGGAGACCAATCAATACCTTGATGGACTTCCCTGATTGGGGCAATAGAACAGAGACCCAGGCCCAAAGCAGCAGGGGCATGTTCAAGTTCTACGCCTTCGTGACTCCAGTTGGATCCCTCTATCCATACTCTCAGGGCTCACTAAGCTAACCCATGGGGATCCCTTCTCATCACCTGTAGCTACCATCTGTGCAGCACCTAACCTTACTTTGTAACCAGGGGGCAGACAGTTCCACCATGGCCAACACAGTGGTGTGGCCCACTCCACCCTGGGGTGTGACTCCTGTCACCCCTCAGGGGCAAATCTGTCCACCAGGACAGCAAGCCACAGAGGCCACTGGCAATTGTTAGGGATGAGAGCCAGGCCCCAGGCCTTTCAAGGCTCTCCAACCACTGTGACTTTGGAGAGTAGGGGGCAGTAGCCCAGGTGCCTGGCACTGTTTCACCACTCTCCCTCCACCAGGTCAGGGATGACAGCCTGACACTGGTTCTCCCCCCTGGGGCTCTGTACTCTCCCCTAGGAGAGGTACCACCAGGTTGCAGAATTGTTAGGCTGCTTGTAGAAAGCAGTCCTGGACAATTCTCCCACCAGTGCAGGGATGGTAACCTGCAAATGGTCTTCCAACCTGGGGTCTGTGACCTCAGGTTGGACCAGGGTCAGTGGTGATGGTTCCCTCCCCCTACCTTTCCTTCTGGGGTCCTCACCACACCCCCAGAATCCAACATGAAAGGGGCACTGTTAGCAGTAGCCCCTCCCTCCAGGTCAGGGGGGGCACCCTGAACCTCACCCTTCAACCCAGGGACTGAACCCTTGGATTAAAGTGGAGTCAAGGGTGAGTCTCTCCCTCCCCTGCTCCTACTCCCAGGGTTCTGCACCCCTTCCACCATGGAGAGCACCCCTAGAAGTCACACTGATTGGGTAAGCGGACCCTCCCATCATGTCAGGGTTTACCCCCTGCACCTGACCCTCCAGCCTAGGGTCTGTACACTCAGACTGGACCATTGCCTGGCAATCCAGGACTACCTGGGGAGCACATTTACCCCCATCAGGTCAGAGCTTACCCCCTGAACTTGACTATCCAACCCAGAGTAACCACCCTCAGGCTAGACCACTGCCTGGCAAGCTAGGACTTCCTGGGGGACACACCTTCCCTAAGGGCTACAATTGAGTTTGGCTGGCCCTGGTCCTCTGACCTCTGTCCACCTGACAGAGCCTGGTTTCCCCAGCTCAAAAATGGTATCACCAAGGTCATTCCTGGGGGGCTCTGACATCAGAGATAACCCCTGACCCTCCAGGTTTTCCACTGGGGCCAGCAACCTCCTCTCAACCTTCTGTCTGGACTTCTGCACCCCCTCACTAGCAATGGTACTGCCAGACACCACAACTGGTGGTATGTTGGCTACGCCCGCCCCCCCAAGTTCTCCGGACAGTATGGGGTCTCCCTCAGCAGCTGGCCCTATGGTACAGGCTAGGATCTCTTCCTGGGATTCACTCATGGAACCTTCCACGACCTGGGACTGGAAGCCGGGCACTCTGGGACTCAGCCCACCCCCATTCCCTCTCCTCTAAGACTGGACATGGGATCCCTCACCCATCCCACTACACTAGGAATTACCTGGGACACTGTAATCCTTTCTGTTGGACCTGGCTTTTTGACAGGGTCATCCCCAAACTTTTTGCCTCCTTCCTCCTATTTTGTCTGACCTGTTGTTGTTGGCTTTTGAACTCTGAGCACTTTACCACTGCTAACCAGTGCTATGCTCTCTGCGTCCTTGTGTCTGCTGTGATGTCCTCACGCGCCCATCCAAATCGGGGTAGGCCACCGCCAGGATCCGGGACATCAGGGGGGTCAAAGTACGACTGGCACCCCTCCTACGTTGGGAGACCATCCCCAGCAGAGCCTCCGCGGTCTTCCTGCTCCCGCGGCGGATGTCCTCCCACCTCTTCCGGCAGTGGGTGCCCCATCTGTTGTGGACCCCCAGGGTCCGGACGTCCTTGGCGATGGCACGCCAAATGTCAATTTTCTGATGGGCGCTGACCTATGTGACATGTACAGGGGGAGAAAATAAAAAATCATCACCTTCTGCATGCTCGATGTGAGTGGCCCCCCATCCCCACCCTTGCCATGTGGCACATGCTCTCATCTGTCGTTTGATGCATGCCTCATTCGCTCCCCTCCCCACCATCTTTCATTCACCCCACTCAACCCAGGCATTGGCCACAAAGCATGGTCCCAGTGTACTTACCTGTTGGTCTGGAGGACCGTAGAGTAGCGCATACTGGGGGAGGACCCCATCCACGAGTTTCTCCAATTCTTCAGAAGTGAAGGCAGGGGCCCTTTCCCCAGTCGCAGCAGCCATTGTCTCTTCCAGACCGGGGTCACAGCAGCACTTGCAGTATAGGTCCTCTCCTGTGGATGATCAGGTATCGAGTGATTAAGCAGATAGAAAATGGCGGTCACGCCCGCGGCGGTGCGTACCGCGGCGGGGCGTACCGCGACCGCCGGCGCACATCGTCATTGGCTCCTGAAACCCATAGGGTTCAATGTTAACCAATGCGGCTTTGTGCTGCGGTCTTCGACCGCCTACCGCCACGGTGTGCCACGCCAGCGCATTGACCTCACATCCCACTGTCGCACTTCACAGGTCAGGCAGCCGCCATTTCAAGGGCCCCCATATCTTAATTTCTACTGCGTCACACATGCCTAGGCCTTGCATCAACACTCATACAAGCCATTCAATGCATTGAGAATCGTGTACTGTGCAAGCTGTGGGAACGTACCTGTGGGTTGATTGACTCTGTGCTCCATGTTGTCCTTCCTAGGCACCGTCCGCTGGGACTTGCGAGGAGATGGAGGAATCTTCCCATGTACAGACCGCTGGTGGACCTGTCGACAATCGAAGAAAGACATGTCATACTGACATACAGGCTTGACAGAGCCACTATACAGGAACTGTGTGCCCAGCTGGAGCCAGACCTGATGTCACCCATCCGCCAACCCACAGGGATCCCCCCTCTAGTGCAGGTTCTGTCAGTACTCCATTTTTTGGCAAGTGGGTCATTTCAAACAACAGTGGCCATTTCATCAGGGATGTCTCAGCCTATGTTTTCCAAGGTGTTGTCCAGAGTGTTGTCTGCCCTGCTGAAATACATGTGGAGCTACATTGTTTTCCCTGAGGTGGGCGATTTGGCTACAGTGAAGGGTGATTTATATGCCCTTGGACATATCCCCAACATCATTGGTGCCATTGATGGGACCCATGTGGCTTTGGTTCCCCCCAGTGAAAGTGAGCAGGTGTACAGGAACAGAAAAAGTTATCATTCGATGAATGTCCAGGTGGTCTGTTTGGCTGACCAGTACATCTCCCATGTAAATGTCAAGTTCCCTGGGTCAGTGCATGACGCGTACATCATGCGAAATAGCAGCATCCCTTACGTGATGGAACTACTTCAGAGACACCGTGTGTGGCTAATTGGTGACTCTGGTTACCCCAACCTGTCATGGCTACTGATCCCAGTGAGGAATCCCAGGACAAGGGCAGAGGAACGGTACAATGAGGCCCATGGGCGTACTAGGAGGGTGATCGAGCGGACCTTCGGCCTCCTGAAGGCCAGGTTTAGGTGCCTCCATATGACAGGTGGATCCCTAATGTACTCACCAAAGAAGGTGTGCCATATCATCGTGGCCTGCTGTATGCTTCACAACCTGGCTTTGCGACGCCAGGTGCCTTTCCTGCAGGAGGATGGTCCAGATGGTGGTGTTGTGGCAGCTGTGGAGCCTGCGGAGAGTGAAGAGGAGGAAGACGAAGAGGACGACACAGACAACAGGGACACAGTAATACAGCAGTATTTTCAATGACATACAGGTAAGAATCAACATCGGCATTTTACATTTACTTAAAGTCTCCTGCCTCTCTACTGTCTGAGTTTCCCCCCAGTGTATGTTAACTGAGTTGTGACTTTCCCTTCCAATTTCAGAGATGTGGGCCCCACTCCGTGACCTCTGCTTTGTTTCCCCATGGACTACAGCTGTGTGACAGTGGTATGTTGTCATCACAATGTAACTGGACATTTTGGCACGGTTCTGTGTAATACATTTGTTCAAAAATACAGGCAGACTCCAGATTATTTTTGTGCAATAAGTGTGTTTATTAAAGTGCTCAATTTTGGGTAATGGTTGCAATTCGGTGATGGGTGATGGTGGAGGAATGTCCATGGCAGAGTCCAGATTTTCAGTCTCACAGGTGCATTGTCCATATGCCTGTGGAAGGTGGAGCAGGGGCAGTTTAAGGTTGGACAGGGTGACAATGTGGGACAGTGGGATGACAATCAGGGGGTATCCTTTCCTGGCGGGGGTCTTGGCATCTTACTCTGTCTTCTTCCTAGATCTCAGGCCCCACTTGCGGGGTGGTTCTCCTTCTGAAGGGGGTGGGGTTCTGGTGGCCTGTTGTTCTTGTGTCGGGGCCTCCTGTCCACTAGCGCTGGCGGAGGTGGTAGCCTGTTCTTGGTCCATGCTAGTGACAGGGGCCCTTTGTGGTGCCACATGGTCCCGCAATGTGCTGACAATCTGATTGAGAGCCACAACGATGGTGCCCATTGCGGAACTGATGTTTCTGAGTTCTTCCCTGAACCCCATAAACTGTTCCTCCTGCAGTACCTGGATCTCCTGGAACCTGGTCAGGACCGTCGCCATCGTCTCCTGGGAGTGGTGGTATTCTCCCATGATGGAGGATAGGGCCTCGTGGAGAGTGGGTTCCCTGGGCCTGTCCCCCCCCTGTCGCACAGTAGCCCTCCCAGTTCCCCTGTTTCCCTGGGCCTCTGTCCCCTGGACCGTGTGCCCACTACCACTGCCCCCAGGTCCCTGTTGTTGTTGGGGTGGTGGGATAACCTGGGTGTCCTGTAGTGGTGGACACACCGCTGCTTGACGTGTCCTGGAGACAGAGGCATGGGCCAGCTGGGTGGGTGCTGTGCTGGTGTTCCCAGAGGGGGGTAGGTCTGCTGTGGCCTGTGGCTGTCTGAGGGGAACCGACTGTCCCGAGGTCCCCGATTGGCCGGGCTGGTCATCTGGGTCCAGGGAGACAGAGCTGCTGTCATCACTGTGGGCCTCTTCTGGGGTGGAATGGACATTTCTGGACCCTCCTGGGCGGTGTCTTGGCGTTCGGGTCCTGCAGGGGTATAAGAGTATGGTATTGCTTCTGTGTGTGCCATAGCGTGCAATGGGTGGCTGCCCGTGTACCCCAGTGCTGGCATTCCCTTGTGGGGGCTGTTGTGACGGTGGTTTGGGGGGGATGGGTATGTGCAGTGGGCATGCTTAGGTGATGGGTGTCCATGGTTTGTGGTCGCATGCAGGGCTTGGTGTTGGGATGGGTGGGTTGTGATGGTGAGACATTAGCAAGGAGGATGTGTGATGGTGGTGCGGGGGAGGGTGGGGGTATGATTTTGCATGCCGGTGGGTGGGGGGCATGAAGTAGTTGAGATTAGACTTACCAGAGTCCATTCCTCCACCTACTCCTACGAGGCCCTCAGGATGCAGGATCGCCAAGACCTGTACCTCCCATGTTGTAAATTCTGGGGGTTGAGGTGGGGGTCCACCGCCAGTCTTCTGCACTGCGATGTTGTGTCTGGATACCATGGAACGCTCCTTCCCCCGTAGGTTGTTCCACCGCTTCCTGATGTCGTCCCGATTTCGTGGGTGCTGACCCACAGCGTTGACCCTGTCCACTATTCTTTGCCATAGCTCTATCTTCCTGGCAATGGTGGTGTTCTGCACCTGTGTCCCGAAGAGCTGGGGCTCTACCCAAACTATTTCCTCCACCATGACCCTGAGTTCAGCGTCTGAAAACCTGGGGTGTCTTTGGGGTGCCATGGGGTGGTGTGGATGAGGTGTGGGGTGGTGTTTGTGGTGATGAGTGTGGTGAGTGTGGTGGTGTGTGGTGTTTTGAGCGTGGATGTTGTGTGAGTGATGGTGTTATGTGCCTGTGAATGCTCTGTACTAGCTGGTGGTGTCTCTCTCTGGCCTTAGTCAATAAATGGTGGTCGTAGGGGTTTGTGGGTGATGTGGGTGTGTGTTTTATATTGTGTTGGGTGTGTGGGAGTGGTGTTTGTATGTGTATCAGGTGTGTGTATTTCAAAATGTCCAATGTGGCAATGTTTTGGAGCTGTGTGTGTATTTTGACCACGGCGGTGTGTACCGCCAATGGAATACCGCGGTTGAAAGACCGCCGCGTGGATTCGTGGGTCGGAATGGAATGGGCGTATTTCTGTTGGCGTGACGGTGGAGGTTTGGTCATCGCCAGTTTTTCGCTGGCTGTTGGTGTGGCGGACTTTTGTGGATGTTGGGTTTTTGGCGGTTTGCCTGTTGCGGGTCAGAATGACCATGGCGGTTTCCCGCGGCCGCGGTGGTGTTATGGCGGTCTTCTGACCGGCGGTAAGAGCCTTTTACCGCCGAGGTCAGAATGACCCCCTAAGTTTGCAATGTGACAGCAGGAATATGTCGTATACACACCTCTTTGTGACTGCTGTGTTCCCATTAAGTGCCCACCAAGGTCCAGGTATGTCAGCTCCAGAATTTGGGTTATTAGGGGCTTCATGTTCTGTCCAGCACTCTGTCCGCAATGGGAGGACAGCCGCAGCAGGACCTCTATGATCTTCTGGGCCCAGCGTCTCAGGTCCTCCTATCTCTTGCGACAATGGGTGCTCTGCCAGCTGTCTAACCCCAAGGTCTGAGCCTTCAGAGCGATGGCTCTCCATATCTCCTTCTTCTGATGAGTGTTTACCTGTATGGATGCAAGAGACAAATCAAGCAATTACAATGACAAGTTTTTGCTCAAACGGTTATGTCACACACATCAGAAACATGAAGAAATAAATGGCCAATACATCGCAATTGTAAAACACGAGGCAATAAGTACAGGGACATGACTACACACTTTTGTATCCATCTGCAGACTAACCCACTACCCCGCTGCTGGCCTACCATGACTAAGCAAGTCTACTCACATCAACTACCCTATGCTCCAGAAAAATGTACTGTGATGTGAGTCACAATGAAACACTACACACCCACATGGCTTCTGAAAGTTAAACTCCTTAGGTCTGACTGGACCCACACATTTACACTCTGCAAGATTGACTCACTGCATAGTGTCCCTACGTGCAATTTCTATAGTACAGACTTCACCCTTATACTTGAGTGAAAATGAAGGGGCACGCATGGTAGGTACAGAAAGTGTTTTCCCTGTGCATGTGTGGACATGTGGCCTACCAAATGCAGACCTATGCCACTTCAGGGGGGTTGCTGTGGTATGTTCATGTACCACTGAACACTCCTTTGGACATATGTGTCTAAACTGTAGAGATGACAACCAACATACAAAGGTATGCCTTGTCTGACTTCTGCTATGCAACCAAGCTACATGCCTTGGCCTGCAAGGAATCTGAACACTGTCTGCACAGTGGGACTGCCATTTGTGCAATAAGCCTACACAGGACAAATATAACTTCTGAAGAGGTGAGAACAGAGCTGTGGGAGTAAGGGACCTGTCCAAAGAGACATATTCACAATGATGCATAATGCATATATGGACTCGTTTTGGTATGTACCCATGTACCCATTCCGATCTAGTCAATGGACTGAGCATTCAGAGCAAGTGTTGCAACTAGAGCCTCATATTGCCCACATGACAGGATCTGCTGGTGTACAGGGAGTAGGCACAGTGACTGAGTTGCATAGCCACAGTGACTCTCCCACAGCCTGACCGATGTTCCATACTGGTAGATACATTTGACAGGCCCTGGTCTCTGTAGACTGAACATATAGAACCTACCTGTCTCTCACATTTCCATCACTTTCATGCATGACAGTACATCATGTGGCCATCATCACTGCGGCTTGTGGTTTGTGTGGCAACCTTAAGGGCAGAGTGAGTCATGATGTGCCTTACAGATAACAGTTTGTCAAGGCCAGGTGTGGGTTGAAAGATCTGTGGCACTATACACTTTACTTACAAGATCCCTAAATGACTCAGACAAGATGTTACACAGCTTATGCTGTCATGCACATGCATAATGTCTATTATTTACAACCATTATAAAAAAAGAAATGTCTTTATATGGGTGCAAAGTCTCCTTGCCTATCTATGTGTATCCAATATAACAAGGATCTACGACCTCAAAAAACATCACACAACACAATGTTAATGATCACAACATATAGTACTGGTCAGCAATACCTGCACTATGTGCATCCCATTGATGCCACACAGACTGCAACCACAGGCACACAAGACGTCTAACTGACACACAGGGGCACATTGTAGCCCGTGAGAAGAGAAAGGATGGTGCTGACCAGAGTCAATTGGGCACATGAGGTACTGACATGCTCCTCTGATGAGCCACAGAGCTGTCCATACAGGGGAAGGACTTCATTCACAAGCCTCTCCAGCTCCTCTGGAGAGCCTACAGGGGCCCTATCATCTGCTGGACATGGCATGATTGCTATCAGAGGCAGCATACAGCAGCTCAAGTAGTGGAGGTGTTGCTAGCAGCAGTGTCAGGAGTCAAGTGACTGATTTTCCACAACATGGCAGTCAGTTCCACCACATACACGGTCATCACCTCTGATGGTGTAGGAAAGTAGCCTCTTTCTAGCATGGTTACCCCCACTTTTGTCCTGTTTGTGAGTGTGTCAGTGTGTTTTTACTGTGTCACTGGGATCCTGCTAGCCAGGACCCCAGTGCTCATAGATAAAAACCTATATGTCAATGTGTTTTGCCTGTCTCACTGGGATCCTGCTAGCCAGGACCCCAGTGCTCATAGTGTGTGGCCTAATGTGTATGTCTGTGTAGAGCCTAACTGTGTCACTGATGCTCTGCTAACCAGAACCTCAGTGCGTATACTCTCTCTGCTTTTAAATTTGTCACTGTAGGCCAGTGACTTCATTTACCAATTTCAGTTGGCATACTGGACCCCCCCTTAAAAGTCCCTAGTATATGGTACCTAGGTACCCAGGGCATTGGGGTTCCAGGAGATCCATATTGGCTGCAGCATTTCATTTACAACCCATAGGGAGCTCAGACAAGCACTTACACAAGACTTCCAGTGCAGCCTGAGTGAAATAGTGCACACACTATTTCACAGCCATTTTCACTGCACTTAAGTAACTTATAAGTCACCTATTTGTCTAACCTTCAATTGCTTCAGGTTCGGTGCAAAGTTACTAAGTGTGAGGGCACCCTTGCACTAGCAAAGGTGCCCCCACATAGTTCAGGGCCATTTTCCCAGAATTTGTGAGTGCAGGGACGCCATTACACACGTGCACTACATATATGTCAATACCTATATCTAGCTTCACAATAGTAACTCAGAATATGGCCATGCAACATGTCTAAGATCATGGAATTGTCCCCCCATTCCAAATATGTTATTGGGGAGCCAATTTCATGCATTCTGGGGGCTTCACCATGGACCCCCAGTACTGCCAAACCACCTCACAGACAGGGTTCTGCCCTCCTGGGGTCTGGGCAGCCCAGTCCCAGGAAGGCAGAACAAAGCATTTCCTCTGTGAGCAGGGTGTTACACCCTCTCCCTTTGGCAATAGGTGTTACAAGCTGGGGATAGGTAGCCTCCCCCAGCCTCTGGAAATGTTTTGAAGGGCACAGATTGTGCCCTTGCATAAACCAGTCTACACCGGTTCAGGTACCCTTACTCATCCTTCTCTGTCAGGAAACTGGACAAAGGAAAGGGAAGCGACCACTCCCCTGTCCATCACCACCCCTGGGGTGGTGCCCAGAGCTCCTCCAGTGTGTCCCAGACTTCAGCCATCTTGCTTTGCAAGTTGTGAGGGCACTCTGGAGGATTCTGAGTGGCCAGTGCCAGCAGATGACGTCAGAGACCCCTCCTGATAGATCCATACCTGATAAGGCATCCAATTCCCATCGCAGGACTATTTAGGGTCCCTCCTTTGGGTTCTCTTCAGATTCTGCTTGCAAGTTTCCTTCCGGAATCGTCTGCAACAACTTCAGCATCCTCTGACCTCGGATCAACCGCAGCTTGCTCCAGGAAACGCTGTAACTGCAACAATGTGCCTACAAGAGACATTTTTCTTCAGCAACCTCAGTTCCAAGTCAGCACCTTCAACAGTTTCCTTGGTGTGCATACTCTGGGGACTCCCCATCTTCATCCTGCACCAGAAGGACCGAAGACATCTCCTGTGGAGTGACAGAGTGCAAAAACGATGACTGGTACCCTGGAACTCCTCTCACGTCAATGAGCATGGTCCTAAGGACACAGAGGGTGGAAATTATTGTCATACACTGTCCTGAGGTCTGGCTGACACAATTTGGAGGAGGTAAGACCTTGCCTTCCCGAGAACGATGGTACCCCTGTGTTTTGTGTCTTCTTCGCCTCCTGAGGTTCCTATGTCCTCTTTGCAAAATTCCTTAATGCACAGCCTGTTCCAGTTCCCCAGCACTCCACCCTGTGACGCTCAACTTGCTGAGTTGTTCTCCGGCGGTGTGGGACCTTCTTTTGTTGTGCTGCATCAACTGCATTTTGTATCTCTTTTGAACCCATATCCTACAGCTTATGGGGCTGCTAGCTGGTGTCCTGAGGGCTCTCTAAAGTGCTGAGAGCACCCTCTTCCTCCTCACACAGAGTTGAGGCCCCCACGTCCCTCCGGGGTCCATCCAGTGCTATTTTGATGAAAAATGCTCTTTTGCCATAGCCAAGGCTTGTTGGCACCTTCTAACACAAAATCTCAGCTGCAACAATCTTCATACCGTGTGACATCTTTTGCATCATGCAGGAACTCACTGGATGATGGTTTTTTTGGCAGTCAGAAAATACAGTCTCAATTTGAGGGGCAATTGTGTAGCAGATAGTTGGGTTTTGCCTAAATCCATGTTGTGGACACATGTGTTGACAACCATAGGGAAACATGTGACCGTTGTGTATTTGTTAGCAGGGATGTGTAGTGTGTGTGTCATGTCTATCCATTCAGAAATGCTTTGTCACATGCAATTGTTGGCAAGCATCATGTATGTTGCTGTGGACGCACTGACTAATGTTACAAATCATGTCTTGTCACACATAGGTACCCTGGGAGAGGGAGAATGCGAAACCTCCTGTCTACCGTCCACTGCCAGCTCTTCAGACCATGGAGGAATGCCACATCATCTAGTTGTACTGCCTGAATAGGCAAATAATAGTGGACTTATGCCATCAGTTGGAGCCAGATCTGATGCCAGCTAACAGTAACCAATTGTACAAGTCATGTTAGTATTGCACTTCCTGGCCACAGGGTCCTTCCAACATACAGTGACCCTATCTGATGGTATGTCCCGATCTATGTTTAGTCAGGTGCCGAAGGATTTCCTTTCAACAATGTTGAAGCTCATTGAAAGCTATATCAGGTTCCCAAATGTGAAGTTTGAGTTTTATGTTTTTTCCCACCTTCCACATGTGGTGGGGGCCATTGATGGCACACATGTTAGCTTGGTGCCACTGAAGGCCACTGTGCAAGTCTATCACAACAGAAAGAACTTCCATTCCATCAATGTGCAAGTTGTCGGAACTCTACATCTCAAATCTGTGTGACTGTTATCCTGGATCATCCCATGATTCCTTCATAATGCAGAACAGTAACATACACCAGCTGATGTCACAACTGCACCCAGAGAGGGCCTGGCTGGTTGGTAAGTCATGTCTGTCCTTATTATGTGTGAGCAATGTCAAGTGCTACAACCATGAAGTGAGTGATTTATTGTTGCACTTATGTCCTATTCCTTAACAAAAGACTCAGCTTATCCAAATTGTCCATGGTTGTTGATGCTGCTGAGAAATTCAATTACGCCAGGGTAAGTCCGCTTCAATGAGGCTCATGGAAGAACACGATTGGCAGTAGAGCGGGCTTTTGGGCTCTTGAAGGCCACATTTCGTTGTCTGGACAGGACTGGTGGAGCCCTCCATTACTCACCTGGGAAAGTGTGTGAGACCACTGTGGCATACTGCATGCACCACAACATTGCCATTTGGAGGAATATCCTGTACATTCCAGAGGAGGGCGAGCCTGCAGTGCCACGGGTGAGAATCCAGAAATGCCAACTGAGGATGACAGTGATCAAGAGGAAGGAGCTGACTTGCAAAGAGATCTCATCCACGGCTTCCTCTCATGATTGCAAGTATGTCATTTGATGCCATAACTGTGACTGCACAATGAACTTTAGTTGTGAGAATATGTGGAGTTGAGTGTTTTAGATACAGCTAGGGACCTGATACTTTGCAATAATCAACCAAAGTCTGCTAAATAAAATACATTATGACACATCCCACCTTGATGATGTGTGTTTGTTTGTGTCAGTTTCCCTGCAATGTACTTTGTTTTCCAGATGCTTGCTATGTGATGTCTGGCATATATATGGTTTCAAGCCTATACTCCTTGTTTTGTTCATTTTACAGGTTCCTTTACCTTGACATATTCATATGGGCATTTCAGAGCTGTGACATTGGCAGTTATGCGATGCTGTTCTGACATACAAAGTTGACATGGATTGTTCCAGGTAATGTATGTCACAGAGTTTGGTTGTATGAGGCCTGTGTCAATACACCTTGCACAGAGTTTGAGTGGAAGGTCAGAGGTGCCCATTAGGCTTGCTTTGTGTTCTCTGGCAGGCCGGATGCATCATGTGTGTCATCATGAGATTCTAAAATATGTAGTCCTAACGTATGACCAAGTCATTTTTCCTTCACATTGGCTAAATACTCTTTTTGTATGACCTGTATGTAGCTGTAGATGTGTTTCATCATTGTAGGTCCAGTGTCTGTGCCACATCACTGATATATGTTTGTATTATACCACCAGATGCATGGGCATTGGATTATGATGGTCCTGTGATCTGGGACTGTTGTACTGCCATTTGACTGTATCTTGGATTATGCGACGTTGAATTACTTTGGTGTGGTATCTGATAAGGCCAAGCTGATGACATCAACCACATCATTGTTTGCCTATTCTACAGAACAATATCTGACAATTCCCTTTCTTCCATAGTCTGTACCTGTCAGTATGTTTATTTACTCAGTATGACTCAATCATTCATGATTTCCAGTAGTTCAGACATATTGACAGCCTATGTACTGAACACTGCAATAAAATTTTCAGTCTCTTGTATGTATGTGTTTGTGTCGGATGGTTGTAATCCTGAGCTGGACATTGTGTACATGCACCATATCCCATCTTGAACAAGTATCTTAGATCTTCATTGAATGGTTCACCCTGCATGACATATCTATATGGCTGAATATGAAATCAAAATCAGCAGACAATGAGTCAGTGAAGACTGATTTCATTGACCCATAACTCAAAACAAAATCAATTGTGAAGGGGTCAGTCAGGGTAAATTTAATCTTTGGAGTAGATTTCACAATGTTTAGAGTCCAGAGTGCTCATCCCATTGGAAATGGTAGGTGGTTCAGGGTCAGTCCAGAGTAAATGTGTAACACCCGAAGGAGGGCCTTAAAGAAGAGGGTTATTACTGGCAGTGGTGGTTGTCTTGCCATCCGCCGCTCCTGGTTTCTTTGCTAGACGTCCCCGGCTGTGTGTGGTGGGGTCTACTGCTACAGAGGCAGGGGCTTCTGGGCTTGGTGTTTGGAGTTACAGAAACCGGGCCTAATGGGATTTGCAGTCAGGTAACTCCCTCTACTACACACAATTGACGAATGGTATCCCCCATATTAGTAAACTTCATTTGTGATTTCACTTACACATGTATTGGGGCAAGTGACCACTGGGCTGATGGTTGGAGTCACAGAAACAGGGCCTGCTGGGAATTGCAGTCAGGTCACTCTAGCTACAACACATACTTGACAAATGTTATCCCTCCAGGTGAGTAAACTTCATTTGTGAATTCACTTACAAATGTATTGGGATAAGTCAACACTAGGCTGATGGTTAGAGTTACAGAAACAGGGCCTGTTGGGAGTTGCTGTCAGGTCACTCTCTCTACTTGACATTTGAAAAGGCAGTCACCACTGACATAACTAAATTACGACCAAAACAGAGTTTTATCAATATACCCAAAACTCAGAGCAATGCCCTTAGGGGTTTGGCAGCTGATACTAGTATCATCATAAAACCAGCGGACAAGGGTGGTGCTATAGTCGTATTGAATTCAGAGGACTGTAGACAGGAGTGCTTGCGTCTCCTTGGTGACTCTACCTATTATGCTCAGATTGATCATGACCCCACAGTCAGATTGCAAATTGAGATTCGAGGAATGATAGAGGAGGCTTGTGGAAATTCCTGGATACCACAGAGAGAAGCAGAATTCTTGGACACTGTGAATCCTCGTACACCCTACTTCTACTGTCTCCCTAAGATTCATAAAGGCAGGACCGCCCTCCAGGTCGCCCTATAGTTTCAGGGATAGGATAAATTCTCAAACCCCTATCCACATTTTGTGATCATTTTCCGCAGTCTCTTGTACAGCAGTCCATGACCTACCTGAGGGATACAAAAGATGTCCTTAATCTTATTGAGTCTATTAATTCTACAGTTGACGTTCATGCTCTTATCACCTTAGATGTTGAAGCATTATATACTAACATTCCGCAAGAGGCTACATTAAAGGTAGTTGAGACAGCTCTCCTATCTGCTAGATGGGATTCAGCAACCCCGGTCCATTTTATAATGCATTGTGCCAGCTTAGCCATGACAGAATTTGTTTTTCAATTCAAAGACCTGCTCTTCCACCAGATTCAAGGCACTTCGATGGGCAGCACTTTTGCCCCAAGTCTGGCTTGCCTTTACATGTACGACTTTGAAAAACGTTTTATCTTGCCAGATTCCAACCCCTTTTTTGATAACATTAAATTATGGCGTTGGTACATAGACGACATTTTGGTTATCTGGCAAGGGCCTATTTCCGAGGTAGACAGTTTTACATCATGGGTCAATGGTTTGGACCCCTTTTTGAATTTTACCTCTTCGGTTTCAACCACCAAGATTCCATTTCTGAATTTAGTGATTAGCATTGAGGGAGATAAACTTAAGACATGCACATATCAAAAAACCACAGACCGCAACAGTTTATTGCTGTATGGGAGCCATCACCCCAAAGCGCTCAGAGACAATTTGCCTTATGGTCAGTTTTTGCATGTACGGCGTAATTGCAGCAATATGCATTCATTTGACACTCAAGCCTCTGACCTCCAAAGTAAATTGTGTGACCGTCACTATCCTAACAGAGTGATAAACACAGCTTACAAACGAGCTAAGTATAGTGACAGGGACTCATTACTACAGATGACCCCCAGACCTTCAGAAACTAAACTGACTTGTGTGTCCACATTTATGCCACTGTCTAATACTGTCAAGAAAGTAATTAACAAAAGATGGAACATTCTCTGTAGCGGAGGTGAGAGTATTTCAAAACCACTTTTTGCTTTCAAAAGGACCACCAATATTAAAGACATGTTGGTCCATATTCGGCCCAGACCCCGTATTGCTTCTACCAGACAAAGGTCCCTGTGGGATCTCCCACCAGTCATGGGTCATTTCCCGTGTGGGAACTGTAATGCATGTTCACTTACTAAACGTATAGATACCCTTGACTTAGAACCAATAGTGACATGGCGTCTGATTAAACATACCAATTGCAATACCCGCAATTGTGTTTACCTGATCACCTGCCCTTGCAATTTACGGTATGTAGGGATGACTACAAGAGCAGTGAAAGTGAGGATAAATGAACTCCGTAGCAACATTCGTTGTGGCCGTGCTAGGACCAAATTGGGTATTCATTACATAGAAGCAAACCACAGTCTAGATGACATGTGATGGGTTGTACTGCAGACCTGCGCACAGAAGGAGACCAGACCACTCTTCGAACTTGAGCAACGCTGGGTACATAAACTTAACACACATCTCCAAGGGTTGAACGATGATATACCTTGGATCAACCTTTCCCTTTGAAGCACTCTAGTAGATTAATGACTATCAACCTACACTGTCTACCTCCTGCTTGTATGATATGGATAGAGTCTGATCCTGTATTATCTACATTGGTGCTAATTACAAGTTTTTTGGCAGTTTATTTGCAATTCTTACAATATTTGTGTGACTGACAGAGTTAGAATTATTAACCACACCATAATTAGTGTTGATTCTCCATGCCGCGGACCTCTGGGGGAATATTCCAGCCCATTAGATGATTGCCCCTATGAGTATCTATAAGGTTGAACACCACTCCAAGATGGCCGCCATATACATTTCTGAAGAAATGGGATCTGAGGTAATACCCTTTTCCATTTCTAGCATTACGCACGATTGCCCTAACTTGCCGCGCTTGTTAGCGTCTCCTGGCAAAGAGAGCAGTAACAGCTGCTCTCGCGTACGGAAGATTGTCTATTTATACCCCTTGGTGCACAGCTCCCTGTACATCCGGGAGCGCGGCCAGGGGTAGGTCGGATTTACCTTACCAGGACTGCTCAAGTAAGTGCCAGGGTTGTTTTTTTGTAATCTATGCCTTGCCTCCGTCAAATCACTGCCAAGGCCTCCGGAAGTCAGGAGTCGGCATTCCCATGTACACAAGCTCGTTATCGTGAAGGGAGACACCGAGGGTTCGGATTTCGAACCGGGTGCTCCCGTTTTGGTACTTTAAAGGCCGTTGTTACCAACAATGAACCACCTCATTTTTTACATACACATGTTTGCTCTGCACATACTGTGTACATTATAATTATTTTATCTCCCCAGCCTTACTGCCTATTAGTTTCTGTGGAGCTGGAGTGAGGTTTTTTACATTCCATTAATAATTAGACACAGCAACCCCGGTTTTATACTGGTTTCTTGTTTCTTTTTTAATACAACCAGTGTTTATGACAACATTAGGGGTGGGCTAGCATGTGTTTGTAGATGAATGGAACTGTTTTAGATGAGTATTTCACATATTGAACACAGTCTGCCATAGGGTGGATTGAGTCCCCAGGTGTATTATAATAGAGGTCTGTGTGTTTTTTTGTTTGTTACTTTGTCAACGTTATGACCAGAGTTTTTGCAAGCCTGCCCAGAGGCGTGCGTGATCCCATGAAGGCCGGTCACGACTTGGGACGGTATGCCCATCTTCATTCATTTAGCATGGGTTTGCTATCACCCACATTACCACCTTGTGTTGCACAGTTTGTCACTTTTATTCTGTTTGATTGACGTTATTTCGCACTCATTGTGACAATGATCTTCTAGTGAATAAGCTATTCATTGTTAATTGTTTTTTATACATCTTTAGGGTGACTGATAGGAACAGCAAGTCCGGGTCAGATTGGACTCGTGTAAGTGACTGGTAAAATTTTTACTGCCAGTTTCAGATTGCAGGAGCCTATTTAGTTTTTTTGTTGGAGAAGTTTAAGATATATTAGGTCCTGAAGAAGCGTCAGAGGATCCTTTTGGACCAAAGAGACGTGAAACATGTCGACCTCATTTCGAGGAATGTCTGGCAATTCCTAACTTCCTCTCTTCCTTATCAAGTTGTTAGTGAGTGGTTGAGCATTATCTCTATCTCACTCCCTTGTTATTTTTTAATCTTGGCCATCACCCAACATCGGCAAATAAATGAACACTTAGTGAGGGTTTTTGAGTCCATTTTATTTTCTGTTGATCTCTCCTCTTTTTCTTCTGACCCACATTTGGGTTCTGTGGCATCATTGAGAAAAGATCTCCGGCAAAGAGCCCCCCTTCGGAGGGTGGCCATCAGACATTGCAGCGCCGGTTTGACGAGGAACCCGTCCGATGATGAAGCATGACACCCAATAGGGTGTGTGAGGACTCTTGCTCCTATTAACTAGGACTCCCTAGTGTTCTCCCTGTTTTTCTTTGTTTCCTTTGGAACAGTGTATTTCATTACATAGCAGTATTCACTGGAGGACATACACTGGACCATTAATCCTCCGATCCCTTTATATTCTTGAAGCACTCTCTCTACTATGCACACTTAACAGCTGTTCTCCCAACTGGGTGAGAAAACTTCATTTTTAAGTTGCAAACAGAGGTATATAGGCAAGTGAACACTGTGCTGGTGTTTGGAGCTACAGAAACCGGGCTTACTGGGATTTGCAATCAGGTCACTTCCTCTACTACATACACACTTGACAAATGTACCCCCACCAGGTGAGTAAACTTCATTTGTGAATTCACTTACAGGTGTATTGGGGCAAGTGAACACTGGGCTGATGGTTGGAGTTAAATAAACAGGGCTGCTGGCAGTGCAGTCTGGTCACTCTCTCTATTTCCCAATACTTGACAGATGGTCTCCCCGCAGATGAGTAAACTTTATTTGTGAGTTGACAATCAGTGGTCTATGGGTAAGTGACCACCTTGTTGATGGTTAGAGTCCCACACATCCACAGAATGACCGCCACCAAGACTTGGAACAGTCTTCCCATCCACCTACAACAGACATAGGACCTACTTACCTTCAGGAGACACCTCACGACTTGGCTGTTCATTCAGTAGCAGCCCCTCCAATAGGGCTTTGAGACTCTCACAGGTGAGTAGTGCACTTTACAAATTCTTTGATTGATTGATTGATTGATTGATAGAAACAGGGCCTGCTGGGAGTTGCTGTCAGGTCACTCTCTCTACTACACACACTTGACAGATTTTGTCCCACTGGTGATAAACTTAATTTGCGAGTTGACAAACAGGGGTAGATGGGTGACCACTGTGCTGATGTTCGGAGTTACAGAAAAAGGGCCTGCTGGAAGTTGCAGTCAGGTCAATTGCTTTAATGCCCAAGAATTGACAAATGTTGTGTGTTACATATCTGTATGGAGGATGCATTTATGTTTGAGCATACATTTTAATTTTGGAACATACCATGGATCCTGGGATGTGTTTTTTTTAATTTTGAGATTTCCAGGTCCCATTTGGACTTATGGCATCTGATGGGCCTTAGTAACTGTGATGTTGGGTCCAATGACACATATTGAGAGTGTTAAAACTCAGATACTCTGGGTTTTGAATATACGTGGGGTACATGAACAAGATAGTGGCAAAAAGGTGAGCTGTGAGTATTCATGACATTGCATTTTTTTTAACTTTGTTTTGTGTTGTAACGTACAAGACTACACTCCCCCAGGTATTCCTGTCAAGGCTTCAGGATGCAGGATGGTCGAGACCTTCTCATACCAGGGAAAGAGTATTAATGGGGCACTGGGAGGCCCAGCACCAGTCTTCCTGGCCTGCAGGTGGTGCTTAGAGACCAAGGAACGAACCTTGCCTTGAGGTTGTTCCACTTCTTCCTAATGTCCTCCTTTGTGTGCAGGGTGGTGCCTACCTCATTCACTCTGTTGACAATCCTGTCCCACATTTCAACTGTCCTAGTGAGAGGAGTATGCTGGACTTGTCCTCCAATTAATTGTGGCTCTACTCTTATGATTTCATCCACCATAACTCTTAACTCATCTCCAAAAAAACAGAATTTTTTTAACGTGACATGGTTGAAAACAAAAGAAAAAGTGTGATAGGACTTACTTATCTGGGGAAGTGCAATAGGGTGTGGATGGACAAAAGTGTGCAGGGTGTTCTATGGAATGGTGAAGAAAGGGGTGCCCAATCTACATATTCTACCACCATTGTGGTGATGTTTTCATGACTGCTAACATGACGGTCTGGCAGTCTGATTGTCAAACTTGTAATCAGCTCCTTAATCTCTCACGACTAAAAAGCAACAACAACAAAAATACAAATATTTGACCATGTGTAATGTTACTGGTACTCAGTCACAGCACTCCAATATGTTTGGGCCAGTTTATACTACATAAAACTGCCAGAAAAACTCTAGAGGTCAGGTCAAGTTGGACAGACCGGGGGTAAATGAGCACAGCATCTGTTTATAGGGATATTGTATGCATCCTGTCTTTAAGTGATGTGCCCATATTCCTTCCTGAGTACACATCCTGGCAGCCTGGAGTTCCACCACAAGGGCAAACAAAAGAAGGGATAACATACATCCCTTCCATGTTCCCCTGTGATTATGTACCAGATGAAAGTATGACGGATGATCTTCAACCTCGCTCTAGGGTGGGCATACAAAAGCTTATCCCACGTCAGCATTTGGGGAGCCAGCACAAATCTCTCGAGGGCAGAAAACTTGTATTCCCACCTCAAAGTATTTAATGACTGTTCAAGGCCAATGGATATACATGCTGCATCAGGTCAGTGGTGGGAGGCGACCTCCATCGCTCGATGTAGGAGACATATAATAAACGATGTGTTTTGACGTGGAATAAAACAGAATTGGTCCTCGTGGATCAGGGCAGACAGGCAAGGCAATAGTTAGTCCCCCTGGGCTTTACTAATAATTTTATAGTCTCTACTTAAAGTTGATAAAGGGCAGTATGGTGCCATTAGCAATATAACTAATTTTTTTGCTAGTGGATGACGATGTTTGCCAACCTGGGTGCAAGGTTTAATTTGTATGTTGCATAAACTTCCACTGGCAAGCCATCCAATCTGGGCATCTTGCCACGTGGAAGGGCCCGTATAGCATACCACTTTCTTGCTCTATGATCAGAGCCTTGAGGTTGTCTAAATCGAGGGGGTATACGTGTCAAGGGCATCCCAGCCAGAAACTGATCCATTGCTCCCATTGTGCGAAAGGAGCCTGCTTTGGAATGCCTCTAATTGGAATGTTTGGATGTGGTGTTAAAGGAGTGTTGTGTAAGTGCCAATTTAACGTTAAGTTTTTAAGTTGTACCTTTTTGATATTCCAGTATTTTGAAGAGTCAACCTTCATTTGTAGGCAAAACACCCCTATAGTCTGATGGTTGGGCCCTTGCTATGTAAATACTACAAATATACACTAAATAAATAAAAACATCCTGTTGTGTTTTTTTTCCTGTTTCGCTGATTTTCTTTTTGTATAGATATGTTATAATTTCCAATATTAATTTACATCCCCCATCAATGTCTCTTGTGCAGGGAATTTTTAATCTCACTGATTGTTCAGTTTCCCTCGTGAAATGCTCATCATTTTGAGTCCATACTTTAGGAAAACCCTGGTGCCTCCTCACATATTGAAAGTGCCACCATTTAGTCTCATATACAGATGATATTTGTGGGTCACCAAAAAGATTTGCAGGGAGAGCCGATTTGCAGCTATCATGGACCTCTCTGCATGCAGTCCAGGTGAAGCATACCGACACCTTTACACACAGGCGGTCATTCTGACCCTGGCGGTAAAAACCGCCAGGGCCGTGGTCCGCGGGAGCACCGCCAACAGGCTGGCGGTGCTCCTTTGTACCGCCGCGCCCAGAAACGGAAAGTCGGCGGTGTACCGCCGGCTTTCCGCTGCCCAGGGGAATCCTCCATGGCGGCGCAGCTTGCTGCGCCGCCATGGGGATTCCGACCCCCATACCGCCATCCTGTTCCTGGCGGTTTCGGCCGCCAGTAACAGGATGGCGGTATGGGGTGTCGTGGGGCCCCTGGGGGCCCCTGCAGTGCTCATGCCAATGGCATGGGCACTGCAGGGGCCCCCGTAAGAGGGCCCCACTTAGAATTTCAGTGTCTGCTTAGCAGACACTGAAATTCGCGACGGGTGCTACTGCACCCGTCGCACCCCTTCCACTCCGCCGGCTCCATTCGGAGCCGGCTTCCTCGTGGAAGGGTGTTTCCCGCTTGGCTGGCGGGCGGCCTTTTGGCGGTCGCCCGCCAGCCCAGTGGGAAACCCAGAATGACCGCCGCGGTCTTTTGACCGCGGTACAGTCTCCTGGCGGTTCCCGCTTGGCGGGCGGCTCCCGCCGCCCGCCAAGCTTAGAATCACCCCCACAGTGTTATCATTGAATAATACATTTGATTCACTCTTTAATTGAGCCCGAACTTCTAAGAAAACAATTTGATGTCATATTGTCCATCATTTATCATCATCTACAACATTAGGTGAATCTCCTTCCCCTTATTTATAAGTAGGCTGAATAAATCAATCCGCAGGGTCAGTAAATGTTGTGCAAATCACTCCTTTTAACCTTCGTCCACATCATTTTTAAGCAAAGTTGTTTTAGTGACCAAAGAGACCTGTAACTCACATCGGACCAGCGTCCTGGGAAAATAGACACTATTATGGTGCGTAAAATGTCAAATGTCCTTCGGGGCGCGCAAATGTCATGTAGCCTTTACAAATTGGATTCATGTAATCTTGTAACTAACTATCTCCGTCCATCTGTCACATTATTTTGTCTTTTGATTCGGATATCTGAGACCTTTTTTTTTTTTTTGCTTTGCAAGGTCTCAAAAATACTTCAAATTTGCATACGTGCTGGAAAGTCCTCAATTGCGTCAAGACCAACACTTATCGTGAGCCATAGGAAAGGTTTTCTAATTGTTTTTCAATGGGTCTGTCTCTTGTTCAACAGCGACCTTTAGTTTGTTGTCAGTCTTATTTACACTGATGTTGAAGGCACTAGAAAAATCTAAAATAGCGAGTGCCTTGCTATAAATGCCCATCTGCACCCAGTCCTTGGCATTTCTAACCTTTCTGAGTATAGCCTCTCTTACAATAAATCTGGAATAGGTATAAATCTAGCCAAATATGACTTTGGAATTTCGGGTTAGTCACTTAAAAAGCTGAAAGACTGCTCCATCATGCATGAACAGCTATTATAACTGTTTAGAAACCAATATTGGCCCTTTTCAGAACATGTAATAGACAACTGGCAATCGTTTATGGCAGCAGACCCATGACTCAAAGGGTAGCTTTCACTATGGGCCTAAAAAATTTGACTTAGTCGCTCCATATTTTGGTAATCCACACTAGCTTCTAAGAACTAAAATAATTTCTTTTATAGCCTTATATATGGTCCTTCAGGCCATTCAGAACATAGCCCCAAATACCTGTCTAACTAATTGACTTCAAAGGTCCACTTATAAAGCAACCCTGTGTAGCTCTTATGCCTTTCCTTCCAATCTTCTTAGGCGAACATTTACTACTTCAATCTTTCATTCCGTATAGGACTATGATTCTCAAAACCATTTTTCAGGAATATGTTTCCCACATCATGGGACAGGCATGAACATTTTCCTTGGATTTTGTCGCTTCGAAATTCAAACAATACAAACTTCAGATTTAGCAGTGGTTGAAGACCCATTAGCACAAAATAGAAACAAACAAGGTAGGGAAGAGGCTGACGGGGTTTAGTAAGAATTTATTATTACCCCTTATTGTCCCTAATATGTGATTTTGGCTAGGAAGCCAAGTCACAGAGCTCTTCACACCTCATTATATTTAGGAAAATCTTCCTTATTTTCATATGTAGTCTTTGCTTCCTGAACCCGTGGCTATCATTTGAACCAGTTTCAACTCTAAAAATGTCTTACTCCTTTCCCCACCAATAATGTGACGGCACCGCAACAGGATGTGCAGCATGTGGCTAACAGTTCTGCTTATAGACTGTAAAACGGAACTTCGCTGGAGGCCATAGAAGCACTATATTCATTTCAAAATCATGGTGAGTGCCCATCGTTCCACTTTTGACCCACAGTTTCTGAGGGAAAAAAACATATGCCCAATACATATAAAGCTCATCCGAAATAAATCTGCAATATGTTTATCATTAATTTTTTTATACCTTGATTTTCAAGAGTTTGCATTTGATTATTAATCCAGATAAATACTGATATTACCAGCCTCATGCCACAAAATTGGGGATAATGAGATTATAAAACATTTCCCCTTTTACAAGCTGTTAAAATCAGAGGTTCTGATTTAGAGTTTTGCGGAGAGGGTTACTGCGTCACAAACGTGACAGATATCCCGTCTACTGCATTATGACTCCATTACAGCCCATGGAGATTGTAATACAGTGGATGGGAGATTTGCTACGCTTGTGACGGAGTAACCCATCGGCCAAACTCAAAATTAGGCCCAGAATGTGCAGAGTTTTCCTCACAAGAATTCTGCAGAGATTTCATTTTACCTGGGGGATTTGCACATGGTATTTAATGAGGTATTGCCACACAAGTGGTAATGCTAATGTGCTTGCAAACTCCTTTCACAAAAAGATTGCTGCAGCAGGTGTTCAAATTCCTCAACAATCTCATTGTGATTCGAGCTTGCAACCTACATATGATACAAATTCTGTGATGTCAACACCAGATAGATCTGACTTCAGCACTTTTTAATGGTGATTGTCCTCTCTTCTACAAGTAATACTTCCATCCCTGTTTCAGAAATCAACACTTTTATCTGGCTACATTGTGGTAACTGTTTTGAAATGTCGGACTCTCTAGACCCTTGCCACCTTAAGGTTTTTGGGCCATATTAAGCCACATTTTGAAGGCCTCTGTTCAGAATGACTATCAGTATACTACCCTTTTTTAGGTAATTCAGCTCAGGCTGCCCAGAACTTTGCAAGTAGGTAGTAGCAAAAGAAATTTTAAACAAGCATTGTTAAAGTTGTTTCTTGTCGCTATTGAATCTAGATGTATTTTGTCTCACAAACAATATTTTATTTAGAATGTAGTTTCTAACCAGTGTTTTCATTCCTTTGTAGGAAATACACCATAATGGTGTCTAGGTGAATGTTTGGTGGCCTAGTGCATAATATTAAAATAGAACATATTCACACAGTACTGTAAATTGTAGGTTCCAGTGCCCACAAATTAGTGCACTCCTCCACGGCTTTACTGTATTAGGTCAGTTGAAATTTATGAATTTTCTCTCTACTTTTCTCCATATGCTCAGTCAACCCTTTTTATTTTCCTATGTGTACACTTCTCTGGATAGCCAGTGTTCTTTGACAATCCTGAGTAACAAAAATGAGAGGGAAAGAAAGAGAATGCTTTAGCAGAAAAGGTGAAACAGATGGAGAAGGAAAACAAATAGAGAGCTAGGTGAAGTAGGGTAAGGCATAATGCAGTAGAGGAAGGCAAGGTAACCAGTAAGCAAAATGCAGAAATTGAGAAAAAAGAGTAGGTAGGTAGCTAAAGAGAGGTAGAGAGGTATGAAAGGATTTAGTGAGTTAGCAATAGGAATAGGATATGTATAGAGAATGAAGGGTGAGTACACAAAGGTGTGAGGTAGAGAGAGGTTCAAAAGAAAGATTAGTGTTAGAGAGCTATAGATGGAGAAGTAGAGAGATAAGGCGTAGACAAGATGACCAAAGAAATGCAAGCTAAACTAAGAGTGGTCAGGTAGAGAGACAAATATGGAAGTGGTATAAAAAAACAGAGCTAGGTCCACAATGTGCCTATGTGACCACTTCTCTGGATAGACAGTGACCGCTGACAATTCTGAGTAATAAAAATGGGAGGGAAAGAAAGAGAATGCCTTAGCATGAAAGGTGAAACAGATGGAGAAGGAAGACAAATAGAGAGCTAGGTGAAGTAGGGTAAGGCATAAAGCAGTAGGTAACAAGTAAGCAAAATGCAGAAATGAAAAAAAAAGAGTAGGTAGGTAGCTAAAGAGAGGTAAAAAGATAGGAAAGGTTTTAGCGAGTTAGCGATAGGAAGAAGGATATGTATAGAGAATGAAGGGTGAGTACACCAAGGTGTGGGGTAGAGAGAGGGGTCAAAAGAAAGATTAGTGTTAAAGAGTTAGAGATGGACAAGCAGAAAGATAGAGGTAGAGAAGGATATATAAAGAGATGCAAGCTAAACTGAAAATGGTCAGGTAGAGAGAACATTTGGAAGTGGAGTGGAAAAACAGAACTAGTTCCCCAATAGTCAACTAGAGAGAAGGCCAAGAGGAATCCACAGAGCATGGAAAGAAAGGAGGAACAGAGGGAAACATGGATAAAAGAGACCGATAATGTAGAGAGAAGCAAGGTAAACACAGAAGTACAGAGGTAGAGGATGAGTTAGAAGAGAGTTCTGGAATAAAGAGGCAAAGGCAAAGCAGTAGTGAATTGGAATAGAGGAAGTACAGAAAGCGAAAAAAAAAGAGGAGATAAAGATAGAGGCAAGAGGTAGTGAAAGAGAAAGAGAAAGGGAATGGGAATGAGAAAGAGAAAGAAAAGAAGAAAGAGACAGAGAAACAGAAACAGAAAGAGAAAGAGTGGTACCAAAGGCAGTAGTAAGCCACTGAGATATGTGAGGGAGAAGAAACAGAGGTAGAATGAGAGAGAAAGTAGATAATGTGATTGAGTGAAACATTGGTTAGGTAAATAAGAGAATAATTAATGAAAAAGAGTAATTTAAAAGAAAAGCACAGAGTGAAAAAGAGGCAACACAGTTAATACAAAATGTAGAGGTAGATAGAGAAATAACGAAATTAAATTATAGAGAGGTGGAGAGATACATTGACATAGGACAGAAACAGAGGAGTGATGTGCAGGATGAGGGATCTGAGGTGAGGAGAGAGGGTAGAATAGCAGAGATTTAGTAGCAGATGCAAAGAACAATAGAAAAGTTGTGAGGTCAAAAAAGAGAGACAGAAAAAGAGTATCGGGAGAGCTAAGCAATACATAGGTGAAGTAGAACCTTGAGATAGCTATGGCTGTGAGAAGAAGAGAGAATGAACAAAAATGGAGAAACATAAAAACTGAAGATAAGGTGAGACATTAGTTTGAGACAGAGGTGAAGCAGAAGGTGAAATGATGAAGAAATGTGGTATGGAAACAGATAAGTGTGGTGCAGAGAGCGGTGGAGTAGAGAAAGAGCTCAGGTACAGGGGGATTAAGGCAGGCATTTAGAAGTGGATGTAGGGGGTTGTAGAAGTGGCGAATGTGTAAGAGACATAGATGTGAGGGTTGAGCGAGGTATATATAGAGATTGCATGACACGATATGGAGGAAATCAATGACAGCATCAACATATAAAAATAGCCACAAAAAATATCGAAAACACAAATATCGCGAACCCACACTGAAGTAGTAAACACAGAAATACCAGTAACAAAAGTATTGGGTAAAAAGATCTAAAATACAACAATATTGTAAACAACATAAAGAATTAACAATCAGCATCAACACATTAATACTAGGGAAACAGAACAATAATCATGAAAAGCATAATATCAAACACCAGGAAACTGACATCATTAAAACAAAAATACACAATATACATGTCATCTATAAATACAAATAAAAATATGTCAAAATAAAGCTAAGATGTATTAAATAATTAAATAAATAATCAAAAAACACAAATTTGTGTTTACCATAAATTGGACAAAAAGTTCAAACTAATATCCATTTAACCAGTCAAATTAAACTGAAATACAATTAACAAATAGAAACACTTTTTTACAAAAAACAAACAGTATAAAAAGCCCGCAAAAATGCACAATTAAATCCTTCCTAAAAAGAATTAAATGGGACAGTGTCACTCTGCTGGAATACAGACCTGCAAAAGAAGACTGCAACACTTCAACAAATGTCTAAATTCTGCAAACAAAGTAAGTTTGGGAATCCATGAAAGCTCACAAAATTGGTACATATTTAAAAGTATGTCAAGGTAACAAATAATAAAAACTATGTTACATTTTTATTTTTCCAAGACACAGGCACATCCCCTACAAAAAGGACAAAGGGAAAGGAAAAATACACACACATCACATTACTCAAAATGAAAACAAAACATTGAAACTAAGTATATTAATCAGAGCACAAAAATGAAATGAAACAAAAATAATGTTTTAACATATTAAACAATAAAAGTAACTTAATTGAGATTAAATAATAAACAAACACAACTAACAAACAAAAGAAACCTGAGTCAAAAACAACACCAAACAGGCCGCCAAAGCAAAATTCTACAAATAAATGAAGTAACCATAATATCCAGAATGTAAGTTAAAATGTGCACTTAATATGCAAAAAGGTTAGAGTTAACATACAGCACCTATGTTTTAATAAACATAATATATTATTTTTTATACTCTAAAACCCATAAATAAAATGTTGGAAAAATACTCCAAATCCCCAAAAGGTAATCTGTTAATAAATTGTCATGGATATATTTATAGTAAGGAGAGTACCACCAGGGAAAAAATAGACTGAAAATGAACATATTATTCTTCAAATGGATGTTTAATCTTAATTATCTGAGATAAATATTCCTTCTTTCAAATAATCAGCCTGTAATCATCAATACATGCTTCCTATTTGTCGACAATAAATACTGAAAATCCCAAGTAACATCTGTTATTTTTCTCAAAATCTATTTTGTGTCCTTAATAAATAAAGGTAACATGTTAACAAAGGGAGCTAAATAAATATTAATATATTCTGAGAAGTGTTCTCTATAGGATCCTCCCCCCATGTATCTTCAGTATAATATAGATAATTGGCATTAACTGGTGATCAACAATGACATAATTACATTCCCCTGTATCTAATAATGACTTATCATAATACATTTTCAATTTTGACTTAAGGGTATGCCTAGAATTGACAATATGGCTCAGTGTTGTACTCCTTAAAGTTCATAACCACCATATTGCCACCTTTGTCAGCTTGTCTAAAAATAATAAACGTTATGTACATCAAATAAGCTTCCTTTTAATAGAGACGGAGATATAGTAGATTTTGGTAAATGGGAGAATATTACAACTATTTACTCCTTGATATTGAATTGTTCATCATTCTGCTACCCCGATTTATAGGGAAACTCAGTTACAAAATGTTGTTTGATCTCTGATATTAAGATGATGTATTACTTTATATTTGTAAACGTTTTTGGTAATGAAAGTCAAATGGAGAAAACATGTTTGATTTCAAAGTTATTAAATAAGATTATTGTGGGGTATTGAATATTATGTTTGATAACTTCTTGCACCACTTTTCAAATTGCTAGCAGAATTAATTTGATTTCTAAAAGAATGATATTATATGAAAGAAACATTAGAGTGGATTACACTGTGACAACCAATTTATTATTGTGGCAAAGTATGTATTTGTTTTTTAACATATACTTTATTATATTTTATATGTTAATGGGTTTTGTTAAAGTAGATATTTTTTTATTTAACAGCCCCAAAGAATCAACTTTGTCGCGAAACATGTGTTGACTATACTAATCATTCAATATTTGTCTGATGAACCTTCAAATCACTACGCTTTAGGTCTGATGTTTTTTTGTCTGTACAAATTGTATTTCTTGATGATTATGGACTGATTATTAAGAATAAGGAACATTTGTCTCAGATCATTAAGATTAAGCTTCTATATGGACAAAACAGCAGAGGAGTAACCAGTAATCTGAGAGTCAAGTGCTGGCATACCAACCTTAAGAAGACTGCCTGTTTCAACACGTAGAAGAGACCAGGAAACACCAGAAGCACCTGAAAAATATAAAAAACAGGGGGGCCGGGCCACGCAAGATGGCCAACAGGATGTGCCTTTAAGAGGCTCCATGTACTCAACAAAATCCTGCAATTTATCCTGCCCAACCGGGCATAATATGATGGGGCACTAATCGCTGGAGCCCCCTCAAGTGCCCTGGGGTGTTGTGGGGCTCCCTGTCGACAGCACAGGGCTATGGGTGCGCTGCCAGTGCTCGCAGCCTAGCTGGGGGCAGCAGCCGGGTCCTGGAGTGTGGGTCCATTGCTGTCGGGGCTGGACCGGCTTGCTGCAGCTGGGTCTGCCGACCAGAAAGGGAGCAGCAAGGAGGAGAGAGAGGAAGGAGGAGAGTGCAGCGGAGGTGGGAGAGGTTCATCTCCTTCTGCCCGTGCCAGGCGTGGCCCAGTGCATTGGGCCTGGCGTTTTCACTGGAGCACGGGGGCCGGTGGAGCAGAGTAGCATAGCCTGGGATCCAGACCGGGCATGGAGCTGCATGGATCTGCGGCGGAGGACATGCTGCGGCGACGCCGGGGCCCCAGAGTTGAGTGTGATGGGGCAGGGCCCTTGTCGTGGGGCCTGCAGGCTGATGAAGGCCCTGCGCTGAGGAGGGGCAGGCCCGCTTGACCTGGAGCTTGGAGTGCCTCCGGGAGTGGCCACTGAAGGTGACGGTATTGGGTCTGGGGGGTCCCTGTGTGGTGCGGCATGATTGACAGTATTGAAGGGACGCTGAGCTTTGAAGGTGTGCTGGCACCTGGGTTCCTGTTGGACCCCATGAAAGGTGGAAGAATCCCAGTTGTTGGAATGGAGCTGAGGGGCTGAAACTACATGTCTGGAGGTAGCTGGTGGTTATCAAGACTCATTAGACTGGCGGGGGTTGCTTTCACCACCTGTGACTTATCCTGCTAATTAATGCTGGCTTTTGCGTGGCCCGGGGGACACTGAGCTCTTCGCATTGGAGCCCCACAGATGGGTAAAAGCAAGAGACCGGCCCTGTTGCAGTGAAATACTATGGAGTTCAGCACCACCTCTGCCTGTCTGGGCAACGGAAGACGCGTCTGACTGGGTACGGGACTGAAACGGGGTTGGATACCCCTGTCCTGGAGCCCACGAGAGCTGAACTGTTGGTGGCGATTCAGGGATCTAGGGAGGGGCTGGAGGGGAGGATCGAATCAGTGGCAATCAAGGTCAGTCTCCTCTGGACGGACCTCCAGAACGTGTCTGACAAGGTGCTAATCATGGAGGGCTTGATCTCCTAGCTCATGATGGAGGTTGTCGCACTATGAAAACAGATGGTGGAGGTCACATCCAGAGGTGGGACCCTCCAGGACAGGGTGAAGGATGTGGAGGGCAGGTCCCGTCGCAATGATATCCAGCTCATTAGGTTCCCAGATCGGGCTGAGGAGTTGGCTGCGGAGGCCTTTGTGGAGCGTTGGATTCGGGAGGTACTCAAGCCTGTTGAACTGTCTCCAATGTTTGCAACTGAAAGGTCCCATCGTGCACTGGTTGCTCCCCCTCAGCCCGGGGCGCTGCAGAGGGCCATCATAACCCGCATACTCAACTATAGGGACAGAGATTGCTTCCTTCGGGCCAGTCATAAAATGGAGTCCGTTCATTTTGACAATCATAATACTTCAATTTATCCACATTACACTAACAAAGTACAGGGATCCAGGAAGGGATTCTTGGAGGTCAAGGCCAAGCTACGCTCACTGAACATACTTTATATGCTGCTGTATCCTGCCCGGCTAAAGGTCCTACATGGCAGCAAGTCCCACTTCTTTGACATGCCGGAAGATGTGTGGAAATGGCTGGAGAATGGCTGGAGATGTGGGACAAGGTACCTCGTGGGGGAGTGAGACCCCATAGAAAGGAAGACGGACCTGCACAGGGGCCCGTTGATCGAACTAGGGGTCTCAGAAGGAGGCCAGACAGTTGGAGCTGGTGGCGAGTTGGACCAGGGTTGAAATTCAGGAAGATGGTACGATGGTGCTGACAAATCAGGATGAGACTATTGAATTAATGGATACGGCTGATGCAGAGGAGGTGGAAATTGTTGACACTGGCACTTGATTGTATAACTGTTTCTGATTTGTTCTCCCCTTTGAATTTTTCTTCTGTCCGTTCTTTCTGGCCTGCTCCGGCATTACAGCGAGGGAGCGCGGATTCGATCAGAGGGCAGCTAGTGGTGACATGGCTGCTTTGAAATGAAATAATTGGTCACCAGTTGGGACGGCATATGATCTGGGGGCGGAATGCCTCTCTCCATTACTAGTGGTAGGCCATGTTTCAGAGGGTTGGGATTAGGCTGTGGGTCTTGACAGCATGGTATCTTATGGATGTGCAATGGTTGTTGTATCAATTGTTATACTGCCTGTCTGAGGAGGGGGGCGTTGGGTGTTTTGATTTGTTTAATACTGCTCCTAGGTTTAAGAAGGGGCTGTGTTCATATAGTGCATCTGTGAATTCATACACATATCAAGTTTCTGGAGTGGCATGGCAGGGTGTTTGGTCAGGGAGGTGGGATGGTTTGTCAGGGCTGAGTGAAGATCACAGCTCATTATGCAGAGCATACGAACATCTTGACCACGAATGTTCAGGGCTTAAGGGACTATTCTAAACATTGTAGGGTACATTCATTCCTCTGCCGTAATAAGGTACAAATAGCTTACCTACAGGAGACTCACTTAGTGGGAGAAGAGGTTTAGTGGTTGGGGAAGAAATAGAGAAGGCAGCTGTACTCCGCTACTTACTCCTCTTATGCGAGAGGGGTTGTCATCTAGATAGCATCCGGGGTACCCTTCAGACACACATATAGCGAAGCTGAGGTGGAGGGACGGTACATGCTGGTCCAGGAGGTGTTAGATGGTAGAGAGGACATACTACTCAGCACTTGTGCACCCAATATAGATGATAAATTATTCTTGATGCATATCCATGAGTTATGGGAGGGCTGTATAGGGACACCGATGACATGGGCAGGGGACTACAATTGTATCCTGGATGGCCAAATGGATCAGCACTGCCCCGACTGGGCACTTAACCACTGATGTCAACCTCGCTCACAACAGTTATGTGCAATTTAGGGTTCAGGGATAGCTGGTGGGATGTATATCCAGAGGGTCACGAATTTACATGTCATTTGCTGACGCATATTACTTATAGTCGTTTGGATCATAAATTAATGAGTGGCAAAGATCTGCAGTCCTTGATGGAGTTGACACATTTGGGTCGGTTCCTATCTGAACATGCGGCGGTGTTGCTGGTGTTGCAGGGGGGTCCGCCCAGACAGAGTGTGCGTGGATCTTATAGTGGGTCCTGCATGCCAAGAGGCTATTGCAGGTGCGCTTGTGTATTATCTGGAGTTTAACTGGCATTCTGTGACCACCAGGGCATTGGGCTGGAAGGCACTTAAGGCTGTCATACGTAGGGCCTATATGGGTGTGACATATGGAGTGCGGTGCCAGCTGAAGACGACCTTGGGGGCGCTGGAACACAGAATGGCAGTTCTGCAGGGCTCTGGGGAGATATCGCAGGAGGTGCGACAGGCGATGCTACAGGTGCAGTGCGAAGTGCAGTTGGCATGGGACTCATTGGATAGGTGCACACTTTGGGCATATCGTCAGCAAATCCATAGAGAGAGGGACAGATCGGGGAAGCTCCTTGCATGGATATGGAGATGGGAACACAAACTCCCCCTTATTCTGCAGGATTTCACACCAAATGGGGACCTTGTTCGTGGAGCACCTTTGTGGAGTGTACAGTGCTGGTGTGGCAAGTCGTCCTGGGTGGATAGGGGATCACCTGGATGGAGTGGGGATGCCCCTGCTGACCCCTGAGCTTGTGCAAGACTTGGAGAGTGAGATAGATGTGTAAGAGCTGGGAGTAGCTATTCAGGCCCTCAGCAGATTCAGAGCCCCGGGTGAAGATGGATTTCCAGCAGAGTTTTACCAAGCTTATTCTGACACTTTGAAAGGAAAGTTGTTAGAGGTTTTCCGTGAGGCTCAGGACAGTGGGACAGTGTTACCTGTCTGTTGCCCAAGCCTGGGAGGGATACAGCCGACCCATCTTCGTACAGCCCCCTCACGATGCTTAATACTGAGGTCAAAATATTATGCAAAGTGTTGGCAACACAGCTGTCTACGGTGGTCCACACACTAGTCCATGAAGATCAATGTGGCTTTATGACAGCATGTAGTACCACTCTTAACATTCGTCGGCTCACTCATGTCTTGCACAAAACGATGAGCTGTGCTTCTGACATGGCCTTAGTATCACTTGACTTCTAAAAGGAGTTTGATACTGTGGAGTGGCCATACCTCAGGGTTGTGCTACGGGGAATGGGATTTGGTTCTGCCTTTTGTAGTTGGGTGTGCCTTTTGTATACCAGCCCTTCAGTTCAGTTTCAAATCAGGAGAGACTTATCAGGGGAGTGGGAGGTGGGAAGGGGTACAAGGCAGGGCTGCCCCCTCTCGCCACTACTATTCACCCTCGCTATTGAACCATTGGTGATTCTGCTGCGTAGGGAGATGGAGCAATGGTATATTAAGATTGGTGACTCTAACCAAGTATCTCTCTTTATATGCAAATGATGAGTTGATAAGTGTCCATACACCTGCCCGGGCGGTACCGGTCTTGATGGGGCTCCTTGAAACCTTTGGCACAATCTCAGACCTCCAAGATGTTGTTGGGAAGTTTCTCCTGTTTCCAATGGGAAGTTTAGTTGGGGTTCCTGCTGATCGGTTGCCTGAGCTGGGCCACTGCTGGGAATTAGGAGCTTTAGATACTTGGGTATATGGGTGGCACATACAGAGGAAGCGTGTAGATGCCTCAACGAGGATAGAGTCACGTCTAATCTTGAGGGGTCAGTGGCATTTTGGAGTCTACTGCCTCTGTCTGCGATGGGTAGGGCGGCTGTGGGGAAGATGATTTTTCTCCCGCATTGCCTTTATCTGATTCAGAATGCCATGTTCCTGATCTGTTCCTCCTTTTTCCAGGAAGCTAGACAGTTTGCTTATCTCCCTGGTCTGGGCAGGGTGTCGCAGCAGGCTGGCATTGTCGGTTCTTAAATGGGACATGGATGATGGTGGTCTTGCCCTGCCTGATATGCAGCATTACTTTCATGCGGCCCATTTACAACATGCTGCGCAATGGGTGACAGTGTCAGACAATTGGGAGAAGAGGTTGTTCCTGGCTATGCTGGGTTGTGATACCTTGGTGCAAATATTGATGAAGGGAGGGAGATCGATGGGGGGAATTTCCTATTTGGTGAGGCAGACAGTGGCAATCTGGGAGGTGTTCGTAAGTAAAGTGCATGGTAGGGTGCCATTTGACAGCGAGCTGCGCATTTGGGACCTTTCCCCATTCAGGGCTATCTACGTCGATACGTCTATGGATCATTGACGGGCCAGGGGCTGCCAGACTGGCAGGGATGTTTGCCCCGGGGAGGTATTCATTGAGTTCCCAGGGGCTCAGTAAACTTTTGAGGTGGGGCCAGGCCAGTTTTTGCAGTATGCCAAGCTGAAAAGTGTTGTGCGGGAGGTTTGGTTTAGGTTCCCGGCTGCCCCGCCACCATCCCCAGTGTTCGAGGTTTGCTCCATTGGGGAGAGGGGTGACACCTCATCTCATTATTCTATGAAGATGTTCGAGGGGATCAGGTGTTGCTCCAGAGTGTGGCGCATGCTGCGTGGACGAGAGAGTTGGAGGAGCCGGTAACAGACGCTGATTGGACACAAACGTGTATGTTGATGAAGAAAGTGTCCTGCATTCACAGATTTAAATTGCTCCATTTTAACTTTCTGCACTGTACATATGTGACCAGAGGTCACCTTAATAGAATAACTCTTGACAGTGCTGGAAGATGTGTGAGATGTGGTGAGCGAAGCACCAGTTTTTGCTACTAGCCTGAACATACGGGGATGTTCGGGATACTGGGAAAAGGTAGTTCTAAAGATAACAGAGGGGACCCCAAAGCAATACCCTTGACCCCAAAGACCTGCCTTCTGGGAGTGGTACCTAGACCTAGGGGATGACAGATACATCACAAAATGTCCCAACTGGCGTTGATGCTGGCCAAAAGGCGAGTGGCCATCTGCTGGATGAGGGATCAGGTTCCCCAGGAAGCATCATGGCAGAGGGATCTTCTTGAATGGGAAGTGGCGGAGGAGGCGCATATGTGTAATTCCAGCAGGGACGGGGGGCCTTGGAGTCCGTGGGGCTGTGGGGATCCCTACTGCACAATTTTACAGAGGAGAGTGGGCATGACAGGTCTAATGAGGGGGAGTGATGTGTGAACGCCATCATATGGTTTGACGTTTGATGCCTAATAATGTTGCTGGGTGGCCGTCCTGTGAGTGGTCGATGGGTCACCTTGGTGTCATTGTGCCTGCATGCAGGGCACCTAGTTCCAGTGGAAATGTGATATAGATTGTATGTATTGCCCTTGCTCATGCTCTGGTCTCTGGATTGTCCCTTTATTGAATTGGCCGAATGCACTGCTTGTTATGTTTTTGTTTTATTGTACTGTTCAATCATGACTGATGCCAGACGTGATAAAAATACCAATAAAGAAAGTTTAAAAAGAATAATTAGAAAAATGCACTAATCACACATAAGAAGACACCTTTCTACTCTATGACAGCCACAATAATGATAAAAAATTATAATTTAGGTTACTAACAACAGTTTACTAACCATAACTCCAAGTAACTTTTGGACAATCAATTATACTTTTAATTCATGTCCTCCACCATTCAGTCAAATATACAAAATAAGTGGTCAGCATAAACATTTCATTAGTTTGTGTGCATTTACTTAACAAAGTGCAGATTGCAATGGAATGCACCATAACAAAAATAAAAAAGGCAACAACTACAACCCATACAAAATCATCATAGCTGTTGAACTGAAAAGATAATAAGCATACTTAAAAACTACATGCGCACTGCCGTATGACTTTAACCAGAGCACATGGAAGTACCTACAAAACCCCACCATGATCATAAACTATGCAAACAAGCTGTGTGACAAAATGCTCCTTAGGACCCCTACTATTTGTTGAATTTTATTGCTGGCGGAGTCATGGTCATCCATGGCGGCACTGAGTTCAGCACCGCCGTGCTGATCACAAGTCCATGGGAACCCTACCATGTCATGGGCAGTACATGGGCTCCCCTGCCTAGCTCTCTTGGAATAGAAAAAAACTACAATTCCCCAAGGGAGAACAAAAATACATATAAACTAAAGCAGCATAGGTAAACAGATAAAGAAAGAAAAAATTATTTTAATCAGTCATATAGCAACATTAAAATCATAGCTCCATACACTTTCCATAAAAACAACCCATCTCAGAAAGAAACACCAGAAGGACAAACCAAGGTAATGGAAAAAGTGCTCGTGATAAATAGTGAAAAAAAGAATAATTAATATCCCAATTAAAGAAAGAAAACGAATAGCCGATTGGTTCTATTTTCACTGCATTGAATCAATTTCAAAACATATGAGTCTAAATCTCTTTTTCAAGTCCTTCCTTAATCCTCTACGCAGAAACCAATCATATCTCAGTCTTGAGTTTCTGCTGTTTACTGGACCATTAGTATCAATTAGGAGGTGTTTTGCCTTTGTGGAACATGCTAAAAACAAGACATCAAATGTCATATTCACACAGAGTTACTCTTCAAAGCAAAGATTAACAATGTGTTCAATACCGCTCCACACTGATGATGCATTAGGAGCACATGGTAGCTACTTGCCAATATGTAAACTACAAAACAAACTAACACACTCATTGGATGATGCCATCAGTGAGGTCATCAATGATGACATTTGAAATGTCATCAGTGATGTCACAAATGATGTCATAGAACATGTCATAAGAGCTGTAATATCTGAGGTCATAAGCAGTGCATTGTGGGGGCTTAAGTTATAGTTAGGTGAGGTAACTATCACTTCTGAATTTATATGGTTTTGTCTGTTTGTAAAAGTGAGCCTAACTATAAAGTCCCTTCAGTCTTTGTTTTTTTTTAAATTCGATATCCGAACAATAACATCCCTGTAAACTTTGGTAATTTTGGTAAAGGTTTTTATTATAAATCTTTCAGCAAGTATAAAGTATGTATATCCTCTAATTTTCTCAGTGAGTTTTTCCTACTTTTATATTTAATTTATAATAATTTTGCATCTCTGTGTAATCAAGGTTTATTTAGAAAATTATTTAAATTATTTTATATAACAAAGTGTAGTACTATTTAATTTTGCTAATAATGTAATTGTTTTTCTTTTCTAAATTGATTTTTTTAAATATAAATATAGAATATTTTTTACAGGTCTTAAAATGTAAGGAAAAAATGTTGTTAATGTAAAGTATAATTTTTTATGTAAAGTGAACAAAACAATTTTATTTTAAATATTTTTTGGTACTACAGATGATCCCCTGTCTATGGTTTTTATTACGATCATGTGATCAGAACGAATCATGGATTAGTAAAAAAAAAAGTCAAATGTTTTTCCTATGTATTCCCCATATTCTCTTTAGTAACATCATGGTGGACATATTTATATGTTTATATATGGCACGCCATATTTGTTTTCAGACATACTTGTTCAATTTTCACTCTTCAAGAATACACACATGAATGGACTGGAACCAGAAATTTGTGGAATGACGTGACCAAACCTTGCCATTTCATTGGATGCATTAAGACCCTACCTACCAATAGTCAAAATCACACCTCATAACAGTTATTTCTGCTTTCATCTCTGTGGAGACAGAAGCAAATACCAGTGCTTCTGTGCTGTTCTGTTCACTTTTTCTTCTTTTTGATCAGAAATGGCTGCATCTTCATCTGCCCAATAGATCTCCGAAGAAAAAGAAGAGTGAAGTATGGAACCATTTCTCAATTCCATTGGGTGAGAAGAAAGTCACTGGAAAAGATGGGCAGTGTAATATCTGTGGCAAACCACTTTCAAGGGACACATCAACAAAGTATTCAAGTGCTTCCATATGGAACCAGCTCCATGTGCAAGCACTTGAAAACTATGCATGAGCAGGTTTACAATCGCATGATGTGGGGGAAGGCAGGTGCACTGCGTCAAAAGAAGGTCTCCCCTGTCACTGCATTGTTCTTGGTTGTGAGTAATCATCTTTGTTAGTTTTATTTTGGGATTACAACAATAAGTTAATGGTGTTTGTGAAGTCAGTTGCTACTTTCCAATTTCCTCTGTTCACCTATTTTACAATCTGTTGTTTTTTTTTTGTTTATTAAAAAAAAACATAAAAATGAGACACTTTTACAAAACCCTTCCAGAAAAAGAGGTTCATGTTAGAACCATTCCATCTGATCAATCAAAGAGCTACCTACATGTTTTACATTATTCTATTATTCTACAGTAGTTTTTAAGTGTTTGTGACTCTTCCTGCTTGTACGTTTGCTAGATGACATGTAAGTGAAATGAAAATAGTAAATGTGACTATTTTGATATTCATGAAGGGTAATGGACCAATAAAGGATTCAAGACCGTAACGAAATATTTTGCAATCTCATCTGTAATAGGTACATGGAAATGAATGTGCAAGTGAGTGTATATATCTGATACTGAGTATGTCAGTAGCTACGGGTTGTATGAATGTTCCTGTAAGTGTTTACCTTTGTCACTGTCTGTGGTACGTTTGTCAGTAAATGTGTTCTAATGAGTCTGGGTGTATTAGTGTCTATATTGGTGTCTGCTCAGGTGTATCAGTGGGTGCATTGGTATGTGCCTGGGTGTGTCAGTGGCTGTATTAGTGTTTGGTAAGTTTGTTAGTCTGCATATCAGTGTATGCCTGGGTGTCTCAGTGTATACATTAGTGTGTGCCTGGGTGTGTCAGTGTCTACCTCAGAGTTTAGCAGGGTTGGTTCGTGCATGCATCAGTGTGTGTATGGGTGTCTCAGTGTATGGAGGGAGTGTGTGCCTAGGTGTGTGGGTGTGTGCATCAGTGTGTGTCTGGGTAGCTCAGTGTATAAATCAGTGTGTTCCTTGGTGTGTTAGTGAGTGCATCAGTGTTTACTTGGTTGTTTTATTGCATGCAGTAATGATTAGTGGGTGTGTCACTGTCTGCATCTGTGTGTGGGTGGGTGTGTTTGGGTTTACATCAGTGTTTGTCTAGGAGGGTTAGTATATGCATCAGTGTGTACCTTGGTGTATCAGTCTTTGTGTGGTGTGGGTGTGTAAGTGTCTGCATCAGTGTGTGGCTGGGTGTGTCAGTGTATGCATCTGCGTGTGCCTGGGTGTGTTACTGTATGCATCAGTGTGTGCCTGGGTGTCTCAGTCTATGGCTCAGTGTGTGCCTCGGTGTGTTAGTGTATACATCAGTGTGTGCCTGGGTGTGTTACTGCATGCATCAGTGTGCACCTAGATATCTCAGTGTATGGATCAGTGTGTGCCTAGGTGTGTTAGTGTATGCATCAGTGTGTGCCAGGTTTGCATCCGTTTGTGTGTGGGTGTATCAGTGTGTGCATCAGTGTGTGCCTGAGTGTGTTAGTTTATGCATCAATGTGTGCCTGGCTGTGTCAGTGTATACATCAGTGTGTGCCTGGGTATGTTGGTGTATGCATCAATGTGTGCTTATATGTATTAGTGTATGCATCGGTGTGTGTGTCTGGGTGTCTCAGTGTATTGATTAGTGTGTGTCTGGGTGTGTCTGAATCGGTGTGTGCCTGGGTTTGTGAGTGTCTACATGAGTGTTTGACTGGGTGGGTTAGTGTCTGCATCGACGACTGCTTGGATGGATCAGTGAGTGCACTGGTGTGTACTTCGATGTGTCAGTGTGAGCCTTAGTGTATTATTAGATGCATTAGTGCTTGGCTGGGTGTGTCAGTGTTTGCATCAATGATTACTGGGATCTGTCAGTGGATGTATTACCGTTTGCTGAGTGTATTAGTGTCTGCATCAGTGTGTGCCTTGGAGTGTCAGTGCATGCATCAGTGTGTGCCTGGGTATGTTAGCATATGTACTTGCGTGTGCCTGAGTGTCTGAGTGTATGCATGAGTGTGTGCCTGGGTGTGTTAGTGTAGGCATCAGTGTTTGTCCAGGTGTGTCAGTGTATGCCTCAGTCTATGTCTGGATGTGTTAGTGTATGCATCAGTGTGGGCCTGCCTGTCTCAGTGTATGTATCAGTGTGTGCCTGGGTGTGTTAGAGAGTGTATCAGTGTTTTTCTGGTTGCGGTATTGGATGCATTAGTGCTTGGCTGGGTGGATTCGTGTCTGCATCAGTGCCTCTTTGGATGTATCAGTGGGTGCATTGGTTTGTGTTTGGAAGTGTCAGTGTCTGCATCAGTGTATGCCTGGGCGTGTTACTGTAAGCATCAGTATGTGTTCAGGTGTGTTAGTGTATACATCAGTGTGTGCCTGAGTGTCTCACTGTGTGGATCAACGTGTGCCTGGGTGCTTTAGTGTATGCATCAGTGTGCTCCCAGGTATGTCAATTTATGCATCAGTATGTACTTGAGTGTGTTTATGTGTGGATCAGTGTGTGCCTGAATGCCTCTGTGTAGGCCTCAGTGTTTGCCTGAGTATGTTAGTATGGATTAGTGTGTGCCTCGGTGTCCCAGTGTATGGATGAGTGTATGCCTGGGTGTGTTATCGTATGCATCATTGGGTGCTTGGGTGTCTCAGTGTATGGATCAGTGCATGCCTGGTTGAGTTATTGTATGCATTAGGGTTTGACTAGGTGTGTCATCATCTGCATCAGTGTGTAACTGTGTGTCTCAGTATATGCATCAATGTGTATCTGGGTGTGTTAATGGGCGTATCAGTGTTTTCCTGCTTGTGTTACTGAATGTGTTAGTGTTTGACTGGGTGTGTCAGTGTCTTCCTCAGTGTTTGCCTGGGTATGTGAGTGTCTACATCAATGTCTGGCTGGGTGTGTTATTGTCTGCATCAGTGTCTGCTTAGATTTGTCAGTGGGTGCACTGGTGTGTGCTTGGATGTGTCAGTGTCTGCATCAGTGTGTACCTAGGTGTGTTTTTAGATGCATTAGTGTTTGTCTGGGTGTGTCAATCTCTCGTCAGTCTGTAACTGGGTGTGTAATTGGCAGTATTACTGTTTGGTGAGTTTGTTAGTGTTTACATAAGTGTGTGCCTGGGTATATCACTGTTATGCATCAGCGTGTTCCTGGGTATATCAGTGTATGCATCAGTGTGTGTGGGTGTTATTGGATGCATTAGGGTTTGGCTTGTTGTGTCAGTGTCTGCATCTGTGTGCGCATGGATATGTCAATGTCTGCCTCAGTGTGTGTCTGGATTTGTCAGTAGTATATCACTGCAAGCCTCAGTTTGTACCTTATTTCTGTAAATTAGTTGAACAACACTGAAATAAATAATTAGTAATCAACATTACTCCAATAAATTGTTCCATTGATTTGTATAAAAAGAGATCAAATAAACATAAATCAATATTACAGTTTACAAAATTACACAATAAACTTTTACAGCCTTATTTACAAAGAACTAGCATAGGGTATGCCACAAGTCATTTCGCTGTGCTGCCCTGCCAGTTCAAAAGGGCAGGATTGTACCTTATTTACAAGATATAGTACCTTTCTGTTCAGTCAGCCAGTGCTAATGCTTAAATTGCAGCCGAACACCAATGCAGGCACACTTGCACCAATGTGCAAGGGTGTCTGTGTTGTTGAAACTATTATTTTGTGCAGGAAGGGGCACCTTCCTGCCCAAAAACAATAATGTGAGGTTTTTGTTTTTGTATTATGTGTGCTGCAGAATGCAACACATGTGAAAAGAGGAAAAACGAGGAGAAATGTAAAAAAAATCTCCTTTTTGCACCTGTTTTAGGGAGGCATACGTTTTTTGTGCTGCCCTAGATTTACGCTACGTTGTATATCTGGGACAGTGGCAAAAACCACTAAAATGGATGTTTATTGGGAACACCCACAGCAATGCCCATGGCACGCCTCCCCAATTCAATGTGAAGCAAAGTGTCTTGCACTCCATTGCCTTACCTCATATCTACATGGACATGTAAAGCTATGCAGGGTATCTTTACCTGGCCTTGTAGATAGGGGTCAGCACTGTGAGACATCGAGCATCAAAAAAGTAACACTCCGGTGGTGCACAGGGCTTGTAAATAAGCCCCTTAGTTTCTGCAATGCAAAGGTTTATGCTATTATTAAAAAAGTACACATGATGCTGTAATGCAATTTTACATTACATTTAAACATTTCATTTTCCAGTTTTTATTGTTCTCGTGTACTATAGTTATACACCATAAATGATGTACTTTATAAAGAATCATCCTTGAAATTTAGATTGTAGAAAAAAGCACGAACTGTGAAGTATTTCACTGTAAATAAGCAACACTTTGCACCACACTCACTACAATTATATAACTGATTTTTACCTATACTTACTAAATTAGTGTAAAGAGGCATATATAAAAAATATCTGTATTTTTAGAAAGAGTACTACAATAGTACTGATATATATATAAAGGACACTAGCATATGGAGAGCCTTATTAAGACTCCTGGTAGGCCGTGTGACGTCATAACAACTAATAATGCTTGAACTACAACTGCACTGTTTCACTTTTCCAATTGTGATCCTCCTTAGAACTTGGTTGGTCATAATGAAATATTTGTTTGACTGTGACCTTGTTCTTATTACATTGTGTCCATCCACTTTTAGCTTTCAAATACAAATTGTAGTTTCCCTATGTAATACTAACTCCTTCTTGAAAGATGATAGTCTTAATAGTATTTTTTCTCCAGAAATATTGTTTGTTCTAGTTTATTAGTTTATACTTTGTAATGTCTGTTTCTAATTTACTACCATCTTTTGTAGAATTAGCTGAACATCAGCATCTCAAAAGGCTTATAAAGACATCACCCCGGTAGGCCATTCTGATGTAATGTTCACAATAGAGCTGCCACAACTATATTATTTCCCTTTTTCAGTTGTAGTCCTCCTCAGAACTTAGGTTCAAGAAATGAAATATAAGAATTTGGTGGCTTTTAAGGCAGTATTTGCTTGAATGTGAGGTTTCTGTCATTACACTCTGTCCATTCATTTTTACTTTTTAAATAGACAGTATGCAATATAATAGCCATAGTAGTATTGTATTGTATTGTATTGTAATCGTATTTATATAGCTCTTACTACCCCTGACGAGGCATCGAAGCGCTATTCGGTGAGTAGCACGCTATTCTGGAACCCAACAAGAATTAGTGATGGATTAGTATCGGAAAATAATGAGTACAGTTTTAGTATTATTATGAGTTAATTTGAGCCGCGGATATGAGAGTTTGTTAGTTAGATTGACTGGAATAATGGAGGGCTGGAGGAGGAAGAGGAAAGAAATCCAGAAGTGTTAATTGGGAGTATATCATTAATTTTCTCAACCCAAAGGCTTGGGATGAGTAAAGGGGGATGGGAAGAGTATGTGGAAGGGTTAGGGAGAGCATAGTAGCAGGGTGAGATAAATGCGGGAGAATTTAGTAGGGTTGTGTGGGAGGTCATGGTAGTAAAGTGAGGTTTGGTGAGTTAGATGTGAAGCAGAGGGAAGAGCTTAGGCAGAGTTGTTTAGGAGATGAAAGTAGTAGAAAGGATTTGGGATGAGTCAGAGTGAGAATGGAGGAAAGTTTGATAGAGACATGACATATGATGATGGGTAGATAAGTGTGATAAGATGAGAGCAGGATTTCATAGATATCTAGTATAACAACCCACCCAGGAGCCATGCAATGATCCACAAACATGCCAAGCACAGAAACAACATACATACATACATACATATATATATATATATATATATATATATACACACACACACATGAATACTCACACATATGCACATACAATACATAATTAGAACCATGGGTAAAATATACTTAGTCAAACAGGTTTAAAGCGTGTGTGTGTGTTTTATTGTTATGACATAGTAGCGATACATATTTTCTAAAGAAGCTATACATAATTAGAAATAAACACGTAATCTCCCAAAAAATATTTTGCAACATAGGCATATGCAGTTCATAGTTGTTTGAATATGGTGGTCATTAAGGAAAGAGCCAACTCTTGAGTAGTTTTCTGAAGACAAGAAAGTTATCTGTGGCTCTTATAGTTGGGGGTAATGAATTCCATAGTTTGGCTGCTTGAACAGAGAAGGATGTACCATCTATAGTATTTTTCTTGTATGGTGGTGTTCTAAGGCGGGGTGCCAATCTTGAGCAGAGGTTTCTTTGTTGGATGTATTTGGTTATTTTGTTTTTGATAAAAAGCGGTCCTGTTCAATGTTTAGCTTTGTGGGTGATGCAAAGCAGCTTGAAAGTGCATCGTCTCGCAACGGGTAACCAGTGTAGTGCTCTCAAGGCAGGGGAGATGTGGGCTTGCGGCTTTACATGTAATAGTAGCCTGGCTGCGGAATTCGGGATACGTTGTAGTTTTTTCATAACAGATAGAGATGATCCATGGTAGAGGCCATTAGCATAATCCAGTTTGGATAGTACAACAAGATAGTAGCTTGCACCTTGTGTGGAAATCCGAGGTAGGGGAAGATGCATCATAAAGTCTTCAAGGTGATGAAGCTTGTTTGTGCTAATTTGTCCACTTGGGCATTCATAGTTAACTTGGAATCCATGGTGATTCCTAGGTTTTTAACTTCCTTGGATAATTGAGGAGGTGGTCCGAGATCGTCAGGCCAGACGCACAGAGGGTCATAATTTTTCCAGTCACCACAATTGAGTATTTCCGTTTTGGAGGTATTTGGTTTGAGATGGCTCCAGGTCATCCACTGATCAACGGCTCTGAGGCAACTGAAGATTTGTGAGTTTTCAATATTTTTGGGGCATTCTAATTCAAGTAGTATTTGTGTGTCATCTGCATAGTTGTAGCATGTGAGATGGAAATCATTGATCAGTTCTGGTAAAAATATCATGTAGATGTTGAAAAGCAAAGGTGAGATGATTGACCCTTGGGGGACCCCTGCTTTTGTGAGGTAGGGTTCGGACAAGAAGGGGGGCGAGTGGATGATATTCGATCTTTTTTGAAGATAGGAAGTAATCCAGTCGAGAGCAATCCCTTGTATGCTGGCTTCATGGAGTCTTTGAATTAGGGTGCGATGGTCAACCGTATCAAAGGCAGCTGAGAGGTCCAAGAGAAGTAGTGCAGCAACTCCATTTTGGTCGACTGTGTTTTCAAGATCATCCCAGATTGCTATGACTGCCGATTCAATACTTCTTCTTGGGTGGAATCCAGTTTGGAAGTCTGAAAGTATAGAACTGTCTTCAATGAATTGTGACATCTGGGCGAATGCTGCTCTTTCTATCAATTTGCCCAGGAAAGGTCCATTTGTGATTGGTCTGTAGTTTTGGGGGTCTAACTGGTGTAGGTTTGTTTTCTTTAATACAGGTTGTATATATGCCATTTTCAGGTCCACAGGAAAAGTTCCTGAAGTTAAAGAGTTGTTGATGATTCTTCTTACAGGTGTGGCAGTAGAAGTAGATAGAAGAATGTTCTTGAAGATTTGTGGTGGGCAAGGGTCAGCAGGGCAACAGAAGGTCCTCTTGCTTTGACCAAATCCATAAATTCATCCTTGGATATTTGTTTGAAGGACTGTAGAGGTTGGGTTGATTTATTCTTTAGAGGGTATTTTAGGAAAGGGGTTGGTGCTGATGTTTTTCTTCTGTTTTAAATAGGAGTCCAATGTGTCTGCCTTGGTTGTGTAGTGAGTTGCCAATTTGTGAAATCTTGGATAGTGGGATGACTTCCTTCCATGCATGTAGGTTTTCGAAATTCATTGAGAATTTTATAAAATTCCTGGGTTGTAGATTGACCATTTTGAATTCTGTCTGAGTAGTACCTTTTTTAGCTTTTTTGATTGATGATTTTTATATCCTGTTAAGTTTGTGTAGCTGCAGTTTGTCTTGACTGTTGTTTGTTTTGAGCCAGGTCTGCTGCAACGTTCTGATTTGTTGCTTTATCTTTTTAAGTTCTGTGTTTCTCCAAGGTGTTGGTTTTCTTTTGTTGTGTTTAGTTTATCTGAGTGGTATTATGACATCAAAAGCTTCTTGTAGCCACTCATAAAGTTTTGGGACAGAATTAATTGTATCTAGATCTGTGTTGGCTGTTTGTGTTTCTAAGTCATCCAAATTGAGTTTGCTCCATGGTCGATAGGTGTATGTATATAAGCAGTTGTGGGGTGTGTTGATTTGTGGAGTTGTATGTCAGAAAGTTATCAAATGGTGGTCTGACCAAGTGATTGGCGTGATGCTATGAATAGTAACTAGTTCAGGCTTAGCAAAAATGACATCTAGGATGTGACCAGCGATGTGTGTGGGATTGTGGACAATCTGATGTAGGTTCAATGCGACTAGGCCAGTGGTGATAGCTTTTGGATGGGGCATATTGGGTTTGTCAAACCAAATGTTTAGATCCCCAAGAATGCATAGGTTGGAGTATAGTGTAATAAGGTTTGAGACTGTGTCTAGAAAAGCATCTGGGAACCTGGAGTTGTTAGGTGGAGATCTGTAAAGGAGGAGAAAGTTACAGGAGGAAGTTGGAGTAGGGTGGCATCCGGTAAGGAGGGCTTCACAACCTTGTATGGAGATGTCTGTTTTACTGAGGTTCAATGCCTGTTTGAATATAATAGCTAGTCCACCTCCTCTCTTGCCTATATGGTTTTGTGCAATGGTTTGATAGCCTGGAGGAACGGCTTCGTGCAACACTGGGGCCATGTCATCTCCCAACCAGTATTCAGTTATGAATAGTAAGTCAGGTTGTGTGTCTGTGAGCAGGTCGTAGATGTGGTGCTTGTTTTTTGAAAGTGATTGAGCATTTATGAGCTGGCAGTTTAGAAAAGGTGTGTTAGTGGTAGTGTTGTTTTGTTTAGGAGAAGGGTAAGTAGTATAATGTGAGCTTGAAGCAGGAGTGTTGCTAGTTGTGATAACTGTTTGAGGCTCACAATAGTCTTGCTTTTCAATATGGTGTTCCTCTTCCAGCAGGTTAAGGAGGCATTTTGTTGGGTCTGTGTGTGTGGGTGGTGGACTTGGTGGCTGAGAGAGCCATGAGGAGTGAACTGTTTTTTGTAGGGTAGTTTTATTAAGTAATAGACAAGGGGATGCGAGGTTGCTATAAGTGGCATGTTTTTTATTTTGTTTGTGTTTGTTTAGTGTGGATGGAGTATAGGTTAGGGGAGGTGGAGGAGCATGTGGATCATGATGTAAGGCTCTAAATTGTGCAATGGAGGAGAGGCGAGTGAACGTAAGTTGCTGGGTCGGGGTGCTTGTGGTAGGTGTTTGTGAAGAGTGAGAAAGTAGGGGTGAAGATAGGATGGAATTTGTATTATTTGTGTAGTCCTGAGGGTGGGAGTGGGTATGACAATAAGTGTAATGTAAGTTTGTGTTGCTTTGATGTGCTGATGTTTGTGGACGGAATTGTTTTTGTGGAATAGTGAGAGGGGATATTGGTGTAGTTGGTTTTGGTGAGGGATTTGTATGTGAGTTAGTGCTGCTGAGTGGAATTTGAGTGTTAGATGGAGTGTTGATGTGTTTTGGAGATGAATGTACGAGGTGTGTGAGAGGTGATGGATGTGTGTCAGGGGAGTTAGTGTTAGTTGCGATGACTGGAAGAGATAATATGTGTGGTGGAGTGAAATGTGGGGATTGTATGGTAGTGTGTAATTGGTGAAGAGAGGGATAGAGTGTTTGTAGATGGTGTGTTTTGAAGGCAGGGTTTGGGCATTGTTATGATGAGAGGTGGTCTGTGTGGGACAAACAGCGGATAGTGTTGTTGGTTAGTATGAGCAGAGAGTGTGTATCTGGAAGGCTGAGAGAAATGTATAATGTAGTTTTGTGTAGTGTTTGCTGTGAGAAGGCAGGTGTTTGACTGTAGTAGTTGTGGGGGCTATGTGTATATGGTGATGGGGCAATGCAATCTGTCTGTGGTCAGTTTGTGATGCATGAGTTGGATGCCTCTGTAGAATATGTGTTTGCATGTTGAGGGATGTGTAGGGGCTGGAACCATTCTTGGTCCATTGAGAATTGGGCAGCATTTCTGGCCCTAGGCCCTAGTCCCTACCTGTCCCGAACAGGCCCAAACAGGCAGCTGCCCTTGTCCTCTCTGCCCTTTCCCTCGACGCCCTGAGTCCTAGCATTTAATAGCCATACTGGCCAATAAGAAGCAGGTCCTAACCCTAGCCAATCCTGTTTCAAGCCCTGATTCAAACAACTAATGGGAGACCCAGCACTAATCACCAATCATAGCCCTATTCCTGATCACCAATCAAAGCCCCAGCCCTAAAACCAGCAACCAATCAGAATCCCAGCCCTATCCACCAATCACAGCCCTAGAACCAACAGCCAATCAGATTCTCAGCCCTATTCACCAATCACAGACATAGAACCAACAGCCAATCAGAATCTCAACCCTATCCACTAATCACAGCCTTAGAACCAACAGCCAATCAGAATCTCAGCCCCATCCACCAATCACAGCCCTAGAACCAACAGCCAATCAGAATCTCAGCCCTATCCAAAAATCACAGCCCTAGAACCAACAGCCAATCAGATTCTCAGCCCTAGAGCTAAAAGCCAATCAGATTCCCAGCCCTATCCACCAGTCATAACCCCAGCCCTGGAGCCAGCAACCAATGAAAGACCATCTCCCAACAACCTATCACAACAAAATTACCAACAGCCAATAGCAACTTATAAAAGGAGCAAGTTAACTGAAGTCCAGTCCATGTGGTCAGGGGGAAAAGCAACTGCTGCTCTATTCAGAATCTCCTTGGATACAGACAGGCTGAATCCACACTTCCAAGCTAGCAGAGTCTACTTTCCAGGTAAGGGAGAGATTGTTTAAGAAACAAACACTGGAATACTGCTGGGCGCGCACTCTGAAATCAGGCTTTTTTAAAGGCAAAAATACAGGGGGCAGCCAGTTTTTAAGCACAATTTAAATCACAGAAACAGATTAAAACAGACTCCTAAAAACACACTCTGAAAGATGTATGTAGCCTTTTTACTTCGAAGAGAAAAGGGGGGGGAGGTGTGCCACAAACTAGCAAGGCAATTCACACAGTCACGGCAAAAACAAATTTAAAATAAAACACCACTTTCAAAGAGGCCAGGCTGCCTGAAACACAGAGAGTGCACAGTAAAACAGACACAGGTAGCTGAAATAAACACTTTTGAACAAAGAATACCATTTACCCAGAAAAATCTCAGGGCTCCTTACCTAAGTCTTTTTGCAATCCTTGAACACTGGGCTGTATCAGGACACAGGGGAGATGCTCAGAGGCTCACAAAATGGAGGTGGCTGTCTTGGGCTTCCCTCCACAAACTTAAGGGGCCAGAGCAGGTGTGGGGGACGGGTCTCAGGTGCAGCAGGGACTCAGGGAGCCAATCAGCTAAGTCCAGTCCCTAAGGTCAGGGGGAAAAGCAACTGCTGCTCTATTCAGAATCTCCTTGGATACAGACAGGCTGAATCCACACTTCACAAGCTAGCAGAGTCTACTTTCCAGGTAATGGAGAGATTGTTTAAGAAACAAACACTGGAACACTGCTGGGCGCGCACTCTGAAACCGGGCTTTTTTAAGGGCAAAAATACAGGGGGGCAGACAGTTTTTAAGCACAATTTAAATCACAGAAACAGATTAAAACAGACTCCTAAAAACACACTCTGAAAGATGTATGTAGCCTTTTTACTTCGAAGAGAAAAGGGGGGGGAGGTGTGCCACAAACTAGCAAGGCAATTCACACAGTCACGGCAAAAACAAATTTAAAATAAAACACCACTTTCAAAGAGGCCAGGCTGCCTGAAACACAGAGAGTGCACAGTAAAACAGACACAGGTAGCTGAAATAAACACTTTTGAACAAGGAATACTATTTACCCAGAAAAATCTCAGGGCTCCTTGCCTAGGTCTTTTTGCAATCCTTGAACACTGGGCTGTATCAGCACACATGGGAGATGCTCAGAGGCTTACAAAATGGAGGTGGCTGTCTTGGGATTCCCTCCACAAACTTAAGGGGCCGGAGCAGGTGTGGGGGGCGGGTCTCAGGTGCAGCAGGTACTCAGGGAGCCAATCAGCTAAGTCCAGTCCCTATGGTCAGGGGGAAAGGGAACTGCTTCTCTATTCAGAATCTCCTTGGATACAGACAGGCTGAATCCACACTTCACAAGCTAGCAGAGTCTACTTTCCAGGTAATGGAGAGATTGTTTAAGAAACAAACACTGGAATACTGCTGGGCGCGCACTCTGAAATCGGGATTTTTAAAGGCAAAAATACAGGGGGGCAGACAGTTTTTTAAGCACAATTTAAATCACAGAAACAGATTAAAACAGTCTCCTAAAAACACAGTCTGCAAGATGTATGTAGCCTTTTTACTTAGAAGAGAAAAGGGGGGGAAGGGAGGTGTGCCACTAACTAGCAAGGCAATTCACAGTCATGGCAAAAACTAATTAAAAAAAAACACCACTTTAAAAGAGGGCAGGCTGCCTGAAACACAGAGAGTCCACAGTAAAACAGACACAGGTAGCTGAAATAAACACTTTTGAAGAAAGAATACTATTTACCCAGAAAAATCTCAGGGCTCCTTACCTAGGTCTTTTTGCAATCCTTGAACACTGGGCTGTATCAGGACACAGGGGAGATGCTCAGAGGCCCACAAAATGGAGGTGGCTGTTTTGGGATTCCCTCCACAAACTTAAGGGGACAGAGCAGGTGTGGGGGGTGGGTCTCAGGTGCATCAGGGACTCAGGGAGCCAATTAGCTAAGTCCTGTCCCTGTGGTCAGGGGGAAAGGCAACTGCTGCTCTATTCAGAATCTCCTTGGATACAGACAGGCTGAATCCACACTTCACAAGCTAGCAGAGTCTACTTTCCAGGTAAGGGAGAGATTGTTTAAGAAACAAACACTGGAATACTGCTGGTCACGCACTCTGAAACCGGGCTTTTTTGAAGGCAAAAATACAGAGGGAGACAATTTTTAAGCACAATTTAAATCACAGAAACAGATTAAAACAGTCTCCTAAAAACACACTCTGCAAGATGTATGCAGCCTTTTTACTTAGAAGAGAAAAGGGGGGGGTGCCACAAACTAGCAAGGCAATTCACACAGTCACGGCAAAAACGAATGAAAAAAAACACCACTTTAAAAGAGGCCAGGCTGCCTGAAACACAGAAAGTCCACAGTAAAACAGACACAGGTAGCTGAAATAAACACTTTTGAACAAAGAATACTATTTACCCAGAAAAATCTCAGGGCTCCTTACCTAGGTCTTTTTGCAATCCTTGAACACTGGGCTGTATCAGGACACAGGGGAGATGCTCATAGGCTCACAAAATGTAGGTATATGTTTTTTATTAGAATATGATATTTGCCACTTATTTGTATACATAAAGTTGACATAAGTTCTGATTGACATTATCTTAAGATATGGTTTTGTGTAGCTTCTTTAAACAATCTCTCAAAATTGGCTGTTTTGCAATCCGGGAGTGTTAAGTAAATAAATTGCTCTGAATCTATTTCAGTGCTTGATGTCAAAGAGCAATCTTCACAATCATGGTTCCTTGAGTAACAAAGTCCAAATGAGTTGTCAATAGGTACGTTCTCTTCTTCTTAAAAACCAAACACTACCATTAGAGATTCCTGTGTATCTCCTTGAGTGTTACAGGATACAGTGCATGCATCTACAAGGTTTTGAATGTGTGATGAACAATGTGTTTTACTTCTATCATTGCACAGACATTGCAACAAAGCTAACAGTGTGGTGTACAATGTCTTCTGTTTTCTCTGTTCAGTTGCATGAACAACATGAACTGATATAGAGCTGGCAATCAACAATATCTCAGTCATTGTTAGATTTGTTTTTTTCTGAACAAAATCCTTTCATTTCTATCCATTCTTCTCAACAACATCACTACATAAACTGGACACTGTCCTAAATTAGAAGCATGAACACTTCTTAATCAGTTGCACTCTTTCACACAACTTGGATCGGCATTTACTTTACGGTCATCAAACTCAATAAGATATAAACTGGATAATGTTCTAACTCATGATGAGACTACATACGGCATACCTTCCTTAAACACAGTACCACAAATATTAATAAATGCTGTATCCACACTTGAATCTTGAGATTTACGAAGCCTATGCTAAGAAAACTGGAAACTGTTTCCTCCAAACATGTAAGTCTTTCATAAGCAAAAAACATGCACTGGATCTTCCAGTCTGTTTATACTATCAACCTGATAAAATGTTATTGCTAGGTATTTAACCTCATTCCTAATAAGAAAGGAAATTAAATCAATTACTTTACCTATAGTACCAGTAACTAAACATATACATTTAAATGCAAAATTACTCTACAGTTCTTACAAGCACTTGAACATTTCTCCAGTCCTGCAGATCTGGAAACAGATTGTTCCAATGAATCCAATGTTGTTTGTAGTGCTATATTGCTGTAATTTGCAAACCCCCTTCTTTTTCTAATTTTATTAATTCTTCGTCAAAACATTAGCACTCCTGAAGTGTAGGAATTAAGTAGGCAATACATTTTCCTTCTTGAATAAAAGTGAACATTAGCTCTGCTGCTGCCATGTTTGTAGGAAACAGTTTCTTAACAAGCTGACTTTCTAAGCAACACTTCCAATATTTTGTAAGAATATCTATTCTAATATCCTTGAGAATATTTGTGTATTCAACGTCAGATGCTTGTTGCATATACCTAAGTAGATCTTTGTATTGTTTAACCAAATGTTTACATTTCCAATACTTCTCAAAGAATTCTGAGTTTCATCATGACGAAGTGTCTTGAGCACAGACTGTTCTTTGACCAGTGTAAGTTATAGAAGATTGCCAAACACAATCAAGTGTTTTCTTCCAAATAGCACATCAGAGTCTGTCCTTAGAATTGGTTGCATTCTCAAGTCTACAAAGGCAAGCATTACATTTGAGACATGCTCACCTCATCTACGCTTAAAAGTTTTAATTTCTATGGTATTCTTGAAGCTTCATGACAAGCTTCACTGTATAATCTTTGGTACTCCAGTTTGTTGTCATTTTCCACAGGCTGCATGAGAAGTTGATGTAAAGTAATTCCTTTAATGCTGTGTGCAACTAATTCAGTGGATGCTATTACTACCCACAACAAATTATACTCTGTAGCCTTCTGTAGGAAAACAGTGAGGATTTCTATTAAAAAGCTTTTACTAGTGCCAGCGTGACCGCTGACATACAATTGAATAGAATTGGCCTAAACGATGAGCATGTACACTGTTTCTTCTCATGAGGGACTCAATTTTCAACTCTGTCTTTTACCTCTATATATATTTATTTTTGCTCATCATTTAGTTGTCCCACTAACTGTTCCAAATCAATGATTTTCTGTCTTGCTTGTTGCATTGCAGTCTCCACTTCATTTATCGCAATGGGATTTTCATTTTCAATAATTGGCTATCCAAGAGGATCTTGACATAGAGTTACTGATCTTTGGCTGCTTTGTGAACTCTCCTTAGCTATATCAGCAGCAATTGCTTATTCCTGTTTAAACTCATCATTTAACATTGCAGTGTTGAAAGAATCTTCATAGCAGTAAAATGTTTGAGTAACTGTGATTCAGAATGCTGATGCTTGAACAGTTGTAAAGTATTTTTAAAAAACCTCTCTTTTATTAGGAGGTTGGCAACTAGGTTTTCTGTTTTAAATAGAGTGCCTTTTGTGTGTCGTGCCAGGCAATCATCATAACCAACTACTGCAAATTTCACACAGTGCAAAAAAAAAGGGAGCACACTGCCTCACACTCCAGCAAAAAGTTGGCCCCAATGCATCTTGGTAAATGCAGTCAGATTCGTTTCACATTAACAAAAGTAATCAAAGTCTTTCACCTTAGTAGGTGCAGCAAGTGCTGTGTATCTCTGGACACGTGTTTCTGGGTTTTGCCCGTCATCAGCAGAGAGCAGCATATTTTGTGGGGTTGCTTGAAATGCCACCAAACGTCTTCTCAGGTTTATGTACCACTCTGGTGCGCAGGTGCCTCACCAAGGCTCGTCAGCCCGTTAGCTCAAGGGAGCCGTCATTCGACACAGTGCAAAAAAAAGGGAGCACACTGCCTCACACTCCAGCAAAAAGTTGGCCCCAATGCATCTTGGTAAATGCAGTCAGATTCGTTTCACATTAACAAAAGTAATCAAAGTCTTTCACCTTAGTAGGTGCAGCAAGTGCTGTGTATCTCTGGACACGTGTTTCTGGGTTTTGCCCGTCATCAGCAGAGAGCAGCATATTTTGTGGGGTTGCTTGAAATGCCACCAAACGTCTTCTCAGGTTTATGTACCACTCTGGTGCGCAGGTGCCTCACCAAGGCTCGTCAGCCCGTTAGCTCAAGGGAGCCGTCATTCGACACAGTGCAAAAAAAAGGGAGCACACTGCCTCACACTCCAGCAAAAAGTTGGCCCCAATGCATCTTGGTAAATGCAGTCAGATTCGTTTCACATTAACAAAAGTAATCAAAGTCTTTCACCTTAGTAGGTGCAGCAAGTGCTGTGTATCTCTGGACACGTGTTTCTGGGTTTTGCCCGTCATCAGCAGAGAGCAGCATATTTTGTGGGGTTGCTTGAAATGCCACCAAACGTCTTCTCAGGTTTATGTACCACTCTGGTGCGCAGGTGCCTCACCAAGGCTCGTCAGCCCGTTAGCTCAAGGGAGCCGTCATTCGACACAGTGCAAAAAAAAGGGAGCACACTGCCTCACACTCCAGCAAAAAGTTGGCCCCAATGCATCTTGGTAAATGCAGTCAGATTCGTTTCACATTAACAAAAGTAATCAAAGTCTTTCACCTTAGTAGGTGCAGCAAGTGCTGTGTATCTCTGGACACGTGTTTCTGGGTTTTGCCCGTCATCAGCAGAGAGCAGCATATTTTGTGGGGTTGCTTGAAATGCCACCAAACGTCTTCTCAGGTTTATGTACCACTCTGGTGCGCAGGTGCCTCACCAAGGCTCGTCAGCCCGTTAGCTCAAGGGAGCCGTCATTCGACACAGTGCAAAAAAAAAGGGAGCACACTGCCTCACACTCCAGCAAAAAGTTGGCCCCAATGCATCTTGGTAAATGCAGTCAGATTCGTTTCACATTAACAAAAGTAATCAAAGTCTTTCACCTTAGTAGGTGCAGCAAGTGCTGTGTATCTCTGGACACGTGTTTCTGGGTTTTGCCCGTCATCAGCAGAGAGCAGCATATTTTGTGGGGTTGCTTGAAATGCCACCAAACGTCTTCTCAGGTTTATGTACCACTCTGGTGCGCAGGTGCCTCACCAAGGCTCGTCAGCCCGTTAGCTCAAGGGAGCCGTCATTTGACACAGTGCAAAAAAAAGGGAGCACACTGCCTCACACTCCAGCAAAAAGTTGGCCCCAATGCATCTTGGTAAATGCAGTCAGATTCGTTTCACATTAACAAAAGTAATCAAAGTCTTTCACCTTAGTAGGTGCAGCAAGTGCTGTGTATCTCTGGACACGTGTTTCTGGGTTTTGCCCGTCATCAGCAGAGAGCAGCATATTTTGTGGGGTTGCTTGAAATGCCACCAAACGTCTTCTCAGGTTTATGTACCACTCTGGTGCGCAGGTGCCTCACCAAGGCTCGTCAGCCCGTTAGCTCAAGGGAGCCGTCATTCGACACAGTGCAAAAAAAAGGGAGCACACTGCCTCACACTCCAGCAAAAAGTTGGCCCCAATGCATCTTGGTAAATGCAGTCAGATTCGTTTCACATTAACAAAAGTAATCAAAGTCTTTCACCTTAGTAGGTGCAGCAAGTGCTGTGTATCTCTGGACACGTGTTTCTGGGTTTTGCCCGTCATCAGCAGAGAGCAGCATATTTTGTGGGGTTGCTTGAAATGCCACCAAACGTCTTCTCAGGTTTATGTACCACTCTGGTGCGCAGGTGCCTCACCAAGGCTCGTCAGCCCGTTAGCTCAAGGGAGCCGTCATTCGACACAGTGCAAAAAAAAGGGAGCACACTGCCTCACACTCCAGCAAAAAGTTGGCCCCAATGCATCTTGGTAAATGCAGTCAGATTCGTTTCACATTAACAAAAGTAATCAAAGTCTTTCACCTTAGTAGGTGCAGCAAGTGCTGTGTATCTCTGGACACGTGTTTCTGGGTTTTGCCCGTCATCAGCAGAGAGCAGCATATTTTGTGGGGTTGCTTGAAATGCCACCAAACGTCTTCTCAGGTTTATGTACCACTCTGGTGCGCAGGTGCCTCACCAAGGCTCGTCAGCCCGTTAGCTCAAGGGAGCCGTCATTCGACACAGTGCAAAAAAAAGGGAGCACACTGCCTCACACTCCAGCAAAAAGTTGGCCCCAATGCATCTTGGTAAATGCAGTCAGATTCGTTTCACATTAACAAAAGTAATCAAAGTCTTTCACCTTAGTAGGTGCAGCAAGTGCTGTGTATCTCTGGACACGTGTTTCTGGGTTTTGCCCGTCATCAGCAGAGAGCAGCATATTTTGTGAGGTTGCTTGAAATGCCACCAAACGTCTTCTCAGGTTTATGTACCACTCTGGTGCGCAGGTGCCTCACCAAGGCTCGTCAGCCCGTTAGCTCAAGGGAGCCGTCATTCGACACAGTGCAAAAAAAAGGGAGCACACTGCCTCACACTCCAGCAAAAAGTTGGCCCCAATGCATCTTGGTAAATGCAGTCAGATTCGTTTCACATTAACAAAAGTAATCAAAGTCTTTCACCTTAGTAGGTGCAGCAAGTGCTGTGTATCTCTGGACACGTGTTTCTGGGTTTTGCCCGTCATCAGCAGAGAGCAGCATATTTTGTGGGGTTGCTTGAAATGCCACCAAACGTCTTCTCAGGTTTATGTACCACTCTGGTGCGCAGGTGCCTCACCAAGGCTCGTCAGCCCGTTAGCTCAAGGGAGCCGTCATTCGACACAGTGCAAAAAAAAGGGAGCACACTGCCTCACACTCCAGCAAAAAGTTGGCCCCAATGCATCTTGGTAAATGCAGTCAGTTTCGTTTCACATTAACAAAAGTAATCAAAGTCTTTCACCTTAGTAGGTGCAGCAAGTGCTGTGTATCTCTGGACACGTGTTTCTGGGTTTTGCCCGTCATCAGCAGAGAGCAGCATATTTTGTGGGGTTGCTTGAAATGCCACCAAACGTCTTCTCAGGTTTATGTACCACTCTGGTGCGCAGGTGCCTCACCAAGGCTCGTCAGCCCGTTAGCTCAAGGGAGCCGTCATTCGACACAGTGCAAAAAAAAGGGAGCACACTGCCTCACACTCCAGCAAAAAGTTGGCCCCAATGCATCTTGGTAAATGCAGTCAGATTCGTTTCACATTAACAAAAGTAATCAAAGTCTTTCACCTTAGTAGGTGCAGCAAGTGCTGTGTATCTCTGGACACGTGTTTCTGGGTTTTGCCCGTCATCAGCAGAGAGCAGCATATTTTGTGGGGTTGCTTGAAATGCCACCAAACGTCTTCTCAGGTTTATGTACCACTCTGGTGCGCAGGTGCCTCACCAAGGCTCGTCAGCCCGTTAGCTCAAGGGAGCCGTCATTCGACACAGTGCAAAAAAAAGGGAGCACACTGCCTCACACTCCAGCAAAAAGTTGGCCCCAATGCATCTTGGTAAATGCAGTCAGATTCGTTTCACATTAACAAAAGTAATCAAAGTCTTTCACCTTAGTAGGTGCAGCAAGTGCTGTGTATCTCTGGACACGTGTTTCTGGGTTTTGCCCGTCATCAGCAGAGAGCAGCATATTTTGTGGGGTTGCTTGAAATGCCACCAAACGTCTTCTCAGGTTTATGTACCACTCTGGTGCGCAGGTGCCTCACCAAGGCTCGTCAGCCCGTTAGCTCAAGGGAGCCGTCATTCGACACAGTGCAAAAAAAAGGGAGCACACTGCCTCACACTCCCGCAAAAAGTTGGCCCCAATGCATCTTGGTAAATGCAGTCAGATTCGTTTCACATTAACAAAAGTAATCAAAGTCTTTCACCTTAGTAGGTGCAGCAAGTGCTGTGTATCTCTGGACACGTGTTTCTGGGTTTTGCCCGTCATCAGCAGAGAGCAGCATATTTTGTGGGGTTGCTTGAAATGCCACCAAACGTCTTCTCAGGTTTATGTACCACTCTGGTGCGCAGGTGCCTCACCAAGGCTCGTCAGCCCGTTAGCTCAAGGGAGCCGTCATTCGACACAGTGCAAAAAAAAGGGAGCACACTGCCTCACACTCCAGCAAAAAGTTGGCCCCAATGCATCTTGGTAAATGCAGTCAGATTCGTTTCACATTAACAAAAGTAATCAAAGTCTTTCACCTTAGTAGGTGCAGCAAGTGCTGTGTATCTCTGGACACGTGTTTCTGGGTTTTGCCCGTCATCAGCAGAGAGCAGCATATTTTGTGGGGTTGCTTGAAATGCCACCAAACGTCTTCTCAGGTTTATGTACCACTCTGGTGCGCAGGTGCCTCACCAAGGCTCGTCAGCCCGTTAGCTCAAGGGAGCCGTCATTCGACACAGTGCAAAAAAAAGGGAGCACACTGCCTCACACTCCAGCAAAAAGTTGGCCCCAATGCATCTTGGTAAATGCAGTCAGATTCGTTTCACATTAACAAAAGTAATCAAAGTCTTTCACCTTAGTAGGTGCAGCAAGTGCTGTGTATCTCTGGACACGTGTTTCTGGGTTTTGCCCGTCATCAGCAGAGAGCAGCATATTTTGTGGGGTTGCTTGAAATGCCACCAAACGTCTTCTCAGGTTTATGTACCACTCTGGTGCGCAGGTGCCTCACCAAGGCTCGTCAGCCCGTTAGCTCAAGGGAGCCGTCATTCGACACAGTGCAAAAAAAAGGGAGCACACTGCCTCACACTCCAGCAAAAAGTTGGCCCCAATGCATCTTGGTAAATGCAGTCAGATTCGTTTCACATTAACAAAAGTAATCAAAGTCTTTCACCTTAGTAGGTGCAGCAAGTGCTGTGTATCTCTGGACACGTGTTTCTGGGTTTTGCCCGTCATCAGCAGAGAGCAGCATATTTTGTGGGGTTGCTTGAAATGCCACCAAACGTCTTCTCAGGTTTATGTACCACTCTGGTGCGCAGGTGCCTCACCAAGGCTCGTCAGCCCGTTAGCTCAAGGGAGCCGTCATTCGACACAGTGCAAAAAAAAGGGAGCACACTGCCTCACACTCCAGCAAAAAGTTGGCCCCAATGCATCTTGGTAAATGCAGTCAGATTCGTTTCACATTAACAAAAGTAATCAAAGTCTTTCACCTTAGTAGGTGCAGCAAGTGCTGTGTATCTCTGGACACGTGTTTCTGGGTTTTGCCCGTCATCAGCAGAGAGCAGCATATTTTGTGGGGTTGCTTGAAATGCCACCAAACGTCTTCTCAGGTTTATGTACCACTCTGGTGCGCAGGTGCCTCACCAAGGCTCGTCAGCCCGTTAGCTCAAGGGAGCCGTCATTCGACACAGTGCAAAAAAAAGGGAGCACACTGCCTCACACTCCAGCAAAAAGTTGGCCCCAATGCATCTTGGTAAATGCAGTCAGATTCGTTTCACATTAACAAAAGTAATCAAAGTCTTTCACCTTAGTAGGTGCAGCAAGTGCTGTGTATCTCTGGACACGTGTTTCTGGGTTTTGCCCGTCATCAGCAGAGAGCAGCATATTTTGTGGGGTTGCTTGAAATGCCACCAAACGTCTTCTCAGGTTTATGTACCACTCTGGTGCGCAGGTGCCTCACCAAGGCTCGTCAGCCCGTTAGCTCAAGGGAGCCGTCATTCGACACAGTGCAAAAAAAAGGGAGCACACTGCCTCACACTCCAGCAAAAGGTTGGCCCCAATGCATCTTGGTAAATGCAGTCAGATTCGTTTCACATTAACAAAAGTAATCAAAGTCTTTCACCTTAGTAGGTGCAGCAAGTGCTGTGTATCTCTGGACACGTGTTTCTGGGTTTTGCCCGTCATCAGCAGAGAGCAGCATATTTTGTGGGGTTGCTTGAAATGCCACCAAACGTCTTCTCAGGTTTATGTACCACTCTGGTGCGCAGGTGCCTCACCAAGGCTCGTCAGCCCGTTAGCTCAAGGGAGCCGTCATTCGACACAGTGCAAAAAAAAGGGAGCACACTGCCTCACACTCCAGCAAAAAGTTGGCCCCAATGCATCTTGGTAAATGCAGTCAGATTCGTTTCACATTAACAAAAGTAATCAAAGTCTTTCACCTTAGTAGGTGCAGCAAGTGCTGTGTATCTCTGGACACTTGTTTCTGGGTTTTGCCCGTAATCAGCAGAGAGCAGCATATTTTGTGGGGTTGCTTGAAATGCCACCAAACGTCTTCTCAGGTTTATGTACCACTCTGGTGCGCAGGTGCCTCACCAAGGCTCGTCAGCCCGTTAGCTCAAGGGAGCCGTCATTCGACACAGTGCAAAAAAAAACCTGAGAAGACTTTTGGCGGCATTTCAAGCAACCCCACAGAGTTGGCTGCTCTCTGCTGATGACGGGCTAAACCTAGAAACACGTGTCCAGAGATACACAGCACTTGCTGCACCTACTTAGGTGAAAGACTTTTGATTACTTTTTCAGCACAAAACGAAGTGACTGCATTTACCATGATGCATTGGGGCTAACTTTTTGCTTGAGTGTGAGGCAGTGTGCTCCCTTTTTTCTTTTTGTCCAGTGACTGCTCCCTTGAGCTAACGAGCTGACGAGCTCTGGAGAGGCACCTGTGCGCCAGTGAGTGGTACATAAACCTGAGAAGACTTTTGGCGGCATTTCAAGCAACCCCACAGAGTTGGCTGCTCTCTGCTGATGACGGGCTAAACCTAGAAACACGTGTCCAGAGATACACAGCACTTGCTGCACCTACTTAGGTGAAAGACTTTTGATTACTTTTTCAGCACAAAACGAAGTGACTGCATTTACCATGATGCATTGGGGCTAACTTTTTGCTTGAGTGTGAGGCAGTGTGCTCCCTTTTTTCTTTTTGTCCAGTGACTGCTCCCTTGAGCTAACGAGCTGACGAGCTCTGGAGAGGCACCTGTGCGCCAGTGAGTGGTACATAAACCTGAGAAGACTTTTGGCGGCATTTCAAGCAACCCCACAGAGTTGGCTGCTCTCTGCTGATGACGGGCTAAACCTAGAAACACGTGTCAAGAGATACACAGCACTTGCTGCACCTACTTAGGTGAAAGACTTTTGATTACTTTTTCAGCACAAAACGAAGTGACTGCATTTACCATGATGCATTGGGGCTAACTTTTTGCTTGAGTGTGAGGCAGTGTGCTCCCTTTTTTCTTTTTGTCCAGTGACTGCTCCCTTGAGCTAACGAGCTGACGAGCTCTGGAGAGGCACCTGTGCGCCAGTGAGTGGTACATAAACCTGAGAAGACTTTTGGCGGCATTTCAAGCAACCCCACAGAGTTGGCTGCTCTCTGCTGATGACGGGCTAAACCTAGAAACACGTGTCCAGAGATACACAGCACTTGCTGCACCTACTTAGGTGAAAGACTTTTGATTACTTTTTCAGCACAAAACGAAGTGACTGCATTTACCATGATGCATTGGGGCTAACTTTTTGCTTGAGTGTGAGGCAGTGTGCTCCCTTTTTTCTTTTTGTCCAGTGACTGCTCCCTTGAGCTAACGAGCTGACGAGCTCTGGAGAGGCACCTGTGCGCCAGTGAGTGGTACATAAACCTGAGAAGACTTTTGGCGGCATTTCAAGCAACCCCACAGAGTTGGCTGCTCTCTGCTGATGACGGGCTAAACCTAGAAACACGTGTCCAGAGATACACAGCACTTGCTGCACCTACTTAGGTGAAAGACTTTTGATTACTTTTTCAGCACAAAACGAAGTGACTGCATTTACCATGATGCATTGGGGCTAACTTTTTGCTTGAGTGTGAGGCAGTGTGCTCCCTTTTTTCTTTTTGTCCAGTGACTGCTCCCTTGAGCTAACGAGCTGACGAGCTCTGGAGAGGCACCTGTGCGCCAGTGAGTGGTACATAAACCTGAGAAGACTTTTGGCGGCATTTCAAGCAACCCCACAGAGTTGGCTGCTCTCTGCTGATGACGGGCTAAACCTAGAAACACGTGTCCAGAGATACACAGCACTTGCTGCACCTACTTAGGTGAAAGACTTTTGATTACTTTTTCAGCACAAAACGAAGTGACTGCATTTACCATGATGCATTGGGGCTAACTTTTTGCTTGAGTGTGAGGCAGTGTGCTCCCTTTTTTCTTTTTGTCCAGTGACTGCTCCCTTGAGCTAACGAGCTGACGAGCTATGGAGAGGCACCTGTGCGCCAGTGAGTGGTACATAAACCTGAGAAGACTTTTGGCGGCATTTCAAGCAACCCCACAGAGTTGGCTGCTCTCTGCTGATGACGGGCTAAACCTAGAAACACGTGTCAAGAGATACACAGCACTTGCTGCACCTACTTAGGTGAAAGACTTTTGATTACTTTTTCAGCACAAAACGAAGTGACTGCATTTACCATGATGCATTGGGGCTAACTTTTTGCTTGAGTGTGAGGCAGTGTGCTCCCTTTTTTCTTTTTGTCCAGTGACTGCTCCCTTGAGCTAACGAGCTGACGAGCTCTGGAGAGGCACCTGTGCGCCAGTGAGTGGTACATAAACCTGAGAAGACTTTTGGCGGCATTTCAAGCAACCCCACAGAGTTGGCTGCTCTCTGCTGATGACGGGCTAAACCTAGAAACACGTGTCCAGAGATACACAGCACTTGCTGCACCTACTTAGGTGAAAGACTTTTGATTACTTTTTCAGCACAAAACGAAGTGACTGCATTTACCATGATGCATTGGGGCTAACTTTTTGCTTGAGTGTGAGGCAGTGTGCTCCCTTTTTTCTTTTTGTCCAGTGACTGCTCCCTTGAGCTAACGAGCTGACGAGCTCTGGAGAGGCACCTGTGCGCCAGTGAGTGGTACATAAACCTGAGAAGACTTTTGGCGGCATTTCAAGCAACCCCACAGAGTTGGCTGCTCTCTGCTGATGACGGGCTAAACCTAGAAACACGTGTCCAGAGATACACAGCACTTGCTGCACCTACTTAGGTGAAAGACTTTTGATTACTTTTTCAGCACAAAACGAAGTGACTGCATTTACCATGATGCATTGGGGCTAACTTTTTGCTTGAGTGTGAGGCAGTGTGCTCCCTTTTTTCTTTTTGTCCAGTGACTGCTCCCTTGAGCTAACGAGCTGACGAGCTCTGGAGAGGCACCTGTGCGCCAGTGAGTGGTACATAAACCTGAGAAGACTTTTGGCGGCATTTCAAGCAACCCCACAGAGTTGGCTGCTCTCTGCTGATGACGGGCTAAACCTAGAAACACGTGTCCAGAGATACACAGCACTTGCTGCACCTACTTAGGTGAAAGACTTTTGATTACTTTTTCAGCACAAAACGAAGTGACTGCATTTACCATGATGCATTGGGGCTAACTTTTTGCTTGAGTGTGAGGCAGTGTGCTCCCTTTTTTCTTTTTGTCCAGTGACTGCTCCCTTGAGCTAACGAGCTGACGAGCTCTGGAGAGGCACCTGTGCGCCAGTGAGTGGTACATAAACCTGAGAAGACTTTTGGCGGCATTTCAAGCAACCCCACAGAGTTGGCTGCTCTCTGCTGATGACGGGCTAAACCTAGAAACACGTGTCCAGAGATACACAGCACTTGCTGCACCTACTTAGGTGAAAGACTTTTGATTACTTTTTCAGCACAAAACGAAGTGACTGCATTTACCATGATGCATTGGGGCTAACTTTTTGCTTGAGTGTGAGGCAGTGTGCTCCCTTTTTTCTTTTTGTCCAGTGACTGCTCCCTTGAGCTAACGAGCTGACGAGCTCTGGAGAGGCACCTGTGCGCCAGTGAGTGGTACATAAACCTGAGAAGACTTTTGGCAGCATTTCAAGCAACCCCACAGAGTTGGCTGCTCTCTGCTGATGACGGGCTAAACCTAGAAACACGTGTCCAGAGATACACAGCACTTGCTGCACCTACTTAGGTGAAAGACTTTTGATTACTTTTTCAGCACAAAACGAAGTGACTGCATTTACCATGATGCATTGGGGCTAACTTTTTGCTTGAGTGTGAGGCAGTGTGCTCCCTTTTTTCTTTTTGTCCAGTGACTGCTCCCTTGAGCTAACGAGCTGACGAGCTCTGGAGAGGCACCTGTGCGCCAGTGAGTGGTACATAAACCTGAGAAGACTTTTGGCGGCATTTCAAGCAACCCCACAGAGTTGGCTGATCTCTGCTGATGACGGGCTAAACCTAGAAACACGTGTCCAGAGATACACAGCACTTGCTGCACCTACTTAGGTGAAAGACTTTTGATTACTTTTTCAGCACAAAACGAAGTGACTGCATTTACCATGATGCATTGGGGCTAACTTTTTGCTTGAGTGTGAGGCAGTGTGCTCCCTTTTTTCTTTTTGTCCAGTGACTGCTCCCTTGAGCTAACGAGCTGACGAGCTCTGGAGAGGCACCTGTGCGCTAGTGAGTGGTACATAAACCTGAGAAGACTTTTGGCGGCATTTCAAGCAACCCCACAGAGTTGGCTGCTCTCTGCTGATGACGGGCTAAACCTAGAAACACGTGTCCAGAGATACACAGCACTTGCTGCACCTACTTAGGTGAAAGACTTTTGATTACTTTTTCAGCACAAAACGAAGTGACTGCATTTACCATGATGCATTGGGGCTAACTTTTTGCTTGAGTGTGAGGCAGTGTGCTCCCTTTTTTCTTTTTGTCCAGTGACTGCTCCCTTGAGCTAACGAGCTGACGAGCTCTGGAGAGGCACCTGTGCGCCAGTGAGTGGTACATAAACCTGAGAAGACTTTTGGCGGCATTTCAAGCAACCCCACAGAGTTGGCTGCTCTCTGCTGATGACGGGCTAAACCTAGAAACACGTGTCCAGAGATACACAGCACTTGCTGCACCTACTTAGGTGAAAGACTTTTGATTACTTTTTCAGCACAAAACGAAGTGACTGCATTTACCATGATGCATTGGGGCTAACTTTTTGCTTGAGTGTGAGGCAGTGTGCTCCCTTTTTTCTTTTTGTCCAGTGACTGCTCCCTTGAGCTAACGAGCTGACGAGCTCTGGAGAGGCACCTGTGCGCCAGTGAGTGGTACATAAACCTGAGAAGACTTTTGGCAGCATTTCAAGCAACCCCACAGAGTTGGCTGCTCTCTGCTGATGACGGGCTAAACCTAGAAACACGTGTCCAGAGATACACAGCACTTGCTGCACCTACTTAGGTGAAAGACTTTTGATTACTTTTTCAGCACAAAACGAAGTGACTGCATTTACCATGATGCATTGGGGCTAACTTTTTGCTTGAGTGTGAGGCAGTGTGCTCCCTTTTTTCTTTTTGTCCAGTGACTGCTCCCTTGAGCTAACGAGCTGACGAGCTCTGGAGAGGCACCTGTGCGCCAGTGAGTGGTACATAAACCTGAGAAGACTTTTGGCGGCATTTCAAGCAACCCCACAGAGTTGGCTGCTCTCTGCTGATGACGGGCTAAACCTAGAAACACGTGTCCAGAGATACACAGCACTTGCTGCACCTACTTAGGTGAAAGACTTTTGATTACTTTTTCAGCACAAAACGAAGTGACTGCATTTACCATGATGCATTGGGGCTAACTTTTTGCTTGAGTGTGAGGCAGTGTGCTCCCTTTTTTCTTTTTGTCCAGTGACTGCTCCCTTGAGCTAACGAGCTGACGAGCTCTGGAGAGGCACCTGTGCGCCAGTGAGTGGTACATAAACCTGAGAAGACTTTTGGCGGCATTTCAAGCAACCCCACAGAGTTGGCTGCTCTCTGCTGATGACGGGCTAAACCTAGAAACACGTGTCCAGAGATACACAGCACTTGCTGCACCTACTTAGGTGAAAGACTTTTGATTACTTTTTCAGCACAAAACGAAGTGACTGCATTTACCATGATGCATTGGGGCTAACTTTTTGCTTGAGTGTGAGGCAGTGTGCTCCCTTTTTTCTTTTTGTACTGCAAATTTCACTTAATCTGCATTTTCTGTTGCAATGTCTCTATATCTGTAGAAGTATTTCATAAAGACACACATTTTCAAGCGGTGGACTCCTTCCTGGAAAGTAAGTGTCCAGAATATTTGTTTTCACACTGTTTGTATTTTCCTGGTCAAACTCTGTGAGGTACTGAATTTCAGGAAAATATTACAACACTCTACTTTGCATGTTTGCAAGGCCTGGACTTACCCAAAAAACTCCTGTTCACTTTGAGTATATACTAGATGAGCTTAGTTGGTAACAGTACCCATATGAAGAACATGTTCTATGTGATAGCATCTTAAAATTAAAGCTGTACAATTTTTTGGTTAGAGACTTTACAGTAGAAATCTATTCCCACATCTCCTTCATCTCCGTCTTTTCTGATTTTGTCATGTAGGATGTCACATAATGAGCAACCACTATGGGGTTGTCTGCCACAAATTGAATATTCATATTGGCATTTCACATTTTCAGAATTACAGGATTCTAATCATTAATATATTTGGAGACCTCTTTTCTTCTGAGGTTGTATGTTATTTTTTTGTAATTTTCACTTAAGTGTATGTCCCACTGCAGATAAAAATACAAAAAAACTGTTCACTCTGCCTATAGAAATTACAGCACTTGGAAATCCAAAACAGCACTTTCTGTAACATTTTCCTCTAGCCCTGTATTCTTGGTGACAGTACTTCCCATATCTATGTGTTTGAAAGAAAGCACAGAATGTGCTGTTTCAGACAGTTTTCATCACTATTTCTTGCTATGGCACATGTCACATACTGTGTTGTGAAAGAGAGTGCAGAGTCATCACTGTTTTTTCAAAATTTGGTGCATCTTTTATCCATAACAGCATATGAATATGAGGAATACTTCTTGCTTGGTGCTCTTTATGCCAAAAATGATCAGTGAGTTCTCCAAGGGGAGGATCTGTTGTGTTGTAGATGAAGAATAGCATGGCTTAAAATTTGTGGCTAAAATATCTACAAACATTAGCATGATCCAAAGAGCAAAGTTCTGCTGGTGTTTTCAAATTGATGTCCTTAACATATGAATTTGTTTCTCATAACAAGTCAAGTAAGCATTTCCACGCTTACTCTGCACAACTATCGCAAACTAAGTAGGTGTACCTAAATTTTGCAATATACATTTCAATTCATCATGACAACAGTACCAATACTCAGTGGCCCCACGTTGGCATGCCATCAAATTTATTAAATTGAATTCCAGTCTGACTTTTCATCCTTTCCATGAATTTTCTCAACAAATTCTTTTTCAGAGAGGTTTTGTAGATTAACTCCTGTTTTTGTAACAGATGCAATATATATGGAATAAATTGACAAAAATGAGGGTCCTCTGAATATAATCTGGTAGACCTGTATGTAACTACTGGTATTAGCATGCAGCAGTCATCAGACCGCCCGCCTACTCCAGTTGAAAAAAGTTATGGAAAACAGCAAGCCTTTAAACCTTTCTCCCACACACTCATTAGAGCTCCTTTTTCTTGTTTCATTTGAAACAGGTCAATAGTGTTGCCAATATCTTCCCTTCAATAGAGTGGATGAATACAATAGTGTTCATAAAATTCTCTTGATTTAGTTCTATCCAGTTCGTCAACTTGTTGGTAACATTTTATCCTCCATACAACGTCCATGTCCAACAACATCTACATCTTTGTAATAGACATTATTTTCTTTCCGGTATGATGTAGCCTTTTTTTACTTTAATAGTATTCCTTAGGTCTTGCCAGATTTTTTGTTTTGTTTTTGCTAGGCACACCATTTACTAGAATGATAAGTGGGTTATCTATATTTCTCTCTACACCCACAGTTTCCATATTCCATTTAAAATCCAAATGTAAGTGGACAATTCTGCCTTCAAGATCTTTCTGCAGCTCTGTCGGTGGGAGTTTGCTAGTCTTTGGCTCCATTTGAACTATTGATTGTAAAAGGTGTATAGATTGTATGAGTATTGATTCATAAATATTTAAATCTCAAAGTTCTTCTGGAACTGAAACCAATTCTAACTTGTTATGTATTGCTCTGGCAGGTTTTTTTGTTATCCTCTAACTTAGCATAGCAATGCTTACATATAATTTGCTGAGGAGACAAATCAAACCGTTCCTCCACAAATATATACAACGGAAATCCCTACCTCTTATCTCTGTTCTTTTGTTCAGTTTTGGAGAACAAAACAACATTTTGTGCTTGGCTTTTATGTGAGTGTGTGCACTACAAACAGTTTCTCAGAAGAAAGCTGTATTAAACTTTTAAATCTCTTGTGTACAGTTATCAAAACTAATGTCTGTGTTCTGTTCCTCTGCATCTACACATACCAACTCATTTTCCCTAGATTCCTCTTCAGGATCAAAGAAACATAAGCAAACATCATCACATACTTTTTCTACCTCTAATAGTGTACCATACAAAATAACTTTGTTCATCTATCCTGAACAAAAGGCAGGACTTTTTACAAAGTACAGTCTCATAACTAAACATTGTATTTCAAAGTGATGAACATTCAACATTCTGAAGTGATGAAAGGTTCATGTGCACACTCTTTTGGATAGACACACCAGTGAATATCCTTGCAAATTAGTATCTTTCCTCCCTTTGCATGGACCTAATCCTTGCAAAGTTGCCCTTTTGCATGGAAAGCCACATATGAAATTTCTTAATACATCAATTGATTCATGATGTACACTGCAAGTACTACAACAGTTCCAAGTATACACAGGGGCATATCTATCCCTTCCTTGTACACCTTCAATTATCTCGTCCTCTACATTTCTGAAACCATCTCCTCTTTTGTAATAGGTGTACCATCTTTCACCTCAGAACATCAACTTGTTGTTTCAACTGCATGCACCCGGGTGTCCTTTTGGAAGTAGCTTTCTTCATTAAAGATAGGCTCAGTACTAGATGTATGCTTCTATTCTCCTCTGAAAATTTTACAAAAAGTATTTCTATGTACAAGACAAAATTGTTTTATCCAATGTTGTCATTCTGTTCAGTATCAAAATAAATACTTTCCACTTCAGGGCAAATACTTTATAAACAACGGTCTCTGCTTCCCTTCTCCTTTTATACTGTCTCATAGTTAGTACCAAATTCTGTATTAACCTACCACCAAACATTCTGACCTGCCTTCTTGTTTATTAGTTTGATGTAATTTATTCCATCTCTTTTATTAGCTGATTTTAAACCTTACTTTTTCTTGCATATTTTTACACACTTTGAATTTTTCCACATACTATTTTAAGAAACATCTTAATTTTCTCACCAGTCGCTCTCTCCTTTTTAATCACATTCTCTGCATTATGTCCCTTTGCAGTCTGAGTTTTAAGGAGATATTATTTTTTCTCCTGTTTCTTTATTGTTTCTGTCTTTTTCAGCATTGTAAATCTTTCTGTCTAAATACAAGTACATGGATGAAAGGCAAAAAAATCAATACATATAGCGTATACTGTTAAATTAGATACTTTAAGCAATTCAGTACTGACATAAATAGTTATGTCACTATGTAACAGCTACTTTAAGTGTGTTTGTTTGCATGTATAAATGAGTGTATCAGTGTTGGCATTGGTGTTTGCCTGGGTGAGTCAGTGTCTACATCAGTGTGTGTATGGGTGTCTCAGTGGCTGTATTAGTGTTTTGCTGGTTGTGCCAGTGTCTGCTTCCGTGTGCTCCTGCAACCGTAAGTACCTGTATTATTGTTTGCCTGAGTATGTGAGTGCCTTTATCAGTGTATGGCTGTGTCAGAGCCTGCATCAGAGTGTGCCTATGTGTCAGTGGTTGTTTTAATGTTTGTCCAACCTGTATTAGTGCCTGCATTAGTGTTTGGCTGGGTGTGTCACTAGCTTTATTAGTGTTTTGCTGGGTATGTCAGTAGCTGTTCAGTGTGTGCCTGGGTGTATCATTGCTTCTATCAGTGTGTACCTGGGTGGTTCAGTGGTTTCATTAGCATTTGGCTAGGTATGTCAGTGACTTAATTAGTGTGTACCTGAGTGTGTCAATAGCTGTATCAGTGTGTGCCTGGGTATGTCCGTGCCTGCATCGGAGTGTGCCTGTATGTCTGTCGCTGTATTAGTGTTTGGCTGAGTATGTCATTGTCTGCATCAGTGTGTGTATAGGTGTGTCAGTGGGTGCATTCGAGTTTAGCTGGGTGTTTCTGTGTACTTCAGAGTATGCCTGGGTGTGTCAGTAGCTGTATAAGTGTGTGCCTGGGTGTCTCAGTGCCTGTATCGGTGTGTGCCTGGGTGTCTCACTGGCTGCATTAGTGTTTGGCTGGGTATGTCAGTGACTGTATTATTGTGTGCCTGGGTGTGTCAATGGCTGTATCATTATGTGCCAGGGTGTGTCAGTGCCTGTATTAGAGTATGCCTGTTTGTCAGTGGCTGTATTAGTGTTTGGCTGAGTATGTCAGTGTCTGCATCAGTGTGTGCCTAGATGTGTCAGTGGGTACATTAGTGTTTAGCTTAGTGTGTCAGTGTCTGCTTCAGTGTAAGCCTGGGTGTGTCAGTAGCTGTATAAGTGTGTGCCCGGGTGTCTCAGTGCCTGTATCAGTGAGTGCCTGGGTGTCTCACAGGATGCATTAGTGTTTGACTGGGTGTGTCAGTATCTACATTGGAATGTGTCTGGGTGTGTCAGTGCCTGCATTTGTGCCAATGACTATGTTAGTGGATGTGTAAGTGAGTAAACGAGTGTGTGAATAGTTTTCTTAATGTCTTTTCCAGTGTGCCAGTTACTGTCTAGCTATAGCACCTTTAGGTTCATAAATGCCTTTATGGGACTATGGGACTGATTTACATACTGGAGGAAGGGTTATACGATCATAACGGTGACAGATATCTTGTCTGCTGAAATCTATATCCCATAGGAGGGAATAATGGGATTTAGATTTCAGAGAACGGATATACATCAATGTTGTCACAGAGTAACCCATCTGCCAATATCTCAATCAAGTCCTAAAACTGGGTGTATAAGAGCAGCTGTTATGCAGTGTGTTATACACACTGTAAGTCTGTCACTTCATTTATAGATACATTTATGATTTTCTGTATGGATAAGTGACAAAGTGTATCAGTACTTTAGCACATCTCTAAGTGTCTGAATGAGTGCCTCAGTGCCTTTGTCACAGAATTTGAAAGTTACTATGTAAGTGTATGATTATCTGTCCTCGTAACTCTATGGGTCACTAAATAGGAATGTAAATGGCTCTATGGATTGCCTACTGGCTGTGTTACTGAGGTTTGGGGTATGTAATTTTGTGATAAATTAGCTCTACTTGTTTTGGGTGCATACATGCTGTCCAGAAACAAGAGTAAATGTGTAAATTCCTCTGTCATCATTTGTCTACAAGTATAAGGGGCTCTATGGTTGTGAAAATATTTATATCAGTAGCTAAATTAGTCAGTGCGTAGGTTTATACCTGGATGTATGGTTCTCTATTTCTGTCTGTAACAGACTTCTTTCAGGATTCAGAAATGGCTATATATCTGGGTGAGTGACTCACACAATATCGGTATGGTGGTGTCAAACAGTATTTTAATACAGTGTGTCAGTTACTCTCTGGCTATAGTAGTATGCTGATCATACTCACTTCTGTAAAACTGAAACTTGGTGTATAAAAACCTGCTTGAGTTTTTCACTCAGTACAAAATATGTACTAATCACTTATTTACTATAATTAAACATCTACTTCCAAAAAAACGAATTTGTAGCAGCTTGACAAAATATATTTTGTTACTATTCCTCCTTTCCTGATCACTGTATTTTTGCTTATTATCATGTAACATCTTTTTTATATTCCCTTTTACTCTTGTAAACTTTGCACTTGTATAGCGCACTACTCACCCGTTAGGGTCTCAAGGCGCTGTACTCATACCGCTATGGAACCCCTCCTGGCTTCTCCCTGTGAGGTGCCCACTTCTGGGCACCCCCAGGAATCCAAGCGCTGTTGGGGCCGTTGTGGAGATTAAGCAAGCTATTGCCCAGAGTTGCAGAGTGGGACTCATTAATTAGATTAGGCACCGAGGTAAGAATTATCTGGTCCAAGGGAATTGAGCCCAAGACCTGCCGAAGCGGGACTTGAACCCTGGTCTTGAGCCAGATCTCTGCTTCAGGGTCTGCCACTCTAACCAGTGTGCCACACTTCTCTCTTGTGTATAGCATAGACATTTTCATTAACCTTATATTCACACATGCCTTTTCAAATACATTTTCTTTTTTAAAGTACACCGTATTTCACATACCTGTTAAATGTGTTTGTTGGTCTGTAATTATTTTGTAAGTAACACTTAGAATTTTTTTCTCACTGAAAATGTGAACTTATACAAACAAATGGTTTACTACTCTCATACAGACGAACCATTGATGGCAACTTTTCCAACGTTGCTTTCCATAGTGACCAAGTTTGAAACATTCTCTGCTAGCACTAGGTCAAAAGTTCAGAACACTTTCTGACAGGACTATCCTAGCTTTAAAATCAACTGGAGCAGGCGTGGTTGAGTTTTAGAAAAATGAACATATACCAAACACCTTTACCTTTTTGTTATTTCTTCAAAGGCAATCACACGTGTACTTATTTTTATCTCAGTATTACAACCTAGTTTTAGCCACCAGCCAGCTTACACCATCCAATCAAAAATATTTAAACTTTTAGGTGATATTCTCCATTTTAACTGGCTTTCATTTTAAATCTGTCTTATTCAGCTGCAGCCTTCTCCTGTCTTCTACTTCAGCTTCCTTCCAAAATCCTCAAAGTATGGATTGTGTGTCCTAGTTCTATGTTGTGGGCCGGAGAGGGGGCTAGACCGGTTTACCTAATACGGATATTACTTGGGTTGGCCAGAGAGGGTTAACATGGCATCAATTGCTGCCTTTGGTTGAAAGCATTTTAGATTACCAACATCCAGATCTAATGATTGTACACTGTGGTGGCAATGACCTAGGCATAATTACTGAGGTAGGACTAGAAAGATACCTTTGGTAAATTGAAGGCACATTTACCACACACTGCCTTGGTGTTCTCTAACATTTTCCAAAAGCAGAAGCAGAAGCAGAAGTGGTCAACTGAATTCTGTCCACAGAACTGACAAATCCAGGAAACATGTGTATAAAACTGCTTCTGCGTTCCTCAGAGACCACAACATGGGCTTTATATACTTCAACAATTTACGCTTTGTTAACAACGGTATATTTAAAAATGATGGAGTCCATTTGACAGTGAAAGGCAACAGGGTGTGCCTCTAGAACTTGAAAGATTGAATCCTGTTTTATGCATAGTTATCTCTAAACATCATGAGCACAAATCAATCAATCACTATACTTGAAAAGTGCAGCTTGTCACCCGCTAGGGTTTCAGGGCACTGGGGGAGGCAGTAAGTGAGTAGTAATTGATGAACAGATGGGATCAGACGAAGAGCCAGGTTCTGAGGTCTTGAGGTGTTTTCAGAGCCAATCCTTTTACCAAAGACAGATTTGTTTATTTTTCAGTTTCTATTTTTTTTAATTCCTGTGGATCTGTGGATCCATCGGGGATTCATGAGCTGAAAGCACCCATCGAATACACACTAGCAACACAAATGGTTGTGTCAGTGGTTTTATCAGTGTGTAAGTGGGTATGGCAGAGGATGTGTGGCTATGCCAGTGGGTGTGCAAGCATCAGTGTGGGTCTGTGAGTGGGCATGGGAGTATCTGTGTGAGTCTATGAGTGGGTGTGTGACTGTCTGTGTAGATCTGTGAGTGGGTGTGTAAGTGTTTGAGTGGGTCTGTGAGTGGGCATGTCAGTTTCGGAATGGATCTGTAAGTGGTGTTGGGAGGGTCTGTGTAGGTTTGTGAATGGGTGTGTGAGTATCTGAGTGGGTCTGTGAGTGGATCTGAGAGAGTCTGTATAGGACTGTCAGAGGGTGTGTGACTATATGGGTCTGTGAGTGGGTGTGTGAGTGTCTCTGTGGGTCTGTGAGTGGGTCTGTGAATAACTGATTTGGTCTGTGAGTGGGTGTGAGAGTGCCTGAGAGGGTGCATGAGTGTGTGTGAGATCATCTGTGTGGGACTGTGAGTGGGTATGAGAGTTGCTGTGATTGGGTGTGAGAGTGTATGAGTGGGTCTGTGAGTGGCTGTCAAAGTTTCTATGTGGGCCTCTGTGTAGGTGTGAGAGTGTCTGTGTGCATCTCTGAGTGGGTCTGTGAGTCTCTCTATGGGTCTGTGAGTGGGTTTGTGAGTATCTCTGGGGGTCTATGAGTAGATGTGAGAGTGTTTGTGTGGGACTGTGAGTGAGTCTGAGTGGGTCTTTGAGTAGGTCTGTGAGTGGGTGTGAGAGTGTCTGTGTGGGTCTTTGTGTGTGACATTGTCTAAGCAGGCGTGTGTGGGGTGAGGTGTGAGTGGCTATGAGAGTGTCTATGGGGATCTGTGAGTGGGTGTGAGAATGTCTGTGTGGCTCTGTGATTGGGCATGAGGGTGCCTGAGATGTCTGTGAATGGCTGTGAGAATGTCTATACGAGTCTGCGGGTGGATGTGATAGTGTCTGTGTAGGTCTGTGAGTGGGTTTGTGTCTGTCTTTGCAGGTCTGTGAATGGGTGTGTGTTGGTGTGTGACTGTGAGTAGGTGTTTGAGTGTCTGTGTGGGTCTGTGAGGGGGTTTGAGATTGTCTGAGTGGATCTGGAAATAGGTGTGAAAGTGTTGGCGTGGGCCTGTGAGTATTTGTGAGAGTGCCTGCATGGGTCTGTGAGTGGGTATGTGACTGTCTATGTGGGTCTGTGAGTAAGTATGAGAGAGTCTGTGGGGGTCTGTGAGTGGGTCAGTGAGTGGCTGTTATAGTGTCTATGGGGGCCTCTGAGTGGGTATGAAAGTGTCTGCGTAGGTATGTGAGTGGGTCTGTGAGTCTCTCTGTGGGTCTGTGAGTAGGTTTGTCAGTGTCTATGTGAGTATGTAACTGTGAGCAGGTGTGAGCTTGTTTGTGTGGGTCTGTGAGTGGTTGTGAGTGTGTCCGAGTGGTCTGTTTGTCAGTGTGAAAGTGTCTGTGTGGGACATGACTGTGTATGACAGTGTCTAAGCAGGTGTGTGGGTGGCTGTGAGAGAGTCCATGTGGGTATATGAGTGGGTGTGAGATTGTCTCTGTGGAACTGTGAGTGGATGCAAGAGTGTCTGTGTGGGTCTGTGAGTGGGTGTGAGAGTGTCTGTGTGGCTCTGTGATTGGGTGTGAGCTTGTTTGTGTGGGTCTGTGAGTGGTTGTGAGTGTGTCCGAGTGGGTCTGTTTGTCAGTGTGAAAGTGTCTGTGTGGGTCTGTGACTGTGTATGACAGTGTCTAAGCAGGTGTGTGGGTGGCTGTGAGAGAGTCCATGTGGGTATATGAGTGGGTGTGAGATTGTCTCTGTGGAACTGTGAGTGGATGCAAGAGTGTCTGTGTGGGTCTGTGAGTGGGTGTGAGAGTGTCTGTGTGGCTCTGTGATTGGGTGTGAGAGTTTCTGAGATATCTGTGAATGGGCGTGAGAATGTCTATATGGGTTTGTGAGTTGATGCTAGAGTGTCTGTGTGGTTCTGTGACTGGTTGTGAGAGTGTCTTGGCGGGCCTGTGAGTAGGTGTGTGTCAGTGTGTGGCTGTGAGTAGGTGTTAAGGTGTTTTGACTGTCTGTGTGGGTCTGTGAGGGGGTGAGAGTATCTGAGTGGATCTAGAAGTGGGTGTGAGAGTGTTGGTGGAGGCCTGTCAGTGTGTTTCTATGAGAGAGTGCCTGCATGGGTCTGTGAGTGGGTATATGTGGGTCTGTGAGGGGGTGTGAGAGAGTCTGTGTGGGTCTGTGAGTGGGTATGAGAGTGTCTGTGTGGGCCTCTGAGTGGGTGTGAGAGTGTCTGAGTGGGTTTGTGAGTGGGTATAAGAGTTTCTTTGAGTAGGTGTGTGTGTGTGCCTGTGTGGGTGTGTGAGTGGATGTGTGAGGATGTAGATATTTTTAATTTGCAGAAGGATACGTGGATCTGTTGTGAATTTACACTTGGGGCCGTGCTGAGCGCTGTGGTAGATCCGTGGATCTCACACCCTGAAAATAAAATGCTTTTAGAATATGGCTTGCCCATCATACATACTTTTGCTACCTCTGAAACACAAATCTGGGGTCAGGGAACCTCTACCCTGACCCCTTCATATAAATTACATGTTACTTTTCAGCCCCTGGGACTGAGTCCCAATACGTAGAATGGTAGCTGCATCCTCCCTTTCAGGTTGCCATCAGCTAAACACAAAATGCCATCTGCGACATGGGATTGACTACATTTGGGTTATAGCATGTCATACAATGTGCTACAGTGACATAGAGTGGATGGGCATAGAGTGGGGTAGAGAGTCACAGAGTGGCATAGATTGTAGTACAGTGTTGTTGAGTTGCATACAGTGGAATAGAATATCAGACATTTGAGTGACAAAACACTGATTATAGCACAGTGGCAGAGGTTGGGATAAATTATAGTTGAGTGGAGTAAAGTAGAGTGAAGTACTCTGGTGTTCGGTCATGTAGAGTAGAGTAAAGCGTTGAAGAGCAGAGTGACATGTTGTAGGCTATAGTGTGGAGTGTAGTGGAGTGGCATAGAATACAGTTGAGTAACGTGTCACAAATTGGAGTACCATGTTGTACAGTAGAGTGCAGTGGGCTGTTGCACAGTATTAGAAAATGTTGTAGAATTCAGTAGAGTAGAGTGCCATACAGTCTAGTTGATTTTTGGAGAGGGCTGTAGGGTACAATAAGTAAAGTGTTTTGGAGTGTGGCACAATGGATTGGGGTTACAGTGTTATAGAGTAGAAGGGGATTGAGTGGTGTAGAATGGAGCAGCATACAGTGGAGTAGTGTAACAGAGTGGAGTACTGTTGCAGAGTAGAATGGAGTAAATTGGGGTGCAGCTGCACAGAGAGAGAGGCATAGTGTTACATAGTGGACTAGAGTATCGTAGACTGGAGTAGAGTAGAATGGTGTAAAGTAGAAAACAGTATAGCATACTGTTGTACTTTGGAATGAAGGGGTACACACAGGAATAAAGTGTTGGAGAGTGGCATACAATGTAGTAGAGTTTTGTAGAGTTGAGTTCCATGGAGTACAGTAGTATATAAAACAGTGGAGTTGCATAGAATGGATTTCTGTATAGTAGCATAGAGCGAGGTAAAGTCTCATACAGTAAAGTAAATTCGGGTAGATTGGTGAAACGTAGTGCGGAGTAAAGTACAATAGAGTGTAGTGTCATAGAGAAGAGTGCCATTAAGGGAAGTGCACCGGAATAGCATAAGTAGTAAACTGTTATTAATTAGATAGGGATCTAGTTCAGTAGAATGGACCACTCTGTTGTATAGGAAAGTGTTGTATATTGGAATACTGTGTTGTGCATTGGAGTGTACGGGCATAGAGTGGAGAATAGAATTAGACAATAGGTGAATGGTAATACAGTAGAGTAGAAAGTCTTGAAGTGCGTTGAAGTGTGGACTTTTATGGAGTAGAGTTTTATGGAGTGGAGGAGAGTGTCATCTAATGGAGTAGAGGAGCATGGCATACACTGTGGTGGTGTAGAGTGGATTTCCATAAAGTAGAGTAGCTTACAGTAGAATAGCATATAGAGGAACACTGTACAGTGAACTGTATAAGAGTGCAGTGCCATAGAGTGGAACAGCATAGAGTGGAGTGGTGTACAGTGGACTAGCGTAAAGTGAAGTATTGTACAGCGGATTAGCATAGAGTTGCACATATTGAAGTGGCCTACAGTAGAGTCTAGGAAACTGCTGTAAACTGGAATGGCATCTCATGCAGTGAAATTGAGTGCTGTGTTGTCCAGTGTTGGAAACTGTTGTAGAGTAGAGTAGAGTAGAGTAGAGTGTTTTACGGTACAGTGCACCGGCACAGAGGTGAGTGAAAATTTGGACAGTAAAGTATAGTATAGCAAGTTGTTATACCGTTCCTATAAATCAAGTTGGACTCTGTATCTGGTCAACATGATTGTCACAGTATAGGGACACAGGCCATATATACCATCAGGGAATGATGACATAGTTCCTATCTAACTCACGGTGCCCTATCTGAATTCCCAAACACACCAGGGTAGCTGGTGGGTTTTGCAACCTCAAAATGACTACTCAGACTCCAAAAGAAATTGGATAAACAGATCTATCCTTTCATTGCCACTCAGTGTACCTAAGATGAGACTCAAGAAAGATGTGAAAATGTTTTTTAAAACATTTGTTGCAACAGCCTTATTCCTTCATAAAATCATGAGCTGTGATTATTATGCAAGCAAGACATAACATGGTAACTTACATTACAAAAATGTTGAAAAAGATAAACAGTTCAATCATGGTTTTGTGATTGTGTTGGTATACTCCGTACCTACTTATACTGCTGGAAGCATAGATATGACAGAGGGTGGGAGCAGAGGTGCAGGCTCGATGCTGTGATATGGCTACAAATGTGGAGCTGTCTCCACGGACTATTAGAATGTTTAGGCATCCTGTTCTGTGTGCTCAGCCTTGGACAGAGTGTACAGACTCAACGGAATCAGGGCTTACTAGGAACAAGCAACATATACAATGATTTCTCAGTACATTATCAAAAACCAAAAGCCATGTAAAAAGTTACTGGCAGAAAGAAAATGTTGGAGGGTGGGTCATTAGTTGTGTGGCCTGCACAAGTATTGGGTCCGCACTCAACACCACTGAGAACCAAACACCCTATTGTATTGGCTCTCATAGGGTAGCATTGCAGAGTAGGCCAAGGCTTCCTCAAGGGAGGAGGTGTAGGCTAGTAATCACCATTCATGAGCACACAAGAATAACACTCAATGAATGATTGTCCAGTCTGTGCTTTTCTTTTGTTCAAGTAAAAGTTAATTTATTACACACTCTCTACTCAATACTATGGAAAAATAACTACAAGTTGATGGAATTACTTTTGGATGACATTGCGTAATCCTTCTTGTCTTTACAAAAGGGAGATATAATCCAGCAACCCACATGGCAAATCGTTTACTTGTATGCCAGAACAACGCTTGACTAACTTGGAGTGAGAGCACCTAGTACTGGAAATAAAGTACATTTGCTTTGATCACTGGTGTCTCTCAGTGTCAGTACTCAAATAAGCACGAAAAAGAAGCATGTATAGGCATGTTGGAATGATTTGTGCTGTTAAGATCACTCTCATATCACTCTTGTTAAACATTGTGTCCCTGTCATATGACCCTTCACAAATCATACCATTGGCCTCAACACTGTGACTATAAATTTTTCAAAACACATTTAGTATAACATGCTACCATTTGAACCATAGTCCCTAAAGTACATCATTACTGTAAAAAAAAAAACGAAACAAGATTACACGGAGGACATGGCGTGCCGCAGCAGCGCTGCCCGCTGAGCGTCACGTCTTTCCAGGTTAGGGAGGGGGCGGGGTGAGAGCTCCCTCATGCCAAATGTTTTGGCCGGAGCGCGTTGTTGGGGATTTCCCGAGCCGCAGGAGTGGTGAGTCGGCTCGGGGACGTCAGAGTGCCTCCTTAGGGGCACTGTGGAAACAAGCAGCCCTGGAGCTGAGGTGTTCGCGGGGGGCCATTGCACAGGCCCCCCTCTGGGGAGAAGCAGGCAGGGGCAGAGCCAACACAAGCAGAAGCTGGCTCAGTCCCAGTCACCACAAGGTTCCTTTAGGAGGCTACAGGAAGGTGAGGAGGGGGAATGGAGTGCTGGAAGGGTCTGGAAAGTCTTCAGGGGCCCAACTGGGACGGCCCTTTGTTGTAGAATACGTGGTAGGGGCTCAAGGTAGGAAGGTTTTGAACTCAGTCTGTTTTGAGGTTGCTGATCGTTCCCCTGACTCATTGTTTAATTTAAAACAGAGAGCTTGGGAGTCTAGGGGAGGAAGTTAGTACCACCGGGGGTGGGGGCCTGTCTTTCAAAAAACAGTCTGGACGGCCAGGTGGCAAAAAAATTATATCATTGTTGCCCCTAGAATTACTCCCTCCGTGAGATCCTTCTTTAAACTTAAGTCTGGGGTGGATGCTTCTTATTTATAATCTGTCCCGGAAAAGGTTTTCCAAGGCACTAAGGAGATGCAGGAACAATCGGATATGAGGTGTCGTGAATCAGGGGGCTCCTTTCAAGAATTTGAGACCCCACGATGCTCTGGTGTGCAGTCAGTCCAAAGTGGGGGGGCTCCCCTCTCCTCACGTTACTGGCAGCAAGTACCCTCTCGTCGAAGCAACACAGAGCCCTTTGAAGGGTAGTCTCCCAAGTGAGGTTCCGGTTGATCAGTCGGTTCCCCCTCGACAGGCTTCTGGCAAGGAACCTTCAGTAGAAGCGATTATACTTTCTCTCTTGAGGGATATCGGGAATGGGTTTGCCACCTCAGAAAAAAACAGGCAGAGATTAGAGAGGTCTGTGAGGCCTTGGAAAAAAAGTTGTATCTTCTGTCATTAAGAACACAGGCCCTAAAAGCTATGGTGGTGACTTTGAAAGAGGACATTGAAGGAAATAAATTTGACATTCAGGCCTTGAGAGTTTCTGGGCAGACCCTCCAGAATAAATTGGAACAATTAGAAAATAATTCAAGGAGAAATAATTTGAGGCTTCTGCATGTTCCTGAGGGGCAGAAGGAGCTGATTTGAAGTCTTTTTTTGGTATCACTTTTGAAGTCAGCACTCTCATTAGAGGAGAGTGAAGAGGAAATTGCGCGAGACATTCAAAGGATTCATAGAAACCCCTTCAGGAAAAATCCAAGCGTTAGCAAACCTCCAAAAATTTAGATTAACTTCTTAACACATGGTTTGAAGGGGAAAATGTTGTTAAAAGCACTTAAGTTGAGATCTTTAAAAACGCAGGATTTTTCATTTGAAATTAAATCAGATTTATCCAAGATTACCATCAATAGGCAGTGGGAGTTGGGACAACGGCTTGAGGAGTTTAGATTAATGGGAGCATCTGCACAACCTAAATTCCCCGCTAATCTAAAGGTTATGTTTAACAACAAAATGTATAATGTGAGAGATGGAATTACTGCGGATAAGTTGTTGGCTGTACTTAAGTCGGGGGCAGCACGATGGGAAAATAACGTCCCTGACCCTAACCCAGGAATTACGTGTGCTCTAATCGTGGACAAACCTCAGTCCACTTGTTTAAGGGGATCCTCCATGGGAGGAGCGGGAGGTGAGAGGTGGGGGGGCACAGGGTGGTGGGGAGCATGTGGGAAAAAATTTAGAAAAAGGTTTCCTCATTCACCTCAATTAAAGTGGCACCCAGGGGATAATAGCGGGTGAGAGTAGTAAATGCCCGGACCCCTTTTTTGTTCAGTCACTTTCTTGGAATGTGAATGGATTAAGAACAAAGGGTAGGAGAGACAAAATGTTATAATATTTAAAAGATTCCCCGGCTAAAATTCTTATACTACAAGAGACTCATCTAACTAGAGAGGAGGGAGTTGACCTCTTTAAAAAGCTAGCATGGGTACATTTATTCGCTTGCACGGAACATAACTTCAATACCAGGGGGTCGCCATTTTAGTTAGGCATGGGATTAAGGCAGGATTGTTAGAGGTACGATCTGACCCAGTGTCCGTATAGTTAAGCTACAAATTTTTAACAGAACATTTACTGTGGTAGGGTTTTATGGTCCAAATTGTGACGATATTGGCCCACTTTGTCACAGTTAGTCTACTTCCCGTGTCCGGTCCTAATTGCTGGGGATTTTAATGTAGTGCTAGATAATAATCTGGATAGGTCTGAGAAGTGTAGGTCATTAGAAACAGGTGGGGGTTAAGGGATGTATGGCGGTAGCGGAAGAGAGATTTAAGGGAGTTATCTTTTTATAATCAGAAATATAAGTATGCCTCTTGTATAGATTACTTTCTTATCAACTGCAGGCTTGAAGATTTGGTAGATAATATCACTTATTTACCTGCCCACCTTTCAGATCACGCAGCAGTGGTGTTAGATTTAAAGATGGCTGGATGGTTCATTGGTAGCAGATGGACGTTTGACCGCACGTTGCTGCAAGATTTGGAGGCCCTTGATCAGATGCGGATAGAGGCAGAGGTCTTTTTTAAAATCAATTTAGGTATGGCCTTGCTGGCAGTGGTATGGGACACTTTTAAAGCAGTCATGAGAGGTGAGGCTATGAATATAGCTAGTTATAACAATAGGCAGTATAGGGATACTATTTTACAGCTGGAACAGGAAATGCTTAAAGTGAGTAGGCAATTGTTGGGGGAAATTAAGCAGGACAAGGCTGAGATTTTGGAGTTTAAGTTGAAGGAGTTAAGTCTTCAGTTGGAGGAGGTGTTACAAGTTAGAGTCACTAAAAGAGTAGAGGCTAGTAAACTAGCGCACTTTGAATATGGGGAGAGTGCAGGTAATATGCTGGCTTGGGAATGTATGCAAGATTTAGTAAGGAATTATTTTAAGGAAGTAGAGTTAAATCAAGCAGGCAAGAGATCTTCGAATATGGAGGATATGGAGGTAGCTTCCCATTCTTTCTTTTCTGAACTGTATAAAGAAAAAGCTGAGGTAAGAGAGGAGGATATCGGTACTTGGTTGGCAGATGAGATACCCCCAACCATATCATAAGAAGAACAAATTGCTTTGAACAGCCCGATCTCGGCGGCAGAAATTAGGAAGGTATTGTTGGGTAGGAAAGATGGTAAGGCACCTGGGCCCGATGGCATTCCTATGTAGTTTATAAACTGAGGGCGGAGTCAATAATTCCAGTTTTGGTAGATTTGTTTGCTGGGATCTTTGAAAACAGGGCCCCTATTCCTAGTTCTTGGAATGAGGCTACGATTGCTTCAATTCAGAAACCGGGTAAGAGTCCGATTAAGTGTGAATCGTATAGGCCCATCTCTCTGCTAAACTGTGATTATAAGATATTCACTAAGATTCTTGCCGATAGACTCAGCAGAGTGATAGGCTGATTAATTCACCCTGACCAAAAAGGTTTTATCAAGGGTAGGTTTCTCTATGAATTAACCTACAATTTGGTGGGGGCAATTGATATGGCTACATCATTTGGAACTCCCCTGGCTGTGGTTACTTTGGATGCAATGAAGGCCTTTGATAGGGTGAACTGTAGATACTTAATATTTATTCTGAGATCGGCTGGTTTAGGGAGAAACTTTTGTGGAGTTATAGATTTAATATACAGAGATCCCAGTGCCAGAGTTTTAGTAAACAGTAATCTCACTGAGCCCTTGAAGATCACGAGGGGGACTAGGCAGGGCTGTCCTCTTTCTCCATTATTGTTTGATTTGTATATAGAGCCTCTAGCCAGAAAAATAAGAGGAAACTCGACTATTGCTCCTTTTAAGTGTAATGGTTGGGTGAAAAAGGTGGCACTATATGCAGATGACCTTTTAATTTACACAGCTGATCTGGTTTCTGCCCTGTCTAGGCTTCTGTCATTAGCTGAAGATTTTGGTAGAGTCTCAGGAGTTCAGGTAAACGCAGAGAAGACAGAGGGCATGGCTTGGAATCATTCATCGTTGGGACAGATACAATTGAAGAAAGTAATCAGATATTTAGGGATTCTATATACTCAGGACATTCAACAGCTTGCACTAACAAATTTAAAATTAATGATAGATGAAGGGTGTAGATCCCTTCAGAGATGGATGTATATGCCCCTGACACTGATAGGGAGGGTTAACTTGGTGAAGATAATGATTCTGCCTAAACTTAACTTTTTGTTCAGCTCTATACCTTTGTTAAGGCATAAACAGTATTTGTTAAAGCTTCAACAGGCAATTACCTCCTTTGTTTGGGCATCAAAGGGATCTAGGATATCATGGAAAAAACTGAGGAGAAAGAGGGAAAATGGGGGGGGGGGGGCTAGCGCTCCCGGATTTGAACTATTATGCCTGGGCCTTTCATTTGAATTCAGTAAAAATGTTGTTTCCTGTTCCCGATGCCTCAGCGATCGGTGTAATGTTTAAAGCTATGCTGAGCTCGGTTAGGGAAGCCGTTAAGGGATTTCTTTTCAAGTTTGGAGACCCAACATTTAAAAAAAAAAAAAAAACTTAAAATCCTCTGGGATCTCGCTACAAGTTGGTAGTATTTGAGGCTGGCAGCAGGAGTGAGTCACTACAGCCCATAGGCTCCAATTTGGGAATCTCTGGGTACTCCTGAATGTTTTAGGGACATTCTGGCATTGCCACTGAAGAAGGCAGGGATAACTTTCTGGGGGATCTGTTCAGTGATGGAATGTTAATCCCTCTGGAAGATCTTGAGGTGAAGTTGGGGTGCACCTTTTCCATATTGAAGAACGCTCAAGTAAAAGGCTAGTTACGAGAGTCACAAGTGGTATGTGGACCTGCCGGCTTTTTGGAAGAACTGGTGTTATCTGAGTCCCCCAATTTTAAGCAGGTTTCAAGGTGGTATTGGGAGATTTTAGAAGGTTTGGATGGAGAATTTGTACTGCCCACCTCCCTATGGGGGAAGAGTATGCCACAGGGGGAAGTCGTGCAGTGATGGGTATCCTTGATGTCAACTTTGTTTAGGATTGTTAAGCCGGCTTCTCTTCAGAGGAATCAGGTGTTTATGATACAAAGAGCATATCTTTCCCCAGCGAGACTTTCTAGAATAGGCAGTAACATGATATCTAAACGTCCTAAATGCGATTTACAGCTTGCTTCTGACCTACACATGTTTTATGAGTGCCCAGGGGTGGAGCTCTTTTGGAAAGATCTGGGTAAATATCTATCTCAGGTATTGGGATGGTAGATTTTGGTAACTCTCCCTTTGGTTATTTTTGGCCAGATGCAAGGAGTGGCTGGAGGAAGTCATTACATTAGTAGAACTGACAAGGACCTAATTCTCTATTCTATTTTGGTGGCCAGGAGGGAAATTTGTCATAAATGGGCAGCAAATACACCTCCCTGCAAGCCCTTTTTATTTTTCAAAAATGGACTTGGCGGTGGGAGGCTCATCTAAGAGGAAAGAGAGAATGTGGGCCCCCCTGCTTGATGGGTAGAGAAGCTGAACATGGTTGTAGCCTTGGCGATTATATAAAAAGGTTTGGTTGGTTGTCCAATGATTATTTCTCCACCTCCCCATCTCTTGAGGTCTGGCTGTCGCGGTACAGCATCTACCGCTGGAAGCCTATATGAGAGAAATTGGGGGCACCTCGGCAGAATCAGCTCTTTTTTGGGAAATGGTGCCAGTCTCAACTATGGGGCTGATATAAGAGTTTCGGTGAGGTGTATGAGGAAAAAAAAAAGTTAAAACCCCTGAAGTTACAGCCATTCGCCCATAGAGGGTGTCCACCATTATAACAATACTATTGTTATCACAAATCAGGCCACAGGGACTAAAGCCATTAACTCTGCCCCTAGAGGGTGCAGTTTCATTACCCTGAAACCAAAGTTCCAGCTGGGATTTTGTTTAAAATGATTTGGAGCCTTTGGGAGGTTATCATCTTTAAGCCCCACCCAATCTAGGGTGGGGATATTAGGCAACTTCTTGGCAGGAGGCTGTGCTTCTCCTGCATCCCCCCCCATCCATTGGCGACCTGTTGGTGGTGACCCCATTTTGCTGGGGACACCACAAGCCCAAAAGGGGCAGCTTTTCTGCTCTAAAAATGTGGCTCTGGCCCCGCGGGGATTATGGGGAGCTCCTCACGGAGTGTGCATTACTTATGAGTGGCTCCCCTATTGTGCTAATGAGAGCCGTAATGGTTTCTGCCAAGAGGGATCACCACGTGGGGGGGTGTCAGGTCCTACTCAGACACCACTCCTTCATCAGGTAAGGGGGATGGGGCTTGAAAGCAGTGAAGGGAGCCCACTCCTGTCCACTCCCACTGGCTCCCCACAAAGCCAGCACCTGTCCATGCTGTTGTGGGAGCCTGCTCAGCATTTCTGCTTTGGGGTGCTGCAGCTGGGCGGGCTGTGGGAGGGAGTGCGGTGGCACTCCCACACCTCCTCTGAACCCTCTGGACCTAGGGATTGGGTCCTGGTCCCACTCCACCATCTTAACAGGGAGTGCAATGGCACTCCTTGACTTCCTCTTCGGTGCAGGACCCCAGGATGGGATCCAGGTCCCCTCTTGGTAATCTTTATGGGGAGCACAATGGTGCAACTCAACTTGGTCTTCTGTGTGGGGTCTGGGGATTGAATCCTGATACCCCCTTGGAAACCTTCATGGAGACGTGACAGCATCTCCCAATTTGGTCTTCTGTGTGGGTGACCGGGATCGGGTCCGGGGTCCCCCTTGGCAATCTTGCTTCGGCCACATAGGGGCCCCAGGACGCGGTCTTGGATCCATTCACCATTTTAGCGGGGGTTGTGATGGTATCCTCCCCTGTTTTAGAGTGGGCTAGTTTCCACAGAGACCTGGTATGGGGTCTGGGGTCCATCTCTCTGCAACAGGGGGAGTGCAACAGCACTCCCCACCCTCTGCTTTTTCTTGGGGGTAGCTCCCGGTCCCTGGCCCACCCCAGGTGCCAAACCTGGAGCAGCAACAGAGCCCCACACACTTCGCTGCTAACTCCAGAAAGGTCAACGTTTGCCGACCTTCTCCTCTTGATATCTCAGTTCCCTTTGGGCCATTTATGACAATCTTGGTGTCATTTCACTCCTGGTGGTGAGCCCTTGCCACCAGAAGCACTTTCTTTAGGTCTCCTGGCCGAGAATGTTCCCAACACAGGAGGGGACCAGTCCCACTGACTCCCTGCAAATGCCTTTCATTTGAGGGCCTTCTTTTCTTTGGGATTGTGCGCTCTCCTTGTGCCAGATCCCAGTCTTTCCCCCAATTGATCCTCAGGAGGTTTAAGGGGGTGCCTCACTGGATCTGAACTCATTCAGGGGCAAAGTCCTTGCCCCAGTGGGCAGTCATGGGGTTCTTCCTTCCAGTTGTGTATGATGCCCGTCTTCAGTCCCAGTGTCCGGCAGAGAAGCACAACCAAGAGAGAGACCTCCCGTGTGTCCATCTGGGCTGCGCCTCTGACCTATCCTTATGTGTCAAATCACTTCTCCGCACCTGTCCCAACCTTCCTGCACAGTCTTCTGGGATAGCTCAAAATGTTGTTGTCTAGGAGTTAGTTGCCACATGTTCTCTGAGAGACTTAGCCCCTCTTCCCTGACGTTCCTTCCAGGGCCTCTCAAACCCGGTTCCTGGAGCAGAATGACAACTGATTGACTGATTCAAGGCCCTACTTGGCCATCTGGAAAGAGCAATACTGAGCCCTTATCTTGCGCTGAGCTAGAGAATTGAGACATTTCTGAATGACCCATAAGCTGTACAGATATGCTTTTGTAACATATTACATTATTCTTTTCATACAGGTGACACTGTTCATTTGTGCGACTCTGGAGTCTGTGGACACTGGGGAACTGGAATTGTACCCCAGGCCATCCTTTCCCATAGACATTTAATGGAGTATCACTACAATGGAAAGATAGTAAGTACCTCAAATATGTACACCAATCTCATAAGGCCTAATCCAGATCACCACCCGCTCTGCATAGTCTCTTCTGTGACAGGCTACCTAAGTTTAGTACTTGGGCTGTGCATGCCGGGCAGCCTCCCCGCGCAGCCCTCACAGGGTTGCACATACGTGTGCACAAGTGATCACGTGTAACCAGCCCTGGGCCTCCTACCTTTACTGCATCACAGCAGCCTTTGCTTAATAAGGCAGCACCAGCAGTAAACACCTGCAGTTCAGTTACCATAGGTTTACTGTGGGTGAGTCCCAAACTATGAGACTTCTGCACACTAAAAGGTTAAAAAACAAGTGATCCACACGTAAACAATCAGGGCCGACCAGATAGTTAGAATCATCCTCTCACAGACATGTTATGCAACAAACGTGCATTTAAAAATGGAAGAGCTAAGCAAGCCCTTACAGGCTTTACCACATAGTGGGATAGAGTGTAGCAGAGTTTTGTAGAGTGGAGCTATATAAAGTGGAGGAGAGTACACTGGAGTGGCATAGAGTGGAGCAGCATAAAATGGAGTGGCATAAAATGCAATAGTGTTGAGTGGAGTTGCATAGGCTGGAGTGGTGTACACTGGAGTGGCATAGGATGTAATAGAGTATAGTGTAGTATGGTACAGTGAAGTGGCATACAGGAAGTGGTTTAGACTGGAGTGGTGTATTGTGGGGGTGGGTAGAAGGTATTACCATACTATGAAGTGGGGTTCAGTGAAGTGGGGTACAGGGGAATACAATAAAGTAGGGTGGCAAATATTGGAGTTGTGAACAGTGCCATTGAATAGAATTAAGTGTTGAATAGTGGAATAGCATAGAGTGGAGAACAGAGAAGTGGTGTAGAGTAGAATAGCATAGAGTGGAATAGCTCAGAGTACAATAGTATAGAGTAGTGTGGTGTACGGTGAAGTGGTATAAACTGGAGTAATGTACAATGGAGTGTGATAGAGTGAAGTTGCATATAGTGGAGTGGCTTGGAATTATAGTGGTATAGTGTGGCACAAAATAGACTAGCATAGAATAGAGTGGCGTAGAGTTGAGTTGTGTACAGTGGAGCCGTGTGGAGGGAAGTGGCATACAGTGAAAGTTAGAGTAGAATGGTTTACAGTAGAGTGGCATATACTAGAGTAGTGTGTAGGGGAGTAGTAACCAGTGCAATTGTGTACAGTGAAGTGATATAGACTAGAGTGGCATACATTGGAAAGTAGTACAATGTAATAACATACAGTGGATAGACATTCAGTGGAATAGCATACAGTGGAACTGGGTAGAGTGGAATAGCAGATAGTGAAGTTGCATATAGCAGAGTTGCATTTTGTGGAGCAGGGTACACTGAAGATGTGTAGATTGGAGTTGCATACCATGTAATAACATAGATTGGATTGTTATAAAATGGAGTTGTGTACAGTAAAATAGATTAGAGTGGAGTGGCGTAGAGCAGAGTGCTGTATAATGGAGTGGTATAGAGTGTAACTGAGTATAATGGAGAAGTATAGAGTGGAGTGGCATATAATGAAGTGGTGTAGACTGGAGTGGTGTAAAATTGCGTGGGGTAGTGTGTAATAGCATACAGTGGAGTTGCATAAATTGAAGTTAATTCCAATCGAAAAAGGTAGAATGAAGTGGCATACAATGGAATACCATACACTAGAGTGACATAAGGTAGAGTAGCATACAATAGAGTGGCATACATTGGAATAACATAGAGTGGAGTGCACACAGTGGAATAATGTACAGTAGAATGCTGCAGAATTGAGTGTCATATAGTGAACTACAGTACACTGGAGTGGTGTACAGTAGAACTGCGTAGAATGGAATAGCCTATGGTGGAAAAGCATCCAGTGGGGTGGCGTACAGTGGAATCAGATACACTGGAGTGGCGTACACTGGCATTGTGCGATAGCATAGAGTGGAGTCTTGTAGAGTGGAGAGGCCTAAAATAGAGTAGCATATAATGGAATGACTAGAGTGGTGTGGCAAATGAGTGTATGGGGAATGTAGCAGCATTGTAGATTATGGAGTGCAGAGCAACACAAAACAGCAAGTTGCTAAGCCTAGCATTTCTCCAGATTTACCAATCAATGCAGGGCCATGCATGGTGGTCTTGTATTCCTTTGTCCATCTTATTACAGTATTGTATTGCCCATGCAATACCATGTGTGATGCAAGGGTACCACAATTGAATAATACAGCTAAGATTTAGTTATATTTTGGGCCATTGTATACCACAATAACTTTGCAGTATATCATGGTACTTGTCAGTGACCAGACAGTATATAATTGAGTAATGTCTGTTTTTAGAGAATAAATAGGAAGCTTTATTGTATTGACTATACTTGGACTGTTTTGAGATTTATGGTCCTAGATATAGGTAAGTTATAGGTTCCTACCTATTACCACTTTATTTAAAATGTTTACAGCCACGGACCATGGTAGTTTCACAAACCTTTGTGAAATCCCTCAAAAGTGCAGCATTGACAGATATGACTAATCAAGTGACCATAACTGTGTCTTTTAGTTGTTTGTGTAGTAATTCTGAAAGGTTACAAATGCAGGCTGGTTTAATATTTAGGCTTCTTTGCTACTTGTATTAGGACTTGCTACATATGAAGCCCAAAGTGAATGAACACAAATAATTGTTGGTATAAAAATTAAGACTATTATTTTTTTCCCCTAATGGACAATTGTGATGTCTTCTATATAGTAGTTTGTGTAGCTCACTGCAGGGTCAGTTTTTCATTTTGGTGCACAGGAGTAAATAAGGAAGATGTTTTTTGTTTGGCTTTTGGACACAGTTTCATTTTGTGAGCATGAGAACATTCAAAGAAAACATATGTAGAGTAGGATTGTTAGAAATGAGGTCTTTAGTTGGCAGTCAGTTCACACTCTGTCCAAGCAGGGATCCTCACTCTAGTCGGGGTAAGTTAGACTCCTAAAATAACCCCTGCTCACCCCCTTGGTAGCATGGCACAACCAGTCAGGCTTGTCTCAAGGGCAACGTGTATAGTATGTGTACCAACACACACAGTAATACAGTGAAAACACTACAAAAGGGATACAACACTAGTTTAGAAAAATAGCCAAAAGTTATTTAAGTCAAACAAGACCAAAAAAACTAAAATCCAAAATACACAAACAAAGATATGAATTTTTAGATTAAAAAGAGTCCTACTCCATGGAAATCAATAGATGTGCTGTTTTTACACAAAGTACCTTGTATACGTCAAAAATAAAGCCACACTGGCGAGCGTGCATCAGAAAAGTAAGTTATACATCGATTCCTGACCCACAAGTGAAGCCATGCGTTGATTCTTCTCCCATCGGTTAGGCCATGTGTCGTTTCTCTCTCCTGCAGAAGAGCAATGCATCGATTTCTAGACAGGCAAACTCAGGTCCGTGCAGGTTCATTGTGGTTTTGACACCCAGTAATGATGCATGTGAAATGCTGGCACACAGTAGTGAAAAGCCACGCTGCGTGGGTGATGCGTCAATATTGGCAGCCCCAAGCAAGTGTTGCACTGATTTTCCGGCTGCGTCGCAGGTGATGCATTGATTCTTCATCTGCGAACCAGGTGCTGCATCGATTTTTCTCCCGTTCAACTCCAGTGCATCATTTTCAGCCCTGGCTTCACCAGCTTCTCCCTTCAAGGCCCCAGAGACTGATAGGGCACCACGAGTCAGGGTGGGAGTCTCAGCAAAAAAGTCCAGGTGCTGGCAGAAGAAGTCTTTGATGGCCCTGAGACTTCAGAACAGGGGCAAGCTCAGTCCAAGCCCTAGTAGACACTTCACCAGCAGGAAAACACCGCAAAGTCCAGTCTTTGTCCTCTCTAAGGTAGAAGCCGCAACTGCAGGCCAACACAGCAAAGAATACTCACAGGAAAATGGGCAGTGCTTCGCTTCCAGCTTTTCAGCTCTTCTCCTTGGCAGAGGTTCCTCTTATCAGAAGTAATGTAAAAGCCTGGCTTTTGGGTCCATTACCTATACCGAGTTCTGCCGTTGAAGTAGCCAAACTTCATAGGAAATCCTCTGTTGTTCTCAAGATCCTGCCTTGCCCAGGCCTGACTCCAGGCTCATACCATGGGGTTGGAGACTGCATTGTGTGAGGACAGGCACAGTCTTTTCAGGTGTATGTGTCAGCTCCTCCCTCCCCACTCTAGCCCAGTAGACTCATCAAGATATGCAGGACAGTTTTCAGCTCCCTTTGTGTCACTCTCTAGAGGGAATTCACAAACAGCCAAACTGTCAGTCTGACCCAGATGTGTATTCAACAGGCAGGCGGAGGCACAGAGTGGTTAAGCAAGAAAATGCCCACTTTCTAAAAGTGTCCTTTTGAAACAGACAATCTAAAAAACAACTCTACTAAAAGATGTATTTTAAAATGTGGGTTCAGAGACCCCAAACTCCATTTCTCTATCTGCCCCAATGGGAAACTGCAATTAAAACATATTTTAAGGCAGTCCCCATGTTAATCTATAGGAGAGATATGCCTTGCAATAGAGAAAAACAAATATGGCAGTATTTCACTATCAGGACATTTAAAACATGCCAGTCCCTGTTCTACCTTTTAAATACGCTACAACCTGCACATGGGGCTACTTAGACCCTTCCTCAGGGGTGCCTTACATGTAGTAAAAGGGAAGGCTTGGGCCTGGAAAGTGGGTGCACTTGCCTGGTCAAATTGGCAGTGCAGGACTACACACACAGACACTGCAGTGGCAGGTCTGAGACATGTTTTACATGGCTACTCGTGTGGATGTCACAATCAGTGGTGCAGTCCCACTAGTAGCATTTGATTTGCAGGCCCTGGGCCTTCTCTAGTGCACTCTACTAGGAACTTACCAGTAAATCAAATATGCCAATCATGGAAAAGCCAATTAGAGTTACCATTTACACAGAGAGTACTTGCACTTTAGTGCTGGTCAGCAGTCGTAAAGTGCCTGGAGTACTAAAACCAGCAAAAATGAAGCCCAGCACACGGTCAAAAACACAGGAAGCAGAGGCAAAAAGTCAGGGAAACCACACCAAGGATGCCAGGACTAACAAGGATGTATTCTATTTACTATGTATTTGTTTATAGATTTCCATTAGTATATGACCATAAGTGGGTTTTTAAGTTGCTTGTGTAGTAAATCCGAAACTTTACATATGCAGTCTATTTTATTCCATGGGCTGCCTTTCTACTTTTGGTAGGTTTGTGCTACATATGAAGGCCAAAGTGAATGAAAGACAATCATTGTTATTGTAATGAAATTTGAGATTATTATTTTTTCCTAGAGGCTAATTATAATATCCTCGAATAATATTTTGTGTGGCTCACTGCTAGGGCGATTTTTCATTTAGTTGAACAGGGGTACATAAGAAAGATGTTTTTTGTTTGGCTTGTTAGGCCACTTTAATTTTGTGAGCCACAGCAGGCAAAAGAAACATATGTAGATTAATTTCTGTTAGCTTTGCAATGTATTTGTTTATAGCTTTTCAATAGTATGTAACCATAAACGGGTCTTTTAGTTGTTCATGTAGTACATCTGAAACTTTACCTATGCACTTTATTTTATTTTTTGGGAATCCTTGCTACGTTTAGTAGGATTGTGCTATATTCGATGGCCAAAGTGAATGACAGGCAATCATTGTTTTTATTATGAAAATTGAGAAGATTATTTGTTTCCAACTGGCCAATTAACAGGTCCTCCAAATAGAACTTTGTGTGATTCCCCTCCAGGTTAATTTGCAATTTTGTTGCACAGGGGTGTATAAGAAAGGTAGTTTTTGGTTTGGCCTTACTTATGTAGATTAAGGTGTATTCTATTTGCTATGTATTTGTGTATAGGTTTCCATTTGCTTGTGAACATAAATAGGTCTCTCAGTTGTTCATGTAGAAAAGAAAATCCAGTACAAAGATTATCCTTGTAGAGACTAAACTCCTCCCCTCCACCTCTAAACCATTAAAAAACAAATGCAAAACAGTCTTACCGGAATTGAAACAGCAATTGGAAACTACAACACAAGATCTACAAACAGCCCAAAATAATGATCAAAGACTACAAATCAAAGAAACTTGAAAAAAGCAGAAACATGTCAAAATAATGTAAAAATTCCACCTCATAGAAATCAATATTAAACATGCTCTTTTATATACTAATAGTTACAAAATAATAAAAAGCCATGGTCAAAATGTTAAAACATATTTTGGTGTTTACAAAAAAACTTTTTTTTACCATTCTATCTATCTATCTATCTATCTATCTATCTATCTATCTATCTATCTATCTATCTATCTATCTATCTATCTATGAATCTATCTATGAATCTATGAATCTATCTATGAATCTATCTATCTATGAATCTATCAATCTATCAATCTATCTATCTATTTATCTTCAAATTCGGGGCAGGCCACCCTAGGAGGCCTCAAGTGATCCTGGGAGGCTCTGGCCAAAAGAAGCATTATGCAGATGACAGTGCTTTGTATTAAGCAGAAAAACATTTATTCCATTTTTAAAAAGGTAACAGAAGTTAACTGCAATGTTTAAACAAGTCTATCTATCTATCTATCTATCTATCTATCTATCTATCTATCTATCTATCTATCTATCTATCTATCTCACCTAACGGTGATCACCACTAGGTAGTTATAGTTAGGACCATGTTTCCCGAGAACTTTTTTTTTTAACTTGCCTATGTCTTTAGCACCATTTGACGAATCTTCACAAACGTTTCCAAAAAAGTGTGCCTGTGAATCTTGTTGCGCATGGAAAGTTTCCGAGTGATCTGTGAAGTAGGGGCATAGAAAAAGGGGGTGTCATAAAAGTTGTGTTTCCCATGTTAATTCCCATAGGACCTTTAGAGATGAGTATAGCCTGAACCACTGGACGGAATTACACCAAATTATACAGAAAGCTAGCTTTATGTGTGCAGATTGTGCTTTTGCTTATTTGATGTTAATCCATTCAGTAGTTTTTGGGATAGTGAAATGAAAATAAATTTGTATATCCCTGGCCGCAACAACTTTGTGAAAAAAGATGAGCTTGTGCAGGGAAATGACAGCTCTGAATGGTTGTCAACACTTCAAACCAGGAAGTGTTGGCAGCCATCTTGGGACTCAGCTTCTCTGGTGCTGGGGTCCAAAAGTGACCCCCCCGAGCTAAAATGCATTTAAAAAAAAAATGTTGCCATGATTCCTGGCGGATCCAGCAAAAAATGTTAAAAAACAAAGTGTGGGCTCTTCTGTGTCTTTATTCTGAAGCCCCAGGTGGGCCAAGTCCTGGGGGCATTGTTAATATAACGCAGGGGGCCAGGCGGCCCCCTGCAACTCCAGGGACCGCCACCTCTCCATAATGGGATGAGAGAGAGAGGGTGAGTGATGAGCAAGATATGTGATTTGAATGCTATAATTATGTTTTGATGCAAAGCAGAACAGTCTCTTCTGACCTACTGGTAAAGCTCCTGCAATGTCACTCAGTAGGTTGATAGTTGAAGGACTACTATCTGAAGGCAGTGGGGCTGTTTATTTACTAGTGTTTATATTGCTAAACCTTCCTAGTAATGGAACATTCGTGTCTCTTTCCTCTCAAAGTGTGTGAGCTGAATGTCATAGTTATGTCTGGATAAAGCACAATAAGGAGTCACCTATGGCCTAATGGTTAAGGTCTCAGACCCTCACACTGATAGTTGAGGGTTGTACTCCAGGTGTGTCCCTGATCATTTCCCTCCTTTAATTACTTTTAAACTTCAAAAGTTTAAGGTTCATACTGAAAGGCAATCTCACTCTTTTTAATTCACAAATACATTTTACTTTTCAATTTGTCTAGAAATATTTCATTCCACCAAAACCTACAACGACTCTATCTCTCTCCCTATCACTCTTCTTCTCTCTCTCTTTCTCTTATAATCTCTTTCTCCTCCTCACAGACCCACTGGCTCTCTCACCTGCAGAGCTGGAACACTGCAGAGAAGAGCTGGAACAACCTTCCTCTGTACCCCAGACACAGCCCGTTGCTCACCATCTTCAGGAAGAACCTTAAGACGTGGCTCTTCGGATGAGGCCCCTCCCCCCAGCACCTTGAGACCTTCACGGGTGTGTAGCTATGCTTTACAAATACTGATTGATTGATTGGCTGATTGATTGGTTCATGCACCCACTCACAGACCTGCGCAGACACTGATGCACCCACTAAGACACTGATGCACGCACTCTCACACCCTGACAGAGACTCTCACAGCCACTCTCATCCCCAGATATACCCTCTCACACCTATTATCACACTGAGAGAAACAGGCTGCAGCCATCTTTTGCCATGAATGGCCAAAGGGTCATGCACAGAGTAGGGTTGGGTGGCTAGGGGCATTGGCTGTTGGGTCTGGCTGCATGCCAAGCCTTGCGGGCAACCCATGGTGTGCACAAGCGAAGGGTGTGGATGGTTGGGTGCTTATAGTGGGCTGACATTCAGGGCCTGGCTAAACAGCGATGGTTGGATTAAAATATAGTAATGAAAATTACTATATGTTTAAAAAAATAGAAATTCACTATTATAGTTAGGCTCACATTTTAAATGTACAAAACCAGAGAAATTCACTTGTTGTAGTTAGAGATATTTCAAGTAAGCATAGCGTATGCCCTAAGGTAACTATAACTCACACCCTCACCATGCGCTGCTATTTACCCCAGATATTACATCACTCATGACATATTCAAAGACATCTTTGATAATATCATTGTAACATTTGCAGCAAAATTATTGATGAGACAACTGTGCATGACGAGGGTGTGAGTTATAGTTAAAATTTACTATCTAAATTTAGCTACACTGGGAAAATTAATGAACTTTGGGGGAGTTCAGATTTACTGTTATCACTCCATACTTAACGACATTGGGGAACATGTTGGACATTTTGAGGTTCAGATTCACTATTCTAGACTAGTCCAAACTTAAACACATTGGACAAACTGTTAGACTTTGAGTTCAGATTTACTAACTCCACATTTAACCACAATGAGGAAAGTGTTGGACTTCAAGGGGATAAAGGTTAGTACTCCCTCTCCAAACTTTTGACTTTGGGGAGGGGTTAAAATGTATTATTTCTACTCTCAACTAACTACATTGGAAAAGTGTTGTATTTTGGAGGGTGCTGGAGGGGTCAAATGAACTATTCCATCTTCAAACTTAACCACATTGAGAAAAGCATTTGACTTTGAAGAGGTAAATTTTACTATTTCAACTCCAAAACTTAACTACATTGGGGAAGGTGCTGTACTTCAAGGGGTTAATGTTTACTATTCCCACTCCAAACATAACATTTAAATTTGGACTCTCCCTCATGAGAGTTAGGTTTTAGCAGTCCAAAGGTGAGGTATTAGAGGCAATATTACTGCTCCTGACAGTTGTCTGATCTGGGGCCTAGACTAGCCTCAACTTTTAAGACTTAAGTTTTTTTTCTACAGGGAAGGGAACTGAAAAAGAGAAAATGCAAGTGTACCATTGTAACTTTCTGTAAAAGTTGAAAAAATGGTAAATCAACATCTGGGGAAAGTTTTGAATGAACTCTACTATGGGAAAGTTTGAACGTTGTTCACAATAAACAGTCATTTAGTTTATATGTGGGTTTATTTTTAGTAAATTCTGAAATCTGTAGTTCTTGGCACAGTTTAATCATAATCTTGCATACCGGAACTCTATTTAATGTGCATGCTTTCCATATATACATTAAGTACATCCTTCATAAAAATACATTCACTATATAGACATAGACTTGGACAATCTAATCACCTAGATAACAGTTTACTCCCAAAATGACCCTATAGCACTTGTGGACTCCAGCTATGAAGAATGAGCAGGGCCTACCCGACAGAGGGTTCTCCCTATGCGGGGAGTCAGACACCCCCTCGGTGTATGCCACTAGGATGGACAGAAACTGCTGCATCAGGGAAATGGGAGTCCTAGCAACAGCAGCATACATTAGTGAGATAATAACATTTGCAGAAGAAGTGAGCCTCACAAGGTTTGTTTTCATATAGTCCTTATCACTATGTACTGAGTCTGAAGTGAGGCAGCAGTGTACCTACCCAATTCTGAGTATACCTTGACCATTGAGTCAACTAAGATACCCATACAGTGCAGCAGTGCAAACGTAATTGCCTCCAGGCACTTATGGTTTGCAGGACAACACCTGCACCTGGAATTGGCATGTTAGTCACCAGCTGATGAATGCAGTGACATACTGGTGGCACAGAGTAATATTAGGGAAAACAGAACTACAGGCCTCGATATGCAAAGGATTACCACATACATGGCAAATGTGTCATCCAAGATATGGTACAAAGTAGGCAGCTAGCCATCAGAACCAAAGAGATACTCTGAGAGTTGAGCGCAATACATTTAGGTATTTTACTATACAGACATAACTTTGAGGATCTACAAGACACTTTACAGGGAGCATTTTCATTGTTGCAGATACATTTTGAGAATGTGACATCATTCATACACCTGTATGTTGACTGGGAAGATAGACACAGTGGTATAATGGCCATAGAGCTCCCATAAGAGTGCACTGCAGTGGCTTGACTGTTCCTTTGTGGTGTTTCATCTATTCTGTCAAATACCCATGAGTATCCGAAGGGGTCCTGAGTCTATCCTTTTCTGAGTCTCTGCAGCTGCCCATCAATAAGAAGCCATTTCCGTTCTTTCCCACGTTCTTCCAGATGTCCTTCCTTTCCATGGTATCCTGAAAAGCAATGTGATGCAATGTCTGCTGCTGCTGGACAGCCTTGTTTTCAAAATGGTTCACTACATTTTCCTGATCGCACAATCAACTTCTCAGAGGTCTCTATGGGGAAGTGGGTAAGACAAAAGTGGTACTAGCAAGAAACTAGAACACCAGTGAAACAGGTAATTGCACAACTTGTATACTGCTGCATGTTTTAAAAAAACAACTAAATGTTCAACAGAAACCCAGTTATTATTTATACTATCTCAGTTTGTGTTTTAATCTGCTCCTTATTATATTTTAGAAACAAAGAACTGGCTTTGGGGTGATTCAGATGCCTTTCCAACCTGTTCTGCAGCCACAACTTTCATGGAGTGTGAGGATCCTCTAACAGGGTAGTCTCCAGCTAGGGGTTTCAACAAGAGATGTAGAAAGAGGCGTGGACTTTCTACACCTAGCTATCACCAACAACAAACACAGTGATCAGACAAAGAGACAAACATTTGGCCACACCTAAAGGACACTTCTCATGCTTGAAAACACTATACTGTGGCCCTGCTCTACAGCCCCCACCATCTATCAAGTAGCAGTGCTACAGAAATGTTTATCAGCAGCTATTCTCAGAAAAACAACCTAAGTGAATTTCTATAGGACCCCTGTTTCCATTGTCACCACTTCAGGGTGTAGATCTCCTCCCTCCTACTTCAGTAATGTCAGCAAAATAATCCCACTGGCTGGGAAGACAATCTTATCTTATGCACAGAAACATGCCAGGGATTTCCAAAATGGATCCCCCTGACCTCCAGTACTCTACTTCATGAATACATACTATAGGTTGGAAGGTGGGTCATTAGTTGTGTAGCCTGCACAAGTAATGGGTCTGCACACGACCACCGCTGGGAGACAAACACCCCACTGTAGCATTTGACTCTCAAAGGCGCATAGGGTAGCGTTGCAGAGCAGCCCAAGGCTTACTCAAGGGAGTTGGTGTGGACAAGTAATACCCATTCACAAGCACACAAGCATGACACTCAATAAATGATTATCCAGTCTGTGATTTTTCTTTTGATAAAGTAAAATGCATTTTATTACACATACACTACTCAATACTTTGCAACAATTTACAAATATACACAAATTGATGAAATTACTCTTGGATGACATTGTGTAATCATTCTTGTCTCCCCTGAGGGGAACTATAACCCACCAATACAAATGGCAAAACAGTTCCTAGTATCCCAATGCAATATTTGATGGTAAATTGGAGTGAGAGTCCCTACCTCTAATAATAAAGTACATTTACTTTGATAAGAGGTGGCTTTCAGTCTCATTACTTAAATAAGCATGAACAAAGAACATGTAGAGGTATGTTGGAAGAGTTTGGAAATGAGAAACAACTTTAGATTACTAATGGATCACTAAGATTACTTTCAGATTACTCCTGATTAACAATGCATAATACCAGCCTACACCTGAAGAGAGCACAGTCTCCTCAAATAAAGAACAAAAGTTCAAACAAGCTTGTGCTTCACATTGCATTGAAATTCTTTAGGGGTAATGATTCTTTTGTCCCACCCAACCTAGGGTGGGGACAACAACTTTGCGTTGGGGGGAGGCTGTGATCTCCTGCAACTCTCCCTGTCCAAAGGCATTTGGTTGGTGGTGGCCCCATCTTCCTGGGGCTACCACAAGCTAGCGAGGAGCCAAAACAACTCGTAAAGCCTTGCAAGGCATTGTGGGCCAGTTTGCATATGTGGTGAGTGGCTCTCCCGCTGTGCTGGGGAGGAACACTTTGCTTGCCATTTGTTTATGTGGACTTGTGCCATGTTCTCCTTTGTTCACGGGTACCTGGTCCCATGTGGACACCCCCTGCATAGCTGTCTCATCAGTGGGTAGCAAGGGGTAGCCCAACCTCAGCTGACCTCATGTTGGAAGGTGTCTGGTCTCACCCGGACACTCCTGTCATGCTGCCTCCTCATCAGAGCCCACCCCCGGCTGCCCTCATGTTCGGGGTGTCGAAATCTACTCAGACACCACTCCAGGCCAGGGACATTGACGAGCAGCTCGGGGAGCCCATCCCCGGCCACTCCCGCAGGCTCCCCCTGCCACCAGCAACTCAAGGTGTTGCCTCAGGAACCGGTCTGGCACTTGGTTTTCTGCCTGCTCCTGGCAAGGTGGGCCACCTGGGGTAATGCAATGGCACTCCTACCTCCTCTCCTGCCATACCAGGCCCCCCTCTCCTTCCTGAGGAGCACAATGGCACTCTCCACCTCTTCATGGGGCCCCAGGATGGGGTCAAGGGCCCCACTGGGTGGCTTCACCGGGGGATGTGACTGCTCCCCAACTTTGTCTTCCACATGGGGGCCCTGGGATAGGGTCCAGGGTTCCATTGGTATTTTCACGGGGAGCACTCACAGGCTTTGTCTTCATCTGCCAGCCCTCCCTCAGCCGCCAACCAGCCACGACGTCCCCCGGCTTGGTTTTGTGGTGGGGCCCCAGATGGGGTCCTGGGCCCCTTCTTCCATTTTCACGGGGAACCTAACAGTGCCCCCTGACTTAACCTTTCCTGCTGGGCCCCGGAATGGGGTATGGGGCCCCTTCCAACCTCTTCACAGTGGGATGCAATGGTATCCCCCTGCTTTACCTGCCCATAATTTTGCGGGGAGTGCAACAGTGCTGTCTGAGGTGACTTCTCTTCGAGGGCCCCAGGATGGGGTCTGGAGCCCTTCAGCATATCTTCACTGAGGCACAATGGCACCCCCTGGCATTTCTTCCTTTTGGGGGCAGCCCCCGGATGCAAGCTACCCCAGGGGGCATCGACCGGAGTAGTGGCGGAGCCCAATACACTTTGCGGCTTGCTCTGAATTAGGTCATAGGTCAGAGACATTCTCTGTGTTATATCTCAGGTGCCATGGGTCGTTTTTGATGATCTTGGTGTCATTTCACACTTGGTGGCAAGCCTTGATCACCAGATGCACTGTTGTTAGGGTTCCTGGTATAGCAGGATCCTAGACAATAGGGAGCCTTTCTTCTGGGTGCCTTCCTTTTCTTCAGCGTAGTGCACTCTCCTTGCTCCAGTCCAGTCTTTCCCTCAACTAGTCCTCAGGGGGATAAGTGAGGCCAGCTTTTGACAAGGAAAGGGTGAGTGGATGCCTTTCTCCACTGGTTCTGGAGGGGGCTTTTTGCCCAGTGATGCATCAATTGGGGGGTGCCAGGTAACAGTCCCTCACCTGGGTGTCAGAGCCACGTGATTTGCAGTGACCAGGATTCATGATAGTCCATGGAGGGAGGGCTACAGTCCATCGGCCGGCAGCTACGGCTGCACAGTGGTGGTATTGCCGGTGGTGGTAGGGGTGCTGCCAGTGGTGGGGGGAGACTCCAGCCCTTCTTCTGCAGCCTTGGATGCCTGTTATCTGGGGTTGCTGCTGCTGGCAATGGTGCTACTGACAGCAGTGCAGGTGGCGGTGCTTGCAGTGCTTGCAGAGGTGCAGGTGGCGGTGCTGTTACAACTCTGTCGTCCCATTTCCAGGGGGGCGCTGTAAGGGGACTGTCGGAAGCCTGGGGATCACCTTGAACACCTATCTAGAGTCCCTTGCTGAATCCTGTTTGTTTCTCTTTTCTCCATGGTACACTTGTGTAGTACTACATTTGCTTCCTGGGACTGCAAATCTCACAATGCACAGCCTGGTAGTCAGGAAAGCCCGGATTCTGTTTCCCATTGATTTCTATGGGAGAAGTCCATTGCTCCTTTTCACTGGATCCTCTCCTCCAGGACTTGCAAGTATCTGAAATTACACACACCTGAAACCTCTCCTGTGCAGCCCAGCTTGGAACTGCTTATAAGCAGCCATTTTCTCAAGATCCCCGTTGTGCATTGGAGTTTGATTCCTTTGTGTTACAGACCCTTTGTTGGATGGTTTTCCAGTTTTGTTCCTGTGCTGTTCCAGCTTCTCCTGTTTCTCTGCCCTGCTCCTGATTGTTCCAGCCAGAGTCTGCCCCCTATCTCTTAGCCTTGTACCTGTTTGTTTCTTCCAGAGCCTGCTCCCTGTTTCTCTGTCCTGCTCCTGCCTTGTTTCAGCCTGAACCTGCTCTCTGTTTCCCGGTCCTGTTTACTACTCATTCCTACTCCCTGTATTCCAGTCCTGCCCTTGCCTGTTCCAGCCAGAGCCTGCTCTCAGTTTCCCAGTCCTATCTCTGTTTGTTCCAGCCAGAAGTTTGCACCCTGTTTTCAAGTCCTAGTCCTGCCTTTACTTCAGCCTGAGCCTGTTCCCAGTTCTTGCCTCTGCCTCTTTGTTTGTTCCCTTCTGTTTCTTCTTGGTTCTTTGTGTCTGGTAAGTGTTCTATCAGTGTATAAGTGTCCTCCTTTGTACTGTGGTTGGCTCCTGGTTTCCAGGAGGCAATTCCAGTCCCCATCCTTGTCTAGTGTTATATGTTGTCTTTCGTGCCTAACAGTGACAGTGTGCTATTGCTGTTTTCTCAGGAATCGCCACTGTATTTCCAGCTGGACCCACAAGAGCGTGTCCTGTGTATGTAAGTACTATCCTTGTTTGTGCTCTAGGGTCCAGAGACAGAATCACTTCTGCTGCCTCCTTTCTATGGGGCTGGCAGGGTGACTATCTGTAAGAGCAAACTGCACAGAAGCATTGAGGTTCCCTGTAACTGTGGGAGGTTCTGCGCCTTACTCTGTGTACAACCCCAGCATGTTTGTCCACTAGTAATCCATTTCCTATTTGTTCACACAAGGGTTGCTCTGCTTTTACTTTTCTGTTCCCTGTGTCTGTCCATAGCTGTCCTTTCCGTGTATGCCTTTAGCTGCTCTTCTGCCCCAGTACACTACCTCTTTAGGATATTCGATGACCTCAAGGGGTGTCCCAACCAGAGTCCTGATCAGACCCGCTCGAAACCGTGACAGCTGCTGCCCGCAGTGCAGGTGCCGGTGCTGCCAGTGGTGGGGAGTGGCTCCAGCCCTTCTCCTTCAGCATCAGATGGCTGTCCACTGGGGCTGCTGCTGCTGACAGTAGTGGTGCTTGCGGCGGTGCAAGTGACAGTGCAGGTGGCAGTGCTTGCGGGGGTGCTTGCAGCTGTGCAGGTGGTGGTGCTGGCTGCGGTGCAGGTGCCGGTAGTTGTGCTGGTAGCCACCAGGCCTTCACCTGCAGGCTCAGATGGCTGAAATGTGCCTTGGCTGGTGTTTTGAGCCCCTTCCTGCCCTTTGCAGACGGTGGTGTCACCATGGGTCTGGCAGCTGGAGTCTTTGAGGTGGCCTTGCTGGGTGGTTGTGGCTCCTTCCCCTTGCTGGATGCTGTCCCCTTCTTCACCCTGCCAGGTGGCGGAATGTTCTTGGCCTTGGCAGGGGTTGGTGGCACACTGGCTGGGCTGACGGGTGCCCCCTTTGAGTCTCTGGCCGCTGCAGACACCACAGCGGACGTCGACTAGGTGGCTGAGGTGCTGGCCTGGGTTTTGGCCACCACAGTGGAGGCAGTGGATGTTGGTGTGTCTGCATGGGGATGGTGCTTGTGTGCTTGTGTGAGTGCCTATGAGATGAAGCGTGGGGCTTGTGTTTGCCTGAACCACTTCTGTGTGTTGATTTGGGTGAATGCTGGTCTGAAGTTGTGCTTGGGATAGGCTGGGGTTGAGGAGATTGGGACTGGGTAGAGGAAGTTGGAGGGGGGAGGCTGGATACAGAGACAATGGCTGCCATCAGTACGGAGGCCAGAGCCTTAAATGCTCTATATTGGGCCACCACGCCAGAGTGAATAACATCAAGGTATGCATTTGTTTGTTGCAAATACCTTTCAACACTCTAGATGGCATTCAGAATTGTTGACTGCCACAACAGTGAGGGATCTCAGGAGGTCAATAGCCTCCTCACTGAGGGCAGCAGGGCTGACTGGGGTAGGGCCTGAGGTGCCTGGGGTGAAGGAGATACTCACCCTCCTGGGTAATCGGGCACAGGAAACACACTGAGAGGCTGCTTGGCGGGCGGTGCTGGCATGGGGTGGCAGCTGTACCTGTTGTTGGGGTGGGCACAGAGGTGTCCGCCACTGCCAGGGAGCTTCCATCAAAGGAGGAGTCGCTGTCTGTAGTGTCCCCTCCAGTCTCCTTCGTGGTGCTCCCCTCACCCTCCGTCCTATTGGTGCCCTCACCATTGGTGGATTTGACCTCCAGGCCATTGTGGGATGAAGCTCCCTCCGTCGCCGGTGCCTCTGCTCCTCCGCCACATAATGCTAATGCACACAAGGACAGGGTGACAAAACAAGAAGGGGGGAAGAGACAGAGGATCCACTTGGTCAATGCAAGCAACAACACTACCGTTGGCATACGCAACACACAGGGAACAGCCCTATGCACTAGGCCATGCACTACCAGTTACAATGCTAGTCACCAGCCAATGGGGTGCAATGCCTAACGCCATTAGATGCACACCTGAAACCCACAGACCCTGCCAGTAGTAGATGGCCACTAACACTATTGGGGTTGGATTGCATCAGAGCCTGTCCAACATGGGACCTATCCTGCCATGTTCGGCCTGGCCTAGGAGCACCCACAGCCAACATCCACCACCCAGGTAAAACATTAATGCGTGCAAAGTCATGAATCTGAATCTGTATTCACCCCCTTGTGGCTGCTTTGATGCCTTCAGGCACCCATCCAACTCCAGACAGGCCACTGCCAGGATGCGGAACATCAGGGGGGTCAGGGTACGACGGGCACCCCTTCCTCTTTGGGAGGCCAGCCCCAGCTGGGCCTCCTCCGTCTTACTTGCCCAGCGGCACAGGTCCTCCCACCGTTTGCGGCAGTGGGTGCTCTGCCTGTCAAAGACCCCCAGGCTACGCACCTCCTTGGCGATGGCACACCAAATACCCTTTTTCTGATGGGTGCTGACCTGCAGAGAAAGATACATAGAAAAACAAGCATTTGTAATGCAACGGGTCTCGCGTTTGCTCATGTTAGAGCTGATAGCATTGTAAACTCCTAGCCCGACTTTTCACCTTTCGGTAAAAGTGCATTTATGTACGTAACCTGAAAAAGTGCAATTAACTATGTAAAGCGCTCAACTTCTGCCAAGCAAAATCGCGCTAGTAAATTAGAGAAAATTGCGGAATTACCTCTTTTCCACCTGTCTCTCCTCAGAGATCAGGAAGCCGCCATTTCAGGGGGGCACAGGCCATGGCAATCAACTGTGTCATAGCAGACATTGGCAAATCAACTGATTTTCAAATTCACATACTGTTTCTGTAAAGGAAGATATGCATTTTTATTGCAACATATGTGTGAATATGTCCCTCTGCTCACCGCTTTCCACCCTAGAGTTCAACCGCTGAGGATAAATAGGAGATGGAGACATCCCCCCTGTACAGACCCCTTGTGGACCTGGCGACTATGGAGGACAGACACATTATCCTTACCTATAGACTTGATCGGGCCATAATCCAAGAACTGTGTGCCCAATTGGAGCCAGACCTGATTTCTGCTATCTGCCACCCTACAGGTATCCCCCCTCTAGTGCAGGTCCTGTCAGTGCTCCATTACCTGGCAAGTGGTTCCTTCCAAACAACAGTGGCCATGACATCAGGGATGTCTCAGCCAATGTTCTCTAAAGTGTTGACCAGAGTGTTGTCTGTCCTGCTGAAACACATGCACAGCTACATCGTATTCCCCCAGGTGGAGGATTTGGCCACAGTGAAAGCTGACTTTTATGCCCTGGGACATGTCCCCAAAATAATTGGTGCCATTTATGGTACACATGTAGCATTTGTCCCCCCCCCCCCCGGAGGAATGAACAAGTGTTCAGGAATAAAAAAAGCTATTGCTCTCTGAATGTGCAGATGGGGTGTTTGGCATACCAGTACATATTCCATGTGAATGCCAAGTATCCTGGCTCTGTGCATGACGCCTTTATCTTGAGGAATAGCAGCATCCCATATGTGATGGCTCAACTCCAGAGGCGCCAGGTGTGGCTAATAGCTGAGCCCAAGGTCCCCAACCAGTGTATGTTGGTGTATGGGTATGGGGCTGTCCCTAAGGGTGAGTGTGTGGCTAACAGGTATCCATTGATAATTGCAGGCGACTCTGGTTACCCCAACCTCTCATGGCTACTGACCCCAGTGAGGAATGCCAGGAAAAGAGCAGAGGAACGTTACAATGAGACACATGGGCGAACAAGGAGGATAACTGAGAAAACCTTCGGCCTCCTGAAGGCCAGGTTCAGGTGCCTCCATCTGACTGGTGGATCTGTGTACTACTCACCCAAGAAGGTGTGCCAGATCATCATTGCATGTTGCATGTTGCACAACCTGGCCTTGAGATGCCAGGTGCCTTTTCTGCAGGAGGATAAGCCTGGAAATGGTCTTGTGGCAGCGGTGGAACCTGTGGACAGTGAGGAAGAGGAGGCAGAGGATGAACATGTGGACAACAGCAGTTCTCTCATACAGCAGTACTTCCAGTGACACACAGGTAAGACATTGTAACTTCACTTTACATTGCAGTTTTCTGTTGGACATTGGACATGGCAGCATGATTTCCCTATGTCTATGGTCACTTACTGTGCCCTTTGGCATCTCTATTTTCAGATCTCTGTGCCCCACTCTGCCTCCTGGTGTGTTTGCTGCTGCCCACTACAGTTCATAGCAAAGTATTTATAATTGTACATATGAATTGCAATGTTTACAGATTGTTGAACTAATACATATGTCAATCAATTGGCAGACTCCAGACTTGTATTTGTTCCAAGAGTGTTTATTTAAGTGCTAATGGGCTGGGGTCATGGTGGAGGAATGTCCAGTTAGAGTCCAGTCTCTTTGTATCACATGTGCATTGTCCAATGGGGCATAGGAAGGGGAGCAATGGCATTTCAAGGTGGACAGGGTGACAGAGTGGGACAGAAGGGTGACAATCAGGAGAGTCCTATTTCCTGGCGGGGGTTTGGTTAATGTTCTCTGTCTTCTGCAGGGTGGTTCTCCTTCTGCAGGGGGTGGGGTGCTGGTGGCTGGTTGGTCCAGTGGCGGGCCTCCTGTCCATTAGCACCGGCGGAGGTGGAGGACTGTTCTTCGGTGTGGCTTGTGTCAGGGGCCTGTTGGTGTGCCACTGCCTCCCTCATGGTGTTGGCCATGTCAGCCAGCACCCCTGCAATGGTGACCAGGATGGTGTGGATGTGTTTGAGGTCTTCCCTGAGCCCCAAGTACTGTCCCTCCTGCAGCCGCTGGGTCTCCTGCAACTTGGCCAGTGTCTGGCCCAAGGTCTCCTGCGAATGGTGGTATGCTCCCAGGATCTCTGCAAGTGCCTCGTGGAGGGTGGGTTCCCTGGGCCTGTCCTCCCCCTATTGCACAGCAGTCCTCCCAGCTTCCTTGTTGTCCTGTGCCTCTGTCCCCTGAACCATGTGCCCACTGCCACTGACCCCAGGTCCCTGATTGTCTTGCATTTGTGGGGTTGCCTAGGTTCCCTATAGTGGTGTACACACTGCTGATTGATGTGTCCTGGGGACAGTGTCATGGGTCTGCTGGGTGGGTGCTGTGGTGGTGTTTCCTGAGGGGGAGGCTCTGTGGTGGTATGGGACTGTGGCAGGGTAACCGACTGTCCAGAGGTCCCTGATGGGCCAGGTTGGTCATCGTGATCCAGGCGTGCAGAGCTGCTGTCATTGCTGTAAGCCTCTTCTGTGAGGGGACTGGATGTTGGTGGCACCTCCTCTCCAGTGACATTGAGTGGGGGTCCTGTGGAGATGCAAATGCAGTGTTATTGTATCTGCGTGTGACATCTTGTGCATGGGTGTGTTTCCCTGTATGGTTGTTATAGCCCTGTCAGCTTTGCCTTGTGTGTGTGGTGATTTTGGGGGCTATGTGATTCTCTCTAATGGGCATGCTTTAGTGATGGGTGTCAATGCAGGTCTGTAATGGGTGTCCATGCATTGGTGTTCTATGCAGGGCTTGGTATTGGAATGGGTGGGATGTGATAGTGAGGTATATGTGAGGTGGTGGAGTGATGGGTGTGAGGGTAGGGGTAGGAGTTTGTGATGGCATGCAGGTAGGGTGGGGGATATAGTAGTAAAGATTTGACTTGCCAGAGTCCAGTCCTGCTACTCCTGCGAGGCCCTCAGGATGCATGATCACCAAGACTTGCTCCTCCCATGTTGTTAGTTGTTGGGGAGGAGGTGGGGGTCCACTGCCAGTCCTCTGTACAGCTACCTGGTGTCTTGCAACCACGGAACGCACCTTCCCCCATAGGTCGTTACACCTCTTCCTGATGTCATCCCTTGTTCTGTGGTGCTGTCCCATGGCTTTGAACCTGCCAACGACTCTCCGCCATAGTTCCATCTTCCTTGCAATGGACGGATGCTGCACCTGTGATCCGAATAGCTGTGGTCTACCTAGATGATTTCCTCTACCATGACCCTTAGCTCATCCTCTGAAACCTGGGGTGTCTTTGGGGTGCCATGGATGTGGTGTGAGTGGTATGTGTGAGGATGTGTGGGGTGATGTGTTGTGGTGTGTGCTGTGGGGTGCGTGGATGGTGTATGGGTGATGGTGTTCTGTGGCTCAGATTGAGTGGGTGCTCCTGGCTTGTCTATCTCTCTGTTTGCAATCTTTTTTTTAATTGAAAGGGTTGTGGGGGTGTGTTTTATAGTGGCGTGGGTGTGGTGTGTGTATGTGTGTCAGGTGTGTATACTGTAGTTTGAATTGTCCAATGTGGTGTAGTTTTGTGTGTGTGTGTATTTTGAGCGTGGCGGTATGTACTGCCAATGATTCGTGGGTCCTGATACTGTGGGCGTATTTCTGTTGGCGTAACAGTGTGGGTTTTGGTACCGGCAGTTTATCACTGACCTTTGGTCTGGCAGACTTGTGTGGGTGTCTGTATAGTGGTGGATTTCTTTGTGTGGGTCATAATATCCGTAGTGGTATACCTCTGCGGTCATGGTATGTTGGCGGCCGTCAGCATGACAGTAGGCGGGCTTTACCGCCAATTTTGTAATGAGGGCCTATGTCTTTTTGGCCCTGAGACTTCAGCAAACAGGAGGCAAGCTCTATCCAAGCCCTTGGAGAGCACGTCTCAGCAGAGCCTGAGGATAACAAGGCAGCAGTGCAACAGCAGGACAGCAGTCCTTTGTAGAAAAGCAGTCAGGTAAGTCCTTTGGGCAGCCAGGCAGTTCCTCTTGGCAGCTTGCATTTTCAGGTTCAGGGTTCTTCTCCAGTGGTATCTTGTCCAGAAGTGTCTGAGTTTGTAGAGTCAGAGACCCTGCTTAAATGCCCAAATGTGCCTTAAAAGTGGGGGAGACTTCAAAGAGTGGCTTAGAAGTGCACAAGGTCCCCTTTAAGTTCCATCCTGTCTGGCAGGGTCCCTGTAGGGGGTGTGGCAGACCTTTTTGTGGGTGCAGACTACTGTTCTTTGACATGTAGGTATCAGGCCCTCCACCCTCCCAGCCCAGGAAGACCCATTCAATATGAATATGTGTGCAAGTGTGACTGAGCATCCTGTGTTTGGGGCTTGTCTGAGTGGAATGCACAAGGGAGCTGTCAACTAACCCAGCCAGATGTGGATTGTAAGGCACAGAAGGATTTAAGTGCAGAGAAATGTTCACTTACTAACAGTGGTATTTCTAAAATAGTAATATTAAATCCAACTCCACCAGTCAGCAGGATTTTGTATTACCATTCTGGCCATACTAAATATGACCTTATTACTCTTTTCAGATCAGAATCTACCACTCGAACAGTATCTGAGGGTAGCATTAATGTAACACTATGAACGGAGCGGGCCTCACAGCAGTTTAAAAAACAAATGTAGGAGTTTTACACTACCAGAACATACATACTGCACAGGTACATGTCCTCCCTTTTATCTACATAGCACCCTACCCTATGGGTGGTTTAGTTGTAGGAGGCCGGCCTGGCTTATAGTGGGTACCTGATGGTACTTACACCTTGTGCCAGGTCCAGTTATCCCTTGTTAGTAGATTAGTAGTGTTCTAGCAGCTTAGGCTGCTGAGGCTCATAGAGGCAGCTATAGCAGAGCAGCTTAGGCTGTACTAGGAGAATGACAATGACAATGCGCCAAAAATAACTCAGATGATATACTCCCTTAGGAGGTAAGTAAAATACACAAAATATACATACAAACCAAAATCAGGTAAGTAAACAGTTAGAAAAGTAGTGAAAACACTGTAGAACACAATAGGATGCAATAGGCCTAGGGTCAACACAAACCATATACTATGAAAGTGGAATGCGAACCAATTAGGGACCCCTGGCCTAGTGTAGTGTTTAGAGGGTCACTGGGAGTGTCAGAAAACACTAAGGGTGTCCAAGATACCCCACCCCAAGACCCTGAAAAGTAGGAGTAAATTGACCCTACTTCCCCAGAAACACACTAATGTCGTGATAGGAGATTCTGCAAAGACCACAACTGACTGCAAAGCACTGAAGATGGATACCTGGACCTAAGGACCTGTAAAGGAAGGGCACCAAGTCCAAGAGTCACCAAAGTGCCCAGGGGGGCAGTAGCCCACTAAACCCCAGATGAAGGTGCAAAATGGCTACCTCCAGGTGGAAGAAACTAAAAATTCTGCATCAACGGAAGGTGCGAGGGACTTCTTCTTTACACAGAAGATGTCCCACGGAATGCTGGAGGATAAAGATTTGTTTCTTTGAAGAAAGACTGCAAACAAGCCTTGCTATCTGCAAAGGTCGCTGTCAAAGAAACAGGGTGCTGGCCGGGCCCAGGAAGGACCAGGAGGTCGCCACTTGGAAGAGGAAACAGAGGGCGCCCTCAGCAACACAGGGAGCCCATGCACACAAAGGCAGCACCCACAGAAGTACTTGAACACAGGTTTAAGAAAACTAAGTATGGCGGTCATCTCAACACTACAAAGGAGGGTCCCATGAAGCCGGTGGTCAACTCAGCGAGTAGAGCAATGCAGAACGGAGTGCTGGGGACCTGGGCTGAGCTGTGCATAAAGGATTCCTTGCAAAAGTGCACAGAAGCCCTAGCAGCTGCAGTTCACGCAGCTCACAGGATTACTCTTTGGCGAGGGGAGGCAAGGACTTACCACTGTCAAATTTGGACAGATGGACCACTGGACTGTCTGGGTCACTTGGATCCATCACCTGTCTTCTAGGGACCAAGCTCATCACAATGGGAGGGCACCTAGAGGACCAGTGAAGCTGAAGTTTGGTGCCTGCGTTAGCAGGGGGAAGACTCCGTCAACCCACAGGAGATTTCTTCTTGGCTTCCAGTGCAAGGTGAAGGCAGACAGCGCCCAGAGCATGCACCACCAGGAACCAGTCGAGAAAGCCGTCAGGATTAGGTGCTACAATGTCGCTGGTAGTCTTCTGGCTACTTTGCTGCAGTTTTGCAGGCGTCCTGGAGCAGTCAGCGGTCAATCGTTGGCAGAAGTCAAAGAGGGAGATGCAGAGGAACACTGGTGAATTCTTGCACGTTGTTATCTGTGGAAAATCCCAAAGGAGAGACCCTCTGGATTCAAGATGGCAGAGGTCTGGGACACATTTGAGGAGCTCTGGGCACCACCCCTGGTGTGGTGATGGACAGGGGAGTTGTCACTCCCCTTTCCTTTGTCCAGTTTCACGTCAGAGCAGGGGCTAGGGGTTCTCCTGAACCGGTGTAGACTGGCTTGTGCAAGGAGGGCATTGTCTGTGCCCTTCAAAGCATTTCCAGAGGCTGGGGGAGGCTACTCCTCCCCAGCCCTTAACACCTATTTCCAGAGGGAGAGGATGTAACACCCTCTCTCAGAGGAAATATTTTTTTCTGCCTTCCTGGGACTGGGCTGCCCAGACCCCAGGAGGGCAGAAGCCTGTCTGTGGATTGGCAGCAGCCGTAGCTGCAGAGAAAACCCCAGAGACCTGGTTTGGCAGTACCCGGGGTCCATACTGGAGCCCCAGTGATGTATGGGATTGGCACACCAATACCAGATTTGGCATGGGGGGACAATTCCATAATCTCAGACATGTTACATGGCCATATTCAAAGTTACCATTGTATTGACCTATTTGTAGTGCACATGTGTAATGGTGTCCCCACACTCACAAAGTCCAAGGAAATTGCCCTGAACCATACGGGGCTCCTTTGCTAGTGCCAGGGTGGCCTCAAACTTAGTAACTTTGCACCTAACCTTCACTAAGTGAGGGTTAGACATATAGGTGACTTATAAGTTACTTACGTGCAGTGTAAAATGGCTGTGAATTAACGTGGACGTTATTTCACTCAGGCTGCAGTGCCAGTCCTGTGTAAGATTTGTCTGAGCTCCCTATGGGTGGCAAAATAAATGCTGCAGCCCATAGGGGTCTCCTGGAACCCCAATACCCTGGGTACCTAGGCACCATATACTTAGGAATTATAAGGGTGTTCCAGTATGCCAATTAGAATTGGTGAAAATGGTTACTAGCCTATAGTGACAATTTTAAAGGCAGAGAGAGCATAAGCACTGAGGTTCTGATTAGCAGAGCCTCAGTGACACACAGGGACAAACATTCCGGCCACAAACTATGAGCACTGGGGTCCTGGCTAGCAGGATCCCAGTGAGACAGGCAAAAACAAACTGACATATAAGTAAAAAGGGGGGTAACTTGCCAGGCAAGATGGTACTTTCCTACACAACCCCCCCAAACGAGGGACAATAAGGCTAACGTTGCCCAGATGAGTCTTCATTGTCTAAGTGGAAATATCTGGAGAGTGCATCTGCATTGGAGTAGGTACTCCCAGGTCTATGTTCCACTGTATAGTCCATTCCCTGTAGGGAGATGGACCACCTCAACAATTTAGGGATTTCGCCTTTCATTTTTTAAGCCATAATAGTAGTTTTTGGTCTGTCTGATCAAAAAGTGAGTACCAAACAGGTATGGTCTCAGCTTTTTCAGTGTCCAGACTACAGCAAACGCCTCCCTCTCTATGGCAGACCAACGCTTTTCTCTAGGGGTCAACCTCCTGCTGATAAAAGCAACAGGTTGAGCCTGGCCCTCAGTGTTGAGCTGTGATAGAACTGCCCATACCCCTAAGTCAGAAGGATCAGTCTAGACTATGAATTTCTTGGTGTAACAAGGGTTTTTTAGAACAGGTGCAGAGCACATGGCCTGTTTTAGCTCATCAAAAGCCTTTTGACAGCTAGCTGTCCATAATACCCTTTTAAGCATCGTTTTACTAGTGAGGTAATTAAGAGGAGCTGCAATGGAGCCATAGTTCTTAATGAACCTCCTATAGTACCCTGGGAGGCCTAGGAAGGCTCTCACCTGGATTTGAGTTGTAGGGGGAGCCCATTCCATAATGGTCTGGATCTTCCTCTGCAGTGGTGCAAACTGTTCCCCACCTACCAGGTGGCCCAGATAAACCACTTTCCCCTGCCCTATCTGGCACTTTGAAGCCTTGATAGTGAGGCCTGCCTTTTGTAGGGCCTCCAAAACTTTCCATAGGTGGACCAGGTGCTCATCCTAGGTGGGGCTAAAGACTGCTATATCATCTAGATGTGCTGCACTAAAAGCTTCCAAACCTTGCAGGACTGTGTTCACCAACCTCTGAAAAGTAGCAGGTGCATTTTGTTAAACCAAAGGGCATAGCAGTGAACTGACAGTGCTCTCCAATGGTGGAAAATGCTGTTTTAGGAGTAGCATCTTCTGACAACTTAATCTGCCAATGCCCTGCAGTTAAGTCAAAAGTGTTTAGATACTTGGCAGAATCCAGTGTATCTAGTAGCTCATCTGTCCTGGGTATAGGGTGAGCATCAGTTTTGGTTACTTGATTGAGACCACTATAGTCAACACAAAACCTCATTTCCTTTTTACCATCTTTAGTGTGAGATTTTGGGACAAGCACCACTGGGCTAGCCCAAAGGCTCTCAGAAGGCTCAATCGCTCCTAGATCCACATTTTCTGTACCTCTTGTTTTATGCAATCTCTGACATGGTCAGGCTGCCTATAAATCTTACTTTTGACAGGTAAACTGTCTCCAATGTTGATTGTGTGCTCACACCAGGTAGTTGTATCAGTGAGAAGAGGTCAGAGAATTGGCCTAGAAGATTTATACAGTTGTCCTTCTGCTCAGCAGTAAGTCAATCTGCAAGTATCACTCCCTCCACTAAGCCATCAGCTTCAGTGGTGGAGAAGAGGTCAGGGAGAGGGTCACTCTCTTCTTCATGTCCCTCATCAGTTGCCACGAGCAGGGTTAAGTCAGACCTGTCATAGTAAGGTTTTGGGCGATTGACATGGAGCACCCTAAGGGGATTCCTGGCAGTGCCCAGGTCTCCCAAATAGGTGGCCTCACCTTTCTTTTCAACAATAAGATGGAGTCCACTCCATTTGTCCTGGATTGCTCTTGGGGCCACAGACTCCAATACCCACACCTTCTGTCCTGGGTGGTACTGGGCCAGGGCAGCCTTCTGGTCATGCCATTGCTTTGGGAGCTCTTGGCTGGCCTGAAGGTTTTCACTGGCCTTTTTCATGTACTCAGCCATTCTGGATCTTAGGCCAAGTACATCGTTCACAAGGTCTAGCTTTGGAGCTTTTAAAGGTTGTTCCCAACCCTCCTTCACAAGGGCAAGGGGACCTCTTACACGGTGTCCAAAGAGGAGTTCAAAGGGGCTAAAGCCGACTCCTTTTTAGGGTACCTCCCGGTATGCAGAAAGGAGGCATGGCAACAGGACATCCCATCTCCTCCTGAGTTTTTTAGCGAGTCCCATAATCATACCTTTGAGAGTTGCATTAAACCTCTCAACCAGACCATTTGTATGTGGATGATAAGGAGTAGTGAACTTATAAGTTACACCACACTCCTTCCACATTGCTTTGAGGTATGCAGACATGAAGTTACTACCTCTGTCTGACACCACTTCCTTAGGGAAACCGTAATGGAAGAGAGTCCCAGGAGGGCCTTTGCCACTGCAGGAGCTTTAGTGGTCCTTAAGGGTATGGCTTCAGGATACCTATTGGCATGGCGCACTACCACAAGGATAAACCTATTGCCTGAAGCTGTTGGAAGGCCAAGGGGGGCAACTCTGTCAACCCCTATCCTTTCAAAGTGCACCCCAACCACTGGGAGTGGAATTGAGGGGGCCTTAGGTGTGCCACCAGTCTTGCCACTGGCTTGGCAGGTCACACAGAAGCGACAAAACTCCTTGGTGTCCTCTGACATTTGAGGCCAGTGAAACAATGGAACAAGTCTGTCCCAAGTTTTACTCTGGCCCAAATGCCCAGCCAAAGGAATATCATGTGCCAAGGTCAGAAGAAACTCCCTATACTGCAAAGGGATGACCAATCTCCTGTTAGCTCCAGGTTTAGGGTCCCTTGACTCAGTGAAGGGGAGGTTATCTTCCCAATAGACCTTATGGCTCTCAGTGATATCCCCATTCTGCTGTTTGACAGCTTGCTGTCTTAAACCCTCTAGTGTGGAACAGGTCTGCTGTGCCACACTCAGCTCTTCCCTAGCAGCCCCCCTGCACCCAAAAGCTAAGCAGTGTCTGCTGCCAGCTCATCTGGTGTAGGTTCTGCACAGGGAGAGGATTCCTCTTCCTCAAAAGGGGAATCTTCTGGAGAGGGAGCGACATTGGACAAGGATTTACCCTTTGTACCCCTAGCTTTTGGGAGCACTTGGTCCATTGTTCTAGGATCCAAGCATTCCTGTCCTCTTTGCTTCTAGGCCTGGGCCCTTGTGAGAGCAAATATATGCCCTGGAATGCCCAGCATTGCTGCATGACCCTCCAACTCCACTTCAGCCCAAGGTAATGTTTCCAAATCATTGCCTAGTAAGCAGTGTACAGGTACATCAGTGGCTACAACTACTTTCTTTGGACCCCAACCCCCCACCCCCAGTTGAGATTCACAACAGCCATGGGATGGCTAAGAGTGTTGTTATGAGCATCAGTCACTTGGTACTGCTGACCAAGTAGGCGTTGATCAGGATGAACCAGTTTCTCAATCACCATAGTGACACTGGCTCCCGTATCCCTGTGGCCTCAACCTCAACACCATTTATTAGGGGAAAATTGCTTGTACTTGCACATATTAAGGGGACAAGCAACCAAGGTGACAAAGTCAATACCACCATCAGAGACTAAAGTAGCCTCTGTGGTCTACCTAACAAGACCAACCCCAACTACATTACCAATGGTGAGCCCAGCTACACCCTTTGATTGGCTATTTGTAGTAGACTTCCCGCCACCACTACTTTTACTAGGGGCACTAGAGGATTCAGTTGGGGTTGTAGTAGTGGCAGCCTTAGTGTTTTTCTTTGGGCAAGTTTAATCACCTGCCCAATGGCCTTTACTCTTACATAAATAACACCATGGTTTATTTTGATTGTTAGAACAGGATTTGGACCTACCTCCCCCAGAGGATTTCTGTGGGCCTGATGAAGACTCAGAATATTTGTATCTTTGTCCCCACCCTTGTCAGAAGACTTACCATCCTTCTTCTTACCATCCTTGTCACCACCTGTATGAACTCTTGTTTTGACCCACTTGTCTGCCTTTTTTCCCAATTCTTGCAGGGAGGTCAGATCAGAGTCTACCAAGTACTGATGCAACAAGTCAGACACAGAATTATTCAAAATATGCTCTTAAAGGATTAGATTATATAGGCTTCCATAGTCAGTCACCGTACTGCCATGTAACCATGCCTCCAAGGCCTTCACTGAATAGTCTACAAAGTCTGTCCAGTCTTGAGAGGACTCTTTTCTGTATCTCTGAAATGTATCCTGTATTGTTCAGTGATTAAGCCAAAACCATCTACGACTGCAACTTTCAAAACTTTGCAGTGAAATATAGCCACAAGATAGCAGCCCACTGTCTTGAGGGATCAAATGTACCATACAGGCCCTCTCAAGTGCAACAAACCACTTGTTGATGTCATCCCCCTCCTTGTAAGGGAGGACTATCTTATGCAGGTTTCTAGAATCGTGTTCTCTTACAGGATTACTATCAAAAACATTGCTGCTGCCACCATGGGGAACTAACCCCAACCTCTGTCTTTCCCTCTCTGCATCTAGAGATTCCCTGTCTAAGGCCAACTGCTGCTGTCTCAGCTTCAGTCTGGCTTCTTCCAACCTCAGCTTTCTGACTTTCCTGTCTTGGGTATTATCCTCAGGGTGGGAGGCTTGGGAATTCTGAGACACAGAGGAAATATGGGAATGTGCAGAAGTGGACCTGTCTCTAACTACCTGAACCCTAGTGATCTGGCCTTTTGGAGTGAAAGGTGCCCTACTAGCCTGTGACCCCCTCCCACTACCAGTGTCACTAGGTGGTTTGTCAGCTGGAAGGTCCTTGGAGGAACCCTCCCCAGAGTCCTCAGGGCCCTTCCCTGATTCTTGCTGGGTACCCTCCTCCTCTACCTCCTGATCCTGGGATGGGCCAGACTGGTTCTGGTCACTTTCTAGGAGAAGGCTAAGGAGGAGATCTTTGGTAGGGTTCTTACCAATGCTTAAACCTCTTTCTATGCAGAGACCCCTCAAACTTTTAAAGTTTAAACTACCATAGGTTGCCTGAACAACTGTTGGAGTGAGCTCTACTGCAGACCTAGTTGTACGAAAGAGTTTAAGATAGAGAGAAAAAAAGTTTTAAAAACTTTTAAAGAAAAGAAAAAAACGTTTCAAACTTTTTCAAACAAAACTTTATAGAAAGAGAATTAAGCTGTGTAGGTTAAGGGTGTATTTTTTAGTATTTGGAATATGTTTTTCTTATGACAAGCACCAATCACAAAGTGGTAAAGCAGTTACAAGTACTTACCCCACCGCTGCACCACCAATGTAGGAGGCTGGCCTGGCTTATAGTGGGTACTGATGGTACTTACACCTTGTGCCAGGTCCAGTTATCCCTTATTAGTAGATTAGTAGTGTTCTAGCAGCTTAGGCTGGTAGAGGTGGCTCTAGCAGAGCAGCTTAGGCTGAACTAGGAGACATGCAAAGCTCCTACTATACCACTTATATCATACAGCACTGTATCATAGGAATCACAATACTCAGAGTTACTAAAAATAAAGGTACTTTATTTTAGTGACAATGTGTCAAAAATATCTCAGAGGATATACTTGCTTAGGCGGTAAGTAAAATACACAAAATATACACACAAACCAAAATCAGGTAAGCAAACAGTTAGAAAAGTATTTGCAAACACTACAGAACACAATAGGATGCAATTGGCCCACGGTCAGCACAAACCATATACTATGAAAATGGAAAGTGAACCACTTAGGGAACCCTGGCCTAGTGTAGTGTGTAGAGGGTCGCTGGGAGTGTCAGAAACACTAAGGGTGTCCAAGATACCCCACCCCAAGACCCTGAAAAGTAGGAGTAAAGTGACCCTACTTCCCCAGAAACACACTAAAGTCGTGATAGGAGATTCTGAAAAGACCACAACTGACTGCAAAGCACTGAAGATGGATTCCTGGACCTGAGGACATGTAAAGGAAGGGGACCAAGTCCAAGAGTCACAAAAGTGTCCGGGGGGGCAGGAGCCCAATAAACCCCGGATAAAGATGCAAAATGGCTACCTCCGGGTAGAAGAAGCTGAAGATTCTGCAACAACAGAAGGAGCCAGGGACTTCTCCTTTGCACAGAAAATGTCCCACGGAATGCTGTAGGATACAGAGTTGTTTTGTTGAAAAAAAACCACAAACAAGCATTGCTAGCTGTAAAAGTTGCCGTTGAAGAAAAAGGGTCCTGCCCGGGCCCAGGAAGGATCAGGAGGTCGCCACTTGGAAGAGGAGAAAGAGGGGGCCTTCAGCAATACAGAGAGCCCATGCACATGAAGGCAGCTCCCCCAGAAGTACTTGAACATGGGTTCAAGAAAACTGAGCATGGCGGTTGTCTCAACACTAGAAAGGAGGGTCTCAGGAAGCCGGTGGTAAACTCAGTGAGTTGAGCAATGCAGGATGGAGTACTGGGGACCTGGGCTGAGCTGTGCATGAAGAATTCCTTGCAAAAGTGCACAGAAGCCCTGGCAGCTGCAGTTCAAGCAGTACACAGGATTACTGTCTGACAAGGGGAGGCAAGGACTTACCTCCGCCAAATTTGGACAGATGGACAATATGACTGTCGAGGTCACTTGGATCCACTACCTGTGTTCCAGGGACCATGCTCGTCATGATCAGAGGGGACCCAGAGGACCAGTGAAGGTGAAGTTTGGTGCCTGCGTTAGCAGGGGGAAGACTCCATCAACCCACGGGAGATTTCTTCTTGGCTGCCAGTGCAGTGTGAAGGCAGACAGCCCCCAGAGCATGCACCACCAGGAAACAGTTGAGAAAGCAAGCAGGATTAGGTGCTACAATGTCGCTGGTATTCTTCTTGCTACTTTGTTGCAGTTATGCATGCATCCTGAAGCAGTCAGCGGGCGATCCTTGGCAGAAGTCAAAGATGGAGATGCAGAGGAACACTGGTGAATTCTTGCACGTCGTTATCTGAGGAAAAGCCCACAGGATAGACCCTAAATAGCCCTCAGAGAAGGATTAGCCACCTAGTCAGGTAAACACCTATCAGGAGGGGTCTCTGATGTCACCTGCTGGCACTGGCTACTCAGAGGCCTCCAATGTGTCCTCTCACCTCTGGATTCAAGATGGCAGAGGTCTGGGACACACTGGAGGAGCTCTGGGCACCACCTCTGGGGTGGTGATGGCCAGGGGACTGGTCACTCCCCTTTCCTTTATCCAGTTTTGCACCAGAGCAGGGACTGGGGGTTCCCCTGAACCGGTGTAGACTGGCTTGTGCAAGGAGGGCACCATCTGTGCTCTTCAAAGCATTTCCAGAGTCTGGGGGAGGCTACTCCTCTAGAACTCTTAACACCTATTTCCAAAGGGAGAGGGTGTAACACCCTCTCTCAGAGGAAATTCTTTGTTCTGCCTTCCTGGGACTGGGCTGCCCAGACCCCAGGAGGGCAGAAGCCTGTCTGTGGGATGGCAGCAGCGGTAGCTGCAGAGAAAACCCCAGAGAGCTGGTTTGGCTGTACCCGGGGTCCATAGTGGAGCCCCGGGGATGTATGGGATTGGCACCCCAATACCAAATTTGGCATGGGGGAACAATTCCATGATCTTAGACATGTTACATGGCCATATTCGGAGTTACCATTGTGAAGCTACATATAGGTATTGACCTATTTGTAGTGCACGCGTGTAATGGTGTCCCCGCACTCACAAAGTCTGGGGAAATTGCCTTGCACTATGTGGGAGCACCTTGGCTTGTGCCAGGGTGCCCTCACACTTAGTAACTTTGCACCTAACCTTCACTAAGTGAGGGTCAGACATATAGGTGACTTATAAGTTACTTAAGTGCAGTGTAAAATGGCTGTGAAATAACGTGGACGTTATTTCACTCAGGCTGCAGTGGCAGTCCTGTGTAAGATTTGTCTGAGCTCCCTATGGGTGGCAAAAGAAATGCTGCAGCCCATAGGGATCTCCTAGAACCCCAATACCCTGGGTACCTAGGTTCCATATACTAGGGAATTATAAGGGTGTTCCAGTGTGCCAATTAGAATTGGTGAAAATGGTCACTAGCCTATAGTGACAATTTTAAAGGCAGAGAGAGCATAAGCACTAAGCTTCTGATTAGCAGAGCCTCAGTGACAGTTAGCCACTGCACAGGGACACACATTCAGGCCACAAACTATGAGCACTGGGGTCCTGGCTAGCAGTACCCCAGTGAGACAGGAAAAAACAAACTGACATAAAAGTAAAAATGGGGGGTAACATGCCAGGCAAGATGGTACTTTCCTACACTAGGGGCTACCTTAGGTGTGACTTACATGTAGAAAAAGGGAAGTTTAAGTCTTGGCAAGTACTTTTAAATGCCAAGTCGAAGTGGCAGTGAAACTGCACACACAGGTCTTGCAATGGCAGGCCTGAGGCATGGTTATGAGGCCACGTATGTGGGTGGCACAATCAGTGCTGCAGGCCCCTAGTAGCATTTAATCTACAGACCCTGGGCACATGTAGTGCACTTTACTGGGGTCTTGCAAGTAGATTAAATAAGCCAATTGTGTATAAACCAATGTCAACATGTTTTAAGGGAGAGAGCATATGCACTTTAGCACTGGTTAGCAGTGGTAAAGTGTGCAGAGTCCTAAAACCAGCAACCAGCAAAAATTGTGTCCAAAAAGTGGAGGGAGGCAGGCAGAAAGTTAGGGGTGACCACCCTAAGGCTGTCAGGTCTAACACATACCTATAAAAACAGTTACTCATCTTGAGTGTCAAACATGGCCCATCCCCAATCTTCAGGGGAAGATGGTAGAACCTAACACAGCAACTTCGTAATGTTAAAGGCAGGAATATGCCCTGGGATCAACCCCTTGTAAATGCTGTGCTCCCCTGGAACTTCCATCAAGCTCTGGGTATCCACCACCAGAATGCAGGCCATTGGAGGGGTCAGGCTCTGATGTGAGCCCCACCCATGTTGGGTGGGCCCCAGCTGGACCTCTGGCAATCTTCCAGGCCCAGCGTCTCAGGTCCTCCCACCTCTTGTGACAGTGGGTGCTCCACCAGCTATGGACCCCCAGGGTCTGCACATTTGGGGCAATGGCTCTCCAACTTCCCTTCTACTGATGGGTGTTGACGTGTATGGATGCAAGAGACAAATCAAAAAATTTCAAACAAACCAAATGATTCAGTCACACACACGTCAGAAACACCAAGCACAAAATGTTCAGCTTTTCAACACACCACAAGTATAAACCTCATATGTTAATATGTAGAGGATATGACTACATACTTTTGGAATCATCTGCAGACTATCCCACTAACCACCTCATGGCCTACACTGACTAAGCCAGCCTATTGACATCAGGCAGCCCACGCTCAGCAACATGTACTGTGATGCGAGCCACAATGAAACACTACACGCCACTGTGGCCTTCTGAAGGGTAAACTCCTTGGGTCTGACTAGACAGACCCATTTACACTCTGCAACATTGACTCACTGCATTCAGACCCTGCAGGCAACTACCATAGTACAGACTTCAACCTAAGACTTTAGTGACAATGAACGGGCAGCTATTGTGGGCACAGAAAGTCTCATTTCTGTACATGAGTGAATATGTGGCCTACTCATTGTAGACTCATGCCACTTCAGGGTGGGATTTTGTGGTATGTACCTGTACTACAGAGCACTCTTTTGACCATATGTGGGCAACCTACAGAGATGACATTCAACATACAAAGGTATGTTTGGCTTGGTCTAATTTCTGCCATTTAACCAAGCCAATGAGTCACATGGAATGGCCTCCCTGGAATCTACACGCTATGTGCACTGTGGGTTTGTCAATTGTGCAATACACCTGTACTGGACAAATATGTCTTATGTGAAGGTGACAAACAACAGAGCTGTGGGAGTAAGGGACCTGTCATAGGTTACATATGCACAAATATACTAGTTCAGGGATTTACCTCGGTGCCCATCATAATCTAGCTGATGGACTGAGGCGTTCAGGCCAAGTGTTGCCACTAGAGCCTCATATTGGCCAGAAGTGCCACAATTGCATAGCCACTGTAACTCTACCCCAGCATGGATTATGTCCAATACCTGGAGATAAATTTAATAGGCCCCATCACTTCCACGCATGACAGTACATCATATGGCTAGTATCAATGTAGCCTCACTAGGCTGGCACACAGCATCCCTCCCACGCACCCTACCCTCTCAAGCCTCTTCCTTTGGCACAGGGTGCCCTATCCAACTGGGTCCTGGACCCTCAGTGTCAGGAGTGTCAATTTCAACCACAGGAGGGAAGACTGGGAGGGCTGAGGATGGTGGAAACTGTGCTAAATACAGGTTAGGGTGCATCATTGCCTGAGATGTTGATGCAACAGGGCTGGGAGATGACTTTGTGGGCACAGTGAGACTCACTTTTGCCATTAACCAGGTTGCCCGGATAAGCCAGGACCTTCCTCCATGTCCACAAGTCCAGGAGTGTCATCATTACTGAGGGATTCATCCAGGACGGGGAGTGGGTGTCAGCTGGGTGGCCTCGGTGTTCCCAGTGGCATCTCAACCTGTTGGTGAAGAAAGTACATTGTTAATGGTTGTAGTGTCACATCAACCTCCTCAGCTTTTTGTTACAGTAAGCAGAGACATTGGACATTTGTAAGTTGTAGGTTAGCCTTTCGTGCCATGCTAACATTGTATTGGAGTATTTGACAAGGCATGTGCAAAGGGTGCCTAAGTTATTAGACTCAAGCAGCTCATGAGATGTGCAGATAAGTAGCACTTTGGATGATGGACTGTAAATGACATCTTAAAATCACAGTGTACCATCAACATATGCCTTTGACTGTTTGGAGATCTAGTTGAGTGAGATACAGACAAACAGAACCTTGTTGTATATGTGACTTGAAGTCATCATGTGTGCACTGCTGTTTTAATGTGTTTGCTGCTGCTACAAATCTGGTGATGCAGCTTAAGGCCTTAGGAACACTTGGTGTACACACTTGGTAAGGTGTCATTCAGGTCCTCAATAGTGTACTCTTGGGCATAAGGTCATGATGGAGGTAGGCAGACAGACACATCTCTTAATTGAGCATGTTCTGTGCATTGCTCACTCACAGATGGGTAGATTTTAATTGAGAGTTAATACACAGGGGTAATTGAGCAAGTGAAGACTGGGCTGTTGGTTGGAGTTACTGAAACATGACCTCCTGGGAGTTGCAGTTAGGTCGCTCCCCCTATTACACACACTATACAAATGATAACCTCCCAGGTGAATACACTTCAAATGAGAGTTAACAAACAGGGGTATGTGGACATGTGAACACTGGGCTGGTGGTTGGGGTTACTGAAACAGGGCCTCCTGTGAGTTGCAGTCAGGTCAATCTCTCTAGTACACACACTCTACAAATGGTATCCTCCGAGGTGATTACACTTTAATTGAGAGTTAAGACACAGGGATAATTGGGCAAGTGAAAACTGGGCTGGTGGTTGGAGTTACTGAAACAGGGTCTCCTGGAAGTTGTGGTCAGGTCACACTCTCTACTACACACACCAGCCACATTTTGGGTATTACATATCTGTATGCAGACTGCATTTACGTTTGAGCATACATTTACATGTTGAGACATACCATGAATCCTAGGATTTTTTTGATATTGTAAGATTTACAGGCACTAGTTTAACATATGACATGTGAATGGACTTGGTTGCAATGATGTTGGGTTCAACAATACACATTGAGAGTGTTAAAACTCAGACACTCTGGTTATTGAATGTTGGTTAAGTACATGAATACGATAGTGGCAAAAGCTGATCTGTGAGCATGCAGGACACTGCAGTTTTACAACAGTTTTTGTGTTGCAACTTACCAGGCTCCACTCACCCAAGTATTCCTGTCAAGCCCTCAGGATGCAGAATGGCCAAGACCATCCCCTCCCAGGGAAAGACCATTAATGGGGCACTGGGATGGCTATCGCCAGTGTTGTCGGCCTCCAGTTGCTGCCAAGGCGTGGTGCTACAGCATTCACTCTGTCCACTATACTTTGTCACCGTTCATTTTGAATGCTGGACTTGTGCTACAAACAATTGTGGCTCTACTCTTATGATCTCATCCACCATGACCCTTAACTCCTCTTCGGAAAAATTGGGAGTTTTGGGATGTGACGTGGTGAACAGCTAAAGTGGGGGACAGGGACTTATACAGCAGGGGAAGTGCAATAGGGAGTGGATGGAAAAAGTCTGTGCTGGGTCTTAAATGGGAGGGTGAAAACAATAATAGGACGTCTGATCTATTGTAAAATGAGGAAATGGTTGTTGTGAGAAGGTAGCCTCTTTCTAGCCTTGTTACCCCCACTTTTGGCCTGTTTGTGAGTGTATGTCAGGGTGTTTGTCACTGTTTTCACTGTCTCACTGGGATCCTGATAGCCAGGCCTCAGTGCTCATAGTGAAAACACTATGTTTTCAGTATGTTTGTTATGTGTCACTGGGATCCTGCTTGTCAGGACCCCAGTGCTCATAGGTTTATGGCCTATATGTATGTGTCACTGGGACCCTGTCACACAGGGCCCCAGTGCTCATAGGTGTGCATGTATATGTTCCCTGTGTGGTGCCTAACTGTCTCACTGAGGCTCTGCTAACTAGAACCTCAGTGGTTATGCTCTCTCATTACTTTCAAATTGTCACTAACAGGCTAGTGACCAATTTTACCAATTTACATTGGCTTACTGGAACACCCTTATAATTCCCTAGTATATGGTACTGAGGTACCCAGGGTATTGGGGTTCCAGGAGATCCCTATGGGCTGCAGCATTTCTTTTGCCACCCATAGGGAGCTCTGACAAATCTTACACAGGCCTGCCACTGCAGCCTGAGTGAAATAACGTCCACGTTATTTCACAGCCATTTTACACTGCATTTAAGTAACTTATAAGTCACCTATATGTCTAACCTTTACCTGGTAAAGGTTGGGTGCAAAGTTACTTAGTGTGAGGTCACCCTGGCACTAGCCAAGGTGCCCCCACATTGTTCAGAGCCAATTCACTGAACTTTGTGAGTGCGGGGACACCATTACACGCGTGCACTACATATAGGTCACTACCTATATGTAGCTTCACCATGGTAACTCCGAATATGGCCATGTAACATGTCTATGATCATGGAATTGCCCCCTCTATACCATCCTGGCATAGTTGGCACAATCCCATGATCCCAGTGGTCTGTAGCACAGACCCTGGTACTGCCAAACTGCCCTTCCTGTGGTTTCACTGCAGCTGCTGCTGCTGCCAACCCCTCAGACAGGCAGCTGCCCTCCTGGGGTCCAGCCAGGCCTGGCCCAGGATGGCAGAACAAAGAACTTCCTCTGAGAGAGGGTGTGACACCCTCTCCCTTTGGAAAATGGTGTGAAGGCAGGGGAGGAGTAGCCTCCCCCAGCCTCTGGAAATGCTTTGTTGGGCACAGATGTGCCCAATTCTGCATAAGCCAGTCTACACCGGTTCAGGGACCCCTTAGCCCCTGCTCTGGCGCGAAACTGGACAAAGGAAAGGGGAGTGACCACTCCCCTGACCTGCACATCCCCTGGGAGGTGTCCAGAGCTCCTACAGTGTGCTCCAGACCTCTGCCATCTTGGAAACAGAGGTGCTGCTGGCACACTGGACTGCTCTGAGTGGCCAGTGCCACCAGGTGACGTCAGAGACTCCTTGTGATAGGCTCCTTCAGGTGTTAGTAGCCTTTCCTCTCTCCTAGGTAGCCAAACCCTCTTTTCTGGCTTTTTAGGGTCTCTGTCTCTGGGGAAACTTTAGATAACGAATGCATGAGCTCAGCCGAGTTCCTCTGCATCTCCCTCTTCACCTTCTGATAAGGAATCGACCGCTGACCGCGCTGGAAGCCTGCAAACCTGCAACATAGTAGCAAAGACGACTACTGCAACTCTGTAACGCTGATCCTGCCGCCTTCTCGACTGTTTTCCTGCTTGTGCATGTTGTGGGGGTAGTCTGCCTCCTCTCTGCACCAGAAGCTCCGAAGAAATCTCCCGTGGGTCGACGGAATCTTCCCCCTGCAACCGCAGGCACCAAAAAGCTGCATTACCGGTCCCTTGGGTCTCCTCTCAGCACGACGAGCGAGGTCCCTCGAATCCAGCGACGCTGTCCAAGTGACCCCCACAGTCCAGTGACTCTTCAGCCCAAGTTTGGTGGAGGTAAGTCCTTGCCTCACCTCGCTGGGCTGCATTGCTGGGAACCGCGACTTTGCAGCTACTCCGGCCCCTGTGCACTTCCGGTGGAAATCCTTTGTGCACAGCCAAGCCTGGGTCCACGGCACTCTAACCTGCATTGCACGACTTTCTAAGTTGGTCTCCGGCGACGTGGGACTCCTTTGTGCAACTTCGGCAAGCACCGTTTCACGCATCCTCGTAGTGCCTGTTTCTGGCACTTCTCCGGGTGCTACCTGCTTCAGTGAGGGCTCTTTGTTTTGCTCGACGTCCCTTCTCTCAGCAGGTCCAATTTGCGACCTCCTGGTCCCTCCTGGGCCCCAGCAGCGTCCAAAAACGCCAAACGCACGATTTGCATGTAGCAAGGCTTGTTGGCGTCCTTCCGGCGGGAAAACACTTCTGCACGACTTTGCAAGGCGAGCGGGATCCGTCCACCAAAGGGGAAGTCTCTAGCCCTTTTCGTTCCTGCAGAAACCTCAGCTTCTTCTGTCCAGTCGAAGCTTCTTTGCACCCGCAGCTGGCATTTCCTGGGCATCTGCCCATCTACGACTTGCTTGTGACTTTTGGACTTGGTCCCCTTGTTCCACAGGTACCCTAGATTGGAAATCCACAGTTGTTGCATTGCTGGTTTGTGTCTTTCCTGCATTATTCCTCTAACACGACTCTTTTGTCCTTAGGGGAACTTTAGTGCACTTTGCACTCACTTTTCAGGGTCTTGGGGAGGGTTATTTTCCTAACTCTCACTATTTTCTAATAGTCCCAGCGACCCTCTACAAGGTCACATAGGTTTGGGGTCCATTCGTGGTTCGCATTCCACTTTTGGAGTATATGGTTTGTGTTGCCCCTATCCCTATGTTTCCCCATTGCATCCTATTGTAACTATACATTGTTTGCACTGTTTTCTAAGACTATACTGCATATTTTTGCTATTGTGTATATATATCTTGTGTATATTTCCTATCCTCTCACTGAGGGTACTCTCTAAGATACTTTGGCATATTGTCATAAAAATAAAGTACCTTTATTTTTAGTATAACTGTGTATTGTGTTTTCTTATGATATTGTGCATATGACACTAAGTGGTACTGTAGTAGCTTCACACGTCTCCTAGTTCAGCCTAAGCTGCTCTGCTAAGCTACCATTATCTATCAGCCTAAGCTGCTAGACACCCTATACACTAATAAGGGATAACTGGGCCTGGTGCAAGGTGTAAGTACCCCTTGGTACTCACTACAAACCAGTCCAGCCTCCTACAGTTGTCAGTGTTCTTCAGAGTGCAGGACAAATACAAAGAATTATGGTTTGTGAACGGGTGTGTTATATAGTGTGCTTTGCAGGTGTGTCCACTGGGCCATTGTGTTTCAGCTGTGTTGCTTTTGTATTCAGCCAATTGGCACCTGCCTATTACATTTCTGAGAGTGGACCACACCGGTTGGCAGGTGTTGCCTTGCCGCCGTAGGGGGGACTGCTGCAGCAACCGTGTGTTCATAATAGGCTCTGCAGTTGGACCATGGCACTGGCGGTGCTGTAGTTCAGACCACTTACATAGCAGACTGCCTTGCCACGGGCGTTCTGTCTTTTTTGCTTGGGAGGGGCGGTTCTGACTGCATAATGCAGCATGGTGGTCTGGCGGTCCTACCACTAAACACGTTATTGGGCCCAATACTTTTATCAACAAAATTAAAAATTCTGACTCGCATTACTTTTGATGTCTCTATATTTAAGAACTAATATTTGTGTTTAATGATGTTCTTCGTATGGTACTTTGGCAGAACACGTTATGAAGAAGGTAGATTAAATACACATTGATGAAGTAGAGGTAGGTGTTGTATGCAAAGAAAAGGTAGGGACACAGTGATGTCGAAACAATGAGAGATAAAGAAAGAGGCGTTAAGTAGAAGAGATGAGGTTAAATACAGAGAAATACATGAAACACACAGATTCTTTCTTAAGTTATTTCTCACAGCTGTCTGGAAATGCAAGTGTTTAATTGTGGCAGGCCCGGCATTGACGGTAGGCTTCTGTGAAGTGTGCCATACTCACACATGCTCCCACACTCATTCATCAGCTCAAACGTGTGCATATGCACACATACATACACAACAGACAAAAACATACTTGCTCTCAGAATGCACAAGTGCATGCACACACGCATACTCACACCCACCCATTCACAATCATTTTCGCCCATATACTCGCTCATTCATGCATGTCCATACCTACACATGTGCACCCAAACGTTTAATGAAACTCTTACTTGGCAGGCCACAATAGAGATAAGAACGCAGCATAGAAAACACCACTAGTGAGCGGAGGGAGATGTGAGCTGCTGGCCTTGGAAACGTAACAGCCCGGAACGGATTTATTTGTCCACTCAGCAAGAACCAGAAGATCCTGCTACCTCCTCTCATTGTCTAATCTTGTCAGCTCAATGGAACATTTTCTTACACGTTGCAGCGTGGTGTGGGGTCAGTGATACTGATCCCACTGCACCCTGTGACTAAAGGGGAGGTATGACGTTTCTCTTATTGACAGAAATCCCCGTACTCTTCATAAATTAAGCTGTCGGATATCATTAGAGGGTGAATCTGTACAGGGCTTTGTTGTACTGATGATGTCACTGCTCTCAAGGTTTGTGAGGTATTTAACCCTTAAACGCTCTAGACTGACCGACTATGATATGTTCAGTGTCTGTCAGAATGATGCTTGTTCACTCTGATAGTCAATAATTAGGCACTGGGAGAATGGGGAGGGTGGAGCACTAGTGTTAGTACTAACAATCATCCATTGTTTCTAAGTATAGAGGAAATAAGAAACTGAGTCTGTGGCTAGTGACTAATAGTGAATTACTACTATTAACTGTAGTCAAAAAGTTCGTAAGTGGAAAAGAGAGTTATGGATTTTATAATTTGTCTGCCTCTTAGGCAGTGGAATTTATAGAGTGATATAATGGTCCAGACCACGTCGACAATTTAATTAGTTACTTGGCTAGCACAAGACAACTCATAGCGGCAAATGAAAAGGTCAATGCAAATCTCATGCAAGGATGTTGGTCTTTTGTCAATGCTAGTGACAAGATATTTAAATAAAGCCAGTTACTCTGCTAGCATTCAATGACAGTACATGCCACCCAAATGACAGTGCTATATAAATAATGCATTTTCATTAGCTAATAAATGTGCAGAGAAAAAGAAAAGGTTAAAGAGAAACTGCGAGTGTGACAAGACATATAGGGGCTCATTTACAAGAAACTGGAGCATCGAGATTGATGCATACGTTTTCTCAAGTCTTCCTGCACCCCCTAATGACGTCATGGGAGCGCTGTATTTACAATACAGCGCTCCATGGCAGAAAGTGTCCACAACAACATCAGGAATTACTGGACTATCATCAAAATTTTGATGCCAGTCCAGTAATGTTAAGGGGGCCCCATAGACAATGGCATAGCATCACCTTTAATGCCCGCCCTGAGCAGGTATTAAAAAAATGAAGCTATATTGGAACAGCATGGCGCAGTGAAATCTTGTGGATTACACTGTGCCATTTCTGCAGGGCTTAACGTGAAACGCCTAGCTTGCATACTGTGGGAAAGTACCATCTTTCTTGGCATGTTACCCCCAATTTGACATGCATGTCAGTTTGTTTTTGCCTGTTTCACTGCGATCCTGCTGGAACCCAGGACGCAAGTGCTCATAATTTGTGGCCTGAATGTGTATACCTGTGTAGTGCCTAACTGTGTCACTGAGGCTCTGCTAATCAGAACCTCAGTGTTCATGCTCTATTTGCCTTTAAATGTGTCACTATAGGCTCATGAGATGTGACCACTTTTTCCATGTTCAACTGGTATACTGGAACACCCTTATAATTCCCTAGTATATGGTACCTAGGTACCCAGGGCATTTGGGTTCCAGGAGATCCATATGGGCTGCAGCATTTCTCTTGCCACCCATAGGGAGCTCAAACAAACCTTTACACAGGACTGCCATTGCAGCCTGAGTGAAATAATGCACACGTTATTTCACAGCCATTTTCACTGCACTTAAGTAACTTATAAGTCACCTATATGTCTAACCTTCACTTGCTGAAGGCTAGGTGCAAAGTTACTAAGTGTGAGGGCACCCTTGCACTAGCAAATGGTGCCCCCACATAGGTCAGGGCCATTTTCCCGGACTTTGTGAGTGCGGCAACACTATTACACGTGTGCACTACATGTAGGTCAATACCTATATGTAGCTTCACAATGGTAACTCCGAATATGGCCATGTAACCTGTCTAAGATCATGGAATATTCCCCCCATTCCAAATCTTGTATTAGGGAGTCAATTCCATGCATCCTGGGGGCACCACTATGGACCCCCAGTACTGCCAAACCAGCTCTCTGGGGTTTTCTCTGTAGCTACAGCTGCTGCCACCCCAGAGACAGTGTTCTGCCCTACTGGGGTCTGGGCAGCCCAGTACCAGGAAGGCAGAACAAAGAATTTCCTCTGTGAGACAGTGTTACACCCTCTCCCTTTGGAAATAGGTGTTAAAGGCTGGGGAGGGGTAGCCTCCCCCAGCCTCTGGAAATGCTTTGAAGGGCACAGATGGTGCCCTCCTTGCATAAGCCAGCTTACACCGGTTTAGAGAACCCCCAGTCCTGGCTCTGGCGGGAAACTGGACAAAGGAAAGGGGAGTGATCACTCCCCTGTCCATCACTACCCCAGAGGTGGTGCCCAGAGCTCCCCCAGTGTGTCCCAGACCTCTGCCATCTTGTTTCCACAGGTGTGACGGCACTCTGGAGGCCTCTGAGTGGCCAGTGTCAGCAGGTGACATCAGAGACCCCTCCTGATAGGTGCATACCTTACTAGGTAGCCAATCCTCCTCTGAGGGCTATTTAGGGTCTCTCCAGTGGGCTTTTACTCAGATTACGACTTGCAAGAATTCATCAGGGTTCCTCTGCACTTCTCTCTTTGACTTCTGCCAAGGATCGACTGCTGACTGCCCCAGGACACCTGCAAAACTGCAACAAAGTAGCAAGAAGACTACCAGCGACATTATAGCACCTAATCCTGCGGCTTTCTCGACTGTTTCCTGGTGGTGTATGCTATGGGGGCTGCCTGCCTTCACCATGCACTGGAAGCCACGAAGAAATCTCCTGTGGGTCGATGGAATCTTCCCCCTGCTCCAGCAGGCACCAAACTTCAGCTTCTCAAGTACTGCGGCTTCCCTTTCATTTTGATGAGCATGGCCCCTGGAACACAGGTGGTGGACCGAAGTGACCCAGACTGTCCAGTGGTCCAACTTGGAGGAGGTAAGTCCTTGCCTCCCCTCCCCAGACAGTAGTCATGTGAACCGCATGTTCTGCAGCTTCAAGGGCTTCTGGGCAAATTTCCAAGAAATCCTGCATGCACAGCCGAGCCTAGGTCCCCTTCACTCCATCCTGTGATGCTCAGCTCCCTCAGTTGATCTCCGGTGTCGTGGGACCTCTCTTTGCAGTGTTGAGATGACCACCATGTTCAGACTTCTTGAACCCATGTTCAAGGACTTCTGCGGGTGCTTCCTTCCTGTGCATGGGCTCTCTTCATTGCAGAGGGCCCCTTTGTCTCCTCTCCCCAGTGGCGACATCCTGGTCTTTCCTGGGCCTGGGCAGCACCCTTTTTCTTCAACTGTGACTCTTGCAGCTAGCAAGGCTTGTTTGTGGTATTTTTCCAAGGAAACAAGTCTGCATCCTCCAGCACGTCATGGGACATCTTTTGCATGAAGAAGAACTTCCTACCTCCTTCCATTGTTGCAAAACCTGCAGTTTCTTCCAACCAGAGGCAGCCATTTTGCACCTTCATCTGGGGTTTATTGGGCTCCTGCCCCCACTGGACACTTTAGTGACTCTTGGACTTGGTCCCCTTCCTTTGCAGAGCTTCAGGCCCAGAAATTCTTCTTCAGTGCTTTGCAGTCTGGTGTGGTCCTTGCAAAATCCTTTATCACAACTTTAGTGTGTTTCTGGGGAAATAGTAGTACTTTACTCCTACTTTCCAGCGTCTTGGGGTGGGGTCTCCTTTAGACCCTTAGTGCTTTCTCACACTCCCAGTGACCCTCTACACACTACACTAGCCTAGGGATCCATTTGTGGTTCGCATTCCACTTTCTTAGTATATGGTTTGTGTTGCCCCTAGGCCTATTGCATCCTATTGTATTCTACAGTGTTTGCACTATTTTCTGACTGTTTTACTTACCTGATTTGGTTAGTTGTGTATATTTTGTGTATGTTACTTACCTCCTAAGGGGGTATATCCTCTGAGATATTTTTGGCTCATTGTCACTAAAATAAAGGAGAAAAAATGTGCAAACTAAAACGAGACGCAGGTGACTATGCCACAGGGAGGGTCTTCACATACTCCCGCAAATTTGATAATGTCAGTCTGGAGAGACAAACCAGCAGCAACACTAGACCCCAGTCACCTACACGTTCAAACATTCGGACCAGTGACACAGATTTGTCCAGCTGCTCTTCTATAAACAGTGAGGATACCAATAGCTCTCTGCGGGATAATACTAATATGACTAACGTCAAGTCAACTTTTTTATTAGAACTAGAGAGGTTCCGCAGGGGACAAAAAACAATCAGAGCAGGACAAACTATGTACCAAAGAGAACTAGAAGGGGAAAAAGGAAGAACACCAGAACCAGACAGGGGCAAGATAGGAGTTATCACCAGATCCACAGCACGCAACATGAAGAACTAGAATACGATGCTCAGGATAATGTTTCTGATCATAGCAATATAGGTGTAACTAATTTGTCTAATAAAAGTTTGGATTCAAATCAATTGAGCCTCCTTAACAAGGGATTAGGGTTTGTACCTACATCACCACCTGACTTTACTGAGGTACACATTAATCTGTTCAATTTCATACGTAAATGCAAGCTTTTCAAACACTTCCAGGACAAGCAGAATGTGTCTAATTCCACGACTAGCAACATCACAGCCTGTCCACTATCCATCAGAGACATCAAGGACATACAGACACTTCTTTCTCTAGAGGATGTTACTGATACCATACATACACCCCCATATGAAGAAGTACTGTCGGATTTGGGTCTGGAAATCTCCGAGACTTGTTACAGTGAATTAAAACCTACTTCGAAGTTTACACCCACTTCGCCCGCTGACAATGCCATTGACTTGTTTTACAAAATAGTGACCAATGACCTATACAAATTAAAGGCACAATCTAAAAATAAATCCCACACCATCCCACACAACATCACGGCTAGTGAACACAAAGCGTTATGGGCCCTATGTCAGGACAAGGACATTGTAATCAAAGAGGCAGACAAAGGGGGCAATGTTGAGTTAATGAATCGGGTGGACTACACTGCAGAAATTGATCGACAATTGTTGGACAATGTGGCCTACTGTAGACTAGCCAACAACCCTATAGCCAATATCACCAGGGTTATAGAGACTAAACTGAGTACATGGAGGGACATGGGTCTTCTTTCGGATTTAGAATTTAAGTATTTGTTCAATTCTACACCTAGCTTCCCATGCATCTACATACTCCCAAAAATACATAAAACTGCGAATTTCCCCCCAGGTAGACCAATCATCTCGGGCATAAATTCCCCTACCGTTAGATTGTCCGAGTACATAGATCTGTACTTACAACCATTTGTGCAGAATCTCCCATCATATCTTCGGGATACTAAACATCTCCTCTGCATACTTGCCGACTACCAGTGGACAGAGGGCCACATCCTAGCTACTTTGGATGTGACCTCCCTGTATACGTGTATACCCAAAGAAACTGGTCTGATTGCTATACAACAATTTTTGGACAAGCGAGAGGCCACACTTTGACGACACACTGACATGTTACTTGACCTTATCTGTCTTGTTATGGATAACAATGTCTTCTTACACGAAGGTCTCTGATATCAACAGACACACGGTGTTGCGATGGGGGTGAAATTTTCACCCTCCTTCGCGAATCTCTATATGGGGCATTACGAACAACAGCATATTTGGCGTAAATGTACCTCTGAACTTACACAACACATCATGTACTGGGGACGATATATCGATGACGTATTGCTTTTTTGGTCAGGGGACTTTGCAGCATTAGATCTCTTCATCAATCACCTCAATACTAACAACTTTAATATTCAGTTTACTTGCTGTTCAAGTACAACAAGTGTAGATTTTTTAGATCTGACCCTCTACACCAAAAAGGACAAAATCTACACGAAACTATACAGAAAACCCACTGCAACAAACTCAATTTTACATGCAACCAGTGCCCATCCCTCCACTCAAATAAGAGCCATTCCCTATGGGGAGGCGATCAGATTGAGACGCAACTGTTGTGAGGAACAGGATTTTTCACACCAATTGTCAAAATTAAAACAACGGTTTCGGAACCGAGGATGCTCGGACCAATTGTGGGAAAAGACCTACAAGAGAATCTGCACAGTTCAGAGATCATCTTTACTATTAGACACTACACTGAAAAAAACACGAAAGGGATAGGTCTACGTTTCATTACTCCCTATAGCAATGCCAGTTCGAATGTTTTCAAAATTCTTAAAAAGAACTGGCACTTATTACTATCCAATGACACTTTGAGAAATGGTCTTAGGAACAGGCCAGATATTGCTTATAGCAGGGGACGCACCCAGAGGGACAGGCTGTGCCATAGCTTTCTACCTAGGGACACTAGGGACAGTTGGATCCCACAACCCCCACAAGGATTTTTCAAGTGTGGTCATTGTAATATATGTACATACACCATGGATAGAACAAAAGTCTTTTGTTACAACACAGGTATTATCCATCGCATAAAGCAATTCATGAACTGTAATACCAGATTTGTGGTATATTGTATTGTCTGTACTTGCAAACAAATATATGTTGGCAGCACTATTAGATCATACAAAGAGCGTTTACAGGAACACATACGAGCAATCAAAAATGCCAACAGAGATTATCCTTTTGCTGTTCATTTCAATTCTGTACATGCCCAACGAGAGATACTTGATATTAAAACACATGGCATTGCCGCCTTGGGCGGATGTCCTAGGGGAGGCTATAGGACTCTTTTGCTATGGCGCCTAGAAAGTAGGTGGATAATGAAGTTACGTGCGGTGGAGGAAGGACTGAATTTGGACAAAGATCTCCATGTATTTCTGTAATTCTTGTTGTTGTGACGTATAATTAAACATATTTATACATAGATGTTCAAACACATATATTATGTTATCATATACACGTGTGTGACCTCTATACAAGCTTTAAATGTGATACACACTCTACTATTGTTTGTATTGTTATATATATAGGCGATGGAAATTACTTAATTGATGGCATATGCAATAGGAACACATATTTCTATATGTGGACATGCACATTTAGTTTTATACATATTTTCTAGCGTTTACATGTTTTGGACTAGCAATGATCTTGTACGTACGCATGGTACTTAGCATATCTATGAATGTACACCTATTGGTCACCATAGAATGGTACATATTTGGGACTAATTATCAATGCTATGTTTATGTACATAGTTTGTTATATAGTTGTGGTTCCATCACTATTCTTATGATCATGCATTTTGAATATTGGATGTTGTCACATGCGGATAACTTATCTTTTTCCCTTCTTTCTCTTTAATTTTTCCTCTCATGGGCACTTCTTGCAATCGGGGGTAGTTTGTGCTATTCACCATTTTATCATTACTCGACACACACATTTTAAGCATTCCAACATAGCCGCCAACTATGACTCCGGACACTTTCTAGTCCGTCTACCATCTTTACTACACACGAGCTCTTTAAAACGGCTTATTTTCGCAACGTGGCCTGCTACTATACACGCCGCTATACCTGGAACTCCTATGACTTCATTTCATTAGGTAAGACGCCACCCGGACTCTTTAATATTTTGTGTTTCGACTAGCTGATACCGGCCTTCTATAACGTTAGACGAATATGTCTTTTTTTAATGCAAAACCTAGTCGGGAGTGCTCCGCCCATCTTTTAACATTGAGATGTTATTTGTAGCTGGCACCCTCTTAGTCAGTCCAATTTACATGCCATGCCGTGTATATACCACTTATATGCATAACTTAGAAGTGGCTTCTCATTTTCTTTTCTTTCAAATCTCTACAATGCTGCGTACATACCATTTAAATTTAACAGGCCGTGATCTCACGGACGCCGAACTTTTAACGGTGTTCCAATGAACTACTTCCCCTATGAGATCATAAACATGCCGCATATTTAAAATATGTTCTAACTCTTGTACAAAACTTTGTTCTGGCATTACTATATACTCACTATTGTAGATTATTTAATTCTTGCTCGAATCATGCCATCACTTACTAATCGTGACCTCCCCTCTTTTCTCTTAATTAGACATATCATGGTCTTGGTGTAGTTTTGGAGGTATTACCAGAACACACAGACGAATATACTTACAAGAAACACTCTCATACTTAGGAGGTTTTGGATTTTGGAACAAAATACAATACGGTTACAATATATACATTGTATTATGAATTTCTTTATCACACATAAATAGGTATGTTACTTACCAGCAATTCTTGATCTGCCGTGATTCCTTTTTATTCACACTACTTTATATCACAGTACCACATCTCCTTGACATTTATGGTCTTTACAGCTATTGCACTTTATCTTGCGCCTATCTACTAACACACGGTGTACATATCTCTCCACTAAGCACTATAATAGGACCAGTCTCTTGCATGTTGACTCTAGGGTATTCACCTTAGAGTGCATGGGAAAATCTAATTGGCACTTGTTTGGCCCACACACTAGAAGTGGATTGCCACTCACTGGGCGCACTAGACACCATTTGTTTGGACTGTTGGAACTAGCAGCTGACTTATACATACACTTTTCTATCTGTAACATTGTTTCACGGCCTTGAAAAAGTCGCCAATGACGAAACATGTGTCGGCTGTATTCGCAAAGGATATTATATTAATATATTGACTTGACTCACGATCATGATGGTGCAACATTTGCTGTGAATTATTCTACGATTGGACTTGGAAGAATAATGGAACATTCCTATTAACATTTGAATGTGCTGTGGCTCTTTTTTCTTTACATATTCACTGTGGACCATTTGGGTTCACAGTCCACACACCTTGTGGCTAGGTGTGGAACCACACCAGCACTCTTTATACAAGAACTCTGAGAATTCTGGAATTTGAATAACTGTTTCACATAATCTATTTTCTAGCAAACAATTTGGAAGTGCACACCACTGTTTATACACAGCCAGAGATTTTCTTCATTAAACTAAAATAAAGTACCTTTTTTTTTTTGCATCTATGAGAATTGTCTTTCATATGATATGGTACCTATATGATACAAGCGGTATTGCATGAGCTTTGCATGTCTCCTAGTTCAGTCTGCAGCTCTGCTATAGCTACCTCTATCAGCCTAAGCTGCTAGAACACTAGTAAACTCTACTAATAAGGGATAACTAGACCTGGCATAAGGTGTAAGTACCATTGGTACCCACTACAAGCCAGGCCAGCCTCCTACACATACATTATACCTGCCGCAGGTATAATGTGGTGCAAGGCTTCACAAACTGGTGCAATGGTGACATTGTACCTGTTTGTAATTCTGGCATGGGGTGGGGTCCTGTGTTGCACCAACTTATCATTAAAAAAATTACGCTAAGGCGGCGCAAAAACCTTGTAAATGAGGTCCATTGGGGCTCATTTACAGGAAACTGGTGCATCAAGATTGATGTACCAGTTTTCTTGTGCTGCCCTACGCCCTCGTAATGGCGCCATGGGAGCACTGTATGTACAATACAGTGCTCCGTGGCGCAAAGTGTCCACAACAGCATCAGAAATTCTGATGCTGCAGTGGCACTAATACTTAACATTTCTGGGCTAACGTCACATTTTGGACGCTAGTCCGGCAAAATTAAGGGGGCCCCATAGACAACAGCATTGCATCATCTTTAATGCCTGCCCTGAGCAAGCTTTGAAAAAGTTATGTTATGCTGCTGAGCAAGCTTTGAAAAAATGATGTTATGCTGGCGCAGCATGGTGCACTGAGCTCTTGTAGATTGCACTATGCCATTTCTGCTGGGTTTTCAACGGGGAACACCTACCTTGCAAATATTTTACCTAGCAATGGTATAATGTGGCACTAGGCTTTACAGACTGGCACAATGGTGTACAATTTGTAAATATGGGTGGGATGGGGGACTGTTTGCATCACCTTAGCATAAAGAAATAATGCAAAGGTGGTGCAGAATCCTTGTAAATGAGGCCCTTAGTGTTTGCAACCATATCTCAAAGGCAAGAAGATACACATTTACAGTGGCACAAATGCTTGGTTAGCTGGTTAGCATTTTAATTCGTTTTTTTAATGAGTTAATTAATAGATTTTCATTTAATGTGAGATAGATTCGACATTAAAATCTCATTGACTGCATTAAATATGAGGACTTTACTCTGTAGCATCACATTGTGGGGTACAGAATTGACAGCAACCCTATTTTATAAAGAGCTATTTATAATGATCAAAATTATTGGAGATTGGTTTAAAAGTCTCTTTTTCTCAGTGATGTTTAATCATTTGCATGATAGTAGGATAGGTACTAATTATATCCGTCTGTCAGGAAAGTGAGAACAGAAGGCAATGTAGGTCAGAGGGAAAAAAAGAGTAGAAAATAAAGAGATTGTAAGAAAGCAGCTTTTTAGTTGTGGTTGAGGTTATTCCACAACAAACAATAACCAGTAAAGGTTTCAGTAATTCAAAGCTGAGCTCAGTCCCTCGTAGCTATAACACAGAACAGACAAGATTAAATTAAAACAAATTTCTAAAACATTTGGAAGTAACAAAAGATCCAATTAGGGGAGCAGAGATTTGAATGCTTAAATTTTAGATAAAAATAATGCCAGAAAGTGTTAAGCACTAACCTCGGTCATTTGGTTGCACGTGCAGGGAACCTAGGTGCATTCTATAGCCAACAATGATGGAGCATGGGTCAGCTAGAGTCCAGATTTGTCCCAGTTGGAAATGTTGCCTTCTGATTTAGGTCCTGATTATGATCTTGGCAAATGGAGTACTCCATCATAAACGTGATGGATATTCTGTCCATCATATTACGATTTTCATAGGATATAATAGGATCATAATACAGCGGAAGGGCTATTTGTAATCAGGCCCATCATAATCAGTCCCATAGTCTCCAAATTTGGAGGTCAAAAACCCTCAGGTGGGCAAGTCAGTAGGCTGTAGCTGAGAAGAGGTACATGAGGCCAGATAGAATCCAGAGAAGGTCCTGTTGATACCATTGACTTTAGTCAGGAAAGCTCAGAGTGGAAGATATTCAAAATTCACTCCCAAGAAAAATCCCTTTTAGAGCCTTCACCCAGTGAAGATTTCTACATTCAGTCACTTCTTCTGATCTCAGATTCTGCCAGTGGGGCAAGGCTGTAAGCTGGAGCTCCACAAGGCTGAATACCTCCTCCATGACATCCCAATTGGATGAGACAATAAAATGGGTTTTCTGCCACAGAAAAGATTAGAGTGACAACAAACAGATTATTTGGTCCAGAAGAAACACACTTTAATTGGACTGACTTACATGATTTGTCTCAGTCTTTTGTTGGTTCTCTATACAAAAAGTATTGACATAGTTCCTCAGTCCCAGGTTTTAGGGCTATGTAGGAGAAGTACACTCGACACCAGCTAGAACCTCAAGAACAGGACTTGAGGTCAGTGCTCATTCAGCAGAAGCCACCAGCAAGGTCTGGGGCAGGTCCAGTTGAAACTGGTCAGCTAGAATCATTCACACAAGTGGGCATCTTGTAGCTTTGGAATCTCTTTATCCTAAGAGGAGTTATACCAACTGCCCCTTGGAGTCCTTTTGTTAGCCCTGGGTACAAAAAGGAGCAAGTCCAACCCTTAGGGTCTTCCTCACAGCTCACAAAAACAGGTGCAGCCCTTCTTCTGTCTTCTACAGATCCAGCAATGTTCTGTGGAGGATGTTGGGGGGTGCCACATTTATGCTCGGGCCAGCCTGTGGGTGGGGAAAACTTGTGGTCACTCTCTAACCAATGGGGTAAATGTTCCTAGGGGAGACCATACCCACTTTTGAAGCAATTTCGGTATGTTTTACTGTGAACTGTCTCACAGTGCCCTTCACTACCTAAATCCAAGATGCAAAATGTTTCTTCCATTGTGCAGAGGTCCCTGTGCCCAATCAGATGTGTGACTATGATAATAGGCCTTCCCATGTGGTCACTCAAATCCAGTTCTGCAGGAGCTCCTCTCCCACTTTGGTGTCTGGCTGGCTAGCAGGAAAATAGAGGTGGCGGGCCCAGGTATAATCTACATCCACCTGTGAAAGGGTAAGCATCCTTTGTAGTTAACTAAGTTCCTGACACAGCCCAGAGGGCCATCCTGTCAGGTAAAGTTCAACCCCTCTCCCTTTGTCTCAGTTCTACAAACCATTTCACACCTAATCAAAGAGTCACACAACACCTGGGTGACAGCATAAATTGGCAGAAAGGCACATTTGGCTCAGGCTGGAAAATTGCAACTTTCCAAAATAGTAATAGACACTTGACCATTACATTGGATTCGAAATTAGTATTAAAATTAATATTCAAATCAATTTTCTAGCTGCTTCGAGTTGCTGAAGTATACAAAATAGTAATGAATGGAATATTTGAATTAATCCCAGTCATTACTCGGTCTGCACCCTATTCCATTGTTATTTTGCACACCATGCCATCACAGTTTGGAAGTAGCTATATGCAAATTAGTCTTGACCCTGCTCCAATGGGAACACTCCAGCTCAAACTGCCAGCCCAGGTCTACACTGAACCAAAATATATGTAATCCAGGACCTGGTTCACCCTTATTACAGCTCACCAGCCAGAACCACAGTTTGGGTACACTGCTCTGGGAAGATCTATATAAAATGCAAAATCAATATCTATAACTTCAAATGTACTATTGACAGTATTGGAGGTTTTGTTTCCTGTACATTGTGTCTCTTGAAGACATTCTCACATTCCTAACCACTTTCGCTGCTAGGCCTTGTCCTCCTCAGGAGCTGAGCCTTTTATTGGCTAATTGGGGTAGTTTGCAATGAGGCCCTCTTAACTTTTTGTCCACATATGCTATGTATGCCAAATTTGCATCTTTTTTTCCAATATCCTAGGGATTCTAAAGGGACCCAGAGTTTGTGGGTCCTCTGGAGGAGACCAGGAAATTAGCCCAAATGCAGTTAAAATTTAAAAGTGGGAAAAAAGTGCTGCAGAAGAAAGCACACCTTTTTTTCACTGAATTTGGCATCAAATAAGGGTCCGTGGCGCTAAAATCACCATCTTCTCAGCTTTCAGGAACAGGCAGACTTGCATCAGAAAACCAGACTTTTCAACACAATTTTGGCATTTTACTGGGACATACCCCATTTTAACTCATTTTTGTGCTTTCAGCCTCCTTCCACTTAGTGACAGAAATGAGCATAAAATCAATACTGGATCCCAGACAGCTAAACATTTCTGAAAAGTAGACAAAATTATGAATTCAGCAAGGGGTCACTTGTGTAGACCCTTCAAGGTGTCCCTACAGAAAGTAACAGCTAAAATAAAAAATATTGAAATTGAGGTGAAAAAAAGAGCCATTTCTGTCCAAGTTTTCTTCTATGACTTTTTGCAGCTATGGCAGATTTTTTAAAGCAATATACCGTTACATCTGCTGCACGCTTCTGGTTGTGGGGCTATATAGGGTTGTAGGTTCATCTAGAATGCTAGTTACCCAGAGCCAAAAAATGAGCTGCACCTTGCAATGGGTTTTCATTGTATACCGGGTATACAGGAATTCATTTGGTGAAATATAAACAGTGAAAAATAGGTATCAAGGAAACCTTTGTATTTCCAGAATAGGCACAAGATAAGGTGTTGAGAAGCAGTGGTTATTTGCACATCGTGGAATTTCGGGGTCCCCATACTAGCATGTGAATTGTAGGGCATTTCTCAAATAGACTTCTTTGTTATACACTGTCTTACATTTGGAAGGAGAAATTGTAGAGAAAGAAACGGAAAAATGGTACCTCACTTGAGGGGGTAGGCCTAGTGTCCCCGACAGGAAACGCAACGCGGACACATCACATTTTTACATTGAAATCTGACATGTTTTTTGGAAAATGCCAAGCTGTGGATTTTGGCCTCTAGCTCAGCCGGCACCTGGGGAAACCTAGCACACCTCTGCATTTTTGAAAACTAGACACTTAGGGGAATCCAGGATGGGGTGACTTGTGGGGCTCTCCCCAGGTTATGTTACCCAGAATACTTTGCAAACCTCAACATTTGTCTAAAAAACACTTTTCTCTCATATTTCAGTGCTGCAAAGTTAAGTTCTGGAATCTAAGAGGAGCCACAAACTTCCTTCCACCCAGTATTCCCCCTAGTCTCCTGATAAAAATGGTACCCTACTTGTGTGGGTAGCCCTAGTCCCTGTTACAGGAAATGTCCCAAAACACAACGTGGACACACCACATTTTCCCATAGAAAATTGACCTGTTTTTTTTACAAAGTGCCTAGCTGTGGATTTTGGCCTCTAGCTCAGCTGGAACCTATGGAAACTTAGCAAACCTATATATATTTGAAAACTAGACACCTAGGGAAATTCAGAAAGGGGTGACTTGTGGGACTCTCACCAGGTTCTGTTACCCAGAATCCTTTGCAAAACTCAAGATTTTGCAAAAAAACATTTTTTCCTCACATTTTGGTGATAGAAAGTTCTAGAATCTGAGAGAAGCCACAAATGTCATTTGACCCAGCATTCCCCTAAGTCTCCTGATAAAAATGGTATCTCACTTGTGTTGGTAGGCCTAGTGCCCGCAACAGGAAACACCTCCAAATGCAACATGGACACATCAAATTTTTACATTGAAAAGTAATGTGTTTTTTGGAAAGTGCCTAGCTGTGGATTTTGGCCTCTAGCTCAGCCCGCACCTAGGAAAGCCTACCAAGCCTGTACATTTTTAAAAACTAGACACCGAGAGGAACCCAAGATGGGTAACTTGTGGCGCTCTCACCAGGTTCTGTTCTATTACCCATAATCCTTTGCAAACCTCAAAGTTTGGCTAAACAAAACACCTTTTCCTCACATTTCGGTGCTAGAAAGTTCTGGAATCTGAGAGGAGACACAAATTTCCTTCCATCCAGAATCCTCCCAAGTCTCCTGATAAAAATGGTACATCACTTGTGTGGGTAGGCCTAGTGCCCCGACAGGAAAAGCCCCAAAACACAACATGGACACATCAAAATTATCTATTACAAACCTACCTGTTTTTGCAAAGGGCACCTGTGTTTTTGGTCCTGGAATCAGCAGCCAATAAGAAAATCTACCAAACCCAGACACTTCTGAAGACTACACACCTGAGGGAGTCTAGAGAGGCGTTACTTGTGTGGATCCCCCAGTGTTTTCTTAACCAGAATCCTCAGCAAACCTCAAATTTAGCAAAACAAATCACAATTTCCTCACATTTCTGTGTGGGATCACTGCACCAGCACAAATTCACTACCACCCAATGTTCCCCTCAATCTCCCAATAAAAATGATACCTCACTTGTGTAGGTGGGCCAAGTGCCTGTGACAGAGAAGGGCCAAAAACGTTTTGAAATTGAGAAGGAACCAAACCGGGTCCAAAAGGGCAGTTTGGAATAAATGTTTTTAGGTTGATACGTGAGGCAGAAATTTTATCGGCATAGATGTGACTATGCTGGATGATAGGAATTTTGTGGAAAGGTTCTATCACAAAAATTTAGGGAAAATACATGTTTTAAAGCAAAGTTGGAGGTTTGCAGGGAATTGTGGGTAAGAAAATGGTGTGGGGTGCATGTGAAGCACACCACCCTGGACTCACCCAGATGTTTAGTTTTCAGATGTGTGTGTAGGTCTGGTACATTTTTCTAGGTGGCAGCGTTCTAAAGTCCAAAGAGTCCAACTGCTCACGATTTCAAGTAGGATGATATTGAGTTAGCCATGCTCCCTTGGCTCTAAAGTAAAATCAAAATCCTAAATAATCAAGAGTCCTCTTGCTTTCTGTTGGGATAAGATTCTTTAGTTTGCAGGGGGGAGCTGAAAGACTGTTACCCACTTCATTTGGGGTGGGGGACACAACCATGCCCCTGCTGGTTGGCAGCTCCCACCCCTCTATTTTTTTCATTTCCCTGTCATCTAGTAGGCTTTCTGCCCCCCTGGGGAGTGGATCATGGCAATGCTTATGTGTGCAATGTTGTAGTTCAAAACTGTATCAGAACACACCTCGAGATATAAGTAGCATCCACTAATCTGGTACGAACTGCCTTCATGGCAATGGACACCTACACAAAAAGTTACAGCAATCATGGAGAAGATTGCGTTTGCACAGGTGTGTGCAATAATTCCCACAAAATGTCTAAAGCATCAACTGAATCAGTATCCCCAATGCGAACCAAACAAACCCATGATAATTTAGCAATTACACTATAACATGCTAGAGGTGGTTATACACAGAATATAATACCAAGCTTACCGCCAAACAGCAAACATGGCAGAGATGTATGATGGTCACTTGTCCTGTTGGTGTACGCAATATATCCCAAACATTAGATGTCATCTAACTGTAAAGCTCCAGGTTCCCTGTGTAATGCATATGTTCATATTATTGACAAATCATGTCAAAATAAACACACATGCAATCTCCAGTCACAATAACAGCAACACATATAATTTTGGTGTAGCTGTCTAGTACCAGCATGAAAGCTTGCAGCAAAATTAATATGTCCATCACAAATGTACAACAGTGATGTATGCAATTTTTAAAATTAACTACAATCTGCAAACTGTGCTGGTCACTGTCACAAATGTGGTATACACATTAGCAGAAAATTAGTAGCATCATCAAATAAGGCCAGCACAAAAGTGTATTATAAACATGAGATCATTTTCTCATTGAAAAAGTAAAGAAACTGTACATGAGAAAAATAAGGAGCTAGGCCTGTAGTCCATAGTGTGGGTGTATGCCCACAGCATGCCTCTTATTGTAACTGCCAACATAAACCTCCACTGGAAGGAGGATCTATTGGGCAGAGTGCAGGCACCTCACTGACCTCACTGGGAGGAGGGACCTTGGGTTTGGGAGGGGTGGCTTTTGGTTTTGGAAGTATGGGTATGGTTTTGGGAGGGGGGTTGGGTATGGCAGAGGTTGGTTGGGATTTGGAAGGGGTAAAAAGAGGTTTGGGAGGGGTGGACAGAAATTTAGGAGGGGCGGGTGGGACTTGGAAGGGGTGGATTGGGATGTGGAAAGCATGGTTTGGGAGGTGGAAGGGCTGGAAAGATGGCTGGGAGGGGTGAGATTGGGTTTGGAAGGGGTCAGGGACAGGGGAAAAAGTAGGCCTTTGTAAGACAACAGGGCTAATTGCAGAGGCCCCGTAACGTTTTGCCCCCATTTTCCACTTTTTGCTGGTGTTTTCCTGACTCTGATGGTGCCCTGGGTACTGCTAACCAGTCCCAGGGCCTGTGCTCAGTGTAAAATGGATATGCAAAGTAGGCTAATTATAATTGGCTAAGTTAACCTACCTATAAGTCCCTAGTATATGGTAGGGCATATAGGTTTAGGGACCACAGCATAGGTGGTGCACCCATAGGTGCACTGCTGAGGTGCCCAGTGTCATTTTAAAGGCAGGCCTGCCTTGCTGGCTGCTTTTAAATTAAAGTTATATGCAAATTCGACTTCGGAATTCAAAGTAGTTCCAAAGTCTTAAACTACCTTATTTTTACATATAAGTCACCCCTAAGGTGTGCGCTATGTGCCCCTAGGGCTGGGTGTCATGTAACTATAAGCAGAGACTTTATACAAATAGTTTTATAAGCCCTGGTGAGGTAAAAACTGCCAAATTCGTTTTTCCCTCATTGTAGTAAATGGCCTTCATAGGCTAGAATGGGGATACTTTATTTTAATTCTTAAAATTTCCTTAAATGATGCATACCAAGAGTTTGGTATCAAATTAATTGTTGTAATAAATCCAGTTGTTGGATTTAATATAACTTGTTCAGGTAAAGAGTTTTAAACTTTATCTGAAAAGTTGCCAATTTCAGCCCTGCATTGTTTTTGCTGCTGTGCTCTGATTGGCCAACCTCTAGCAGCCTAGCCAGGCTGCCTTGATGAGGTGTGAAGTGGCCTGGCTTCACACAAAGGAATGTGCCTGTGGGAGGGAATCTCCCCTCAGCAGATGGTGAGGCAGGAAGGGGGAGGGCTGCCAAACTGGTCTTCAAAGGCAGAGAAGGACATTTGGAGCAACCAGCAACACCCCCACATCCTGCAACCCCAGACAACTAGGTGCCCCCTTGATTAGATTAGGAGAGGGCAGGAGAGGGGTGTGTTTATGATTTTTAGCCACACCCGTGGGTGGGCTCAGCCAGATGTAACCTCCAAAAATCAGATGCAGCCATGATGGATTTTTGGAGAATGTCGCCTCCTGGGATTGATTTTTGCCACACTTCCCAGGAAGTGGTCATCACAGAGGGAAGGACCCTGCACCTGATTAGAGAACCAGGACCCCCCTGCTTTTCACCCAGGAGCAAGGATAAAACTGGCAGACCTGCACCCACACCTCAGATCCCCATCAGACTCCAACAAGGAAGAACCAAAGGAGAAGAAGGACTGCCCTGCTGGACCCCTGGCCTGCACCTGGAACCTGCACTCAGAAGGACTGCACCAGCTGCACACATGGGCTTCACCACAAGAAGGACTTTGCCTGGCTTCAACTGGTTCAAGGAGGGACTCCCTGTTTGCTACAGGTGAAAAATTGCTATCCAGAGTCCCCTGCACCAACTCCTGAAGAAATCAACCAGCTGGCCACTGCCCAGTGGCCCAAAAAGGAGTTTGCACCAGGTGCATTCTGGGAGTTGTAGTCTGCACCCCCAAGGACCATCTCAGAACTTCTGGACCCTTGGGGTGAGCTGTGGACCTCAAAAGAACCTTAAACGGACATCTGGGAGAAGCCCCAGAAGTTTGGAGAAGTTTGGAGAACTTTTGTAAAAAAGCTCCATAGAGGGACCGACCCGCCGCAGCAACTCTAGCCGGATTGCCTCAACCGCGACCCGGCCTGATTTGCTGGTTCGTCCCGGTAAAGAAAATCTCAGAAAAAGAGACTAAGTCCGAAGGTAAAAAGTTGACCGGGACCTCCCAGCCAGAGTATCCGAGGATGGCTCCAGGGACGTCAGATCAAGATCCAGGTTTACCCCGGTCGAAGGATTTTCACCTCGAAAAAATGACTACGTCCGAAGGTAAAAATCTCCACCGAGGATTCCCGCATCGCGTATCCGGAGAAGGGCTCCAGGAGGTCGGATTGGGCTGGCAGGTCCGTCCCGCTGAAGAAAATCTTCGAAAAAGAGACTAAGGCGGTCATTCTGACCGCGGCGGGCGGCGGTCGCTGCCCGCCATGCGGTCACCGCCAAATGACCGCTCCGCGGTCAGGAGACCGCGGATGCCATTCTGGCTTTCCCGCTGGGCCGGCGGGCGACCGCCAAAAGGGCGCCCGCCGGCCCAGCGGGAAAGGCCCTGCAACGAGGAAGCCGGCTCCGAATGGAGCCGGCGGAGTTGCAGGGGTGCGACGGGTGCAGTTGCACCCGTCGCGATTTAAAAGCAGACAGTGAAAATCTCCATGGGGCCCTGTTAGGGGGCCCCTGCACTGCCCATGCCAGTGGCATGGGCAGTGGAGGGGCCCCCAGGGGCCCCACGACACCCGTTCCCGCCATCCTGTTCCTGGCGGTAAGAACCGCCAGAAACAGGGTGGCGGGAAGGGGGTTGGAATCCCCATGGCGGCGCTTCAAGCAGCGCCGCCATGGAGGATTCCCTGGGCCAGGGGAAAACCGGCGGGAAACCGCTGGTTCCCCTTTTCTGACCGCGGCTTTACCGCCGCGGTCAGAATAGCCCTAGAAGCACCGCCAGCCTGTTGGCGGTGCTTCCGTGGTCCCCGGCCCTGGCGGTCATGGACCGCCAGGGTCGGAATGACCCCCTAAGTGTGAAGGTAAACTTTTAACCGAGGCCTCCCGCGGCCTGTAGCCGAGCAGGGCTCCATAGCGGTCGGTCTTAAACTTTGACTTTGCCCCGGTCGAGGTGCAACCAGATGACCTGATTGGCACTTTATGTTTCTAGGCGCTAAAAAATAATTATTTAAAAATTCATATCTCCGGTTCCCCTTATCCGATTTTATTCGTTTTGGTGTCATTTTAAAGATAAAAATATAATCTATCTTTATAAATTGGTGTTGGATTTTTAAACTGTTTCCTGTGTTTTATTTAATTACTGTTTTGTGATATTTAAATGCTTTACACTCTGTCTCCTAAGTTAAGCCTTGACGCTCGTTGCCAAGCTACCAAGGGTTGAGCTGGGTTTAATTTACTGAGACCTAACTGGACCTAAGTCGAGGTTAGTGGCATATTGCTAAGTGTAGGTACCTACCTGCCCTTACCAGTAACCCATTTTCCAACAGCATTCCTTAGGGAAATGGGTACGGTGTTCTTCAGGAGGTAGGGAGTGGGAGGTAGAGGGAATGGCTGTTGTGCATGTGTGTGTTGAAAGTATGGCTGACTAAGGGTCTGGTTTATGTGCTCAATGTTAAGATTTGTGTCTTTTACTGATTGGCTATTGGCTGGGTGAGTGTGAGTGTTTGGGTTCAATATGTGTGTGGATGTGTGTGTTGTGGATGTGGTGTGTGTTGGTGTGGTGTCTGTGGTGTGCTTGTACATGCATGTGTGGTAGTGTGTGCGCTGACTGGGATGTGCTTATGGTGTGAATGTGCATTGGTATAGTGGTTAGTGTTCTGACTGGGGGTGTGCTTGCAGTGTGTGTGGGTGTTGGTGTTGTGGTGGGTTCACTGACTGGGGTGTGCGCATGGTATATGAGGGTATGGACGTAGTGGTAGGTTTTGTGTCTGTGGGTGTGCTGGTGGTGGGTGGGTGTGTTTGCGCAGTAGTGGGTGTGATGCATGTGGGTATGCTTGTGGTGCTGGTGGTGGGGTGTATGGTGTCTGCACTGGTGAATCAGTGTCTGTATTTTTTGCTGTGTTGGTGTGAGGATGTAATGCTTGTGCTTTAGATAGGGCTGCGTTGGGGGATTTTGGATGGGGAAGTAGTTGGAGTCTGGGCATGAGGCTGGGGTGGGATGGTGTTTTTTTGCCCCCAAAGAGGAGGCCAGACCCTGGAATGACTTCTATAGGCCAGACAGGACATGGTGAATGCCCTGGGGGGTAGCAAGACAGAGGGTGGACAGAGGGTGGAGCTTAGAATGTGGATGGCAGACATCAAATCAGTTGTCACAGTTGCTCCAGGGTCCACCATAACTAGGGACTGGTCTTCATTGGAGGCCTCTGAAGAAGTGAGAGACACTAGTGGCCTCAGTGCCAGTCCCCTCACCCTCCATGCCTGTGGGTCCCTCAGTGGTGTCAACACCTGTTTCCCAGTGGTCTGTTTCCTACCCACCAACATGGCCGCTATCACCTTCGCCTTGCCCAGATGATGCTAAAAACACAGATACAACATTTTGAAGCTATCTGTGCAAATACAATTGGACATTAATGTTCCACATGCAACACTTGGGCAAAGTTCAGTAATCCTCCATGCCAGCTCCCATATCATTTATGCCTTTGTCACTTCAACACTTGTAGGTCCCTCCATTAAAAAAGGGTTTTGACAGCATGAGTGAACACAAAGGCCTTGAAACATCTCTGAACCATTACAGTACAGATCTAGACTTTATTCACCTTTCCCAAAGCGCCAGGTGCTGGGTTCGGAATTGGCTTCTCAAGATGGGGCACTACATCTATGTGATGTAACCTTCCATCTGCCAATGTCCCTTTAAGTATCAGATTGATCTCTAGCATTTATTTCTGTATTGGGCAGAACTAAAGCCACTAACATGCTGTTTGGGGGACATGTGACTCTCTCACCCATGTGTCTCACCTATTTGGACACATTCCTGTCTGTTGCAATCAATTGAGTGTAGCATTTAAATTCACAGTGTTTCACACAAACTGGTTAACATGCACATTTGTAAAGAGCAAATGCTTTAGGTCAGCTTGCTATTGCCCTCATGAACTGACTAGACATTTGCTGGACAAACTAGTTCCAGACATGTTTCAGATTATGAATGATGGCACTGTACACAGACTTTCAGTCCATTTAGTGCAGACGTGCATTCCTATATTGTCATAGCACAAACTTAACAATGAAAAGTCTGATATATCAACTGTATCATAATTATGCATTTTGCCATAGTCACCAGTTATAGGGTCTACATTACCTGCTCAAACTTGTGATGGGGCATCCCACCTGACCCAATCATGAGATGGGGCATGTTTGGTAAAATTGTCCAATTGTTGTTGCTGCTTGAGAAGGGATTCACCCCCCACCAACCAGTGACCCAATTTCTTACAGTTGTGCCCAATTTTGAGCTAGAGGTTTTATTTGTCATCTTCATGTCTGCAAACATGCGCGCTCTTTCCTATGTAAGGGCAATGTTCCAAGGTTTTAGTTGATTGTGGGAAAGGTGGAACTGTGACCATGTATTATATAGAATAAAGTATCCTGGTGTACAAGGTGAGGATATTGCAAGTCACCTCGGAGTTCCATAACAATATAAAAGAACTCAACCTCAAACCTCGTTCCTCTATATGGTTATTAGACTTCTTGGTGACTTGTAATATTGTTGTAATGTAATGCAGGGAATACTTTGGTCCTCATTTCAACCCTGGCTGTCGGTGAGAAAGTGGCAGTAATACTGCCAACAGGGTGGCAGTAACTATCGTCAAATTATGACCATGGCGGTACGAACTCAGATAGACAGCCACTTTACCACACCGACCACCAGGCCGGAAACAACAGCCACCATGGCGGTAGCTGCCTACAGCCAGGCAGAAGTCAATGTACCACCCACCATATTAGAAGACACAAATCTGCCACTTTTTCCAGAGCAGTACCAACGACATCAAAAGCCTGGCTGAAACAGAACACAGAAGGGAAAGGACTCACCTTTGGAGACACTGGGAACAACCACACCGCCATGGAGCCTGAACTTCAGATCTTCCCAATGATTTTCGACATCCTACACCACCATGAACACCAACGGCGTCAAAGACGACCACCTTGAGTACAGCAGCCTAGCACACAGGGGAGGGAGGGAGGAAAAAGAGAGTGACACACCCACGCACAACACACACACCCACTCCCACCCCCAACACCATACACACAATCAGATGCAGTAATAAAACATATTCACCCTGTACGCCTCAGGAATAATGCAAGGACAACAGGAATTGATGAAAGTGAGTGTAATAATATAAATACAGTAGAAATGTGAAAATTTAATCTAATGTTATATACATATGTACATTTCAAGGGACACTACCCAGTCCTCAATGTGCGTGGGCCACAGGCCAAAGTCCAAGGCCCCACTTGTCACTGGCACCAACACGGAGAGAACACTGCAGGGTCATCAGTTGGAAAATAGGCAGGCACCTCAGAGGGACAGGGAACAGGGGGCACCTCAGCCAGCAGATGGAACAACACCACTGTCCAAAAGGGCAGTTTGGAATAAATGTTTTTAGGTTGATACGTGAGGCAGAAATTTTATCGGCATAGATGTGACTATGCTGGATGATAGGAATTTTGTGGAAAGGTTCTATCACAAAAATTTAGGGAAAATGCATGTTTTAAAGCAAAGTTGGAGGTTTGCAGGGAATTGTGGGTAAGAAAATGGTGTGGGGTGCATGTGAAGCACACCACCCTGGACTCACCCAGATGTTTAGTTTTCAGATGTGTGTGTAGTTCTGGTACATTTTTCTAGGTGGCAGCGTTCTAAAGTCCAAAAAGTGCAACTGCTCACGATTTCAAGTAGGATGATATTGAGAGTTAGCCATGCTCCCTTGGCTCTAAAGTAAAATCAAAATCCTAAATAATCAAGAGTCCTCTTGCTTTCTGTTGGGATAAGATCCTTTAGTTTGCAGGGGGGAGCTGAAAGACTGTTACCCACTTCATTTGGGGTGGGGGACACAACCATGCCCCTGCTGGTTGGCAGCTCCCACCCCTCTATTTTTTTCATTTCCCTGTCATCTAGTAGGCTTTCTGCCCCCCTGGGAGTGGATCAGGGCAATGCTTATGTGTGCAATGTTGTAGTTCAAAACTGTATCAGAACACACCTCGAGATATAAGTAGCATCCACAAATCTGGTACGAACTGCCTTCATGGCAATGGACACCTACACAAAAAGTTACAGCAATCATGGAGAAGATTGCGTTTGCACAGGTGTGTGCAATAATTCCCACAAAATGTCTAAAGCATCAACTGAATCAGTATCCCCAATGCGAACCAAACAAACCCATGATAATTTAGCAATTACACTATAACATGCTAGAGGTGGTTATACACAGAATATAATACCAAGCTTACCGCCAAACAGCAAACATGGCAGAGATGTATGATGGTCACTTGTCCTGTTGGTGTACGCAATATATCCCAAACATTAGATGTCATCTAACTGTAAAGCTCCAGGTTCCCTGTGTAATGCATATGTTCATATTATTGACAAATCATGTCAAAATAAACACACATGCAATCTCCAGTCACAATAACAGCAACACATATAATTTTGGTGTAGCTGTCTAGTACCAGCATGAAAGCTTGCAGCAAAATTAATATGTCCATCACAAATGTACAACAGTGATGTATGCAATTTTTAAAATTAACTACAATCTGCAAACTGTGCTGGTCACTGTCACAAATGTGGTATACACATTAGCAGAAAATTAGTAGCATCATCAAATAAGGCCAGCACAAAAGTGTATTATAAACATGAGATCATTTTCTCATTGAAAAAGTAAAGAAACTGTACATGAGAAAAATAAGGAGCTAGGCCTGTAGTCCATAGTGTGGGTGCATGCCCACAGCATGCCTCTTATTGTAACTGCCAACATAAACCTCCACTGGAAGGAGGATCTATTGGGCAGAGTGCAGGCACCTCACTGACCTCACCGGGAGGAGGGTCCTTGGGTTTGGGAGGGGTGGCTTTTGGTTTTGGAAGTATGGGTATGGTTTTGGGAGGGCGTTTGGGTATGGCAGAGGTTGGTTGGGATTTGGAAGGGGTAAAAAGATGTTTGGGAGGGGTGGACAGAAATTTAGGAGGGGCGGGTGGGACTTGGAAGGGGTGGATTGGGATGTGGAAAGCATGGTTTGGGAGGTGGAAGGGCTGGAAAGATGGCTGGGAGGGGTGAGATTGGGTTTGGAAGGGGTCAGGGACAGGGGAAAAAGTAGGCCTTTGTGAGACAACAGGGCTGATTGCAGAGGCCCCCTAACATTTTGTCCCCATTTTCCACTTTTTGCTGGTGTTTTCCTGACTCTGATGGTGCCCTGGGTACTGCTAACCAGTCCCAGGGCCTGTGCTCAGTGTAAAATGGATATGCAAAGTAGGCTAATTATAATTGGCTAAGTTAACCTACCTATAAGTCCCTAGTATATGGTAGGGCATATAGGTTTAGGGACCAAAGCATAGGTGGTGCACCCATAGGTGCACTGCTGATGTGCCCAGTGTCATTTTAAAGGCAGGCCTGCCTTGCTGGCTGCTTTTAAATTAAAGTTATATGCAAATTCGACTTCGGAATTCAAAGTAGTTCCAAAGTCTTAAACTACCTTATTTTTACATATAAGTCACCCCTAAGGTGTGCCCTATGTGCCCCTAGGGCTGGGTGTCATGTAACTATAAGCAGAGACTTTATACAAATAGTTTTATAAGCCCTGGTGAGGTAAAAACTGCCAAATTTGTTTTTCCCTCATTGTAGTAAATGGCCTTCATAGGCTAGAATGGGGATACTTTATTTTAATTTTTAAAGTTTCCTTAAATGATGCATACCAAGAGTTTGGTATCAAATTAATTGTTGTAATAAATCCAGTTGTTGGATTTAATATAACTTGTTCAGGTAAAGAGTTTTAAACTTTATCTGAAAAGTTGCCAATTTCAGCCCTGCATTGTTTTTGCTGCTGTGCTCTGATTGGCCAACCTCTAGCAGCCTAGCCAAGCTGCCTTGATGAGGTGTGAAGTGGCCTGGCTTCACACAAAGGAATGTGCCTGTGGGAGGGAATCTCCCCTCAGCAGATGGTGAGGCAGGAAGGGGGAGGGCTGCCAAACTGGTCTTCAAAGGCAGAGAAGGACATTTGGAGCAACCAGCAACACCCCCACATCCTGCAACCCCCGACAACTAGGTGCCCCCTTGATTAGATTAGGAGAGGGCAGGAGAGGGGTGTGTTTATGATTTTTAGCCACACCCGTGGGTGGGCTCAGCCAGATGTAACCTCCAAAAATCAGATGCAGCCATGATGGATTTTTGGAGAATGTCGCCTCCTGGGATTGATTTTTGCCACACTTCCCAGGAAGTGGTCATCACAGGGGGAAGGACCCTGCACCTGATTAGAGAACCAGGACCCCCCTGCTTTTCACCCAGGAGCAAGGATAAAACTGGCAGACCTGCACCCACACCTCAGATCCCCATCAGACTCCAACAAGGAAGAACCAAAGGAGAAGAAGGACTGCCCTGCTGGACCCCTGGCCTGCACCTGGAACCTGCACTCAGAAGGACTGCACCAGCTGCACACATGGGCTTCACCACAAGAAGGACTTTGCCTGGCTTCAACTGGTTCAAGGAGGGACTCCCTGTTTGCTACAGGTGAAAAATTGCTATCCAGAGTCCCCTGCACCAACTCCTGAAGAAATCAACCAGCTGGCCACTGCCCAGTGGCCCAAAAAGGAGTTTGCACCAGGTGCATTCTGGGAGTTGTAGTCTGCACCCCCAAGGACCATCTCAGAACTTCTGGACCCTTGGGGTGAGCTGTGGACCTCAAAAGAACCTTAAACGGACATCTGGGAGAAGCCCCAGAAGTTTGGAGAAGTTTGGAGAACTTTTGTAAAAAAGCTCCATAGAGGGACCGACCCGCCGCAGCAACTCTAGCCGGATTGCCTCAACCGCGACCCGGCCTGATTTGCTGGTTCAACCCTGTAAAGAAAATCTCAGAAAAAGAGACTAAGTCCGAAGGTAAAAAGTTGACCGGGACCTCCCAGCCAGCGTATCCGAGGATGGCTCCAGGGACGTCAGATCAAGATCCAGGTTTACCCCGGTCGAAGGATTTTCACCTCGAAAAAATGACTAAGTCCGAAGGTAAAAATCTCCACCGAGGATTCCCGCATCACGTATCCGGAGAAGGGCTCCAGGAGGTCGGATTGGGCTGGCAGGTCCGTCCCGCTGAAGAAAATCTTCGAAAAAGAGACTAAGGCGGTCATTCTGACCACGGCGGGCGGCGGTCGCTGCCCGCCATGCGGTCACCGCCAAATGACCGCTCCGCGGTCAGGAGACCGCGGATGCCATTCTGGCTTTCCCGCTGGGCCGGCGGGCGACCGCCAAAAGGGCGCCCGCCGGCCCAGCGGGAAAGGCCCTGCAACGAGGAAGCCGGCTCCGAATGGAGCCGGCGGAGTTGCAGGGGTGCGACGGGTGCAGTTGCACCCGGCGCGATTTTCACTGTCTGCAAAGCAGACAGTGAAAATCTCCATGGGGCCCTGTTAGGGGGCCCCTGCACTGCCCATGCCAGTGGCATGGGCAGTGGAGGGGCCCCCAGGGGCCCCACGACACCCGTTCCCGCCATCCTGTTCCTGGCGGTAAGAACCGCCAGAAACAGGGTGGCGGGAAGGGGGTTGGAATCCCCATGGCGGCGCTTCAAGCAGCGCCGCCATGGAGGATTCCCTGGGCCAGGGGAAAACCGGCGGGAAACCGCTGGTTCCCCTTTTCTGACCGCGGCTTTACCGCTGCGGTCAGAATAGCCCTAGAAGCACCGCCAGCCTGTTGGCGGTGCTTCCGTGGTCCCCGGCCCTGGCGGTCATGGACCGCCAGGGTCGGAATGACCCCCTAAGTGTGAAGGTAAACTTTTAACCGAGGCCTCCCGCGGCCTGTAGCCGAGCAGGGCTCCATCGCGGTCGGTCTTAAACTTTGACTTTGCCCCGGTCGAGGTGCAACCAGATGACCTGATTGGCACTTTATGTTTCTAGGCGCTAAAAAATAATTATTTAAAAATTCAGATCTCCGGTTCCCCTTATCCGATTTTATTCGTTTTGGTGTCATTTTAAAGATAAAAATATAATCTATTTTTATAAATTGGTGTTGGATTTTTAAACTGTTTCCTGTGTTTTATTTAATTACTGTTTTGTGATATTTAAATGCTTTACACTCTGTCTCCTAAGTTAAGCCTTGACGCTCGTTGCCAAGCTACCAAGGGTTGAGCTGGGTTTAATTTACTGAGACCTAACTGGACCTAAGTCGAGGTTAGTGGCATATTGCTAACTGTAGGTACCTACCTGCCCTTACCAGTAACCCATTTTCCAACAGCATTCCTTAGGGAAATGGGTACGGTGTTCTTCAGGAGGTAGGGAGTGGGAGGTAGAGGGAATGGCTGTTGTGCATGTGTGTGTTGAAAGTATGGCTGACTAAGGGTCTGGTTTATGTGCTCAATGTTAAGATTTGTGTCTTTTACTGATTGGCTATTGGCTGGGTGAGTGTGAGTGTTTGGGTTCAATATGTGTGTGGATGTGTGTGTTGTGGATGTGGTGTGTGTTGGTGTGGTGTCTGTGGTGTGCTTGTACATGCATGTGTGGTAGTGTGTGCGCTGACTGGGATGTGCTTATGGTGTGAATGTGCATTGGTATAGTGGTTAGTGTTCTGACTGGGGGTGTGCTTGCAGTGTGTGTGGGTGTTGGAGTTGTGGTGGGTTCACTGACTGGGGTGTGCACATGGTATATGAGGGTATGGACGTAGTGGTAGGTTTTGTGTCTGTGGGTGTGCTGGTGGTGGGTGGGTGTGTTTGCGCAGTAGTGGGTGTGATGCATGTGGGTATGCTTGTGGTGCTGGTGGTGGGGTGTATGGTGTCTGCACTGGTGAATCAGTGTCTGTATTTTTTGCTGTGTTGGTGTGAGGATGTAATGCTTGTGCTTTAGATAGGGCTGCGTTGGGGGATTTTGGATGGGGAAGTAGTTGGAGTCTGGGCATGAGGCTGGGGTGGGATGGTGTTTTTTTGCCCCCAAAGAGGAGGCCAGACCCTGGAATGACTTCTATAGGCCAGACAGGACATGGTGAATGCCCTGGGGGGTAGCAAGACAGAGGGTGGACAGAGGGTGGAGCTTAGAATGTGGATGGCAGACATCAAATCAGTTGTCACAGTTGCTCCAGGGTCCACCATAACTAGGGACTGGTCTTCATTGGAGGCCTCTGAAGAAGTGAGAGACACTAGTGGCCTCAGTGCCAGTCCCCTCACCCTCCACGCCTGTGGGTCCCTCAGTGGTGTCCACACCTGTTTCCCAGTGGTCTGTTTCCTACCCACCAACATGGCCGCTATCACCTTCGCCTTGCCCAGATGATGCTAAAAACACAGATACAACATTTTGAAGCTATCTGTGCAAATACAATTGGACATTAATGTTCAACATGCAACACTTGGGCAAAGTTCAGTAATCCTCCATGCCAGCTCCCATGTCATTTATGCCTTTGTCACTTCAACACTTGTAGGTCCCTCCATTAAAAAAGGGTTTTGACAGCATGAGTGAACACAAAGGCCTTGAAACATCTCTGAACCATTACAGTACAGATCTAGACTTTATTCACCTTTCCCAAAGCGCCAGGTGCTGGGTTCGGAATTGGCTTCTCAAGATGGGGCACTACATCTATGTGATGTAACCTTCCATCTGCCAATGTCCCTTTAAGTATCAGATTGATCTCTAGCATTTATTTCTGTATTGGGCAGAACTAAAGCCACTAACATGCTGTTTGGGGGACATGTGACTCTCTCACCCATGTGTCTCACCTATTTGGACACATTCCTGTCTGTTGCAATCAATTGAGTGTAGCATTTAAATTCACAGTGTTTCACTCAAACTGGTTAACATGCACATTTGTAAAGAGCAAATGCTTTAGGTCAGCCTGCTATTGCCCTCATGAACTGACTAGACATTTGCTGGACAAACTAGTTCCAGACATGTTTCAGATTATGAATGATGGCACTGTACACAGACTTTCAGTCCATTTAGTGGAGACGTGCATTCCTATATTGTCATAGCACAAACTTAACAATGAAAAGTCTGATATATCAACTGTATCATAATTATGCATTTTGCCATAGTCACCAGTTATAGGGTCTACATTACCTGCTCAAACTTGTGATGGGGCATCCCACCTGACCCAATCATGAGATGGGGCATGTTTGGTAAAATTGTCCAATTGTTGTTGCTGCTTGAGAAGGGATTCACCCCCCACCAACCAGTGACCCAATTTCTTACAGTTGTGCCCAATTTTGAGCTAGAGGTTTTATTTGTCATCTTCATGTCTGCAAACATGCGCGCTCTTTCCTATGTAAGGGCAATGTTCCAAGGTTTTAATTGAATGTGGGAAAGGGGGAACTGTGACCATGTATTATATAGAATAAAGTATCCTGGTGCACAAGGTGAGGATATTGCAAGTCACCTCGGAGTTCCATAACAATATAAAAGAACTCAACCTCAAACCTCGTTCCTCTATATGGTTATTAGACTTCTTGGTGACTTGTAATATTGTTGTAATGTAATGCAGGGAATACTTTGGTCCTCATTTCAACCCTGGCTGTCGGTGAGAAAGTGGCAGTAATACCGCCAACAGGGTGGCAGTAACTATCGTCAAATTATGACCATGGCGGTACGAACTCAGATAGACAGCCACTTTACCACACCGACCACCAGGTCGGAAACAACAGCCACCATGGCGGTAGCCGCCTACAGCCAGGCAGAAGTCAATGTACCACCGACCATATTAGAAGACACAAATCTGCCACTTTTTCCAGAGCAGTACCAACGACATCAAAAGCCTGGCTGAAACAGAACACAGAAGGGAAAGGACTCACCTTTGGAGACACAGGGAACAACCACACCGCCATGGAGCCTGAACTTCAGATCTTCCCAATGATTTTCGACATCCTACACCACCATGAACACCAACGGCGTCAAAGACGACCACCTTGAGTACAGCAGCCTAGCACACAGGGGAGGGAGGGAGGAAAAAGAGAGTGACACACACACGCACAACACACACACCCACTCCCACCCCCAACACCATACACACAATCAGATGCAGTAATAAAACATATTTACCCTGTACGCCTCAGGAATAATGCAAGGACAACAGGAATTGATGAAAGTGAGTGTAATAATATAAATACAGTAGAAATGTGAAAATTTAATCTAATGTTATATACATATGTATATTTCAGGGGACACTACCCAGTCCTCAATGTGCGTGGGCCACAGGCCAAAGTCCAAGGCCCCACTTGTCACTGGCACCAACACGGAGAGAACACTGCAGGGTCATCAGTTGGAAAATAGGCAGGCACCTCAGAGGGACAGGGAACAGGGGGCACCTCAGCCAGCAGATGGAACAACACCACTGGTCCTGGAGGGGGCAACATGCATATTGCTTGGTCCAGGGGTGTCACAGTGTCTCAAGTAGGTGACTTGCCCACTGGTTCTGGAAAGGGCATCATGCCCTGCTCTTGGTCCTAGGGAGTACCAGGCCACAGTGTCTCAAGTGGGTGACTTGCCCATATGCTCTGGAGGGGGCAACATGCCCTGTGCTTGGTCCTGGAGCATGAAAGGCCACAGTCTCTCAAGTGGGTAACTTACCCACATGCTCTGGAGGGGGCAACATGCACTGTGCTTGGTCCTGGGAAGTGCAAGGCCACAGTGTCTCAAGTGGGTGACTTGCCCACTGGTTCTGAAGGGGGCATCGTGCCCTGTGCTTCTGATCCTGTGGAGGATGGGGTGAGTGGGTGTCATATCCAATGGTTCTGGAGGGGGCATTGAGACCTGTGCTTCTGACCCTAGGGAGGATGGGGGGAGTGGGTGTCATAACCACAGGTTCTGGAGGGGGCATCGTGACCTGTGCTTCTGATCCTGGGGAGTGCAAGGTCACAGTCTCTCAGCTGGGTGTCATTCCCACAGGATTTCCAGAGGGCAGGCCACACAGCAGCCCATGGAGGCAGGACAATAGTCCGTCCGCCGGCAGTGATGGCTGCTCAGTGGTAATAGTGGTGCTGCTGCTGCTGGTGGGGGAAGGCTCCAGCCCATCCCCTGCAGCCTTGGACAGCTGCCCACTGGTGGTGGCGTTGCTGCTGCTGGTGCTGGTGGGGGGAAGCTCCAACCCATTCCCTGCAGCCTCAGACAGCTGCCCATTGGTAGTGGCAGTGCTGCTGCTGGTGGGGGGAACCTCCAGCCCATCGCCTGCTGCCTTGAACGGCTGCCCACAGGTGGTGGCGGTGCTGCTGGTTGTGGTGGTGGGGGGGGGAACTCCAGCCCATCCCCTGCAGCCTCGGATGGCTGCACAGCCATGGTTGGTGGTGGGGGCTCTCACTGAGTCCCTGCACCAAACCCCTTGTCCTTTCTGCCTGCTGGTGCAGGCCCCTTGTCCTTCCTGGCAGCAGCTAGGGATGGCTCCGTGCCCTTCCAGGCAGCACGTGGGTCAGGCTCCTTGTCCTTCCTAGCAGCAGCTGGGGATGGCTCTGTGCCCTTCCTGGCAGCAGCTAGGTTTGGCTCCTTGCCCTTCCAGGCAGCAGCTGTGGATGCCTCCTTGCCCTTCCGGGCAGCACTTGGGGCAGGCACCATTTCCTTGAGGCTGCCTGGTGCCCTGGATCCTTTCCCACCACAAGTGGGTGTGGAGAATACTGGGCCCGTGGACTGGGTGGCTGAGGTGCTTGCCTGGGTTTTTGTCACCCTGGCCAGACATGAAGGATGGGGGAGGGGTATGGAAGAGGACAATGGTGGAGAGGAAATACTTCTTAGGGTCACTGGGTCAGGAAGAGGGAGAAGGTTTGGGTGTGGAATAAGAGGGAGTGGTTGTGGGAGGTGTCTGTCTGCTGTGTTTGGGTGCAGGTGCATGGGCTGGATGCTGTTGTGATGTGGATGGATGTTGGGTGTCTAAATGCTTGCGTTTGTGTACCTTGGAAGGGGGGACAGACACAGTGGGAGAGACACAGGGTACGTGTGCATGGCTGTTGTGGTGTTGTCTGCCAGTGAGGTGTATGTTCTGCTAGGTGTGGTGGTGCTGCTGGTAGTGGATAATGGTGTAGTGCATGCAGGTGTGAGTGTAGACGGAACTGGGAGGGAAGTGGAGGAGGAGGGGGACACAGTTGAGGCAGTGGATGTTGGTATGTCTGCATCTGGATGGTGTTTGTATGAGTGCCTGTGGGATGATGTCTGGTGCTTGGGTTTGCCTGTGCCACTCTTGTGTGTCGTCTTGTGTACATGCTCGTCTGCCTGTGTGCTTTGGATAGGTTGGGGTTGATGGGATTGGGAAGAGGAATTTGGAGGGGGGCGGGTGGAAACATTGACAATGGCTGCCATCAGAGAGGAGGCCAGAGCCTGGATTGATCTCTGTTGGGCTGCCAAGCCAGTGTGAATGCCCTCCAAGAATGCATTTGTCTGTTGCATTTGGGCAGCCAGCCCCTGGATGGCATTCACAATGGTTGACTGTCCTACAGAGATGGATCACAGGAGGTCAATAGCCTCCTCAATCAGGGCAGCAGGGCTCACTGTGGCAGAGCCTGAGGTGCCTGGGGTGAAGGATAATGCCCACCCTCCTGGGTGAGCGGGCACAGGCAGGTCGCTGAGGGGTTGTTGGGAGGGTGGTGCTGGTACGGGGGATGGCGGCTGTACCAGTAGCTGGGGTGGTCACAGAAGTGTCCGCCAACTACAGGGAGCTTCCATCAGAGGAGGTATCTGTGTCAGAACTGTCCCCTCCTGTCTCCGGCGTGGTGCTCCCCTCGCCCTCTGTCCCACTGGTGGCATCACCATCAGAAAAGGTATCAGTCAGACCATTCTGCCTGTTAAACTTATGGCCCACCTTACCACTTCACATTGTCGTTTGCACACACGGGGGCGAAGCACACAAGCTGCACGTCACACAGAGGACATCCAACAACCCCCCCTACAAGATGCCTTCACACACACCACTCCATGCGTTCATGCCCCATGCATCGTGCTCACAGTGTACTCACCTGTTGGTCTGAAGGCCCATACATCAGTCTGTACTGGGGTAGGACCCTGTCCACCAGTCCCTCCAACCCTGCTGAGGTGAAGGCAGGGGCCTTTTCCCCAGTCACACGAGCCATGGAAGGTTCTAGACAAAAGTCACAGCAGCATATGCAGTGTAGGTCCTCTCCTGTTGAAGGTCAGGTAGCAAGTGAGTAATCAGATAGATAATGGCGGTCACGTCCGCAGCGGCGCATACCGTCACCGCCATCGTAAATCACCATTGGCCTACTGCAACGGTGCACAACGTCAGCGGAATTACCTCACTTCTACCTGTCCCTCCACACAGGACAGGTGGACGCCATGTCAGGGGGATAGGCCCTGGATAATAACTGTGTCACAGTTCAAAATTGGACATACAGGACAAATGCCACTTATACATTAAAAATTAGCATCATGCATTGTACTGTTGTGGCTACGATGTACAGTTTGTAACCGGCTCCTCACTCTTTTGCCTCACTAGATTGCTACCACTGCGGATGAATAGGAGATGGAGACACACCTTCATGTACAGACCCCTCGTGGACTTGGCAACAATGGAGGACAGGCACATACTCCTCACCTACAGACTTGACAGGGCCACACTCATAGAGCTGTGTGCACAATTGGAGTCTGACCTAATATCTGCAATCCGTCACCCCACCGGGATCCCCCCTCTTGTGCAAGTCCTATCTGTGTTCCATTTCTTGGCAACCGGTTCTTTCCAAGTGACAGTGGGCTTGGCAGCAGGAATGGCACAGCCAATGTTCTCAGTAGCGCTCACAAAGAGTGTTGTCTGCCCTGATTAAACATGTGTGTAGCTACATTGTTTTCCCCCAGGTGGAGGATTTGGCCACAGTGAAAGCCGAGTTCTATGCAATGGGACACATCACCAACATAATTGGGTTGACTGATGGAACACATATTGCATTTTTCCCTCCCCCCCAGACTGAACAGGTGTTCAGGAATCAGAAGAGTTTCCACTATATGAATGTACAGATGGTGTGCTTTGCGGACCAGCACATCTCCCACGTCAATGCTAAGTATCCTAGGTCGGTGCATGATGCTTTTGTCCTGAGGAATAGCAGCATCCCAAATGTAATGGGCTAACTACAGAGGCACAGAGTGTGGCTAATAGGTGAGCCCTGGTCCCCACCCAGTATATGTTGGTGTATGGGTATGGTGTGGGCCATGTGGGATAGTGTGTGGCTAAATGTTGTCCCTCGATATTTGCAGGTGACTCAAACCTATCATGGCTACTGACCCCTGTGAGGAATCCCAGGACAAGGGCAGAAGAATGTTACAAAGAGGCACATGGGCGAACAAGAAGGATTATCAAATGTAACTTTGGCCGCCTAAAGGCCAGGTTGCGGGGGCTCCATCTAACAGGTGGATCCCTGTGCTACTCACCCAAGAAGGTCTGCCAGATAATTGTGGCATGCTGCATGTTGCACAACCCGGCCCTGAGATGCCATGTGCCTTTTCTGCAGGAGGAGGAGGCTGAAGATGGCTGTGTGGCAGCAGTGGACCCTACGGTCAGTGAGGATGAGGAGGTAGAGGATGAGGATGAGGACAACAAAACTGCAGTGATTCGACAATACTTCCAATGACACACAGGTAGGACTGTGTTACTTCATATTTAATTGTCATTTTATGGTTTATCTTTGTCACTGGCATGCTGTTATTTCCCACGTCTATGCCCGCTCACTGTACCTTTTGGCAACTCACTTTGCAGATGTTGGTGCCCCACTATCGCTCCTGGTGTGATCAATGCAGCTAACTACAGATCTTTCCTATTCGAACATTCCTGTACAGTTGAATTGCAATGTTTGAACCTGGTTAAACAAATACATACTAATATAAGTTTGACATACTCCATACATGTATTTTTTCAAAGGGTGTTTATTTAAGTGCTAAAAAGTAGAGGGGCAAGTGCAATGGGCTGAGGTGATGATAGAGGAAAGTCCAGTGTATTGTTCCAGTCTATTGGTAGCACAGGTGCATTGTCCAAGGGGAGATAGGAAGGGGAGCAATGGCAGTTCAAGGTGGACAGGGTGACAGAGTTGGACACAAGGGTGACAATCAGGAGAGTCTCATTTCCTGGCGGGGGACTTGGCAATAGTCTCTGGCTTCTGCCTACATCCCAGGGAACGTTTGCTGGGTGGTTCTCCTTCTGCAGGGGGAGGGGTGCTGGAGGCCTGTTGGTCCTGTGGCGGGGGTCCTGTCCACTAGCGGCAGCAGAGGTGGAAGGCAGTTCAGATGTCTGGCTAGTGGCAGGGGCCCGCTGTTATAAAACTGCCTTCCCTATGATGTTGGCAATGTCTGCCAGCACCCCTGCAATGGAGACCAGGGTAGTGTTAATGGACTTCAAGTCCTCCCTGATCCCCTGGTACTGTCCCTCCTGAAGCAGCCGGTTCTCCTGCACGTTGGCCAGGATCTGGCCCAGCATATCCTGGGAATGTTGGTATGCTCCCAGGATCTCGTGAGTGCCTCCTGGAGCGTTGGTTCCCTGGGCCTGTCCTCCCCAGCTCACAGCAGTCTTCCCAGTGTCCTTGTTGTCCTGTGCCTCTGTCCCCTGAACCGTGTGCCCACTGCCACTGACCCCAGGTCCCTCATTGTCTTGGGTGCAAGGAGTAGCCTGGGGTCCCTGTAGTGGTGGACACACTGCAGATTGATGTGTCCTGGGGACAGAGGTAAGGGTACGCTGGGTGGGTGCTGTGGTGATGTTTCTAGGTAGGGGAGGCTCTGTGGTGGTGTGTGACTGTGCCTGGGTAAATGACTGTCAAGAGGTCCCTGATGGGCCAGGTTGGTCATCCAGATCCAGGTGACCAGAGTTGCTGTCATCACTGTGGGCCTCTTCTGTTAGGGGACTGGATAGTGCTGGCACTTCTTCGCCGCTGACATTGGCTGGGTTGCCTGTGGGGATGTTAATGGAGTGTTATTGCTTCTGTGTGTGACATATTGTGAATCGGTGGGTTGCCCTGTTTGGTTGTATTTGCCGTGGAAGCTTTCACTTGTGTAGGTTGGTATGTGGTGGGCTAGCTGATTCTCTCTAGTGTGCATGTTTTAGTGAATGGTGTCCATGCAGGTCTGTGAGTGGTGTCCATGCATTGGCATGGCACGCAGGGCTTGGCATTGGGATGAGTGATATGTGATGGTGGGGTGTGTGTGAGGTGGTGGAGTGATGGGAGCGAGGGTGAGGGTGGGGGTATGTGATGGCATGCAGGTAGGGGAGTGATAGTAGTAAAGTGTTGAATTACCAGAGTCCAGTCCTCCTGCTACTCTAGCCAGGCACTCAGGATGCATGATTGCCAAGACTTGTTCCTCCCATGTTCTTAGTTGTGGGGGCCACTGCTAGTCCTCTGTAGAGCGAGTTGGTGTCTTGCTGCAATGAAACGTACCTTCCCCCATATGTTGTTCCACCTCTTCCTGATGTCATCCCTGGTTCTTGGGTGCTGGCCCATGGCGTTGACCCTGTCCACAAAACTCTGCCATAGATCCATCTTCCTACCAATGGACATCTGCTGCACCTGTGCTCCAAGTAGCTGTGGCTCTACCCTGATGATGTCCTCCACCATGACCCTTAGCTCCTCCTTTGAGAATCGGGGGTGTCTTTGTGGTGCCATGGGAGTTGTGTGAGTTGCTTGGGTGAGGTTGTGTAGGGTGATGTGTTGGGGTGGGTGATGGGTGTGTGGTTGGTGTATAGGTGATGGTGGTGTGTGGCTCTGGTCTTGTCTGTGGTTGTGGTGTCTGTCTTGTGCCAATGGTTTGTAGTCATTAAGGGTTGTGGGTAATGTGGGTGTGTGTTTTATAGTGGTGTGGGTGTAGTGTGAGTATGGGTGTCAGGTGTGTGTAGTTTGCATTGTCCATTGTGGTGTTGTTTTGTATGTGTGTGTATGTATTTTGAATGCAGTGGTGTGTACTGCCAATGGTTTACCGCCAATGAATGTCCGCGGTGATTAGTGGGTCATAATGTGATGGGTGTAGTTCTATTGGCGTAACGGTGTGGGTTTTGATACCGCCAGTTTATCACTGACCTTTGGAGTGGCGGAATTTTGTGTGTGGCTGAATAGTAACGGATTGGTGTTTGTGTGTCATAATATGGTGAACGCATGTCCGCGGTTGCTGCGGTATGTTGGCGGAAGTTAGCGTTGTGGTATGTAGGATTTACCACCAATGTCTTAATGAGGGCCTTTGTCCCTTATATTATGACTCCCACTATTACCATTACTGCTACTGCTACTACTACTACTACCACTACTACTAATACTAACAATAATAATAATAATAAAATAGGGCTCTGGGTCAGCCCACTTCAGGCACTGCTTTCTTTTAGTGTTATTCATGTCCGGAGTCAATGCACGAGGATACAGAGGGTGGATGCAATGGGTCAGTCTCCTTAAGTGATTAACTTGGTAGACAATGCCATTTACATTTGGGCTCAGCAGGTAAGACAGACTTTTAGTGTTTGTGATTCGAGAGAGAAAATAATAATGATAAAGAATGTCCGTGTTCAGTGACACTGCCTATTCTTCACGGGGCTCCTGTGTAAGGGTCATGAAGACAGTGAGGTCACAAACTCAGCTATTTCCTCTGTGCGCAACATGCAATAGTGAATCATGCCATCCACGTCACAGCAAAGCGCACGTAGGTGGCAGGGGAAATGCTCGTGGAGATCTTTCTTACTGACAACCGCACAGGCTGCATTTATCACACACGGGATGACAGCCTGAAATTTTAGACAAAGCTTAAACCTTGGTTCCATAACTGCAAAACGTTTCCTAAACTGGACTTTCCTTTTTGTGGATAGAGGATATTTTACCTTTTTTGCCATGTTTTCTGTTGCTGTAGAGCTGAAATTTACCTAAAAGTGAGTTAGTTAACTAAGACTCTACTGTTGGATGTCAGTACGACTGCATGAGTCACCTTAGGGTTTGTTTTCTACGTGCATGCAGCATTCATCCATAACAAACAAAAAATTGACAGAATGCAGGATCGGTGATGTCACGGGAACATTTATTAATGACCTGATTGCAACATCTTAGGAACTGCATGATTTATGCATTTGCAGAAAACAGCAAGTTGGATAATGTTATCAATCCTTTTCTTTAACAGACACTCATGAATCAGAATGCAATGAAGGGAATAAAATTCAGTAGTTTGTTACAGCTTCATACATTAATAATATACGTATATAGATATTAATATAACATATTATACTTTTGTATATTAGGTTTATAAGAAAAAGAATACATTGTAGCATTTTTGTTTTACCTAATCTCTGTGTTTCATTCGAATTTATGGTACTCCAAGATGGCTGTAAATGGTAAGCTCATAAACCTAGATAAGGACGTCTGACATGCAGGAGAATGCATCCTGGGCCTATTTGTATATTTATTGCTCTGTGCGGCATAAGCATATCTCGTCATCGGCAACAGGTGCTGTGACAGTGTAGTTATCCATTTGACTAATAGCGGAAGATAAGAGGCATGTATCTACAGGACTGCAAAAGTCTATTTTCGTCATTGTATTTTTTCTTGCTGGTTGCTTTCTTTGAGGTTCCATTCAACCGGGTTATTGTGAGACAAGTTACATTGGACGCATTCCAAATATTCGCCACCGCACGCGTGTTTTGATTCTTCACGTGATATTCAGTTCGCCTGTTATGTACTTGTGATTTTCCAATGAAGCTTGCTTGATGCTTTTTACACTCATGACAGGCCTGAATGCACAATCCTGCCCACGCCAAGGCGTGTGTAGTGTCCTGCTGGACCCGTTCTAGTGTTTGGCCAGCCTCTCTGCTGAGGGCTGGCCTCCCACATGCTGCACCCCACACCCACCCAACACAGGCGTCACCGGTCAGGTGACCCTGGCAATAAAAAGGGCCAGGCGCACGTGCCCAGGGCCAGTTATACTGACCATGCCACTGTGTCTGCGTGACTTATTTTTAGTAGCATGAGGGCCTAGGGCACCAACACTACAGCATGCAGAAAGCCATTGGTAAAGACATTGCGCCATGGATTGATCTGAACTGTTTTCCATGTCTCCCTTGTAGCACCAAGCTGACAGTGCTATTGGTACTGTCTTTGCATTATATAATTGGTGCTTCTGTTTTTGATGGAGCATGAGGTATCCTTTCCATACTGACCACTTAAAGAAGCATCAGCAGGGCGGCCTCCTGGGCGCTGACTAGCCATATGGACAGGAGAGAGACATCATAGTATGGCTGGGACATCAGGTACATTGAGGAGCAAGTATTGCTCTTGTCTCCTTTTGCACGCAATTCTTTTTATGTGGTTATGGCAGGGTCATCACAAAGGGATCACAAAGGGATTGCAATCAGGCCCGTGCATATCAACTTATCTAGGAGTACAAGAAACTTCAGGTCAAGGAAAGTTACATTACCATTTTTATATTAAAAATAAGGAGTCTCCCACCTAAATGGGGGCAGCTTGCCTCTCAGTCTCAGTCACTACACATGTAAGGGTCCTGCAAACATGATACATCATTCACAAACAGAGCATCTTTAGCCTCTGCCTGCTTTCAGCAAAAAAAACAATATGGTTGTGAGAACCGGAACACAAGCAACCCAGGGCATGTTATATATCTATATCTGCCAATGTCACCATGTTTTAAGGGAGAAAGCATATGCACTTTAGCAATGGTTAGCAGTGGTAAAGTGCGCAGAGCCCTAAAACCAGTGAAAACAGTGTCAAAAAGTGGAGGGAGGCAGGCAAAAAGTTGGGGATGACCACCCTAGGGCTGTCAGGTCTAACATCTGAATATATATATTTTTTTTCACTTTCAAAAAACAAAAGTTACAGGGGCATTATAGTTAGGCTCACGTTTTAAACGTACAAAACCATAGAAATTCACCTGTTATAGAAATTCGCCTGTTATAGTTCCCCAAGTTAACTGTAACTCGCACCCCTCTCATGCACGTTTTTTTTTTTATCAAAAAGACCCTGAACCTTTAGGCCATAGGTGACTCCTTATTGTGATGCTTCCAGACATACCTTCCGACGCGGAGGTTGGCGCCTTACTCTCTACCTCCCTGCTGTCAGCCCAGGGGGAAAGTGTCAGCAGCATTGTCGCCAGCTTGAAATCAACCTGGCGGCAATGCTGCTGCCCACAGGGGGCACCAGCACCCTCGTAATGTGCACTGTCTGCTGAGCAGATTGCATATTACAAGGGTGCTGTACCGTGGGATCCCTGCTCTGCCCCAGACAATGCAGGGACCCCCCTGTGGCCCCATGGACCTGTTCTCTGCCAGCCTTTTCATGACAGTGAAACCGCCATGAAAAGGTTGGCAGACAACCAGGTTGTAATGCCCCCATAACCTTTGTTTTTTTCAGTGAATTTCTATCTTTTCTTTAACGTATAGTAATTTTCATTACTATACCTTGATCCACCACCGCTGTGTATGGCCTTCGGATGTGCGCCCTGGTAGGTGGCCACAGGGCCTGAGGCCAACCCGTTATAAGCCCACAGCCTTGCGCCATGCAGGGCCTTCGTCCAGACACAGCCTTTGGACATGCACAGCGGGTTTGGCTGAAAGGCCATAGCTGTGGCCACACTGTGTGGCCAATCCCCCTAATCACCCAGTCCCACTCTGCGCACAACCCTTTGCCCATGTGTGACAGGAGTTGGCCATGGCCTGTCTCTCTGTTTGTGAGAATAGGTGTGAGAGGGTGTATCTAGGGGTGAGAGTAGCTGTTGGAGTGGCTTTCTGGGTGTGAGGGTGGGTGCATTAGTGTCTTAGTGGGTGCATCAGTGTCTGTGTGGGTCTGAGAGAGGGTGCATGACGGTTTCATTGGGTGTGTGAGAGTCTGAGTAGGTTTGTGAGTGGGTGCATGAGTGCCTGAGTAGGTCTTTGAGTGGGTGCTTGAGTGTCTGAGTGGGTCTAAGTGAGTGTGTAAGCATCTGAGTTGGTGTGTGAGTGGGAGAAAGGGATTGAAAAAGAGAACTTGAGAGAGAGAGAAAGAGAGTGAGATGGAGCGAGACAGAGTTTTTTAGGCTTAAATCAATGATATACCTAGAATGAAATATTTCTGGACTAACTGAACAGAAAAATGTATTTGTCAATGAAAAAGAGTGAGACCACCTTTCAGCATGAACCTTTTAAACTTTTGAAGTTTAAAATAAATTAAAGAGGGAAAGGGACAAAGGACACACCCGGAGTAGAGCCCTCAACTTTCAGCGTGAGGGTCTGTGATCTTAACCTTTGGGCCATAGGTGACTTCTTAGTGTGATGCTTCCAGACATACCTATGAATGTCAAACCACACATGTGATTGGAAAGAAAAGTGAATGTTCCATTGCTAGGAAACATTAACAGTCAATACACTACTAAATAAATAAACACACTGCCAAGCTATACTAGGATTTTAACCTTCAGCCTATTTGGTGACGGTACAAGACCTTGACCATTAGTCCAGAAGTGACTCTGTTCTGCTTTGCATCCAAATGTAACTATAACATTTGTCCCAAAAATCTGGATAGTTTGACGCTTTGTTGTCATTGCATAGGGAGACGATTGCAATGACAATCTCTCTCTGTCTCTCTTTCTCTTCCATCTCACTATGTGATGGAAGAGAGAGAGAGAGAGTGACAGGACCGCAGGGGGGGGCTCAATCCCCTGCTGCCCTAGTTAGCTCCCCACATGCTGTGGGAGCCAGCATCGCTCATCCAAGCAGAGAGCAGCTTTTAACAGCAGATCCCTGTTTGCTGAAGCAATGTTTTCTTCTGTCTTCCCAGCATGAATATTTTCATTTGACAGCTCCCACTTGCAGAAAGTGGACTTTGTTTGCTTTTGCTTGGTAGGAGCTGTCAGCTCCCACTAACCAAAAGCAAACAGCTATGCCCCGGGGGTAGGCATCCTGGGACATATCAGGAGCTGCCCCTGGGGGGGTAGTTCCAAGGTCCATCATTGGCTCACCAAGGGGGGCTGCGCAGCCCCCCTCCAACTGTGAATTTAGCCCTGGAAAGGGGCAGTCCCTGGGGAGGTGGTGGTACCTGAGACTTTGGGGGGCCACACCCCCTCCACATTAAAATAGAATCAATCACTGGGGAGGTGGCAGTCCCTGGGGTGCTGAAAATCCCATGCGCATCCCTCCTCAATGTTTACTCTGACCCTGGGACCTGGTCCACCTGGGGTCTTTAAAAAAAATCTAACGCAGGAGATTGTGCTTGTTTTTTTAAATCTTTTGTTTTTTTGAGGGACCCAGCTCGTCATTATTCCTAAAGTCGTCGCAGCCAGAGATGTACGAATTTGGATTTCCATAAATGTCTCATAAACAATTGTACAGATTTACACCAAATAAGTGAAAGCATAATCTGCATACTAAAAGCTACCTTTCTGCCAAACGTGGGGTAATTCCATCCAGTGGTACGGGCTGTAGCCCTGCTCAAACGTCCTATGGGAATTAACATCGGAAATACAACTTTTCTTATCCCCCTTTTTCTTAGCACCTGCTTGACAGATCATACCCAAACCTTGCATGCGAAACAAGAATCACAGTCAAACTTTTTAGGGGGTAAATTTAGTAAAGATTTGTCAAACTATGCCTGTTAGACCTCAAAGCGTTTGGTATGGTTTCCCTGTCCGTTTTTCTCCTGGCACCCAGTTTTAAGACCCTATGCTGTAATTTGTTTTTACTCATTTTTATACTCTGGGCACTTTACCACTGCTAACCAGTGCTAAAGTGCAAGTGCCCTCTGTTTAAAAGATATTGGTAATTGGTTTTCCATGATTGGCACTTTAGATTTACTGGTAATTCCCTAGTAAAGTGCACTAGGGGTGCCCAGGGCCTGTAAATCAAATGCTACCTGTAAACATGTCTCAGACCTGCCACTGCAGTTTCTGTGTGTGCAGTTCTTCACTGTCAATTAGACATTGCCAAGCCAAAACCTTCCCTTATGCTAACATGTAAGTCACCCCTAAAGTAGGCCCTAGGTAGCCCCATGGGCAGGGTGCTGTGTATTTACAAGATAGGACATGTACTGGTGTCTTTTACATGTCCTGATAGTAAATTACTGCCAAATTCGGGTTTCACTATTACAAGGCCTATCTCTTCCATAGGTTAACTTGGGGGCTGCCTTTAAATATCATTTAAGTACAGTGTCCCATTGGAAGCAGGGTTTAGGGTCTCTGAACTCACAATTTAAAAATAAATCTTGTGGTAGAACTGTTTTTTTATATTGCGTGTTTGAAAATGCTGCTTTTAGAAAATGGGCATTTTCTTGCATAACCGTTATGTGCCTCAGCCTGCCTGTGAAATCCACGTCTGGGGCAGAATGACATCTGGCTGTTTGTGAGTTTGCACTAGATGGTGACAAGGGGAGCTGAGGTGTGTCCTGCATATCCTGTTAAGTCTCCTGGGCTAGAGTGGGGAGGGAGGAGCTGGCACCTGCTCCTGAAAGGGCTGTGAATGTCCTCACACAATGCAGTTTCCAACCCCCTGGGGTGTGTCTAGGGCTAGGTCTGGGCAAGGTAGTATCTTGTGAACAACAGAGACAGTTTGCCTACTTCAAAGGCAAAAATGAGTATACGTAGTTGACCCAAAACCCAAGACTTTCAGATTACTTCTGGATCAAGAGAAATCTCTGACAAGGAGAAGAGCTTGATGTTTGAGGAGTACCTGCCACTCTGCCTGTTGCTTTGCTGTGCTGGCCTGCTGCTGCTTCTGCCTTAAGAGGGAAAGGACCGGACATTGAAGGCTGTCTCTACGATAGCTGGGACTGAGCTTGCCCCCTGATCTGAAGTCTCAGGGACATCAGAGACTTCATCTGCCAGTGCCTGGGCTCTTCTGCTGAGTGTCTTGACTTGCTAAGTGGTGCCAAATCCAGTCCCTGGGACTTTAGAAGTGGAAGCTGCTAACCTGCGGGGGAAAATCCATGCACTGCTGTGTGATCGGCAGAAAAATCAACACAGTGCCTGCACTGTGGCTGAAAGATCGATGCATCACCAGTATAGTTGATGCATTGGCAGCTTAGTGTGGATTAATCACTGCTGTGCATCCAGATTTTCTATACATCTTCCCTGGGTGGCAAAATCTTCAACATCACCGCACGGACCTGAGGCTGCTTGTCGGGAAACTGACGCATCCCTTTCCTGCAAAGAAAGAATTGACGCATTGCATGCCCAGTGGAGAAAGATTCAACATGCGTCCTCACTTGCCAGTAAGGAATTAACACATCGCTTGCTTTTCCAAATCAAACTTGCACTTGTGGCTTTATTTTTGATGCATACCAGGTACTTTGTACTAAAACAACACATGCATTGACATCTATGGATTAAGACTCTTTTTGCTTCACAAATTCATATCTTAGCTTGTGTATGTTGGATTTTTGTTGTTTTGGTCCTGTTTGATTTTCAATAAATACTGGTATTTTTCTAAATTGGTGTGCTGTACTTTGTTTTTGCTGGTTTTTGGTACTCTGGGCACTTTACCAATGCTGACCAGTGCTAACGTGCAAGTGCTCTCTGTGTAAACTGTATGTGCAATTGGCTTTTCCATGACTGGCATATTTGATTTACTAGTAAGTCCCTAGTAGAGTGCACCAGAGGTGCCCAGGGTCAGTAAATCAAATGCTACTATTGGGCCTGCAGCACCGATTGTGCAACCCACCTGAGTAGGCCTGTAAACATGTCTCAGACCTGCCACTGCAGTGCCTATGTGTGTGTTTTAAACTGCACATTTGACCTGGCAAGTGTACCCACTTATAAGGCCCAAACCTTTCCTTTTTGTACATGTAAGTCACCCTAGGGTAGGCCCTAGGTAGGCCCATGGGCTAGGTGCAGTGTATGTTAAAGCTAGGACATGTACTGATGTGTTTTATATGTCCTGACAGAGAAATACTGACAAATTTGACTTTCACTGTTGCAAGGCCTATCTCTCTCATAGGTTAATATGGTGACTACTTTTAAAAATCTTATAAGTGTGGTTCCCCATTGGGAGCAGATAGAGATCTGGCGTTTGGGGTCTTTGAACTCACAATTCAAAATTACGTCTTTTGGAAAGGCTGGATTTTAGATTGTCACTTTCAAAATGCCACTTTTAGAAAGTGGGCATTTTCTTGTTTAACTATTCTGTGGCTCTGCCTGCTTGTGTATTCCATTTCTGGGACAGACTGAGAGTTACACTGTTGCTAGTTTCCTCAAGACAGTGACACAAAAGGAGCTAGGTGTAGCCTGCATATCCTGCTGAGTCATGGGCAAGAGTGGAGAGGGAGGAGCTGACAGGTACACCTGAAAGGGCTGTGCCTGTCCTCACACAATACAGTCTTCATCCCCCAGGTGTGTTTCCTGGGGGCAGGCCTGGGCAAGGCAGACTCATGTCAACAACAGAGACTTTCCTTTGAAGTTTGCCTACTTCAAAGGCAGAAAGGGGTATAAGTAGTGTACCTAGAACCCCAGAGGTTTAGAACACTTCTGGATCAGGAGGAAGCTTTGCCAAGGAGAAAAGCTGAAGTGCTGGAGGAGGAGTACTGGCTCTTTCCTCTGTGTGCTTTGCTGGGTTAGCCTGTAGTTGCTGCTTCGGCCTTAAAAAGGGCAAAGACTGGACTTTGCTGTGTATCATAGATGTGAAGTTTCTCCAAGACTTGGATTGAGCTTGCTACCTGTTCTGAATTCTCAAGGACATCAAAGACTTCCTCTGCCAGCACCTGGGCTCTCTTGCTGAGACTCCTCTCCTGCCAAGTGGTGCTCTGGCTATCAAACCATCACACAAAACCGTATAGGCAAGAGAGGAGGTGGACAGCTATTATATTCAAACAGGCAATAAACCTCAGAAAAACAGACAACATTTCCATACAAGGTTGTGAAGCCCTCCTCACCAGATGCCACCCTACTCCAACTTCCTCCTGTAACTTTCTCCTCCTTTACAGACCTCCACCTAACAACTCCACATTCCCAGATGCTTTTCTAGATACAGTCTCAAACCTTATTACACTATACTCCAACCTATGCATTCTTGGGGATCTAAACATTTGGTTTGACAAACCCAATATGCCCCATCCAAAAGCTATCACCACTGGCCTTGTCACATTGATCAGATTGTACACAATCCCACACATATCGCTGGACACATCCTAGATATCATCTTTGCTAAGCCTGAACTAGTTACCGTTCATAGCATCATGCCAATCACTTGGTCAGACCACCATTTGATAATTTTCCGACATAAAACTCCACAAATCAGCACACCCCACAACTACTTACATACATGCACCTATCAACCATGGAGCAAACTCAATTTTGATGACTTAGAAGCACAAATAACAGCCAACACTGATCTAGATACAATTAATTCTGTGCCAAAACTTTATGAGTGGCTACAGGAAGCTTTTGATATCCAAATACCACTCCGAAAAACTAAACACGACAAAAGAAAACCAACACCTTGGAGAAACACAGAACTTAAAAGATAAAGCAACAAATCAGAAAGTTCAAATCAAATCAAATCATTAACATTTATAAAGCGCGCTACTCACCCGTGCGGGTCTCAAGGCGCTAGGGGGGAAAGGGGGGGTTATCGCTGCTCGAACAGCCAAGTCTTTAGGAGTCTCCGGAAAGCGGAGTGGTCCTGGGTGGTCCTGAGGCTGGTGGGGAGGGAGTTCCAGGTCTTGGCCGCCAGGAAGGAGAAAGATCTCCCACCCGCCGTGGAGCGGCGGGTGCGAGGGATGGCAGCAAGTGCGAGGCCAGCGGAGCGGAGGGGGCGGGTGGGGACGTAGAAGCTGAGGCGTCTGTTGAGGTATTCCGGTCCCTTGTTGTGGAGGGCTTTGTGTGCGTGGGTGAGAAGACGGAAGGTGATCCTTTTGCTGACTGGGAGCCAATGCAGGTGTCTCAGGTGTGCGGAGATGTGGCTGTTGCGGGGTACGTCGAGGATGAGGCGGGCCGAGGCGTTTTGGATGCGTTGCAGGCGGTTTTGGAGTTTGGCTGTGGTCCCGGCGTAGAGGGTGTTGCCGTAGTCCAGGCGGCTCGTGACGAGGGCGTGGGTCACGGTTTTTCTGGTGTCGGCGGGGATCCAGCGGAAGATCTTACGGAGCATGTGGAGAGTGAGGAAGCAGGCGGAGGACACGGCGTTGACTTGCTTGGTCATGGTGAGAAGAGGGTCCAAGATGAAGCCGAGGTTGCGGGCGTGGTCTGCGGGGGTCGGTGCGGTGCAGAGGGCCGTGGGCCACCAGGAGTCGTCCCAGGCGGACGGGGTGTTGCCGAGGATGAGGACTTCCGTTTTTTCAGAGTTCAGCTTTAGGCGGCTGAGCCTCATCCAATCTGCGACGTCCTTCATACCCTCTTGTAGGTTGGTCTTGGCGCTGGCGGGGTCCTTGGTGAGGGAGAGTACAAGTTGGGTGTCGTCGGCGTAGGAGGTGATGATGATGTCGTGCTTGCGTACGATGTCGGCGAGGGGGCTCATGTAGACATTGAAGAGTGTCGGGCTGAGCGATGAGCCTTGAGGTACGCCGCAGATGATCTTGGTGGGTTCTGAGCGAAACGGAGGGAGGTAAACTCTTTGGGAGCGGTTAGCGAGGAAGGAGGCGATCCAGTCCAGGGCCTGGCCTTGGATCCCGGTGGAGTGTAGGCGGGTGATTAGGGTGCGGTGACAGACGGTGTCAAAGGCAGCCGAGAGGTCGAGGAGAATGAGGGCGACTGTTTCACCGTTGTCCATCAGGGTTCTGATGTCGTCTGTGACTGAGATGAGGGCGGTTTCCGTGCTGTGGTTGGTTCGGAATCCGGTTTGTGAAGGGTCGAGCAGGTTGTTGTCTTCCAGGAAGGTGGTCAGCTGTTTGTTGACGGTCTTTTCTATTACCTTGGCTGGGAAAGGTAGAAGAGAGATGGGGCGGAAGTTTTTCAGGTCGCTTGGGTCAGCCGTAGGTTTCTTTAGTAGGGCGTTGACTTCAGCGTGCTTCCAGCATTCGGGGAAGGTAGCAGAAGAAAAAGAAGAGTTGATGACGGTCTGGAGGTGCGGGGCGATGATGTCGTCGGCTTTGTTAAAGATGAAGTGCGGGCAGGGGTCCGAAGGGGCGCCGGAGTGGATAGAGTTCATGATGGATTTGGTTTCTTCCGTGTTGATGTGGGTCCAGTTGTTGAGGGTGATGTCCGGGGAAGCGGGTTCAGTGGTGTATGGTTGGGTCTGGTGTCCGAAGCTGTCGTGGAGGTCGCTGATCTTGCGATGGAAGAAAGTAGCGAGGGATTCGCACAAATCCTGTGAGGGCGTGACGGCGTTGGCGCTGGCGCTGGGGTTGGAGAACTCTTTGACGATGCTGAAGAGTTCTCTGCTGTTGTGGCTGTTTTTGTCTAGTCTGTCGGTGAAAAAGTTCCTTTTGGCAGTGCGGATCAGGTGGTGGTGTTCGCGTGTAGCGTTCTTGAGGGCGGTCATGTTGTCAGCGGTGTGGTCCTTGCGCCAGGCCTTCTCAAGGGCACGACAAGTTTTCTTTGATTCTTTGAGGGTGTCAGAGAACCAGAGAGGTTTTTTGGTGTTGGTCTGTCGATGCGTGCGTTTGAGGGGAGCAAGGTTGTCAGCGCAGTTGGAGATCCAGTTTGTGAGGTTGAGAGCTGCGTCGTTGGGGTCGGTGGTGAGGGTGGGTTGGTTGGCGGCGAGAACGGAGAAGAGTTGCTCTTCAGGGATCTTGTTCCACTGTCGATGAGGGATGGGTTGAGTGCGGAGGTGGGAGGTCTCGCGTCGGAATGTGAAGTGGACGCAGCTGTGGTCGGTCCAGTGTAGGGCAGAGGTGTGGCTGAAGAAGACGTGTTTGCTGGCGGAGAAGATAGGGTCGAGCGTGTGTCCGGCGATGTGGGTGGCGGTGTTCACCAGTTGTTTGAGGCCGAGGTTGGCGAGGTTGTCGAGCAGGGTGGTGGTGTTGGGGTCGTTGTTTTGTTCCAGATGGAAGTTGAGGTCGCCTAGGAGGATGTAGTCCGGTGAGGCGAGGGCGTGCGGGGAGATGAAGTCGGCGATGGCGTCGCTGAAAGAGGCGCGAGGTCCGGGAGGACGGTAGACGAGGGATCCTCTGAGGGTGGTCCTTGGGTCGGTGCGAATCTGAAAATGCAGGTGTTCAGCGGCGAGGGGGGGGTCTTCGGTGGAGGTGGTGACGCTGATGGAGTCTTTGAAGATGATGGCGACACCTCCTCCTACTTGGTTGGTGCGGTCTTTTCTGGAGATCTTGTAGCCTTCGGGGATGGCGGTAGCGATGTCTGGAGCAGAGGAGGCGTTCATCCATGTCTCCGTGATGAAGGCGACGTCCGGGGCTGTGGAGTCCAGGAGGTCCCAAAGTTCAACGGCGTGCTTGTGGACGGAACGAGCGTTGATCAGGATGCACTTGAGGTGGTTGATGGCGCGTGGGCTTGTGGTCGTGGTAGTAGCGTGGTGGAAGATGCGTTTGCAGGAGTTGCAGGCGAAGGGTCCATGGGTGCGTTTGGGGTGAGCTAGGAAGCAGGTTTTGGAGCGCCCTGGGTTGAGGGCGTGGAGGGTGGTGGGGTCGTAGCGGATCAGCGGGGCTTGGGGGAGCTGGGGACCAGGGGTCATGGCGCTGGGCGCGGGCCAGGCGCGGACGGGCACAGACGGGCTTGCCTCTGGCGCGCCTCTGGCGCGCCAGCGGCGTGCCCGCTGCGCACGCCCGCTGCGCAGTCGCAAATTTGATTTGATTTGATTTGATTTCTACAGTCCTTCCAACAAATATCCCAAGGTGAATTTATGGATTTGGTCAAAGCAAGAAGGCCTTCCGGTTGCCCTTCTGACCCTTGCCCACCACAAATCTTCAAGAACTTTCTTCTATCTACTTCTTCTGCCACATTTGTAAAAAGAATCATCAACAATTCTTTAACTACAGGAACTTTTCCTGTAGACCTGAAAAAAGCATACATACAACTGTTATTAAAGAAAACAAACCTAGGGCCTCATTCCGTGGTCGGCGGGCGGCGGTCGCCGCCCGCCTGGTGGGAACCGCCATATGGCCGCTCCACGGTCGAAAGACCGCGGAGGCCATTCTGGCTTTCCCGCTGGGCTGGCGGGCGACCGCCAGAAGGCCGCCAGCCAGCCCAGCGGGAAACCCCTTCCCACAAGGAAGCCGGCTCCGAATGGAGCCGGCGGAGTGGGAAGGTGCGACGGGTGCAGTTGCACCCGTCGCGAATTTCAGTGTCTGCTAAGCAGACACTGAAATTCTTTGTGGGGCCCTCTTACGGGGGCCCCTGCAGTGCCCATGCCATTGGCATGGGCACTGCATGGGCTCCCAGGGGCCCCACGACACCCCATACCGCCATCCTGTTCCTGGCGGGCGAACCGCCAGGAACAGGATGGCGGTATTGGGTGTCGGAATCCCCATGGCGGCGCAGCAAGCTGCGCCGCCATGGAGGATTCCTGAGGGCAGCGGAAAACCGGCGGGAGACCGCCGGTTTTCCCTTTCTGACCGCGGCCAAACCGCTGCGGTCAGAATGCCCTTGAGAGTCAATGACCGCCAGGGTCAGAATGACCCCCCTAGACCCGCAAGACCCCAACAACTACAGACCAATCCCAAATGGACCTTTCCTGGGCAAATTGATAGAAAGAGCAGCATTCGCCCAGATGTCACTATTCATTGAAGACAATTCTATACTTTCAGACTTCCAAACTGGATTCCGCCGAGGAAGAGGCACTGAATCGGCACTCATAGCAATCTAGGATGATCTTAAAAACACAGTCGACCGCGATGGAGTTGCTTACTTCTCTTGGACCTCTCAGCTGCCTTTAATACAGTTGACCATGACACCCTAATTCAAAGACTCCACAAAGCCGGCATACAAGGGACTGCTCTCAACTGGATTACTTCCCATCTTCAAAAAAGTTTTAAATATCATCTACTTGCCCCCCTTCTCCTCCATACCCTACCTCACAAAAGCAGGGATCCCCCAAGGATCAATCATTTCACCTTTGCTTTTTAACATCTACATGATATCATTACCAGAACTGATCAATGATTTCCATCTCACATGCTACAACTATGCAGATGACACACAAATACTACTTACATTAGAATGCCCCAAAAACATTGAAAACTGACAAATCTTCAGTTGCCTCACAGCCGTTGATCAGTGGATGACATGGAGCCATCTCAAACTAAATACCTCCAATACAGAAATACTTATATGTGGTGACTGGAAAAATTATGACCCTCTGTACGTCTGGCCTGACGATCTCAGACCACCTCCTCAATTATCCAGGGAAGTTAAAAACCTTGGAATCACCATGGATTCCAAGTTAACTATGAATGCCCAAGTGGACGTATTAGCACAAACACGCTTCATCACCTTGAAGACTCTACGATGCATCTTCCCCCCCTCGGATTTCCTCACAAGGTGCAAGCTACTATCTCGCTTGTAGTATCCAAACTGGATTATGCCAATGGCCTCTACCATGGATCATCTCTATCTATTATGAAAAAACTACAACGTATTCAGAACTCCACAGCCAGGCTACTATTACATGTAAAGCTGCAAGACAACATCTCTCCTGCCTTGAGGACACTGAACTGGTTACCCATTGCCAGAAGATGCACTTTCAAGCTGATTTGTATCACCCACAAAGCTATCCATGGAACAGGACTGCTTTTTATCAGAAACAAAATAACCAAATCCATCCGCCTTAGAACACCACCTTACAAGAAAAAGACTATAGGTGGTACATCCTTCTCCGTTCAAGCAGCCAAACTATGGAATTCATTACCCCCAACTATAAGAGCCACAGATAACTTTCTTGTCTTCAGAAAACTACTCAAGAGTTGGCTCTTTCCGTCATCACCGCCATATTCAAACAACTATGGACTGCATATGCCTATGTTGATAAATATTTTTTCAGATTATGTGTCTATTTCTAGTTATGTATAGTTCTTTAGAAAATATGTATTGCTACTATGTCATAACAATAAAATACACACACACTCTTTAAACCTGTTTGACTAAGTATATTTACCCATGGTTCTAATTATGTATTGTATGTACATATGTGTATTCATGTGTGTATGTATGTGTGTGTGCATGTGTGTATATATATATGTATGTGTGGATGTTGTTCTGTGCTTGACATGTTTGTTGGTCATTGCATGGCTCCTGGGTGGGTTGTTATACTAGATATCTATGAATCCCTGCTCTCATCTTATCACACTTGTCTACCTATCATCATATGTCATGTCTCTATCAATCTATCCTCCATTCCCACTCTGACTCATCCCAAATTCATTCTACTACTTTTATTTGCTAATTAACTCTGCCTAAGCTCTTCCCTCCGCTTCCACATCTAACTCACCAAACCTCACTCTACTACCAGGACCTCCCAAACAACCCTACTAAATTCTCCCTCATTTATCTCACCCTGCTACTATGATCTCCCTAACCCTTCCACAGACTCTTCCCTCCTCCATCCCCCTTCACTCATCCCAAGCCTTTGGGATGGGTAAATGAGGGATATACTCCCAATTAACACTTCTGGATTTCTTTCCTCCTCCACCCCTCCATTATCCCAGTCAATCTAACAAACTCTCATATCCGTGGTTCAAATTAACTCATAATAATACTAAAACTGTACTCATATTTCCCGATACTAATCCATCACTAAATGTTGTAATTTCCTCCATCTTGGATTGCAGAAAAATAGCCTAACAGGGCTCGGGATGTGACTCCTTTGCACAGGAAGTGGTCATATAGTGGGCTTGGCCACTCTAAGGTAGGTGGCCCATTGGCCACTACCAGGTATTCTAATTAGCACCCACGAAGTGCAGTATTTAGTGGGCATTCCTAGACATGCAGATCGGATTTAATAGATACAAGAAGGCCAGCGACAAAGAAGACCCATGTCTCTAGAAGAGAAGTCCTGCTACAAAAAGAAAAAGGTGTCAACCCCTGCCTGCTGTACCCAGGAATCAACAATCTCTAATGAGGGATCAACTGTACATCGGCCAAAAACCCCAAGGGACCTCCAACCTTCTAAAAATTGCTAAGAACCTCCCTGTGAGTGAAGGCATCACTCCCTGCAGCCTGCAGGCAAGAAATCAGTGAAGTCCAATTCACTGACCGGCGGCTGACCAAAAACTTGGACATTGCAGCTAGACCGAATTCCACCTGATGGACCCAAAGGACAAACCCTGCCAGTGTGTCAAGTTTGGTGGCACTGCAAACTCCAGTGGCTGAGACGTGCCATAGCTGGGGGTACTCGATCCCCCAACATCAGACACCCAGAAGAAAATTCCACTCGGGACTCTTATGACCAGTAGCAAGCAACAGTTGATGGACTTAAGGATACCCAAGAACCACCCCTCACAGAGGCCCTGCTGGCCTGCAATCCACCCACAAGGTGACCTGCACCTGGCTCCAAAGACTCCTTGATGCATGACTCTTGGCTGACCTATCTGCACTGCACCTTGGCTCCCTGGCCCTTGCACTGGAAAACCATCTGAGCTGTAGGGGTCCCTAACACCTTGCCACATTCACACTCCAAGGCGGTCCACTGAACTTACCTTTCAGTCCACTTGTGCAGTGGGTTCAAAGTGGTCCCCTTCTCTATTCTGCACCAGCTCCAAGACTTTCAGCCGCTGCTCCTGCTTGAACGGGGAGCCACCCAAACTTCTCTGGCTGGCCACAGGACATCTCAATGACCTCAACCTAAAAATAGAAGGTGACACTTGTGAGAGCATTGCCTGATTTATATGCATTTTTTTTTAGTTTTTCTCATTGATTCTTATGGTGCATAATTACGCACAAAAGACTATTTTTGAAAAACCTTGAGAAATCATAACTTAAAAACCACTTACCTGATTTTGATGATCTTGGTCTTAAACATTTTTTAGGAATCTGAAGTATATTTGTAAATTGGTCTTGAGTTATTCTTTTGTTCACATTTATTGATACTATGAGTATAACAAATGCTTAGCACATCTCAAAAGATAAGCTTAACTGCTCACAGACCCTACCACAGAAGCAGAGCATTAGTTCATCTGTTTTTTACCTCTGAATATCAAGGTGGGGTTGCTCAGATTTTCAACACAGTGCACTATATATAGAGCCAGCCTCCTACAGTGAGTCAGTGTTTGAGTGCATGTACTGTTGAATGAGTGAGTGCATAAGAGCATGTACTGTTGAGTGAGTTTGTTAGTGTGTAGGAAAGTCCTCCTTTTTGCCCTGGTCACCCCCACACTTTTTGGACAGGTACTGGTGGTTACTGACTCTTGGCTGGGTAGTGCTTACCAGCCCCAGGGCCAGTGCTCTGTGTTAAGTGGATATGCAAATTAGGCTAATTATGATTGGCTAAGTAAACCTACCTATACGTCCCTAGTATATGGTAGGGCATGTAGGTTTAGGGACACCAGTATAGGTAGTTCACCCATAGGTGCACTGCTGAGGTGCCCCGTGTCATTTTAAAGGCAGGCCTGCCTTGCTGGCTGCTTTTAAATTAAAGTTATATGTAAATTTGACTTTGGAATTAAAAGTAGTCCCAAAGTCTTAAACTACCTTATTTTTACATATAGGTCACCCCTAAGGTGTGCCCTATGTGCCACTAGGGCTGGGTGCCATGTAACTATAAAATAGTTTTATAAGCCCTGGTGAGGTAAAAACAGACAAATTCATTTTTCCCTCATTGTAGTGAAAGGCCTTCATAGGCTAGAATGGGGAGACTTTATTTTAATTTTAAAAGTCCCCTAAAGTGACAGATACAAAGAGTTTGGTATCAAATTAATTGTTATACTAAATCCCACAACTTCCAGTTGTGGGATTTAATATAACTTGTTCAGGTAAAGAGTTTTAAACTTTACCTGAAAAGTTGGCAACTTCAGTCCTGCAGTGTTTTTGCTGCTGTGCTCTGGTTGGCCAGGCTGCCTTGATGAGTTGTGAAGTGGCCTGGCTTCACACAAAGAGATGTGCTTGTGGAAGGGGATCTCCCCTGAGCAGATGGTGAGGCAGGGCTGCCAAATTGGTCTTCAAAGGCAGAGAAGGACATTTGGAGCAACCCAGCAACACCCCCACATCCTGCAAACCCAGACAGTTAGGTGCCCCTTTGATTAGATTAGGAGAGGGCAGGAGAGGGGTGTGTTTAGGATTTGTAGCCACACCAGTGGGTGAGCTCAGCCAGATGTAACCTCCAATAATCACTTTCAGCCATGATGGATTTTTGAGGAATGTTGCCTCCTGGGACTGATTTGTGCCACTCTTCCCAGGAAGTGGTCATCACAGGGGGAAGGACCCTGCACCTGATTGGAGAACCAGGACCCCCCTGTTTTTCACCCAGGAGCAAGAATACAACTGGCAGACCTGCACCCACACCTCAGATCCCCATCAGATTCCAACAAGGAAGAACCACTGAAGAAGAAGGACTGCCCTGCTGGACCCCTGGCCTGCACCTGGACCCTGCACTCTGAAGAACTGCACCAGCTGCACACTTGGGCTTCACCACAAGAAGGACTTTGCCCGGCTTCAACTGGTTCAAGGAGGGACTCTCTGTTTGCTACAGGTGAAAATTTGCTAACCAGAGTCCCCTGCACGAAATCTTGAAGAAATCAACCAGCTGACCACTGTCGAGTGGCCAAAAAGGTGTTTGTGCCAGGTGATTTCTGGGAGTTGTAGTCCACACCCCCGGCCTGATTTGCAGGTTCGTCCCGGTGAAGAAAATCTCCAAAAAAGAGACTATGGGGGTCATTACAACATTGGCGGTATAAGGCGCTTACCGCCGTGCAGAAGACCGCCAATACACCGTCGCGGCCGCGGTAGACCGCCACAGCTATTATGACACACATCACGGAATCCGCCGAAATTCAGACACCCACACAACACCGCCACACCAAAGGTAAACTGGCGGAAACACATCCTCCACCTCCACGCCAACAGAAACACGCCCATGCCATTACGACCCACGAATCCACGCGGCGGTCTTTTAACCGCGGTATTGCATTGGCGGTACACACCGCCGCGCTCAAAATACACACACATCTACAAAACACCGCCACATTGGACAATTCCAAATACACACACCTGATACACATACACACACCACTCCCACACACCCAATACTATATAAAACACACACCCACATCACCCACAAACCCCTACGACCACAATTCACGAACGAAGGCCAGAGAGATAGCACAGAACAGACAACCCCATCACACAGAGGCACACAACACCATTGCCCACGCAACATCCAAGCACAAAATACCACATACCACTACACTCACCACACTCATCAACACATACACCACCCCACACATCACACACACCACCCCATGTCACGCCAAAGACACCCCCGCTTCTCCGAGGAGGAGCTCATGGTCATGGTGGAGGAAATCATCCGGGTAGAGCCACAGCTATTTGGCTCACAGGTACAGCACACATCCATAGCCAGGAAGATGGAGCTATGACAAAGAATAGTGGACAGGGTCAACGCTGTGGGACAGCACCCAAGAAATAGGGAGGACATCAGGAAGAGGTGGAACGACCTACGGGGGAAGGTGCGTTCCACGGTATCCAGGCACCACATCACGGTACAGCAGACTGGCGGCGGACCACCACCTCCTCCCCCTCAACTAACAACACGGGAGGAGCAAGTCTTGTCCATCTTGCATCCTGAGGGCCTCGGAGGAGTCGTTGGAGTAACGGACACTGGTAAGTCTAATCTTAACCATCATAACCCCCACCCTACCTGCATGATATCACACCCCCCCACCATCACACCCTCCCCTATCACCCCAAATCCTCACCTATCTACCCATGACACCAACCACCCATCCCAACCCCAAGACCTGCATGACATAACTAAGCATGGGCACCCATCACCAAAGCATGCCCACTGCACAGACCCACAACACCCCCCAACCATCAGGACACAAGCCCCCACACAGGAATGCCTGCACTGGGGTTCACGAACACCCAAGCATTGCACACCATGAAACACACACATGCAATAATCTTGTACTTATACCCCCGCAGGAACCCGAAGGAACGTCACCACACCAGAGGGTCCAGACAACACCACTCCACCCCCAGAAGAGGCCCACAGTGACGACAGCAGCTCTGCCCCACTGGATCTTGATGACCAGCCCGGACCATCGTGGGCCTCAGGACAGTCGGTTCCCCTTGCCCAGCCACAGCCCAACACCGAGCTTACACCCTCTGGTAACACCAGCACAGCTCCCACCCAGCGGGCCCAAACCTCCCTACCCAGGACAGGTCATTCAGCGGTGTGTCCACCACTACAGGGCACCCAGGCTAACCCACCTCCCCAACAACAACAGGGACCTGGGGGCAGTGGTAGTGGGCACACGGTCCAGGGGACGGAGGCACAGGAACACAGGGGAACTGGGTGGGCTGCTGTGCGACAGAGGGAGGACAGGCAAAAGGAACCAACTCTCAACGAGGCCCTCTCCTCCATCATGGGAGCATACCACCACTCCCAGGAGACGATGGCCACGGTCCTGGACAAGTTGCAGGAGGAACAATATTTGGGGTTCAGGGAGGAGCTCAGGACCATCGGCTCCGCCCTGGGCGCTATCGTAGGGGTGCTGACGGACATTCAAAAGACCTTGACGGACACCGTGGCACTCCAAGGGGCCGCGGATACTAGCCATGACGATGAAATGCCCACCACCTCCGCCGGCGCTAGTGGACAGGACGCCCCGCCACAGGACCAACACACCAGCACCCCATCCCCTGCAGACGGACAACCACCATGCAAGCGGCGCCCTGAGATCCAGGAACAGGACAGAGCAAGATGGCAAGACCCCCACCAGGAAATAAGACCACCCTGTTTGACCCCCACTGTCCCACTTTGTTACCCTGCCCAAATCGGAACAGACCTAGCTCCACTTCCAAATGCCCAGATGTGCAATGTACCTGTGAGACTAATAGACTGGACTCTGCTATGGACATTCCTCTACCATCACCCATCACCATTTTACAACCCTCCTTCATTTTAATACACTTAAATAAACACCCTTGAAACACTAAACACAAATGGAGTCAGTTTATGATTTGTAAATCTGTATTATCAATTACAGTTTCATAATGGGTTACCCATTGGAAGGCTAACATACCTATGTCACACATCACAAGCCCTTCAAGGATGCAAACAGTTGACACGTAGGTTACCACATTTGTGAAACTGAAATGAAAGGGGACAACTCAGTTAACAAATAGTGAGTGAAATGTCGGTACAGGATAGAGGTAGATGTGTGAAAGTTAATGTAATGGTAAAAATGAAATTGTTCTCACCTGTGTCTCACTGGAAATATTGCTGTATGACTGACTCCCTGTTGTCGTTTTCGTCTTCCTCAGCTTCATCCTCATCACTTTCCACAGGCTCCACAGGCTCCACAGCTGCCACAACACCGTCATATGGATCATCCTCCTGCAGAAAAGGCACCTTGCGTCGCAATGCCAAGTTATGGAGCATGGAGCAGGCGATGATGATGTCGCACACCTTCTTCGGTGAGTAGAATAGGGATCCACCTGTCATATGGAGGCACCTGAACCTGGCCTTCAGGAGGCCGAAGGTGCGCTCGATAACCCTCCAGGTCCGCCCATGGGCCTCATTGTAGCGTTCCTCTGCCCTGGTCCTGGGATTCCTCAATGGGGTCAATAGGCAGGAAAGGTTGGGGTAACCAGAGTCCCCCAATAGCCATACACGGTGCCTCTGAAGTTGACCCATCATATCAGGGATGCTGATATTCCACAGGATGTAGGCGTCATACACAGAGCCAGGGAACATAGCATTTACCTGCGGGATGTACTGGTCTGCCAAACAGACCATCTTGACATTCATTGAATGATAACTCTTCCTGTTCCTGTACACCTGTTCACTCCTGCGGGGGGGGACCAGAGCTACATGGGTCCCATCAATGGCACCTATGATGTTGGGGATATATCCAAGGGCATAGAAGTCACCTTTCACTGTAGGCAAATCCTCCACCTCAGGGAAAATGATGTAGCTCCGCATGAGTTTCAGCAGGGCAGACAACACTCTGGACAACACGTTGGAAAACATAGGCTGGGACATCCCTGATGCCATGGCCACTGTTGTTTGAAAAGACCCACTTGCAAGGAAATGGAGCACTGACAGCACCTGCACGTCAGGGGGGATTCCAGTCGGATGGCGGATTGGTGACATCAGCTCTGGCTCCAACTGGGTACATAGTTCCTGGATTGTAGCACGGTCAAACCGGTAGGTCACGATTAAATGTCTCTCTTCCATTGTCAACATGTCCACCAGCGGTCGGTACACCGGAGGACTCCGCCATCTTCTCATATGTCCCAGCTGACGGTGCCTGCGAAGGACAACAGCGAAGAAACAGTCACTATTCCTGCAGGTATGTACCCACAGTTACACACAAGAGTACACCAGACACAAAACCCTTCCTGTATGTGTGTTGAGTGTAGGCCTCAGTATGTGTGACGCAGTTGAAAATGAATCCATGTGGGCCCCTGAAATGGCGGCTGCCTGACCTCTAAACTGGGACAATGGGATTGTGGGGTAACAGCGCTGGCGTTGCACACCGTCGCGGCCGGCGGTGATGATGCGCCCCGCCGCGGACATCACCGCCGCGGACGTCACCACCATTTTCTATCTCTTCAATCACTAGATACCTGACCTTCGACAGGAGAGGACCTACACTGCTAGTGCTGCTGTGACCTCGGTCTGGAAGCGACGATGGCTGCTGCGTCTGGGGAAAGGGCCCCTGCCTTCACTGCACAGGAGTTGGAGAAACTTGTGGATGGGATCCTCCCCAGTACATGCTACTCTACGGTCCTCCAGACCAACAGGTTAGTACACAGGGAGCACGTTGTAGGGGCTAGGCCTGGGTGAACAGGGCTGGGTGGAAGAGGGAAGGGGGCAGAAGTCATACTACAGTAAAGCATGGGAATAAATGGGCCACATGGTCAGAGTATGGAGGGGGCCACACACATTGATGGTGCAATTGGTAATGACTGTTCCTCATCCCTTGTGCATGTCATGTAGGTCAGCGCCCACCAGAAGAGGGACATTTGGCGTGCCATTGCCAAGGAGGTCCGGACCCTGGGGGCCCACCAGAGACGGGGCACCCACTGCCGGAAGAGATGGGAGGACATTCGCCGCTGCAGCAAGAAGACAGCGGAGGCTCAGCTGGGGATGGCCTCCCAATGTGGGAAGGGTGCCCGTCGTACCATGACCCCCCTGATGTTCCGAATCCTGGCGGTGGCCTACCCGGAGTTGGATGGGCGCTTAAGGACATCACAGCAGACACAAGGGGGTGAGTACAACCTCATTCTGCGGACTTTGTGTGCAGTGGAGGTGTCTGGGTGGGGGAGGTGGGCTGTGGGCATCCCTAGGCCAGGGCGAGTTAGGTAGAAAAGGCCCCTCCGTAATGTAGGCCATGTGGCACTCTACCCCACCTCAGTAAATTAGCAAGTTGAGGTATAGTTGCCCCTGTGGCATCCATGTGCGCATATTTCCACCATTGCCATGTAGGCCATATCCCAGAAATTGCATGTGCAGAGGGCAGGAGCGCAGCGTTGTGCATTGGGCTGCTGCGTCTGTCTTGTCCCCCAACGGTAGCGGTATGCCATGCTCTAAAACTCTCATTGTTCTGTTTTCCCCCCTTTTCCTGCTCTCCCTGTCCTTTTGTACATCAGCATCAACAGGCGGAGGTACAGTGGCACCAGAGCACGAGGGAGCTGCATCCCACATGGCCATGGAGGGCCACACCACAGACTCTGAATACACCAGTGGGACGGAGGGCGAGGGGAGCTTCACGTCGGCCACCGGATCACCAACCAGCGACACACACTCGTCCGCTGATGTGAGCTCCCCTGTGGTGGCAGCACCATCTGTGTGCCCCACTTCTACAGATACAGCCACCACCCACCTACCAGCACCGCCCTCCCAGCAGCCCCTCAGCGTTCGCCCCGTGCCCGCTCACCCAGGAGGGTGGGCATCACCTTCGCCCCAGGCACCTCAGGCCCTGCCCCAGTCACCCCTGCTGCCCTCAGTGAGGAGGCCATTGACCTCCTCAGGTCACTCACTGTTGGGCAGTCTACCATTGTGAATGCCATCCAGGGTGTAGAAAGGGCGTTGCAACACGGTAATGCATTCCTGGAGGGCATTCATTCTGGTCAGGCTGTCCTTCAGCGAACCCTGCAATCTCTGGCCTCAGCACTGATGGCAGCAATTGTCCCTGTGTCCAGCCTCCCCCCTCCAACTTCCTCCACCCAGACCCAATCCCCTGTACCCCAACCCATCCCAAGCACACCTACAGACCAGCATGCACACAAGTCAACACACAAAAGTAGCTCAGGCAAACATAGGCACCACACATCCCACAGGCACTCACACAAGCATCACACCTATACAGACACAGCAACATCCACTGTCTCCACTGTGTCCCCCTCCTCCTCTTCTCCCTCCTCCCTCCCAGTGTCGTCTACACACACACCTGCTTGCACCACATCTACAGGCACTAGGACTCTCACCAGGACACCCAGCACCAAACGCCGCTCACCAGCACTCACCACCTCCACTGCCATTTACACGTCCCCTGTGTCCTCTCCCAGTGTGTCTGTGACGCCCCCTCCCACAGTACCCAAACGCCGGCAATCACTCACCCAACATCCATCCACCTCACGACAGCCTCCAGTACCTGCACCTGCACCCAAAACAGCTAAAGTGACACCTCATACAACCACCTCCTCTTCCTCCACTCCCAGACCCCCTCCAGCTATCCATCACAGTGTTCGTCAGAAACTGTCCCTCTGTCAAATTGACCTTTTTGCCCCCACCCCCCACCCCAAAATTCATCAGTCCCGTCGTAGCACCTCAGCCAAAAAGCCTTCAGTACCAGTGGTGCGTGTTCCAGGTTTTTGGAGTGCACCGTCCACCAGGACAGGCAGTAGGACCCGGAGCCAAGGCACTGGCAGCCCACCCCCTGTAAAGGCTCCGAAAATGGAGAGTGGACGACGGGACCGTGTCAAGACTCCTGGTGGGACAACAAGTGAAATGGGATCGAAGGCGATTGGTGAGTCAGCTGTAACTCCAAAAAAGGTGGGGAAGGTCCAGAGGAAGGCTGCCCAGCCTGTTGTGAGTGTCACGGCGGAGAAGTGTGCCATCATTTCCGGCGGTCCAGACACAACCGCCAGCACCGTCGTCACTGGTCCAGAGACCACCACCAGAGTCGGTGCCCAGGAGGGCCCAAGTATCGTAACTGGTCCAGAGACCACCGCCAGAGTCAGTGCCCAGGAGGGCCCAAGTATCGTAACTGGTCCAGAGACCACCGCCAGAGTCAGTGCCCAGGAGGGCCCAAGTATCGTCACTGGTCCTGAGACCACCGCACAAGACACAGCCCAGGAGGGCCCAAGTATCGTCACTGGTCCTGAGACCACCGCCAGAGTCACAGGCCAGGAGGGCCCAAGTATCGTCACTGGTCCTGAGACCACCGCACAAGACACAGCCCAGGAGGGCCCAAGTATCGTCACTGGTCCTGAGACCACCGCACAAGACACAGACCAGGAGGGCCCAAGTATCGTCACTGGTCCTGAGACCACTGCACAAGACACAGCCCAGGAGGGCCCAAGTATCGTCACTGGTCCTAAGACCACCGCACAAGACACAGCCCAGGCGGGGCCAGGATGCCACAGCCCCGCTGGGCAATGATGGAACGTCATGCCACACACCAATGTCCAGTGTGGAAATCGTCATGCCACACACCAATGTCCAGTGTGGAAATCGTCATGCCACACACTAATGTCCAGTATGGAGATTGTCATGCCACACACCAATGTCCAGTGTGGAAATCGTCATGCCACACACCAAGTCCAGTGTGGAAATCGTCATGCCACACACCAGTGTCCAGTATGGAGATCGTCATGCCACACACCAATGTCCAGTGTGGAAATCGTCATGCCACGCACCAATGTCCAGTGTGGAAATCATCATGCCACAAACCAATGTCCGTATCAGAACCGCCATGTCAAAGCACCGCTGAACAGGGCAAAGACCGCCATGTCAAAGCACCGCTGAACAGGGCAAAGACCGCCATGGCAAAGCACCGCTGAACAGGGCAAAGACCGCCATGGCAAAGCACAGCTGAACAGTCCAGAACCGCCATGTCAAAGCACCGCTGAACAGGGCAAAGACCGCCATGGCAAAGCACCGCTGAACAGTCCTGAACCGCCATGTCAAAGCACTGCTGAACAGGGCAAAGACCGCCATGGCAAAGCACCGCTGAACAGTCCTGAACCGCCATGTCAAAGCACCGCTGAACAGGGCAAAGACCGCCATGGCAAAGCACTGCTGAACAGTCCTGAACCGCCATGTCAAAGCACCGCTGAACAGGGCAAAGACCGCCATGGCAAAGCACCGCTGAACAGGGCAAAGACCGCCATGGCAAAGCACCGCTGAACAGTCCAGAACCGCCATGTCAAACCACCGCTGAACAGGGCAAAGACCTCCATGGCAAAGCACCGCTGAACAGTCCAGAACCGCCATGTCAAAGCACCACTGAACAGGGCAAAGACCGCCATGGCAAAGCACCGCTGAACAGGGCAAAGACCGCCATGGCAAAGCACCGCTGAACAGGGAAAAGACCGCCATGGCAAAGCACCGCTGAACAGTCCAGAACCGCCATGTCAAAGCACCGCTGAACAGGGCAAAGACCGCCATGGCAAAGCACAGCTGAACAGTCCTGAACCGCCATGTCAAAGCACCGCTAAACAGGGCAAAGACCGCCATGGCAAAGCACCGCTGAACAGGGCAAAGACCGCCATGGCAAAGCACCGCTGAACAGTCCAGAACCGCCATGTCAAACCACCGCTGAACAGGGCAAAGACCTCCATGGCAAAGCACCGCTGAACAGTCCAGAACCGCCATGTCAAAGCACCACTGAACAGGGCAAAGACCGCCATGGCAAAGCACCGCTGAACAGGACAAAGACCGCCATGGCACAGCACCGCTGAACAGGGCAAAGACCGCCATGGCAAAGCACCGCTGAACAGTCCAGAACCGCCATGTCAAAGCACCGCTGAACAGGGCAAAGACCGCCATGGCAAAGCACCGCTGAACAGTCCTGAACCGCCATGTCAAAGCACCGCTGAACAGGGCAAAGACCGCCTTGGCAAAGCACCGCTGAACAGTCCTGAACCGCCATGTCAAAGCACCGCTGAACAGGGCAAAGACCGCCATGGCAAAGCACCGCTGAACAGTCCAGAACCGCCATGTCAAAGCACCGCTGAGGAGGGCAAAGACCGCCATGGCAAAGCACCACTGAACAGTCCAGAACCGCCATGTCAAAGCACCGCTGAACAGGGCAAAGACCGCCATGTCAAAGCAACGCTGAACAGGGCAAAGACCGCCATGGCAAAGCACCGCTGAACAGGGCAAAGACCGCCATGCCAAAGCACCGCTGAACAGTCCAGAACCGCCATGTCAAAGCACCACTGAACAGGGCAAAGACCGCCATGGCAACGCACCGCTGAACAGTCCAGAACTGCCATGTCAAAGCACCGCTGAACAGGGCAAAGACCGCCATGTCAAAGCACCGCTGAACAGGGCAAAGACCGCCATGGCAAAGCACTGCTGAACAGTCCGGAACCGCCATGTCAAAGTACCGCTGAACAGGGCAAAGACCGCCATGTCAAAGCACCGCTGAACAGGGCAAAGACCGCCATGTCAAAGCACCGCTGAACATGGCAAAGACCGCCATGGCAAAGCACCGCTGAACAGTCCTGAACCGCCATGTCAAAGCACTGCTGAACAGGGCAAAGACCGCCATGGCAAAGCACAGCTGAACAGGGCAAAGACCACCATGACAAAGCACCGCTGAACAGGGCAAAGACCGCCATGGCAAAGCACTGCTGAACAGTCCTGAACCGCCATGTCAAAGCACCTCTGAACAGGGCAAAGACCGCCATTGCAAAGCATCGCTGAACAGTCCAGAACCGCCGTGTCAAAGCACTGCAGAACAGGGCAATGCACCGGGTAGGAATGAATGGCCCACCCCATCAGGCATCCTTATCCCATGTGCAGTTGGGACAGTGACAGGACACTACCTTTCTCAGGGAGACTCATCCAGTCTGGGCACCAGTCACCCCCGAGTACCAGTATGGACCTGCATCAACTTGAGAGACTGTGGCTTTGCACTCACCAGGATTGAACAGTGGGCAACCCACCCACTGTAGAGACTTGAGAGAATGTGGCTTTGCACTCCCCAAGATTGAACAGTGGGCAACCCACCCACTGTAGAGACTTGAGAGACTGTGGCTTTGCACTCCCCAGGATTGAACAGTGGGCAACCCACCCACTGTAGAGACTTGAGAGACTGTGGCTTTGCACTCCCCAGGATACATCAATGGGCATGTAGCCCCGTCGTGGATCTGGCTTTGCATTCATCTGGCTGAGGTGCCCCCCCTTCCCTTCCCCCTGAGGTGCCTGTAGTGTTTCTATCTGATGCCCCGGCAGTGTTCTCTCCGATTTTGGTCAGGTATCTATTGTGGGCCTCGCCCATGCATTTTTGGACTGTTTGTGCACGGACATTGTTGTGTACATATCTGCAATACTTCTCGGATTGTATATGTGAATATGAGTGATTTTAGAATACATATATTTGTATATTTTTGTATGACATGTACAATGGCACATTACAAAGTTTGCCAGAAATTCGCATTGTCTTTGCATTCTTCCGGGGGGATTGTGGGTTGTTACTGTTATGTTTGTGACTGCATTGGTGTGTATGTTGTAATATGCAAGGGTGGGGGTGTTTGGTGGGTGTCCCCCTAACTTTTGTCTCCTCCCTCCCCCGTGTTGTAGGTGCAGTACTCACCGGTATCTTCTGAGCCTACGTCGCTGTTGGTCGTGAAGGAGCAGAAAGACAAGGGCAGGTAGTATTTGCAGTTCCGGGTCCATGGAGTCATCGTTCCTCGTGGGATGTGTAGAAGGTGAGCGTTTTCCCATAGCGAAAGCTGTTTCCGCCGTGTTTTTATCCACGGTGAATCCGCCCCGTAAAAGGTGGCAGATTGGCATGTTGTGATACTGTGGGCGGTACATTGTCTTCCGCCTGTCTGTTGGCGGTGACCGCCGCGCTGCTTGTCTGTACCGCCGTGGCGGGTGGTGTGTTAAAGTGGCTGTCTTTGTTGGCGGTTTCCGCCAGGGTCATAATTCCCTTTTTTTGTCCGTCTGACTGTTTGCGGTATTACCGCATCTTTAACACCGTCCGACAGGGTTGTAATGACCCCCTAAATCCTAATGTAGGAGGTTGACCGGGACCTCCCAGCCAGCGTATCCGAGGAGGGCTCCAAGGACATCGGATCAAGATCCAGGTGTACCCCGGTCGAAGGATTTTCACCTCGAAAAAACGACTAAGGGGGTGATTCCAACTTTGGCTGGCGGCGGGCGCCGCCAGCCAAACAGGACCCGCCAGAATACCGCTGCGCGGTCAGAAGACCGCCGCGGTTATTCTGGGTTTCCCGTTGGGCGGGCGGGCGACCGCCAGAAGGCCGCCCGCCAGCCCAGCGGGAAACACCCTTCCACGGGGATGCTGGCTCCGAAAGGAGCCGGCGGAGTGGAAGGTGTGCGACGGGTGCATTAGCACCCGTCGCGATTTTCAGTGTCTGCATGGCAGACACTGAAAATCTTGGTGGGGCCCTCTTACGCCAGGAACAGGATGGCGGTATGGGGGTCGGAATCCCCATGGCGGCGCCCCCAGGGCAGCGGAAAACCGGCGGTACACCTCCGGTTTTCCGTCACTGACCGCGGCTTTACCGCCGCGGTCAGAATGCCCATGGGAGCACCGCCAGCCTGTTGGCGGTGCTCCCGCGGTCCCCAACCCTGGTGGTCTCGGACTGCCAGGGTTGGAACGACCGCCTAAGTCCTAAGGTAAAAATCTCCACAGAGGGCTCCCGTGACGCATATCCGGAGAAGAGTTCCAGGAGGTCGGATTGGACTGGCAGGTTCTTCCCCCTGAAGAAAATCTTCAGAAAAACGAGCTTAGTGCAAAGGTAATCTTTTGACCGAGGACTCCTGCGGGCTGTAGCCAAGCAGGGCTCCATCGCGGTTGGCCTTAAACTTTGACTTTGCCCCGGTCGAGGTGTGCCCAGATGACCAGATTGGCGCTTTTTGTTTCTAGGCGCTAGAAAATAATAATTGTTTCAGGGGAAACATTATGATCCTATTAAAGCAGGAAAGTTTCAGGAGCTTGCTAAGGCCGGCAAGTGTTTTGAGTGTCATCAACCTGGACACAAAAGAGGAGATGCTATCTGCTCCAAAAAGCCCCCCACTGGTGGGCAATCACAGGGGATTGCTAGTGTAGGGATGGGGGTGGAAGTTGGCTCAGGGCTGGGATCAGGGTACACAGAGGTCACCTCAGTATCCGTGGGTGGGGTGGACATTGCAACTATGGCCACCTTACCTCCCAGCATGGAGAGGTATAGGCAGAGGCCTAAAGTCAATGGAACTGAGGTGGAAGCTCTGAGAGATACAGGAGCCAGTGTGACAATGGTCACAGAGAAGCTGGTTTCTCCAGAACAGGTCTTACCTGGTGTCTTCCACCAAGTGACTTATGCAGTTATCAGAACCAAAATCCATTCCATGGCCATGATGAGCCTGGAATGGGGAGTTGTGACTGGCCCTAAGAAGGTAGCTTTAGCTCCTGCCCTCCCAGTAGAGTGTCTGCTGGGAAATGATCTGGAAGCATCTGAATGGTCATAGGTGAAGAGAAGGGTCCATGCACAGATGCTGGACCTCTCTGAATGGGTGTGCGCTGTGACCAGTTCACAGGCAGCCCAACAGGGAAGTGCTGGATACTTGGACCCTGGAACAATGGGCCAAGCCTCAAAGAAGATGAGAAAGGGCACTGGGTATGGCTTGCCAGCCCCCACAAGTACAGAGGATCAGGAGGAATCCAAACCTGAGGGCGAGGATATGACCTCTGAGGGAGGGCCACTTCCCCTGCAAGCTCTGCTTGACTTGGCAGAACTGCAAGGGGTAGGTGGGCCCACCAGAGAAGAGTTGTGTCAGGGACAAAGAGAGTGTCCCACTCTTGAGGGCCTAAGGCAGGCTGCTGCCAGGCAAGAACAAGGGGATACCAGTGGGACCCACAAGGTTTAATGTGAGGATGGAGTTCTCCACACCGAGGCAAGAGGCACCAAACCAGGGGCAACCAGGAAAGTAGTGGTCCCCCAGAAGTATAGAGAATGCCTCCTCACTTTAAGCCATGATATTCCCTTAGCTGGACATTTGGGACAGACCAAGACCTGGAAGAGGCTGTTCAACCATTGTTATTTGCCCCAAATGTCAGAAAAAGTCATGGAGTTTTGCAGCTCCTGTGTTACCTGCAAAGCCAGTGGAAAGGCAGGGGGCAAGCCAAAGGCTCCCTCGATACCACTGCCACTGGTTAGGACTCACTTTGAGAGGGTGGGGGTTGATATTGTTGGCCCCCTAGACCCACCAACTGCCTCAGGCAACAGGTACATTTTGGTGATTGTGGACCATGCCACCAGGTACCCTGAGGCAATACCTCTCCCAACACTCACTGCTCCCACAGTGGCTAGTGCCCTACTTGGTGTGTTCACCAGAGTGGGGTTCCGAAAGGAGGTGGTCTCAGATAGGGGCACAAATTTTATGTCTGCCTATCTGAAAGCCATGTGGGATGAGTGTGATGTTACTTATAAGTTCACCACCCCCTATCATCCACAGACCAATGGTCTGGTGGAAAGATTTAATAAGACCCTGAAGGGCATGATCAAGAGTTTGTCTGACAAACTCAGGAGGATATGGAATGTACTCCTCCCATGCCTGCTGTTTACCTACAAAGAGGTGCCACAGAACGGGGTTGGATTCAGGCCCTTTGAGTTACTGTTTGGGCACCCTGTAAGAGGCCCATTGTGCTTGGTGAGAGAGTCTTGGGAGAAGCCTCTCAAAGAGTCCAAGGAGAATGTGCTGGAGTATGTGCTGGGCTTGCGGTCACGCATGGCTGAGTACATGAAAAAGGCAAGCAGAAACCTGGAGGCCAGCTAAGAGCTCATGAAGCTCTGGCATGATCAAAAGGCTACAATGCCTGAGTATCACCCAGGACAGCTGGTGTGGGTTTTGGAGCCCATGGCTCCTAGGGCACTATAGGCCAAATGGACGGGCCCTATCCAATTGTGGAGAAAAAGGGTGATGTCACCTACTTGGTGGACCTTGGCCCCCCCAGGAATCCTCATAGGATCCTGCATGTCAACAGGTTGAAACCCCACCAGGACAGGGCAGACATGTCCATGCTGATGGTCACTGATGAAGGGAAGGAGGAGGAGAGTGAACCTCTGCCAGACCTCCTGTCCCCAAATGAACAAGATGGGTCAGTGGAGGGAGTGATACTCTCTCCCAAGTTGACAGACCAGCAACAAAAAGACTGCAGACAAGTTTTGGAGTAGTTTGCTAGTCTGTTCACCCTGACCCCTGGACTCACCAATTGGTGTGTCCATGACATTGACACTGTTGACAGCGTACCTGTCAAAAACAAGCTGTACAGGTCAAGGCCAACATCAAAGCTGCAGCGGCTAAGATGTTGGAGCTCAAGGTAATTGAGCCCTCTGACAGTCCTTGTTCCAGTCCAGTGGTACTGGTGCCCAAACCTAATCCCCAAGGTGGGAAGAAGGAATTGAGATTCTGTGTGGACTACAGAGGTCTAAATGCAGTCACCAGGACTGATGCTCACCCCAAACCTAGAGCTGATGAGCTCATTGATAGGTTGGGGGCTGCCAAATTCCTGAGCACATTTGATCTGACCTCAGGATACTGGCAGATTGCCTTAAATCCAGGAGCTAAGGAGAGGTCAGTATTTTCCACACCAGAGGGCCACTTTCAGTTCAAGGTGATGCCCTTTGGCCTGAAAAATGCTCCTGCCACCTTCCAACGGTTGGAGAATAGAGTCCTGTCTGGACTGGAATCTTTCAGTGCATTTAGTTCCATCTGGGAGGACCACCTGGTCTGCCTGAAGGAAGTGCTTCAGGCCCTGCTTCAAGCAGGCCTGACTATCAAGGCAAGCAAGTGCCAGACAGGGTAAAGCTCAGTTGTGTACCTGGGCCAACTTGTTGGTGGAGGCCATGTACACCCTCTCCAGCCCAAGATCCAGACTATCCTGGATTGGGAGGCTCCTACAACCCAGACTCAGGTCAGGGCCTTTCTTGGCCTGACTGGGTACTACAGGAGGTTTGTTCAGAATTATGGGGCCATAGTGGCCCCTCTGACTGTGCTTACCTCCAAGAAACATCCCAATAAGGACATTTGGACCCCAGAGTGTTAGAAAGCTTTTGACACCCTAAAAGAAGCTATGTGTTCAGCGCCAGTGTTACTGGCCCCTGTCTATAGAAAGGAGTTCATAGTGCAAACAGATGCTTCAGAGGAAGGGATTGGGGCAGTGTTAGCACAAGTTAATGAAGAGGGCCAAGATCAACCAGTTGCCTTCATCAGCAGGTGACTACTCCCAAGAGAGAAACGATGGAGTGCCATTGAGAGGGAGGCCTTTGCTGTGGTCTGGTCCCTGAAGAAGTTGAGGCCATACTTGTTTGGCACTCACTTCCATGTACAAACTGACCACAGACCTCTCAGATGGTTGATGCAAATGAGCGGGGAAAACCCAAAACTGTTAAGGTGGTCCATTTCCCTACAGGGGATGGACTTCACAGTGGAGCACAGACCTAGGACTGCCCATGCCAATGCATATGGCCTTTCCAGGTTTTTTTTCACTTAGCTGATGAGGACTTCCAGGATGTAGGTTAGTACCCATCACCTTTCATCTGGGGGGGCAGTGCAGGAAAGTCCTACGTTTTGCCTTGCTCACCCACACTTTTTGAACAGGTACTGGTGGTTCCTGACTCTTGGCTGTGCCCTGGGTACTGCTTACCAGTCCCAGGGCCAGTGCTCTGTGTAAAGTGGCTATGCAAATTAGGCTGATTATAATTGGCTAAGTCGACCTACCTATCAGTCCCTAGTATATGGTAGGGCATGTAGGTTTAGGGACCCCTGCATAGGTAGTGCACCCATAGGTGCACTGCTGAGGTGCCCAGTGTCATTTTAAAGGCAGGCCTGCCTTGCTGGCTGCTTTTAAATTAAAGTTAAATGCAAGTTCAACTTTGGAATTAAAAGTAGTTCCAAAGTCTTAAACTACCATATTTCTACATATAAATCACTTCTAAGGTGTACCCTATGTGCCCCTAGGGCTGGGTGCCATGTAACTATAAGCAGGGACCTTATAAAATAGTTTCATAAGCCCTGGTGAGGTCAAAACAGCCAAATTCGTTTTTCCCTCATTGTAGTGAAAGGCCTTCATGGGCTAGAATGGGGAGACTTTATTTTATTTTTAAAAGTCCCCTTAAGTGACAGATACAAAAAGTTTGGTATCAAATTAATTGATATAATAAATCCCACAACTTCCATTTGTTGGATTTAATATAACTTGTTCAGGTAAAGAGTTTTAAACTTTACCTTAAAAGTTGCCTCTTCAGCCCTGCAGTGTTTTTGCTGCTGTGCTCTGATTGGCCAGCTTCTGGCAGCCTGGCCAGCTGCCTTGATGAGGTGTGAAGTGGCCTGGCTTCACACAAAGAGATGTGCCTGTGGGAGGAGATCTCCCCTCAGCAGATGGTGAGGCAGGAAGGGGGAGGGTTGCCAAACTGGTTTTCAATGGCAGAGAAGGACATTTGGAGCAACCCAGCAACACCCCCACATCCTGCAAACCCAGAAAGTTAGGTGCCCCCTTGATTAGATTAGGAGATGGCAGGAGAGGGGTGTGTTTAGGATTTTTAGCCACACCAGTAGGTGGGCTCAGCCATATGTAACCTCCAAAAATCACGTTCAGCCATGATGGATTTTTGAGGAATGTTGCCTCCTGGGATTGATTTTTGCCACTCTTCCCAGGAAGTGGTCATCACAGGGGGAAGGACCCTGCACCTGTTGGAGAACCAGGACCCCCCTGTTTTTCACCCAGGAGCAAGGATAAAAGAGGCAGACCTGCACCCACACCTCAGATTCCCATCAGATTCCAACAAGGAAGAACACTGAAGAAGAAGGACTGCCCAGCTGGACCCCTGGCCCGCACCTGGACCCTGCACTCTGAAGACTGCACCAGCTGCACACTTGGGCCTTAACACAAGACGGACTTTGCCTGGCTTCAAGTGGTTCAAGGAGGGACTCCCTGTTTGCTACAGGTGAAAAATTGCTAACCAGAGTCCCCTGCACCAACTCCTGAAGAAATCAACCAGATGACCACTGTCCAGTGGCCAAAAAGGTGATTGCACCATTCTGAGAGTTGTAGTCCACACCCCCTAGTATCTTCTCAGAGCTTCTGGAACCTTGGGGTGAGCTGTGGACCCCAAAAGAATCTTAAAGGAACATCTGGGAGAAGATCCAGAAGTTTGGAGGAGTTTGGAGAACTTTTGAAAAAAAGCTCCATAGAGGGACCGACCCGCCGCAGCAACTATAGCCGGCTTGCCTCAACCGCGACACGGCCTGATTTGCAGGTTCGCCCTGTTGAAGAAAATCTCCAAAAAAGAGACTAGGTCTGAACGTAGGAAGTTGACCAGGACCTCCCAGCCAGCGTATCTGAGGAGGGCTCCAAGGACGTCGGATCAAGCTCTGAAGGATCTTCACCTCGAAAAAATGACTAAGGAGCACATTTATACTCCGTCTGCGCCGATTGTGCGTCAAAAAGTTTGACACACAATCGGCGCAAACCTTGCCCCATATTTAAACTTTGACGCCTGCGGACACCAAAATCCCCCCATGTGCGTCATTTTCTGGATGTGGGAAACCGCCCTGCGTTAATCATGTGCAAGGTAGGCGTTCCCGTCCAAAAAAAGACGTAAACAGCCGTGCATGGTATTTATGATTCCGGGCAAAAATCCTGCATGGCTGGGAGGCAGAAAATAATGCACAGCCCTATTTGCATCAAAAATTAACACCTGGATCAGGGCAGGCGTTAAAATGGGGCAAACACACCTGTATTTAATCAGAACACACAGAAGCAACAACAGAGCAGCAAAAGGGAGACATGGAGGTGCTTTCTCATCCAGTGTGCACGCAGACGCAGAGACCAGTAACAACAACAGCAGCTACCACAATTCCAGCAGGGACCCCATAGGCAGCGCAGAAGGCAGGAGAAGGTAGGAGAGGATATTCCACACCAGGACAACCCTTCGTGGCCTCAGGGAACATGACATCCTCCAGAGGTACAAGTTGAATTGGCAGGCCATTCAGCAGCTGCTGCGCAACATAGAGCCACAGTTGGCACTCACTTTGCGGACACCTCTCACCATCCCAACAGAAACCAAGCTGCTAGCTGTACTGCACATGTTGGCAAGTGGCTCCTTTCAAAGCAATGGTGCCCTGGTTGCCGGAATATCACAGCCATCATTCTCTACCTTCTTGCCTAGAGTAATGGATGCCATCATTGGACTCACACCCCGTCACATCTGCTTCCCAAACACACAGTAGAAGCAGCGGAGACAAAACAGGGGTTTTACCTCATTAATGGATTCCCACACGTCGTTGGTGCCATTGACTGCACACATGTACGCCTTGTGCCACCTGCTGCAACTGAACACCTATACCGCAACAGGAAGAACACACACTCCATTAATGTGCATGCCATTGTGGATCACCAAGGATTGATCACCACTATTATGGCAAAGTAACCTGGGAGTGTCCATGACTCATTCATCTTCTGTCACTCTACCATCAATCAACACTTCCAGGATGGACGATATGGCAATGGACTACTTGTTGGTAAGTACAGAAACCTACTTATATACACACTGCACAGCAACCCTCTAGGACACACAACACATACACCACGACAGCAACATGTGGACAGGAACACACTGAGGTTGTCACACCGCTAGCCATGTTTGATAGGTCTGCAGTGAACCTGTCACACATCTGAAATTAGTGTACAGTCTAATGTCAAGACGTCAATGATCACAACGTATGGAGAGGTTTGGCTAATTGTCACCTTGCAAAATGTAAGTGTCTCACTGATGTTTAAATTAATCCATTGCATATGTCTAAAGGTATGGGATGTCCAGGGTACATAGATGCTAACATGCTACCACCACTGTCAATTTGAATCTGTGTCTGGAACTATCATCTCACCCCCAGTGAAGACACAGGGACACCTGCATCAAAAGTCACAATTCTAGGGAGTGCACACTGTACTGCAAATCCCAAAACATACTGCTGACAACCGGTCAGCAGGCAAACACTTGTTCAGCCAAGGAAACAACCCAATACAGATGGTACATCCTAGAAGGCTATGAAGCAACACAATAACACAAAAGAGTCACAGACAACACAAGACAACTACTGCCATGCAAGGTTATATTAATGGTGCAAGCTACATCAACATGATCCTAATCATTTTCTTTTTCAGCTAATCAGGTGTATGGAATCCAGCCATGGATTATGACACCATTTTGCAACCCAAGCACTGCAGCAGAGCGCGCCTACAATGAGGCACATAGGAGGACATGCACCATGGTGGAGAGGACCTTCGGCATCCTCAAGTCGAGATTCAGGTGCCTCAACATCACTGGTGGCAGCCTCCTATATTCACCAGAAATGGTCTGTAAGATCATTTTAACATGTGCCATCCTGCACAACATTTGTATACGAAGGAACATTCCCCTATTAGAACCAGAGCCACAAATGCCTGAAGAGGAGGAAGAGGAGGATGCTGGCCTGCAACATGAGGGGGAACAACAAAACACAGCTGCTGGATTGCCTAGGCGCCAACATATTGTGAACAATTTTTTTTAGAACAACTCACCATCACCACTGTAGCAACACATATAAATAAACAACGATAATAATCACCATATCATGGTCTGGCTAATCATTTTTGCTCACCTTTATCTCTAACTATCAGAATAACAGTGTAGCCTCATGCAGCATTGCTGATATACCGATCAGGACACAGAACAATCCAAAGCAATTGTGATGCGTATTACACAACAGTCACATACGCACACACTGTAAATGATATACATCCTGTACATTTCACGTTTGAAGGGCAATAGCAGAGGACCACATCTATTTCACACATACATGTTGGCAACATGGGTCATCGCAGCATATGGCACACAACTAAGACACCATCAGTCTTTAAGGGAAAAAAATGCCTCATACATGAGGCAGTGGATGTGCTATTGCATTGGTAACAGGAGTGTTTGACCAAACCCTTGACTGCAGTAAGTCGTACAGCACCTATCTTTGCAAGGACTATCTGTGACTAGAGTTCCATATAAGCAGAACATAGACAGCACAAGTGCCACACCTATGACAAGCATTGCGCACATGACATTCCATGTACATGTCAGCCCATTTCCTAACTCCTGACACACCCATGCTCCTGGTCTCACCCCACATGTCTGAAGAGGTCCCTGGAATGGTAATATTTGTATCCAGATATTCCCTCCTCTCCACACACAGACTAACAATGGTAATCCAGTGTGCTTCCCTCTTTCCTATTGTATGCCATTGTCATTGTACATCTGACTGCATGGACGTCAGGTTAATTAATACACTGGCTTGTAGTGTTTTAAGCCCTGTTATCACCTGTAGATTGCTTCCCATGTGAAAGGTACTGTTGGCCATTTCAACTTGAATCTCACCTACAGGACTTGTGATAAACTGATGCAGCACACACCTGTGAGCACCTCCATGCAGACCACCCATTTGTACATGCATTGCCCTTGCAGATGCTTGGAACAGCATAGAAGTTGCCATTTTGTCAAATACACTGTTATGCATTGCTAGAAAATAAGCCGTGTGACACAGCCCTTGGGTTTATGTGTCACCTTTAAAAACATAGGACCAACACAGTTTCCCATGTCAACTGTCTTGTTCTTCCTCCGACCAGTGTAAGTCAGACCACTGAGTATGTACCTTGTGAAATTGCAGGATCCTGATTGACCATGCATCCTGTCAGCCTGACTGATACCTGTCTGTGCGTTACCCTAAAGGTTCCTTGTGGCTACATATGTACCACAGTTGCTTTCCCAAACCTCACATTCCTCAGGGGACATTTTGTCAGGTGCTTCCTCAATGCATACCCAAATACATTGTATAGAATCATCTGCTTTTTAATTGTACAATAATTGTGAAATTGTCTTGGAATACCAAATCATGGCCTATCCCTTGTCTGGGTCTCATGCATGCATGAACGACAAAGTGTGACAGTGTACCAGGGCCATATGCAAGGATTGGGTATTGTGCCTCCAGCAGAACCAGCAGCCTCTGATAATGTGCATGAAAATTCCACACATGTTAGGACCCTGACAGTTCACACGCTGAATCAGATTGCTCGCAACACATTGATGGCCTGTGCGTGCTGATTAGCTGCAAGATTATTCAACACAGAGGCTATGATGTTCCCAGATGCAGTGAGAACTTTACAGGCCAACCTGTGTACAAATGTAGTAATGACACCTGCCAGAACATGACCCCTGAGATGTGATCTCACTCAGCACACCAAGGTTGCCCTGTTGACAGTCTCATAACACGTCTGCAGTGACAGGGTGGGACCATCCCCATGTAGGTTCTCATGTCCTCATTGGCTTTACTTCCATTGATCTCCGAAGGATCCTCAGTAGATACAGGAATAGCCGCCACTGACTCATGATGAGACCTGGACGTAACTGTGACAACATAGACCCCTAAAAATATACAGGATCAACATTGGACCACACACATGAACCAGACACCTCTGTGCAATTGATCACTGGAAATATGTGGCCACGTGCTGCCTCGTCTGATGGTCCGCCACAGTGTTGAAGTAAGCCTCAGCAAGGCCCACTAGTGCAAGGGGTTCACCCTTCTCTGCACAAAGTCCTCAGACCATATAGGAAGAAGTTGCCACAGAAACTGAAATAAAGACAAAGGGCCTCATTATGACCCTGGCGGGCGGCGGAGGCCGCCCGCCAGGATCCCGCCCTCCAAATTACCGCGCCGCGGTCAAAAGACCGCGGCGGGTATTACGAGTTTTCCCCTGGGCTGGCGGGCGGTTCCAGTTAAACCGCCCGCCAGCCCAGGGGAAAACGACCTTCCCACGAGGATGCCGGCTCGTAATCGAGCCGGCGGAGTGGGAAGGTGCGACGGGTGCTACTGCACCCGTCGCGTATTTCACTGTCTGCATGGGCACGGCAGGGGCCCCCAGGGGCCCCGCGACCCCCCCTACCGCCATCCTGTTCATGGCGGCTTTCCCGCCATGAACTGGATGGCGGTAGGGGGGGTCAGAATCCTCATGGCTGCGGAGCGCGCTCCGCAGCCATGGAGGATTCCAAAGAGCAGCGGAAAGTCAGCGGGAGACCGCTGACTTTCCGCTTCTGACCGCGGCTGAACCGCCGCGGTCAGAATGCTCATTGGAGCACCGCCAGCCTGTCGGCGGTGCTCCCGTGGTCGGTGGCCCTGGCGGCCACCGGCCGCCAGGGTCAGAATGACCCTCAAAGTTTATTAAACCTCATGGGGTGGTACCACAGTTCAAACAGCACCCTTCGGTAATGTTTGAAGTAGCACACTGTGCTGAGAAAACATGGTCCTTTTATACCCACGCAGGGGCTAAAAGGAGGTGGTACAATTATAGAAGCAAGACTTACATACATGTAAGGTCATATGGAAATGCACAGTCGACAGGTAGGAGGGGCTAACAGTTTCAAGGACTAGTTGACACATTACTGTCTGTTACTGATTACTAACAGCTGCAGATCTTACTGGGCATGTGCGAAAGTGGGAGATGCTAAATATAACTTGTCACTAGGCAGATTTTCAAGAGGAGTTAACAGAAAGGTAGGACAGAGCACATGGTGAGCACATGGCAGCATGTGGCAGAGAAAATGGCTGCCATGAATACAAAATGGATTCGCGAAATGTTCACAATAGTTGCTAAACACAAGAGGTCTTCTGCTAATGCTTAATCTAATCGCTGCTAAACTACAACAGACGACCCTTTCAGCATTAGCTGAAGACATTTGTCTTTCTGGGATAATCTAAATATTCATCTTGTATATTTGTGCTCATCATTTCAGCTATTTCCTTATCTAACATGTGTTGTGCTTTCATTTCTGTAATATTTCTTTTGGTAGGCATACAAGCAGTAATACACATGGAGCAGAACATTGGACCACACTGAATACAGATACAGCATGTGAAAAATATTGCAATCATTACACACAGGATAGTCAGTAGTTTCCAGCCCCATGCGGAAACAAGAGCCAAAAACCATCCAGAAAAAGTCCAAGTACCAGTCTCTGTGTGGATTTCTGCAGCAATTTTATGCAAGTTAGATATTGCATCATATACTGAAGGTGAGTGATCTGGAATAAAAACACAGCAACTACTACCGATGATGCGACATGCACCACCTCGATCAGCTAATATCACATCTAATACCATACGATTGTGGAGCGCTACAATCCTCGCAATTTGGAGCTCCTCAGTAATATTCCCAAGTGCCAGAGCTGCCTGATTGGTAACAGCTTCCACAACCCTAGTCAATCGTCTCACTTTCCTACTGTTTAACGCAGCACCCACAAAAGAGAACAACCCTAAATTAAAATCAACATATTGTTGCAGGCTAGTGTCCGTTTGGTCTACCTCATTTGTACTTATTGTCCTTTTATATCTATTTTTAATGATGTCATTGAACAGTTTAAAATCTCGGTGATATGATGCAGGGGCCAAAATAACAGGGGGTAATAGAAAAGATACATAACACACACCTGACCACCCAACAGGTAGTTGGTAATATCCATAGTTACCACAAACAAAATATGTATTATGTGAAGCTGTAAAACTACTATTATTTACACCCTCAATAGTTAAAATCAAGGTACAATCGCTTATCCCTACTGGAATTCACCCAATGCTATGTATACATAAATCTGCTTTAGTTTTTGTAACAGAAATCACAAATTGTTCTTTCTTGTCAGAGTCTCTTATATTTGTGAAGACATATGGTATTGAAACATTGTCCGGTTGATACTCTTCCCATTCCCATTTAGTTTCTTTGGCTTCGGGATACCCATCTTTGTCTTGGTAGCATACTTTATTAAGGCGAAAAAGAAGTCCGCCAGCTGTACATTTTCCAGATGCAAACAAAAGCGTATACCAATCTTGACAAGAACCATTGTGTGAAAAAGGAAGAGGAATGAAAGGTGTTCCTCCTTTCTTTTGGTGCACAGGTATCATTCCACATACCCAACAGTTAGTAGTATTTGTAGCATTATGAGTATGATGCAACATCTGAATGAAAGTATTATTGAAGTACGATTGATGGTGCTTCTGCTCCTGATAGGGAAGCGTAAAGTAATAGTGATCCTCTGGTACTGGAGTAGTGGCAACAAAAAACTCACGAGCAGGAGCCTTCTTTTCAACAAACCAGGTGATTATTGCTATAGCCACCAAAACAACAACAAACCCCATAGTACTAATGATCAGTTTGTTATTCATTTTAGCAACAGTGATAATCGACCCTTTCAGAAATTAATTAAAAATAATCGTTGGAGCTCTTATCCCTGGGCAGCCGCTGATTTCTTCACCACGGGCCAAGACGGGTGTCACTACTCTAATGCATGGCTGATCCACCCCCCTTGCCACATTGGCTCTCCGTTTCACTAACCCAGGGCAGTAGCTCAACCAGTTTTTTTCCAAAACAATTCTGATTCTTTCCTCGGTCTCAAATTATATTGTGACACTTCAGAAGTCGTATGGTCCGGGAAGACCTCTGCAGATTCGTCAGGTGATATAGCACGGCCTTTTTCCGTAGTCAAAATCTCTCGATGATCGGTCAGCACAGCAGGTTCCACCAAGGTAGGTAGCACTCTCTTGCAATGAGTACTATGGACTCAATTCTTTCGGTTCGTCACTCGAACTGCTGTCCTTGTCGCAAGGAGCACCTGTTCTGGGCCTCGCCACCTTGGTTCCAAGGTGCTTGATCTTTCAAAGGACTTACTCATCACCTGGTCACCAGGTCGGAGTTCATGGCCTTCACCTGTAGATCTGTCAGAAGGTGCTTCTCGAACCTGTTGATGAATAGGAACCATATTGTCGGTTAACTGTGCCAAATAATCATTCATCAGGACACAAGGTACATCATATACAGAATTCGGCTTAGGAACTCCCCAAATGTTCATTGGCCTTCCAAATACCACTTCATAAGGACTAAGGCCGATTTGAGAGTGTGGCACTGAACTAATAGACAATAATGCCAATGGTAATGCATCCGGCCAAGTTAAGGATGTGGAAGCCTGTATCTTCGCTAACTTCAGCTTCAAAGTAGCATTATACCTTTCCACCAACCCTGCTGATTGTGGGTGGAAAACCGCATGGAACTTCTGTTTGATCCCTAATCCTTTCAGGACGTACTTAATAACTTCCCCAACAAAAAGAGGTCCGTTATCATTCCATAAAAGACTGCAAACACCAAACCTAGGGAAAAATTATTTTAAAAGCACCTTCGCTGTGGTAATGGCAGTATTATCCTTTGTGGGGTACGCCTCTATCCATTTACTGAAGGCACATTCCACCACCAAGACATACTTTAAATTGTTGCAGTGTTCAAGCTGAATATAATCCATTTGTAGAACTTCAAAAGGTGCAGTTGGTGTAGCAAACCATCCCGCAGGAGTTTGTGTCCTTTTTCCAGGATTGTATTGTAAACAGATCAAACAAGACTGTACTACTCTCTTAGCTGTACTGGAAATTTCTGGATGCTCCCAAACTTGCGTAAGCAACTTCGCTATTGTTGAAGCTCCAACATGTGCCAGCCCATGTGCCATCTGAATCATAGGTTGTAAAAAAGCTTTAGGCAATTTCCATTTATCCATCTGCTTATTCCACCAACAGCCCTCATCATCCAATTCTCCTTCTTTCGACCATTGCTAACCTTCTTTCACAGAAGCAGATTTCTGTATATATAATACATCTTGTCTAGCATTATGCCAATGTTCAGCTTGTGACTTCACTATATACATAGAAGTAGTACTTCACTGCATCGCAGTCTCACGTGCTACGCGGTCGCAAGAGCATTACCTTGCCCTATCTTATCAGTCACTTTCTTATGTGCACTACATTTCACAATAGCTAGTTTCTTTGGATATGTCAATAAAGTCATGAGGTTATGGACTAATTCTCAGTGCATTATCTGCATCCCGTGGGATGTGAGAAAGCCTCTCTCCTTCCAAAGCAAACCAAAATCATGAGCCACTCCCAAAGCATAGCGACTGTCTGTATAAATGTTCACACATAAGTCAGTACTAAGCTCACATGCTTGTGTCAAAGCTATTAGTTCAGCTGCTTGAGCTGACTTCTGTGGTATACGAGCTGTCTCCACTACCGTGCGTATTGTGGTGATTGCACATGCAGCTGAGGCCGTACCGTCTGACAACTTCAAACAAGACCCATCAACCCACAATTCCCCGTCTAAATCTGGAAGGGGCATATCTTGTAAATCAATACGACCCTTTGTCTGTTCTTCGGTAAGGAATATAAAATCATGTGTTTCTGGAGACTGAGGCTGAGTCACCGGATATGGCAACAAAGTAGCTGGATTTAGTGTTGCCCATCTCTTCAGTGTAATGTGAGGAGCCAGCAATGTCAATTCATATCCTGTCATGTGAGCGTTAGTTAAATGTTGTGTCTTTGTTTGATTTAAAAGAGCATCAACCGCATGGGGTACTAACACCAACAGCTTATGTGAGAAAACTATCCCTTCACTCTGACGTATTGACACAGCTGTTGCGGCAACTGAACGAAAACACCAAGGCAACGCTCCAGCGACAGGGTCAAGCACTGCTAAAAAATATGCACAGGGATGCTGCTTATCGCCATGTGTCTGTACTGAAACTGACAATGCACATCCATCTTTCTCATGTACGTAAAGTGCAAAAGGCTTCATGTAATCTGGAGTACCTAACACTGGTGCTGAACAAAGGGCTTGTCGTAGCTGCCGGAAAGCAGTGTCACATTCATCTGTCCATGGGAGGGGCATTGGAGTATCTTTAGTCAAAAGTGCTAGCAAAGGTTTGACAATGTGTGAAAACCCTAATATCCATTGCCTACAAAAAGAAGTAAGACCAAGGAATGCACGAACATCTTTCTGAGTAGAGGGTACTGGTGTGTCTAAAATTGCTTGAATACGATCTGATGTAAGTGCACGGCCCTCCTTAGAAAAAAAGTGACCTAAATAGGTTACCTTTGGTCTACAATATTGCAATTTCTTTCGTGATACTTTATGATGGTGTGAAGCAAGAAAAGAAAGTAAGGACAAAGTGCACTTTTCACATTGCTCAGGGGTATCAGCTGCCAACAAAATATGATTCACATATTGTATGAGAGTCACACCTTCAGGAAAAACAAAAGAATCAAGTTGTCGTTTTAAAGCTTGACTATAAATACTTGGACTCTCAGTATAGCCTTGAGGAACTCTGCAAAATCTTAATGATTGTTTATTCAAAGTAAAACCAAACAAATATCGGCTGTCAGGATGAATAGGGATCGAAAAGAAAGCATTCTTCAAGTCTATCACAGAGAACATAGTTGCTGTTGGGGGAACCAAAGTAAGAAGTGTTGTGATGTCAGATACCACAGGATATTGTGGTATCACAATCTTATTGACTTCTCGTAAATCAATAATGAATCAGTAAATCCTAGTATCAGTATCCTTTTTCAGAATAGGAAGAATCGGACTGTTACAAACAATATACAGAACTTCCTCAACAACTCCAACTGCAATAAGATCATGCACAATTTGTGTGAGTGCTTCTTCGCCCTCCTGTGAAATTTGTATTGAGGCAAACGTGGCAATACAGCTCCCTCCTTGACACTAATATGTACCGGTGGAATAATCATTTGTCCCACATCAGTATCTGAAGTAGCCCACAACGTACTAGGGAGTGAAGCTAATGCAATATTCTCTTTAACAAGACAAACTCTTTCCATCACAGGATGATTATCATTTAAAATAACACGCACCTCTTCAGGAGAGCATCGTATTGTAGCCCTGAAATACATGAGCATATCAAGACCCACAATATTGTCTGGTGTATTTGGAGAAAGCAAAAATGGACATGGAGCAGTACATTTATCAACATGGAATGCAAGTGGTTGTGACAATGGGTTAGGGGAAGGTGTTCCATCAAAACCTATTGATGTAATGGTTAAGCCAGACAGAGGAGCCCTTGGAATCAATTGTTTATACAAGGTGCTGCGAGGAGCTCCTGTATCAACCAGAAACTGATCAGTAGAACCCAAAACATGTGCTGTAACATAGGGACCCCTCTGATCTACTGGAACTTCAACTGATTCCTTACCGCATCCTAGGCATTCCTATGCATAAGCAGAATCTTGGAAATCAGGCTGCACATGGTTAGACATCTGGTATTGGTTCCGTCTGTCAAAAGTGTTAAACCCATCCTGCCTTCGTACATTAGCATCAACCCTAGCATGATCATTCGTGCTTCTTCTAGGCCCTGAATATCCTGAGCGATTTCTCATTTGTCCCTGACCACGTGAACACTGCTGAACACGTAGTGCTGGACAATCGGCACCCAATGCCTAAATTTCTTACAATACGCACACTGATCAACAGACAAATTTGAACAAGTGTAAGAAGAACCATAAGATCCACGCCCACCTCTATCACTACCTCTAAAAGGCGGACCATAAGCTTGAGCCAACATAACCTTCGTCTTTAATTCTTTAATCTTTTTATCCTCGCTACCTTTTGCTTCTAATTCCTGACGTTCATAATACTGAGCCATAGTCAAAAGAGAAACCAGAGTAGAGGTAGTCCATGAACTTTCACTAGCTTTTAGACGACTAGCTATTCCTGGTAACAGATTTGTGACATATTTATCGACAAACAAATGTCTGCCCGTATCATCTGACAATAACTGGCCGCTAAAATCATGAAATGCTTCTTCAAAGCGTGTAAAGAAATCAGAGACCGATTCACCTTTCCCTTTTGCTTATAAGTCACTAAAACAGTCCAATCTATCTTTTTAGGGGGAATAATCGTTTTTAACTTAACTAATATGGCTGCGGGAAGATCTAGAATCAACTGATATGGCTTTTTCGCAGGTTCCCTATCCCCGTCCATCTGTTCTAATTCTTTCCATGACGCCCCAAAAACCACACGATCATCAACGTTACGAACAGTTCTCCACATATCTTGTGGTAATATCAATCCGAAAAATAAATCAATGTCAGCCAAAGTCATAGTACAAGAACTAATTGCTTCCTCAACTTCCTCATAAAAGGCGGCTGGATTTTTCCGTGGGTCAGGTAATGCTGTTTTAAGTGCCTTTACATCTGCCCTATTCCAAGGAGTATACACCCAATTATAAATAAAATAACCCTTAGCATCAGCAGAAGTTTTATCATCACTTGTACCCAATCCTTTAGGAGGAACATATAAAGGCGCGGCCTCCCGCATTGGTTTCGCATGAACTATCATAGTCTTATCTGTTCTAAAGATGGAAGCTTGCACCCCGCCGGTCTGAGATGTCCGTGTATCTACGTCCATAGCCTTTTTCTCCTCTTGCAAATGGACTGCCACAACACATAATTTCACCAAACGCCTGATTGCATCAGCCACCTGGGAGAAAACAAAAAGACCATCACACATTTGCTTATGCTCAGCTGCTAAATCATCGGGCTCTAACTCATCAGAATATTTCCGATATAGTTCAATAACTTCTGTGCCAAATGCCTCAGTAAAATATAGCTGCTCCTTTTCCGTCCACCGTTTCATGTTGTCTAAAAGTTCAGAAGTAGAGACAACGCTACGAATTGTTTTACGAGCAATAGATCTAAGCTCAGACGCACGGTCAGCAGGCAATATTGAGCGACTGTCTCGCATCTTCTGTTGCTCCAAACCGGAGGCCTTAGCTAACTCATGAGGGGCAGAAGGAAGGACATACGAAGGAGGAGGGCGATCTAGTAACAAAAAATCATTGTGTGGTTTATTAAGGATAGGATAGAGAGGTTGCCTAACGGTGTTTTGGCCAGTTACCTGTAATTTACGTTCTTTCTCTTCTAGCTCCTTTAAGTCATTTATTTCTTTCTTTCTAATTTTCAATGCTTTCACATATACATTCTTCAGCTGCTCTTTCTCAAGCAAGGCTTGCTCACGCTTCACTCGTCCACGCACTTCTTTCTCCCACATTCGTACACAGTCAAACATATCTTGCCTAGACTTTCGCTTACCCATACATTGTTCCACATACTCAATCTTTCACAAATCACATGACCCATGCATAGGCCAACGTAACTCAGGATCCGCACAAGTGTATTTATTCCATAATGTGCTGTACATTATAGAAGAAAGACGATGTTTAACATACATATCTCTATTGGGCGTCCCCTCTGGGGGTGCCGGTTGCGATTCTTCCAGTCTCAAATTGGTACCATTACAAAAGCAACACATCCTACGAAGTGCGCTAAAAACAGGCATGCCAAAAATAGTGCAGAATGTGCAATATTATAATCAAAGTAGCACTTAAGGTGCAGTTCAAATCAAAATTAATTTGGAGAAAATTCTCCTCATTACCTGCCTATATAAATTGCAATTTATATATCAATTCAAAGGACACAAATTGACTTGTCACCCAAAACACGAGAGCCACAGTAAGTAGTGCTAAACTTCATTACCAAACAAAGGCATCAAAACCTACAGCAAGTGCCGTAAAACGGCTCTTACCAATCACAGGGTGTCCAGGTTCCAACTGCCAAGTTCTAAAATCGACCAAATGGTCACTGCATGAAGAATGAACAAAAAGGATCTCAGTCGAGGACCAGCGCCACCTGGATGGTCAAATCAGAAAGAAGGGAAAAATGCCGTGGTTGCCAAGACTCGGGTCTCCTCAGGCATTGATCGTCCGCAGAGAGATCCCAATCCTTTGTCGCGACCAATCCGTTGGGCATCCGAGTCGCCGATGAGTCCCTGTTCGGGCACCAATTTGTTGAAGTAAGCCTCAGCAAGGCCTACTAGTCCAAGGGGTTCACCCTTCTCTGCACAAAGTCCTCAGACCATATGGGAAGAAGTTGGCACAGAAACTGAAATAAAAGGCAAAGTTTATTGAACCTCATGAGGTGGTACTACAGTTCAAACAGCACCCTTCGGTAATGTTTGAAGTAGCACACTGAACTGAGAAAGCATGGTCCTTTTATACCCATGCAGGGGCTAAAAGGAGGTGGTACAATTATAGAAGCAAGACTTACATACATGTAAGGTCATATGGAAATGCACAGTCGACAGGTAGGAGGGGCTAACAGTTTCAAGGACTAGTTGACACATTACTGTCTGTTACTGATTACTAACAGCTACAGATCTTACTGGGCATGTGCGAAAGTGGGAGATGCTAAATATAACTTGTCACTAGGCAGATTTTCAAGAGTAGTTAACAGAAAGGAAGGACAGAGCACATGGTGAGCACATGGCAGCATGTGGCAGAGAAAATGGCTGCCATGAATACAAAATGGATTCCGCAAAATGTTCTCAATAGTTGCTAAATACAAGATGTCTTCTGCTAATGCTTAATCCAATCACTGCTAAACTACAACAACAGGAGAGTTGTGGCTCAGTCATATGACCACAACTGTGGGGTGAAATTACAGTTGTGGTTCACCTTTGGCTTTCCGTGTCAATAAAATGTTCAACAACAAGTGCCTAGGAAGCAGTTTCAAAATTTCCAGGACATGTGATGGGCAAATTTTGGACCATTGAAATTATCAAGCGTCTGTCATCTATCCGGTGCATGCTTTGTCATTTGTGGGATCTACGTTACCCAAAATCTTGGAACTGCACACATCAGATGTTGCCACATGTATGACTAACACATGTCCTCTCTCATTTCCACACTAACTTGCATCTAAGGTTGGAACACATTGACCTCACATTCATACAAGCATATTTTCAATAATGCAGCTTGTGATGCACACACACTGGGTCAACAACTACATTAGTAGCCAATGCATACACATTGAGCCATAGGCATTGAGGTATTGTGCTTATGTGCGTCACCTTGCTATCCTCTCCTGATGCCAAACATGCCCGATTTGTGCAATACATATATGTAGGTCACACATTTGGCCATCTAGTGCGTCAGCCAAGAGTGAAAATCATGTTAAGGAAGTAGCGGATCATGGTCTGCAGCAATATGATGTCTCACATGTGCCCATACAACGTCAAGAACAAAGTGGGTGCAATCAGCCTATTTCAGTTGTATCACAAATGTAACATAACATTAAAATGATAAAATGACACAAACCCAGTTAATGCCTTGAAATTCTGACGCATCCGTGTAAAAAAATGACGCTTATGCCCGAAAAATGATGCATTATGCCCTGAAAATTGGTTAAGTGTTAGACTATTTCAAAATATATGGATGCGGCCTCATTTTTGCTCCTGTGCGTAAAAAATAATGACGCCCAGACTATATTCGTCAATTTTAATGTATGCATAACGGTTAAAAAAGGTGGCCATTTTATGCAGTAAGTGATGTAATAGGATATCCTGTTTACAGATTATGTACAGTGGGTGTACTTTCACTTTCACTTTGCAGTCTGTGATTCTTCTAGACTGTGTGGCTGTGTTCAGAGTTTTGTCTAGTCAAATTGTGCTTTTGTCTCCTGTGTGGTCCATTACTACAGTTTGTGAATAAAATATTGTTGTTGTATCCTCTCTGAGTATTTATTGTGTACTATTGTCTAGTATTGTATTGTCTTTGTTGTTTTTGGGAGTCTGTTGTGGGTAGTGATAGTTTGGGGGTAGTTGGGCTCTTTTAGTTGTTTAGTTTACGTTTTTCTTATTCTACTTTCCCCCTATTCTCATTTGTTCTCCTTTATCCCCTATTACCCTTTTTTGTGCTAAGATGTGGTAGGCCACGTCTTGGCAAGATGGGTCAGGAGGAGCTTGGGTGGTTCATATGGCTGGTATGCCATTTCCTCCCCCTTATGATTGAGGCAGATGGGCGGGTGATACAGGGGTATCACACCGAGGCACGGAGGCTCTGGGAGGGAAAGGTTCTGCATCACTTCCAATGCGTATATATCTGAGCCTGAGGAATGACACCAGCTGAAGCACCGCTGGGCTGACCTCATCTCCAGGGAGCATGATATGCTGGACCACCTGGGAATTGTGGTTGGTGGCCCTGTTAGTGTGTAAAAATCATGTAAATGTGCACGATTAAATGCTCTGTAGTGACATCAGATGATTTGTACAATATCTGCGGGCATTGTTGTTGAGTGTGTGGAATGCTTTGGAAACATACAGGGTCATTCATGGACTATGTTAAGGACCACAATTGCTAGCTGTCAGGAAGCAAGTGCTCTGTAAACTTACTGAATACTTTTTATTTAATGTAAGTTGGTGCCGCCTTTGTGTCTAACAGCAACACAAATCAGGATAGGTCACATTTGCCTGTGATACATGATTTCAAAATCATTACCAACATTTGTTGGCGCAAAAGCTAGACTGATTTTGAAACACTACATGTTGCTGAAAATGAGTGCAGGCTTCACGTCAATTGATGATAGCAATGTGGCCCAAACATATGTCTCATGTGTGTCTGGTGAGTGTGTAAGGCAAGCGATCACGGAAGTTCTATAAATGTTAGGGATTATTGTGGTCCTTCGTCATTTCGGATACATGTCAGATCTGGATTTGGAGACATAGGGAACAGGTTCAAGCTGCCCTCAGCTAACATCTGAGACTGGTATTTGGTGTTTGTCTTTCCACCTTTCGTTTAGGGATGGCTGGCCAAAGGTATGTACAAGGGTTCATATCTCTATTGTTGGTGCAACTCATCATAGCTGGGCCACATCAAATGAAGAAACTGTAACAACATGAGGGCTTACAACTGTCCCTGCCCCTCTGTACATTGTACTTGTGTGTCATAAATTTGTCATGGGCACAATGGCTGGTTGACTGGTAATGCACTCCTCAAGGAAAGTGGCTTTGGATGTCTCTCTTGGATACACATGATTAGACGAATACACTCCATTATTATGTCTGCTCACTAATGAAGGAGCATGTTTGCCACCACATGATAGTTAGGGCCACTGCATGTGTGCAGATATGTGTGTAAAACTCACAGGAGACCCATGGTATGTACATGTTAGCCGTGCTATATCGTATGCAGTATCATCATGTCTGAGTGGCTTTACTTACTTATGTAATCTTACACATAGTATTTGTCTTTGGAATTGTTGGACAGTGCACAGAATTTGAGCACATTTCTCCCTTCCATGCCTTACAGGTGGACCTGTACACTACACTGTTGGTGAGGTGGTTACATTCGAGGACCCAGACAACATCAGTAAGTGTTGATATGTCTGTTATGTGTTGTGTTTGCTGGTGATGTGTGATGGACTCCTGTGTGTTTAAGACATAGCAAGGTGTGATGCGCTGGCCAATCATTTGTTTTGCTCCATGAGTGGGATTTCATTTTATCACCAACTTTGAGTTGGCCAATCCTTATCCTATTGTCTTATTTAGGGATTCTCGGTCAGTCCTGTAGGCCCCGCAATGTGAATGGGGATGAGTCATGTGGATAACACTTGTATCAGCAAGGGTCGCACTGGACCTAATCTGTGATTTAGTCAGCCAGTCAGACCCACATTCTCCCAGAATGGGGCTGCTAAATGCTTCCCCACAGACTTCTGCTTCCCAATTCACTAATGTACTTATTAAACTGTAGGTTGAACTTCCTAGCAGCATGTAGCTCCACATGTAGTGCTACAAGTATGTGGCACTTGAGTGCAATGGCCTAGGTGTGCATGCAACTCATGGCCAGGGGTGTTCTTGCATCTCTGTGTTTGTTGTAAGAAATGGCTTACTGGAAGTATATGATGTGGACAAAGATCTGCATTTCCAGACATGTGTGGCGCTGAGATTGGTCAAGGTTTTGATGTCACCTATTTGTAGATACTGCTTGCCAGTGGTGTGTGTGTTGAGCCAAATACATGTCCAGCTTTCCTAAGCTTCCTGGGTGTCCATGTTGTTTGAAATTGTTAGTTGTTAGTCCACCCCCCACCCTCAAACACAGGCATGGGTTTGTGGATAGTGTACCTGGGACTGATGATACAAGTTTGGTACAGTAAATCAGTGAATCTTTTGTCTGAACCTAGTATACACATTCATTTTTCCCACATGAGTACTACACTAGCAAGTCCATTGACAACTTGCAGATCACGTGGCCCTAGATTAACATCCCATACAATGACATTTGTAGCCCTGGCATTGGCGGAGGATGTGCTGCATGATTGTTAGCTGACAACTGGCAGAACTATGATGCCAAAATCATGCCAGTTGTTAGCCATCTTGTAGGGTTTGGATGTGCTATGTGTGATAGAACCTTTGTAGGCTGGCCTGCCATGTACTGCCTCAGGGACAATCAATGATCTGTATGATGATATGAGCTGTTACAAGTACAAGTGATGTATTGTCTAATTTACTTCAAGTGCCATTTCACACAATGCAGTTCCTAATGTTAGTTTATATATTTGTCTTCACAGCTGCTCATATGACACCCATCCAGGTCCAGGAGTTTCAAACGGAGGCAATGAGGTATCTGCACATACTTCAGGTAGAGTCTGGGTACCGAAGAATGGCCCGCAGATACCGGCACGAACTGGCCTCCGGAGCCTGGAGGGCATTCCCACAAGGCGGCCATTCTTTGCACACCACAGCCACCACCAGCACCACCACCACTACCACCCAGGTGGCCCCACCAGCAGCTGGGACCGTTGCGGCAACCACCTCAGCAAGTGCTCCAGGCCCTAGCACAGCACCACCTGCAGGGCAGCCCACAGCCTGGACACTACATGGCCCCACACTTCCTCAGTTGGCACCCAGACCACCCCAGCTGCAGCTGTTGACCCTGCTGCTTTTGTACAGATGCAGAGTAAATTGGAACGTGACCTGCGAAAAATGAGTTGACTGCGGCAGGAGGTGCGACATGTAAACCGGCGGGTGCGGTCAATCAAGAGGACCCTCCGGAGGGCCAAACTGTAACAGTGTTGCTGGACATGATTCCCTCCCCTCCCTCCTCTTTCCTGATTCTTATACTTTGTGGGTTTAGGGGGCTTGTGTTAGAATAGTATAGGATGTTAGTTTAATTAGTGTTAGTGGGTAGGGGGTGGGGCGTCCTGATTATTTCTACTGTTTTTTTTTTAGTGTGTGGGTGAGGGCACTGTTGGGGTTCATGTGTGTTTAAAACAACAATTAAAAAAATATAAAAAATTAAAATTAAAAAAATACAAAAAAATATATATTTGTTTAGTATTGTATAGTATGTGTTTAGGTTAGTATCTGTTGTCCTCCGTGTGTTCCGTCTCATAAGGGGAGTAGGGGGTTGATTTTTAGAACGTTTTGTTAAATGTGAGAAGTAAGTTTAGCTTAGGTTAGTTAGGGACAGTTGTGGGTAATGAGTAGTTAGAGTAGATTAGGGTAGATAAGGCTTTTCCCTGAGTTTTCACTTCTGTTTTTACAGTTTAATAAATATGTAGTAAATCCTTTACAGTATGTGTGACATGCTTGTAGATCAGGGCCTTGGCATGAGTGTACAGTATTTCTTTTGTATTACATTTCGTGTCCTATGCTGCAAACAAATCCCAACTGACCTATAACATTGGCAGCTACCCCAAAGCTACCTTGCAAAGATTTGCAAAGATTTGACCATTCATTGCAACCACCAATCACATTTACTATGGATCCCAACGTGTTTTTTTCATGAAGTATGTTTTCAATGTCACATACAGTGCTTCCAGATTTATGATTGGGGACACTGTGTTATGTCTAGCTGCAGTCTGATGCCCAAGGAAACCCTTATAAGGTGAGTGGTACTAAACTCTCTTGTAGTATAATGTACATGACTCACATTGATCATTTGTTACACTGTTCAGCATGATTACTTATTTGGATGTTAACTCATACACCTCCATTCATGCAGTTTGGTGACTGTTCACTTAGATTTGTGGGCAATGTTACATGTGTTAGTTTTGCATGGAGGCAACATTTTGAAGGCACTATTTTATGGTTTAGATATGCCTTGAGGAAGCATTATTCTGTCCAACACAGCATTATGGTCTATAGTTTCTCTTTTCATCAGATATTACCCTCAGGAAGGGCAGAGTATGGTAGAATCCAGGCCACTGTGCATAGTTATCAGACTACATTATTTCAGGACAGTTGTATTGACAAGCTATGTAATTTGACAGGAGGAAGAATTCAGTGGTCTACTGCACGGTTGATGTGTCACATTACACAGAGACAAAGTGGTTGTGTAAGTGCTATTCATTGAAAAGTACTGAAGTGCTATATGTACATTGTCCATGATTGTGAGTCCATTATAGTGACATCTTCCATTATGATCCTACACAAGTGCTAAAGGACAATTCATTGGACATGCTGCGTTGATGTGTCAGACAGTGCAGAGGGACAGGATTTGCCAATGAGTTAGTGAGAGACAATCAAAAGGCAGGCTGACAAGATAGACAGTGGTTTGCAGAACAGTGCTTGAGTACAGTTGTTGCAAGATTGGGATGTTACGAAGCGCAGGACCTTGGTAATGGGTGCCCATGTGGCAGGGACAACTGGTTCAGGGTACTTTTACGTGTGAAGGTGATCTGTTCCATGTCCTCATCTTCTGATGTGTCTGTTGCCTCCTCTGTCCTTGGTGGTGGTGGTTGTGAAGGGGCAACACACCTCAGTGTGTGTAGATGTGGAGTCAGACATCCCGGTAGCTGCTACCTGTGGGGGTCTTAAGGGCAGTCCTGCTGCAAGGAGGATCTGCTGATTCTTCAGAATAGTAGCCACATCATGATTTTAGGCAGCCAGGTCGGCCCTGAGGGAGTCATGATTGCATTCGTGCATGCAGTGAAAGTTTTGGGGTGAGAGGTGTTGTGGCAACTCCCTTACTGCAGTGGTGAATTCATTTACAGTTTGTAGCAGTCCTTGCAGGATGGATGTTAGCGCTTGCAAGGCTGCTGTCTGATCTGATACAATGTATAGCATTGTTATGGCAGGGTATGGATGTCAGCATTGGTAATGTGTACAGCTGATGTTGGGGAATGTGTTGTACATTGGATTGCCCTGATAGTCGTAGCAGTGTCCTATTTCCTCCTCTGACTGTTCAGGTTTATTTCAGTGAACAGTTAAATGTGTCCTCCCCCTCAATGCTATTGTCTGAGGAGTATGACATTTGGGATGTTGCATTGTGACCCAGATACAGGGTTAACCCTGACATATGCAGCATGGGTATGACATTAGTGCTGTGTACCTCCTAATGTTGATGACATTGGATGATGTTTGCGGCAACTATGGGCATTCACATTTGACAGGACTGGAACATTTGTCTTGTTTCAGGGGATTGTTAACGTTGTCCTCCTAAACCCTCTAATTTAGGTGTGTATGATCCATGGGGACATTACTGCCATTGGCTACTTGAGCTGCACACACAGCGGAGGTGGTAGTGGCAACTGTTGTCAATGTTACGTTCCAGTTGTCGGTATGGCTAGACGTTGTTAATTGGGCCCTAGTTAATGTAGGGAGTATTGTGGCTGACATGTGACGGGATGTCAGTTTGACGTTGTGCCCTTCCCTCATGGCATGGCTTTACCTTTGCTACATCGTTGGCATGGCAGCATACCCCCATGGAAATGTTGTTGGTTTTGTGTTATGGTGTGCCCCAGCTTTTCTCTGAACGGGCCATGCCCCCGTGCCGTAAACCTTTACCCATGCCACTCCATGTATATGATGACTTACATGCATTGTGTAGTAGGTATTCCGCCCACGGTTGCAGTTAACATTAGTGCATTTTAGTTTCCCATGCAACTTACCCTGCATGTGCGTTGTCTCCTGGTAGTCTGCGCTGTCCTGTCCTTGAATCCCTGTGACGATCTCCTCAGGGATGACGGCTGTGACCATCTCCTCTATGTGGTCCAGGGCCTCCTGGTGTGCTGGACTTCCACCTCCAGTCTGCAGTGCTGCCTTCCTGTTCCTGGCTATCTTTTCCTTGGTCCTGCGCTTGCATTCATGCCAGCGTTTATTGCACTCGATGACTGTTCTGCGTACTTCCACATTGTTAATCTTGTCAACAATTTGTAGCCATATTGCCTCTCTCCTACTGATTTGCAACTTTGAGGTGACAAACAGTTGGTGCTGGTGTTCCGTCACCTCTTTTACCAGGATTTCCTGCTCCTCTGCACTGAAGCAACACTTTCTTTTCTTCTTCTCCCTGTCCTGGTTCTTGTGTGGGTCCTCCTGGCTGGTTCCTGGTCTGTTGTCATCTTCCTGGGGTCTGTACAGGCATCTGGGATCCATTTTGGCTCTCCTCTGCTGAAATGGCTGTGTTTGTGGGGAATTTTGATGCTATTGTGTAAATAAATGCTGCATATCCAGTTTGCGGTGTCGTAAATCGGCTCAAAGTCATTTCCACCGGGTTTTAACGTCGATTTCCTTTACAACGTGACGCTGCAGTGTGCATCCAAAAAAATGACTTACACCTGTGGTTTTTGCTGCAGTGGGTCAAAGTACAAAGTTGATGCCCACACGGCGCACAGTAAAGCCGGCGGTAATATTTTTGAAGCAAAACTGCGTTGGTGCAGTTTTGCTTCAAAAAGTATAAATATGGCCCTACATCTGATGACAGCATAACAACCAGCTGTATCGTCCAACATAAGATAACATTTTAGAGTCAATGGAACTAATGATCTCTGCTAAAAGGCAGACATAAATATTAAACAATGTGGGGCTCAAAGATGAGCCCTGTGGAACTTCTCATTTCAGCTGGTAGCAGGAAGAGAGGAAAGATCTTTCACTAACCAGTAAACTACGATTTTCCAGGAATTATCTAATCCATCTGAACGCCTTCCCTGTAATGCCTACTTCTTCCAATCTCTCTAAAAGGAAAGAGTAGGAGACCTTATCAAAAGCAGCGTAAGGTCTAGGAGAATCAAAGGTGCTGACCCACCCTTGTCAAAATCATTCTCAGGTCTTCAGTGGCTTTTAGAAGTACTATTTCTGTGCTACATCCTGCCCGGAAGCCTATCTGGGAAGGATGAACAATACTATTACTCTACAGATAACCTGTAATATGCTTGTTGATTATTTTCTCTGTGATCTTGCTAATTCCAAACAGGAGAACTATGAGTCTGTAGTTTCCCTATCAACTCAGGATCAAGGCTGGCTTTTAAAAAAAAAAAATATATGGATGAATAACAGCATTTTTTCATTCCTCAATGACATGATTCAGGTTAACTGCAGGGTTTTTAACCCACACCATCACATCAGCGGTGTACATTGATAACAGCTTAAATCCCATATTCGCTCCAGGTCTCCAATGAAATTCTCACAGAGTGCATGCTGTGGGCTCCACAGTAAGAGCAAAGAGGAGAAGCGGGGGGGGGGCATTCTTGCCATGTACAACTTGCTGTCATAAATGGATCCGACATACCTTAATTTAAACATAGTCTAGCAGAGGGAATGGTATATAGGGGCTGAACCCATTTCACAAACGTACCACCCAGCCCCATCCTGGACACCTCTGCAGTGGAAAAGGCCATTCAACAGTTTCAAATGCCTTTGAAGCACCCAAAAAAGCAGCTACAATTGGTACATTTGTGGTCTAGCTGGTGAGTAAAAGCAAAGAACGCAGACAATGGTCCGCTGTGGACCAGCCAGGAATAAAGCCAGACTGGTTCGGATAGACCAGTTGTGACATCAGTGGGAGCATCCTGTTGCCTGGTAGTTTGACAAGAATTTTGCTGTTAATGTTGATAAATGATAGGGGGCAAAATAACCAGCATTTATGGTTTGAGTTGGGTGATAATGATGGACTCCCGCATAGTAAAGGGCAGTTGTCTTTTCTGAAAGGCCTCTTGCTATACAGATAACAGAATGAGAGCAAGCTCCTTGGCATGAACCTTATGAAAATTCGCCTGAGAGGCCGTCACTCTCCCATTTTTCAATTGCTTAATGACTTGCTTAATGTCTGCAACAGAAGGGGCTGGCAAAGGATTTCATGTTCCTTCAGCTCTATCTAAGCCAATGTTAGCTTGTTTAGGTACGCTGTAATATTTACAGTAGGGTGTGTACAACAGCTGGTAGAAGGTGACAAAGTCCTGCATTATGTCAGCCACATGATACACCGATAGCCCTCCAGGTGTACTCACCCAATGTACATAATAAGCAGCCCATTTAGGTTTACGCATTTCACCTACCCCAGACCACCTGGCCTTCCTTGTCAGCCTCAACTTGGCAATCCAGTAGGAGAGAACACATGGGATATAAAAGGCTATTGTCTTTAGTCTTGTCATAGCGGAGTTCCAAGGCACAAACTTCTTGCTCCAATTTAGAAAGTCTCCCTCTGATAGATTTTAGGATACCATGAGCTTTACCTATACACTCCCCTCAGATAACCACTTTCAAGGCTTCCCAAAAAGTGGAAGCCAAATTGACACAGTCCTTATTTAGTGCAAAATAATACCCAATGGCAGCACAAGTATCTAGTAAGTTTTTGGGTTGGAGGAGCCACAGTAGCATTGAAGCCTATTGTTAAGCAAGGCAATCTTCAGTACCACCGAGGAGTGGTCCGGCAGAATTTTTAGCTGATGCTGAATTTTCTTCATCCACCCCACCACATCCTGTGATCCCACCCAGAAGTCAAGCCAAGATGAAGTATTATGTACAGAAGAGTGGAAGGTGTGTACATTAGACACCCCATGGAGCAACCTCCAAAGATCAACAAGGCCAAAATGTGCCATGGCATCTAAGATGGCAGTGCAAGTCCTGTTGAGGCAGCGCTCATGTTGGTTTGAACAGTCTATTTCAATATTCAGGAAAAGGTTTTGGTCTCCCCCCAAATAATCATATGAGGGTTGATTGTCAAGCAGTGTCTGAACACAAAATGAAAAAAAATCAGGACTGCCCATATTAGGACCGTATGTGTCTACTATTGTGACATGCATACAGTCGATCAGACTCTGCACCAACAAATACCAACCCTCTGGGCCCACGAGGGGATGAGGTATAAGAAATGTACTGAATAATGGTGACGGCTCCTCTGGAGTAGGATGAGTAAGAAGAACAGGATAGATAAAGGCCCCATGCAATCAGCAGCTTCCCTTTCCTCTCAGGCAGTAGGTGAACCTCCTGCAAAAATATTATATTCTCTATAAGGCGGTTGAGATAGGTGAGAATCTGCCCGCATTTACAAGGATTATTAAGCTCTCTGACATTTCAGGTGATAAACCTTCTTGAATTAATAGTTTCATCAGGTGTGTGTGTAGCATGGAAGATAAATAACGCAGGCCTGACAGGATAGTGGGTGTGACATTCAACCTCATTCCAGAACATCGCCAAAACTCACTGTCATATAGAACATCCTTTCCACTCCCCCATCCTCCACACCCACACCAGGACCCAACATCCGAGTGAGGTCCCAGAACATTGTGAACTGACAAAACTGAAATAGAGAGACAAGGTATAAACATATTTAAATGTCATAGTGCAGAACAAAGCCTAAAGCAGGGGACGGCCAGAGCACCTGTAAAGAAAATCAATCAGCCAACCAACTGTATAATAGTAGAAAGTGATTGTTGTCACTTGGTGGTAACATCCACAGATCAGTCAGGACGAACCATTGCAATTGTCCAGTCATCAGTAGCCATCCAGTTATTTTATAGCAAAAGGAGTACCAGGAGACCCAAACTTTGATAGATGGCATGAGATCAAGTAAATATGAAGCATAGATTGTAACATGTGGCACATGAAATCCTTCATCTTACCTCGTGGTCGTAATGAGCATGGAAGCACCGCCAGCCTGTTGGCTCAGGTATTCGCTTCTAAACCTTCATTATTTAATTGCACCATGTGCAGTTCTACCTTTAGCTCTTCTAACGTTTTCACCTGCTGAGTGTGTACATCTTCTACATCAGAGATATGCTGCTTTTCATCTGTGAGCCAAGTATGCTGCTTGTCCATGCAATCTTTCAGGTCATCCATGCATCTGATGAGGGAATCTAGTTTACACTCAATGGCTCTGAGGTTTGTTTTATTCTTTAGCATGAATGCTTTAATGTCCATGGTTGGGAGGGGATCACTTCCCATATCTCCCTCACTCACCAGTGGCTGGTCAGAGGTTGACGCAGGCAGCCTGGACTGTCTCTTAGCTTCAAAGATTAGGCGCTGCTGTTTAGCATCTGATTTATCAATGTTCAGTGGGGGATAACCAGTCACTCAATTTGCCAAAGGCAGTTCAGGGCAGCAAAAATCCACTGAAAGAGTGGCCACAGTGCAGTGTAATTGGCCTTCTCTTGGCTGGTATTGATAGGTTTCCTCCTCACTGCCTACCAGGAGACACAGTGCCAGTGGGTGGCAAAATCAGTATGCACTTTGGGCATTGCAAGGCCAGTGCAGGGGCAACAGGTGCAAGGACTGCCTCTTGGGAGAGATCCCATTCCACAGTAAAAAACCACCACACTTACTGGGCTGAAGGAGGGGGAAGAGAACAAGCAGGGCACATCAGTGTGACTGCAACAACTGGCCTCCTATTGGTTCTGTATTTATGTGGCTCATCCACTGCTGAGCAGGAAAATGCTAGACGTTCAGACCCCAGCTAGGCCCCAGATTGATGTGCACGCCAATAAGCACAGCCGGCAGGCACATCATCACCTAAGACCCCCAGCCCCAAGTTCAGCAGCCCATACTAATGGTTGTGCAGTTGCCACTCTCACACGCAAGGGCATAGGCAGCCACTGGACCGCAGGATCTGCAAATCACAGGTGGCAGTCAGGAGACATAAGCATAGGAGGGCTTCTTCCAGCACCCATCCATCAGGCACTGTGGCGGGCTCTGGCTGTGTCCACTGAGCGCACAGCATTTGGTACGGTGTCCATGGCCTGATGCTAGTGGATTGCAGATGGCAGAGAGGGATTTATTGCAGGGTGGTCTCTCCACCTGAGGGAGCAGAGTTCAAACGCCGCCATCTTGGCTCAGTGCTAAGCCACACCTCGACCAAGTTTAGAATTAGGACAGCGATGGAATGATCACCACATGGCTGTACCATGGGAATTAAGAATATGGACTGGTAACCAACCTATAGTATAACTGTTGTATATTATGTAGATGATTGTCAGAATTTTTGGATTCTGGGCAAGGCTATGAATCAGAGGGTGGTGCAATCTTTAAAAAATATTCTCTCAACAACTCTAGGAATAAGGGGACTTTTATTGGTTTCAACATGCAGTAACACCATCAAACCCAAGTACAATTCAGCCCCCCTCTTTTTTGCCACCTGGGGGAGCTCACACTAGTAGTCCTGTTATACATATAGTAGATCACACTCATCGTGTGAATTACTGTTTGTAGGAAATTGGGCTGTTGTATGGCCTGCACAATTAATAGGTCCACAATTCCCATTCTAGGAACCAAGCACACCACTGTAGTGCTTGGCTCTCTCAGGGTAGTGAGGCTGAGCAGTCCAAGCCCTACTCCGAGGAGGTGGCTTGCGCTAGTAATCAGCATTTACTGGCACACAATAATAGCACTCAATATATGAGTGTCCAGTCAGTACTTTTTCTTTTTGAAAAAGGAGAAGTGTGTTTATCATGGGCACACTGCTACATACTATGCAATCATTTACAAATGTGTGCATTGGCAGACGGGAAATACCATAGATAACATTGTATGACCACCTTTGACCCCCTAACGGGGTCAGACAAACACATCAAGTGAGTTTATATGTTTGCCAAGGTTCAGGAGAAACATACCACATGTTTAAAACATAATCGAACACACAAATGCAGAACAATACTGGTTTGCAAGTGCACCTATTAATGCTAATAAAACATATACATAGTGGGCAATAATCATAATCATAATGTGAAACCATAAAAGCATTAACAAAAGGCAACATGTGCTGGTGTAATTATTTTATGCATTTTCAGCAACAAAACTGCATTTGTAACAGCAGCCCATACAGGGTGTCACATTGTAATAACATTGCATTGCAGCCATAAACCTGGCCCTTAGAGCGAGTGTTAAGACCAGCATCTCCTAAAAACAGTTTCAGGCCTTTTAGGCCCTCACAACTGTAATCTCAAATATAACTTCTAGATGGTGCAGCACTCTCAGCTGTAGAGCAAAATATCCAGCATGGGGAGTGCTTGAAAGCATGTTAGAACTCCTGGGAATGTTAGTCCTTTAGAGTCATACACATCTTGGGGGGGGGGAGGCTTTTCAAATCCTTTGTTGGGGAGATGCTGCACTGTTCCTGCAGCTCCCCCCACACTTTATGCATTTGCTTGTGTTGACCCACCATCCAAGGGCCACTACAAAGGTGTAACAGTACAAATATTTTATTAAAGGCTCTCCCGAGAACCGATGAGTCATTGCCTTCATGTTTTTCCTCTATGAGGCATTGTGCTGTGTTGCTTTTTTCCATTTTCGGGGGGTGCCTGGTCTTATCCACCCACCCCACACTCTGTTCCCATTGGGGGGCAGCTCATGGAGCCGACTGCTGAGCTCCCCTTCATGCTCTGCTCCATGCTGCTGCGGGAGCCAACAAGGTTTATCTGCCTGCCCACTTCTGCAGAAAGGCAATGTGGTTGGTGGCATCCTTCTCTTCCCTGGACATGGGAGGGGCGCGAGATGGCTGACATGGCTGGGGGAGTGCGATGATGCTTCCCCCATCATTTTTTTGCATTCAGGGGTCAGGAATGAGGTCCTGGCCCCCTTGAAAAGGAGTACACCTGGGAGATGGGGTCCCCAGGCAAAAGGATGAAATATAGAAGGGGGCCACCCTTGCCCTGTTACTGGAGATCAATAATTTCCTGCACTGACCCCTATGCCCTTGCCCAGCCTGGGGGTATTACTAGAAGAAGCAGTGGATCCCCAGATGCTCCGGTGTTGAGAAAAGGTCAAAAGCTGCCAAACTTTAGAATGTGATAACTTGGGCCCTGTTGGGCTGATATTAATGATCCTGGGCTCATTGTACTCCTGGTGGTGAGCTCTAGTCTCCTGGTGCATTTGCAGCAACCTCCTTACCTCCAAAGTGGTACAGTTCTCAAGAAAATGGTTCTCCAGGCTCCCTGCATCAGCTCTCCTTCTGTTCTTGGTTTCTGCACACAACCCTGCAGGGTCCAGCAGCAAAGCACAGCAAAATTACAAGGCCAAAGAAAATCTCCCCTTTATGCAAAAGGTTTTAAAAGGGAGAGGAAGGTTCCAGAAGTCAGGTACTTCTGGTCAATCCTAGGGTGCCTTGTCACCTCACCATTCCTGTCCCAACCCTTCTGCACAACCTGCTGTGCCAGTTCAAAATGGCATCATACAGGTGTCACTGGTCAAATCTCCTCTTCTGATCTCCTCCTCACTGACATCACTGCCAGGGTCTTGCACATCAAAAGTTTAAAGGGAGCCTCCTCCTGGGTTGACTTCAGTTGTCCGGGCTTCCTCATTTTTAGTGGGCTTAGAAAGGCCCAAACCTGGTAAAGTGTGACAGCTGAGTAATTGATGCAGTTAATTTCATCCCACCCCTTTCTTCCTCAGGAGCTTGTATTAATTGCTCCTTTTATGCAGGGCAGCGTTTGTTCCTGTTGCTGGAAATGTAATTAATTTAGCACAACAGGGTGGCTAAAGGCCTGGGTGCAGATCCTGAGATAAGCAAGAGGAATATGATAACTCTGGATGACCCATAAATTGTACAAGTATTCAATATAAACAAGCCTTGAGTATCTACCATAAAAATCTAAAGCTCACACGTTGCCCAATTTATTCTAGAAAAATTAGTGTAGCAAATAGTCCCAAAGAAATTTCTGAAACCGTCTCAGACTTCAGTGATCCTAAAGTAATGGCTCCCCGATTTGAAAGCCACTAAAACTTATGGTAAAGTTTGGGTGATTTTTTTTGAGGATAAGATTATGAAGATTCAGTCTAGTCTCTTGAGGTCAACTGCTAGTGAGGGATCTAGTGCCTAGTCCAATAATGGCCACAGTAAAGGGCAAAGGGGGTCATTCCGACCCCGGCGGTCAAGGACCGCCGGTGCCGGGGATGCGGGAGCACCGCCAGGTGCCCCGCAGGGCATTCTGACCGCGGCGGTTTGGCCGCGGTCAGAACAGGAAAACCGGCGGTGTCCCAACCACCAGGAACAGGATGGCGGTGAGGGGTGTCGTGGGGCCCCTGGGGGCCCCACTTTGAATTCCAGTGTCTGCTTTGCAGACACTGGAATTCGCGACGGGTGCCACTGCACCCGTCGCACATCCTCCACTCCGCCGGCTCCATTCGGAGCCGGCATCCTCATGGAGGGCTGTTTCCCTCTGGGCTGGCGGGCGGCCTTTTGGCGGTCGCCCGCCAGCCCAGTGGGAAACCCAGAATACCCGCGGCGGTCTTGTGACCGCGCAGCGGGATTCTGGCGGTTCCCTCCAGGCGGGCGGCTCCCGCCGCCCGCCGGGGTCAGAATGACCCCCAAAGTGTCATATTTTATTCCCCTCAGTGAAGAGGAATTGAAGATCTGCCTGGGTAAGTGTAAATTAGGCTTCTCTCTCGATCCATTACCCCCACATATCTTGAGGCAGGTGGTGGTCTGTGTAAGTCCAGTGTAACTAAAACTTTTTACTGCCTTGCTGCAATCAGTAATGGCACCCAGCTCTTGGAAGAGGGCTAATCTCATTCCTTTTCTAAAAAGCCAAATGCTGATCCTGAAAACCTTTCTCATTTTAGACCTATTTCCCTGCTACCGGGGGACTCAAAGCTGCTTGGGAAGGTGGTTAATACACAACTATTAGAATTTTTCGACACATTCAATCTTTTGCACCTATCACAATCTGGTGTTATTGCACAGCACAGAAACGCCCTTATGGAAAAAATTTATTTCATCAAGCTGTCTCAGGCCATAACGCTACCTTGATTCGGTTAGAATTTTCAGCTGCATTTACTACAGTCTCACATTGTTGTAGTTGGACTCTCGCACATTACAGACACTGCTAGTTTAGGGGTAGCAGCACTTTAGTTAGTAAGAAACTGAGTCACTCCTACAACAAGCCACACTGTCGGCCCAACCTTCCTGGCTCACAAACAGTACCTCACTAAACTAAGACAGTAAAAGTGATTTCTGGCAGCCTTCCACATGGACTCTAGATGCAAATTCTTAAGTGTGTCGTGGTGGAAGGAAGTTACCCTTTTCTCTCGTTAGCCAAAAGACTCTTACACACATATGGAATTAACTCCTTGTGTGTCTTGGATGAGGTGATCTCGTCCAAGGCACCGGTTCCCCGGTGCCTTGGACGAGATCACCTCGTCCTGCACCCGGCCCACGGGGGAGCGCTAGCGTTCCCCCGTGGGCCTCCCACCCACACACCCCGGTTGTGGATGGAAGGGGAATCCCCTCCCCTCCCCTTCCACCCCGACCCCCCCTCGGCAATCTTATGACGCCAGCGCACTCACAGCGTGCCAACATCATCAAGTATTGCCGGGACGCGCTGGAAGTTATTTGCTTCCAGTGCGTCGAGGGAGAGGACTCGAAAACAGGTGAGTCCTTCCCTTTTTGGGGGTTTTAGGGGGGAAACCAGACACGGGGGGAAAGGAAAGGGTTTTTCCTTTCCCCCTGTGCCTGTTTTCAGTGGATTCCTGCTCCACGATTGCGGGCAGGGCCCACGATCGTGGAGCAGGAATCCCCACTAGGCACCAGGGATTCTTTTTGAATGGGATTTAGGGAAGCGACCCCTTGGGCAAGGGTCGCTCCCATTGGGGGCTATTTTTTTCCTATTTCGGCCCCCCCTGGGGGCAGACCAGCCAATATTGCGTCCGATCTTCCCCCGGGGGTCCGAAAACCACTAGACACCATGGAATTTATTTTGGTTATGTTTTTTGGGAGCGACCCCTTGGGCAAGGGTCGCTCCAATTGGGGGCTATTTTTTTCCCTATTTCGGACCCACTGGGGGCAGATGGGCCGATTTTGTGGCCGATCAGCCCCCAGGGCGGGCTGAAAACCACTATGATGTTTTTCGGCAGTGACTCCTTAGGCAAGGGTCGCTGCCCGGGGCAATAATTATTTACATGTTTCGGCCCCCCTGGGGCTAGATCAGCCATGTTTTTGGCAGATCTGTTCCCCGGGGGAGTCGAAACCCACTAGGCGCCAGGGATTGTGTGGTGAGTGTGTGTGTTTTCTGTGTTTGGGGGCACCCCTTGGGCAAGGGTGGTCCCCTCCAAAGGGGGGAAATTTCATATTGGCCATCTCTGCCCCCCTTGGGGGCAGATGGACCTATTTTTGTAGGCCCATCTGCTCCCAAGGAGGGCAGAAACCACCAATACGCCTGGGATTTTTTTTGTTCCTCTTTTTTTGGTTTGTGCTGGGGTTGCCCCCTTTAGCCCCCCTTGGCAAGGGTCACCCCCTAAAGGAGGCACAGAGCTGTTGGCCATTTCTGCCCCCCTTGGGGGGCAGAATCCACTTAGGCACCAAGGATCCTGTGTGTGTGTTTTGTGTGGGGGGGGCGGCACCTTTGACAAGGGTCGCCCCTAAAAGGGGGCACGTTAGTGATGGCCGTTTCTGCCTACCTTAGAGGCAGATCAGCGTATGTTCTTTAGGCTCATCTGCCCGAAGGGGGGGCAGAAGGCTCCAAGGTGTCAGAGATGTGTTTTTTTGGTTCCCTTTGTTTTTTTTTGTGCTGGGGGCACCCCCATTTGCCCCATTTGTCAAGGGCCGCCCCCCTAAACAGTGTACAGAGCTGTTGGCCATTTCTGCCCCGCTTGGGGGCTGATCAGCCCAATTTTTTAGGCCCATCTGCCTCCTAGTGGGGCAGAAGCCACTTAGGCACCAGGGACAATTTCTAACTTCTCGCGGGGTGTTTGTCAACTGACGAAGTATTTGTATTTGTGATTATAACAGTTTATTTCTTCTTTTTGTTCTAGTTCAAAGCTTTTGATTCCTTTGCTGTGGATCCTTGCAGTTTTGGCAGTAGTTGTCCTGTGGTTTGCATAGTCGCATGCTTTAGGTAAGTGGAAGCAATTCACTCCAAAGGAGTATTGTTGACATGCATGAATGACATGTTTGTAGGTGGTGTACTAAATGCAGTATTGTGTGTGAAATTGACCTTAGATTTGAGCACAATGATATTTGTGTTGTCATATGTCTAATTTTCTTTTTTCTTTTTTCTTTTTGTTGGGATATCATTGGTGATTGCTGTGTCTGTGCAGAGTAGTTGCTGGTGAGTAGCTTTTTCAGGCAAATGAGTGGTGTAGTTTTTTAGTATATAACTCTTTGTGATAAAGCTACACTTTGTTTATTACTTATTTTAATGCTAGTTGTTGTTGGCAATCCATTTGTTGTTAGTGAGGATCACGGCTAGCTGCAAAGTGATCGCTCAGCAGGTTGTTGGCATGCTCTTTGAATCATCTTCAGACCATGATTATGAGACTGACTCTGCATCTGAGGCAGTGGTCGAAGTGGCAGATTCTGGCTGTGAGTTTTCTGTCCGAGAGTGTTCTTCTGATGAGGAAGCTACTCTCAGTGCAGATGAAGGGCCTGTTTTAGAGGAGGACATTGATGTGCCAAGAGTGCAGCAGCCTGGGGCTGAAGGGTTTCCCATTAGAAGACCTGACACCTGTATTGCCCCAACATGGAGCAGCCACAGTTACCTGCATTTACTGGTCTCCCAGGGTGTAGAGTCAATACGGAAAACTTTTTGCCTGTCCATTTCTTTCACTTGTTTGTGGACAATGTATTTTTGGAAGAGATTGTGGAGCAGACTAATTTGTATGCAGAGCAATATTTGAGGGAAAATGCTGCCAGACTTAGGCCTCAGTCTAGAGATACTCAGTGGGTTCCCACATATCTGGAAGAGATGAAAAAGCTTTTAGGTCTGACTTTTTTGATGGGGTTGATCAGGAAGCCGTCACTGGCTTCTTATTGGTCTACTAGTCCCTTGATGGCAACGACTACATTTCCTGCAACTATGACACGTAATCGCTATTTGCTTCTTCTTCGTATGCTGCATTTTGTAGACAATGCTTTAGCCTTGCCACGAGATCACCCTGATTGATACCGTCTTTTTAAGATTAGGCCTGTTCTTGATCATTTTGTAGATCGTTTTTCAGAAGTCTATGTTCCAGGCGAAGAGAAAAGTAGTGACGAGTCTTTGGTCCTTTTCAAGGGGGGTTTAGTTTTTAAGCAGTACATTCCTAGTAAGAGGGCACGGTATGGGATTAAATTGTATATGCTGTCAGAAAGCAGTACAGGATATGTGTATAATTTCCGGGTCTGCACTGGTAGGGATTCCAGTATTGACCATCCTGGTTGTCCTGCCACTTTTGGAGTTAGCGAACAAATTGTGTGGGAACATGGTAGACAACTGTTTAACAAAGATCACCCTTTGTACATAGATAATTTCTACAGTGGAGTGCAGTTGTTCAAGGAGTTGTTTAGAGTGGACACTGTTGCTTGTGGCACAATCCGTTCTAACCGGAAAGGCTATCCAAGGGAGCTTGTCTGTAAAAAACTTGAGAGGGGACAGTGCAGTGCCTTGAGGAATAATGAGCTGCTAGCTCTGACATTTTCATACAGGAGGGATGTGTACATGCTATCTACCATCCATGATGAAAGTACTTCCCCTGTGACTGTTTGGGGTCAGGTTGCGGAAGTGCGCACTGACCCACGTCTGAAGTCTCACGTGTGGTATAAAAAGTTGGCCCTACATTTATTTCATTTAGCAACTTTTGATGCTTTTATTGTGTTCAAGGATTGTTCACCTGAGTCAACGATGACATTTGTTAAATTTCAGGAGTCAGTGATAGAAAGCCTTATTGTGGTGGAACAGGCAAGAGTTCCTAGAGTAGAAGTGGTGGAGGATGTGGCTAGATTGAAAGATTGCCACTTTCCAGATCACATTCCTCCCACTCCCAAAAAAGACTTGCCCACAAAGAAATGAAGAGTATGTGCCCAGAGAGCAATCCGGAGGGAGAGCCGGATGTACTGCCCTGATTGCCCTTCAAAGCCTGGGCTGTGTGTGCCCGGCTGTTTTAGAAGTTACCACACCAGGAAAAGCTTTTGGGAAATACCGTGAGCGTAAACTGCCTTTTTGATATTTTCATATGTTCAGTTTCACTGTTGGCATTACTGTCATGTATTTAGTTTGAGCTTTTGCGTTTGTAGTTTTGTACTTATTTTATAATTAGTTAGTGGTTTGTTTGTTGTTTATAAACAAAAACAAGTGATGGCAATGTGCGTGGGGTGGCGCTTGGCTGGCGGTGTGCGTGGGGTGGCGCTTGGCTGGCAGTGTGCTTGGGGTGGCGCTTGGCTGGCGGTGTGCGTGGGGTGGCTCTTGGCTGGCGGTGTGCGTGGGGTGGCGCTTGGCTTGTGGTGTGCTTGGGGTGGCGTTTGGCGGCAGTATGCTTGGGGTGGCGTTTGGCTGGCGGTGTGCGTGGGGTGGCGCTTGGCTGACGGTGTGCATAGGGTGGTGCTTGGCTGGTGGTGTGCTTGGGGTGGCGCTTGGCTAGCGGTGTGCGTGGGGTGGTGCTTGGCTGGTGGTATGGGTGGGGTGGCACTTGGCTAGCAGTGCCAGCCAAACACCAGTCCACACACTCATCAGCTGGTGTGATTGCTGTATCAGGCATGTGGGTGTATAAAACTGATGGGCCCTTGACTGGCGCTGTCTGTCGCTGCAAGTGTTGTAATGTGCTGGGCCCATGGCTGGCGGCGTGAATGGTCTTGTGCATGTCATGTATGAAAGGTGTGTGAACGGACTGTAAAGTGGTTGGTGCCTTGGTGGCTTTACAGCTCACGAGCTGTGAGTCATTGGTTCCGTTTTTTGGCCTTTCAGTTATTAACAGTGCATTTCACTTTTGTGAAATCTCTTGTTAATAAAATTTGATCTACTGAACCATCACTCCCCCTTGTGCCAAATCCAACCAGTATGTGTGGTTAAAACTAAAAAATCTGCTCTGCTGTAATCAGGTGTCGCAGCACACTTGTGACACGCTATGTGTCTCAGGCGGTACCCCGATGATGAAGCATGCCACCAACTTGGTTGGTGGGTGAGGGGTCTTTTTCAGATAACCTAAGTGCATTTCTTTTCACAATTTTTGTGTTTGGCACATCACAGACATATGTGGACACATCAAAATGATATATTACAAAACTACGTGTGTTTGGGGGGAGGGGGCACCTATGTTTTTGGTCCTGGGTGCGGCCTTCATCTAGGGAAACCTACCAAACCCAGACATTTTTTAAAACTAGACACCCCAAGGAGTCCAGGGAGGTGTGGTTTGCGTGGATCCCCCAACATTTTCTTACCCAGACTCCTCTGCAAACCTCAAAATTTGCTTAAAATAACATATTTCCCTGACTTTTCTTTGTATGATCACCGCACCAGCACAAAATTCCTATTCCCCAGCGTTCCCCTCAGTCTCCCAAGTAAAATTACACCTCACTTGTGTGGGTCCCCAATGCAGAGTCAGCCTAAAGATGTATAAAAGAAGAATATGTGCTTATCAACTCGCTGTGCTATCCCCATAATCTCTAGAAGTTTGTGGCCTTTTTCTGTTGCAGGCACCTGCCCCACCCACACAAGTGAGGTATCATTTTTATTGGGAGACTTGGGGGAACGCTGGGTGGAAGGAAATTTGTGGCTCCTCTCAGATTCCAGAACTTTCTGTCACCGAAATGTGAGGAAAACGTGTTTTTTTAGCCAAATTATGAGGTTTGCAAAGGATTCTGGGTAACAGAACCTGGTGAGTGCCCCAGAAGTCACCCCATCTTGGATTCTCCTAGGTCTCTAGTTCTCAAAAATGCACAGGTTTGGTAGGTTTCCCTATGTGCCGGCTGAGCTAGAGGCCAAAATCTACAGGTAGGCACTTTGCAAAAAACACCTATGTTTCCTGTAGAAAAATGTGATGTGTCCACATTGCGTTGTGGGGCATTTCCTGTCGTGGGCGCTAGGTCTACTCTCACAAGTGATGTATCATTTTTATCGGGAGACTTGGGCGAACATAGAATATATAAGAGAAAAATATAAGAGAGTGTGTAAAAAAGACGTCTATTTGAGAAATGCCCTGTAATTCACATGCTAGTATGCGCACCACGGAATTCAGAGATGTGCAAATAACCACTGCTCCTCAACACTGTATCTTGTGCCTATTTTGGAAATACAAAGGTTTTCTTGATAGCTATTTTTCACTCTTTATATTTCAGCAAATGAATTGTTGTGTACCCGGTATAGAATGAAAACCCACTGCAGGGTGCAGCTCATTTATTGGTCTGGGTACCTAGGGTTCTTGATGAATGTACAAGCCCTATATATCCCCACAACCAGAAGAGTCCAGCAGACATAACGTTATAAAATCTGACATTGCAGGAAAAAGTTACAGAGTAAAACGTAGAGAACAATTGCTGTTTTTTTCACCTCAATTTCAATATTTGTTTATTTCAGTTGTTATTTTTTGTAGGACACCCTTGTAGGATCTACACAAATTTTCCCTTGCTGAATTCAGAATTTTGTCTACTTTTCAGAAATGTTTAGGTTTCTGGGATCCAGCATGGGTTTCATGCCCATTTCTGTCACTGACTGGAAGGAGGCTGAAAGCACAAAAAAATCGTGAAAATGGGGTACGTCCCAGTAAAATGCCAAAATTGTGTTGACAAATTGGGTTTTCTGATTCAGGTCTCCCTGTTCCTGAAAGCTGGGAAGCTGGTGTTTTTAGCACCGCAAACCCTTTGTTGATGCCATTTTCAGAGAAAAAACCACAAGCCTTCTTCTGCAGCCCCTTTTTCTCATTTTTTGGAAAAAATGAAATTTTCACTGTATTTTGGCTAATTTCTTGGCCTCCTTCAGGGAAACGCACATAGTCTGGGTACCTCTAGAATCCCTAGGATGTTGTAAAAAAAAAGGACGCAAATTTGGCGTAGGTAGCTTATGTGGACAAAAAGATATGAGGGCCTAAGCAAGAATTATTCCAAATAGGCAAAAAAAGGCCTGGCACAGGAGGGGAAAAAGGCCTGGCAGTGAAGGGGCTGAGGAGATCCAGGAGAGTTTTTACTATATTTATTGAAAAAGACTGCACAGTAAAATGCATGAAGTGCACAGATTATGATAAAGAACAGTAATAAAAATAATATCAGGAAGCTGAGAGTTGTGGATATGACCCACCCCCCCATATTTTAATGAACATAAGATATGAAATTCCTAACAAAGAATGCCTAATATCTACCGTATTGAGAGCTAGGTGTGATAAACCCTAATCTGCCAGTGCCATGTCCATGAGAAGTGCCCCCAACCCTTGTTACCTTGGAATGAGGTATCTAGGTCAGATTCAGTGGAAAAATAAAGGCTGAATTCTGTACCAAGGTGACATGCAGCATAGATGGCATCTGGAGGGTACCCCTCTGAAGATCTTGTCTGTGTGAAGCATATTTATACTTATCATGTAGGATCCCTGACACAGGGATGTACCTTAACAACTGATTATGTATGCCAATTTGTGTCGGCAATTACATGAACAAAGTACGCATTATGCTCCTGTCAAAATTTAAGAAAGAAAGGGACATGATGACAATAACTGCGTACATCACTGATAATGACTCTGATAATCACGACTTCTCAGAATGGCACTGATAATGAAAAGCAAAAAATGTATTATAAAATATAAGCAACTGCTTAGTGCTAAAAAGAAATAATGAAATAAATAGGATAAAACAGAGCATGCTAAGTAGTTAAAAGGTTACTAGGTAAAAGGGCAAGAGGTCTGCAAGCCGATGGCTAAGCTGTTTCCTGTGCCCAGTGGGGAACTAAAATGGATTCACCAGAACAAGATATCTTGCTTCAGCACCTCGTTTCAATTGGAGTGGAGAGGATAGCCCTAAATTGGCTGAGATCCTTCTTGGATAATCAAGAACAAGCTGTGTGGATGAAGCCTTTTTACTAAAGTGTTGTGTATCACAAGGTTCAGCATTGAGCACCACCCTCTTTAACATTTATATGTGCCCACTTTCTTTCTTGATTGAATCCTTTGGTATGAAAAGTATCTCCTATGTAGAAGACACACAGCTTTTCCTGACCTATAAGGGCAATTTGACCAAAGTAAAGGAACATTTCTCAGCCTGCGTTGAGACTGTGATGAGGCGGCTAAGAGCCAATTGCATCCAATGTGATCTGGACAAAAGGGAGATCCTGCTCTTTGGCCCTAATCCTCTTCCTGGTTGGTTAGTTGCCTAGAAGGGCAGTTGCTTATTGCCTAATCTCCCTATGGAGGCTGCAAAGCATCTAGTGGGTTTTGTTGTTCACCTCCCTTTTCAACTGCATATTTCTTCAGTTGTGAAAGCCTCCTTCTGTATTCTCAGAATGCTAAGAAAGGTTTTAGACTTTATTCCCTGGGAAGCTCAGATATCAGTAGTCCAGACTCTGACCCTTTCCAGGTTAGAATATTCCAATATTCTTTATTTGGGTATTCCAGATTATTTAATCCATTGGCTGCAAATATTGCATAATACAGCAATCTGCTTTTTGTTCACACTTCCTTAATATGCCTCGGGGTTCACACTACGGCAACCAGTTGCATTGACTAACAGTGAGAAAAGGATTGCATTTAAAGCCCTCGCCATCAGTCACTGAACCCTTTATAAGGCAGCATCTAAATTAACGACAAATAGGATACAGGAATACTGTCCACCTAGGGTCTTGCATTCGCAGCCTAACTGGTTTCTGGTTGTTGCATGCTCTAAGCAAATTAAATTTGGTGGTTCACCATGTTCTGTTTTGGTGTCCAAGCACTGGAATGAGGGCCCCATCGCAGAGGTATCTCAGATGTAGCTATCATCTGTAACAGTTAAAAAACCATTTTTTCAATCTATAAATTGGTAGAGTCCCCTATTCCTGCTGCTGTAGTGCCAGAACACTCTTGTGGGAGCCGCATGCTTTAGAAGTGATTTCATTTATTCATATAATTTAGGAAATTACAGAATTATTTTTCCCACATAGGTTACACCCCAATTCAGGATGTTAATGGTCTCTGTAGGCCAAAATGAAGCGAAACTGCACTCTAAGGCAGTTCTCTACCTATGTGTAAAATAAAGTGTCACTATGGACAAAACAGTAAATCACATTGACTTTCCCTATAGGGTACACTAATATTATAAGGCCTGTTCCAGGAGAATATCCAATCCTGCAGAGTGCTACTGTGCCAGGCTATTTGCAAGCATTTACTAAGCTGCACGTGGCAGTAGACTTCATTGTGCAACCCGCACATGCATGCACACATGTGTGCACATGTGTTCATGTGTAGCCAGCCAAGTGCCCTTTACCCTTGCTGCACTGCAGCAGCCTTATCTTAAAAGGTGGACACTGGCAGGAAACATGAGCAGTCCTTTTGCCATGTGATTACCATGGCTGAGACACATGTGGTGAGACTCACCCACAGTACAAAGTCAAAAAAAGTGTGATCCAAAAAGCCAAAAAATCTGGGCGTACTCAATGGGCAGAATCCAATTTCAACACCGTTTTACAATAAATCATTTACATTCAAATACTGATAGTACTTCTGTAGCTCTATATCATATCAAGTAACATTAGCCGAATAATATTGTCCTCTCTGTTGTCCTCCTCATCATATTCCCAAAGGACCAGCTCTACTTCCACCAGGTAAACTGTAAACTGTAAACTGTAACCAGGTCCCATTCAAGCAATCCTCCCTATGTCCCGTAGCGATACTGTAATTTCCTTTGTATTTCACATTCTGCTTTTGCACATTCAATCACTTTCTGAAAGTGCAAGATTCATTTTCTTATTTTCAGCAATAGATGGGGCGTATTGTAGACCCTGTAAACATGTTTTGTAGTGAAAGCATTTCAGACTTCCATTTCTGGTCACTTTCCTGCTATTCTAAAATACCCTGCCATGCTACAGTTCCTTTAATTTCTCACCTTCTCTTCTATCCTTGCTCCAGCAAACTCTCAAATACATAACTCTGTTAAAGTGCAGAGATCAGTCTTTCTCCTTTGCACAATTCTAGTATCACTTGGTTCACTGCATGTACATTTGGCTCTTGTGGGAAATCAGGCCAGTTCTTTCTAATGGCCGTGGCTAGCCCAGAATGTTTCTTAAAAACTGCAGTCCCAATTCCCCACTCCTTGCAAGTATTAGCAAAACCCATGTGTCTGCATTCTACATATCAATCCCACAATATTCAAGGTTTCCCTTCCACAGGAGTCTCTTTCAAAAATCTCATAAATGACTTGGGATCTGGGGGTGCATGTGGGGTGGGTGAAATAGCAGGGGTGGTCACTTAGGTAACATTTTTTTGTCCAATGTTGGATTTTCTCTGTTCTCTTCATCAACCTGTGGACAGTTGAAATATATTTTAACATAACTATAGAAATCATTTGTACATCTGTGGGACAGTGTTTTTCTTCACATCAACAGGCAGGATGCAGCTATTCTATTAGAGCAGAGGAGTGTTGCCACACTGAAATGCCTCCAAAAAAGCTCCTGAGACAACAAATAAAATGGTAATGTAGGTAATTCCTTAACATTTTATTTTTCATCAACCTGTCCCGAAAAGAACATTAGGATGGCCAGGGGCCTGCTAAGCGGCAGCAGGGAGGAGTGGGAGGCTGCCTGTGAACTAGTTTAAAAGTGTGCATGTCTCTTTGGGTGACCTTCTAGTGATGGCAAACCAGACATGCACATTTTAAACCTCTATAACCCGGGTTAGAGAAAACACAGGCCTCTAATGCTCTTCAGAGTGCTGAGAGGGGCCGCTCCCTCCAATTCTGGCACTGTTCTCATGCATGCCAGCAGCACCAGGATTGGTTAGGGAAACATACTGGAGCCTGCGGAGCCTGGAGGAGACAGAGCAGAACACAACTGGAGCAAGGACGTTGTGTAGTAAGCAAGGTAAGTGGGTATTTCTTTTTATTTACAGTCATCGCTCATCTTGCAGTATGCACCCACCCACCACCCATTTGCCTGCTCCCCCTGCCCACCACTCTAAGTACCTGCCTGTCGCTGCTGCCAACAGAAGCTTATTGGTTGTATTGTTATAGGACTCTATCATGGGTCGAGACTGCTGGTTTCAGGTGGCAGCACTACCTCATGCAGTAGCACCACCCCTAATAGGGGACAGAGGTCCTCATCATGAGTTTGGTGGTTGGACCTCAAGACCGCCATAGTGGCAGCCGCCAAAAGACCGCAATGTTGACTACCATACAGACTGCCATATTATGAGTTACACAGACAGGTCTGACATAAGTCAGCCCTAAATCCAACACCACCAGTACTTCGGAGAGCAGGAAATAGGCAGTCAGACCACGATCATGGACAGCCCATCAACCAACCACCAAACCTATTACAAGAACAAAGTCGCATTTGCGGTCAGCCATGGCGGTCCACCAATGGCAATCCAATCCACTACGATTCGCTGTCAACAAAGTAAAACACAACACAACATTGGATGGATTTGAAAACAATACAGCTGACACATTGCCACATCCTACCCACCTGCAAAGCACACCATAAAACATACCCCATCACACACCACACTCCTTTGCATCCACAATGCCAAAAACTGTAGCCACACAGTATGATCAAAAACGATAAAACCCTAGAATACACACCCCACAAATACACTAAACACATATCCTACACCCTCAACACACTCCTATCACATCCATTTGCACCTCAATACCCCATGAACTCCCCATCACCTGTTTAATCACCACCGCCTATCACATTTTTATTATCATCACCATGTCACCCCAGAAAATTCACTGTTTCACTGAAGATGAGTTAAAAGTCATGGTGAATGAAATCATAAGAGTAGAGCCACATCTATTTGGAGCCCAGTTGGCAAAGGATAGTCGACAGAGTGAATGCTTTGCCCCATCCCACAAACAAGTGATGACATCAGAGGGAAGATCCATTCCATGGCATTCAGGCACAACCTACATGCCCAGAAGAATGGTGGTGGGCCCCCAACTTCTCCCTTACAACTCACATCCTGGGAGGAGAAGGTCTTGGCCATCCTGCATCCTGAGGGCTTGACAGAAATTCGTGGGGCAGTACAGTGTGTGTAGTACAAGGATTAACAGTGCTTCAATTCCCAGTTTCACAATTACAAAAATCTGAATAGCATATCCTATTCAAAATTACCTTGTTTTTCACCTCCACATTGAAATATACACACCTGAGAGAATGTCATCTGTATGCTGAGTGGGTAGAACAGATATTGACATGAATGCTAAGGCCAGGAAGCACTGATACTCTTACTCCACTCAGCCACCACAGTGTCCTCTGCTTCAATGACCCTTCTGTCACTACTCAACCTTTGAACTCTACTCACCTGAGAGGATGACATTTTTATACAGTGTGTAGTACTTGGAGCAACGTGACTGTAGAGCCAGTTCCTGTAACTTCAATAACCAGGCCAGTGTCTATATGACATTGTGCATCTGTCTGTGAACTCACAAATGAAGTTTAACCAGCAGAGAGGGACCAAGAAACACATCAGGGTACACTCTGTGATGTGGCTAGACGCCTAGATCAATCTTGAGCACATACACCAAGCTCAAAATATTGTAGACAGGAAGGGGAGCTCAAACTGTATGCCAAAACAATCTGAGACAGGCCAGTAGCCCCAAGATGCATCATATGAATGTTATTGGCAGCAGACGCATTCACAATGCACTAACACCATGATGACAACTATCACATATACAACAAGGTTCTGGACCTGCCTGCATAACAGCCAATTAGGTCTTAAAATTATCTAAACCAAATCCTGACCAGTCACTGGTTCTCCTTCTGGTCACAAATGAGTCTATGGCCATCCTTCCCAGTGCTATCAAACTCAGACATTCTGCAGCTTGTTGAATGAAATGGAATTGGTATGTTACCCAAATGTCAGGTCAATACAACTGATAGCCTGCGTACCTGTCATATAAGGGAATTCTACAAATGCACTGTGACATGGCCTTAGCCAAATGTCATTGTTCACTATAGGAAGTAAATGTCACAATACGACCTTTAACATTGTATCCCTCACATCAACAGTTCTAGCTGCCACTGTAAATACTGAGGCCACTGAGGACACTGCTACTACCACCATGGATGAGGTCCTCAGTGAGGAAACCACTCCTGGATGTCTGGACATTGAGGACGGTTCTGGCCCATCTGGGCAACCTGGTCATATGGCACCAGTGATCCTCATCTTCACCACATCGACCTCTCCCAGCCCTGTTGCTTCAACATCTCAGGCAGCCAGTTGCCCCCCGACCTGTGTCCCAAGGGCTGTGACTACCATCTTGTGCCCCGAGTCCAGGATCCTCTGTCACAGCAAAACACCTCCAACAATGATAGTCCTGAAACCAGTGGTAGGGGACAAGCCCTGCCAAGGATGCTGGCACGTTGGGGTTGAGTGACTGAGAGAGATGGTGTGGGCCTGTAGCATGAGGATGCAGGGGGTGGCCCTGATCAGGACACCATCAGCCAAGTCTTGGGATCCTTCCAACAATCACAAGGCATGATTGGCCAGGTACTTCCCAAACTCAGGGAAATGAAGCAGCTGCAGAGGGACATCCATTGTGAGTCTCCAGGACAGTGGGAGGCCACCAACACCATCCTGGCCTCCCTAACAGGGGTGTTCAGGGAGATCAGTAGTACCCTGATCAGGGACCATGAGCACAACTACACCACTTCCTTTGGCCAAGCAACACCAGCCCCTTCAACATGTGTGGCAGCCACTGGAAGGGAGGCTCTGTCAGGGGAAGCACCCATCCCAGACACCCCTGACGCTCTGTAGCAGCAGACACCCCGCAAACAGGGACATCCACCCAAGTCTCCAGGAGGTGCAGACTGCCAGCAAGAGAACTCTTCCTGAAGGAACTCCTCTGTGTGCCACAAATTCACTCGGTTGACTGTTCTTTAACCACTTCCTATTTTCCAAAATTGACGGAAAATGGACTTTGGACTTCAAACATTGTGACATCTACAAACTTGATTTCATCCACTGTGAATGATCCCTTTACTTTACTTTTTTGTTGAGTCTCACAATTATGCACTGCAAATATGTAAATAAACACACCTATCACAAAAACACTGCCTACAACCATTTTTATGCATTCTGAAAGGTTGAATTGTAAACCCATGTGATGCACCTGAGGCAGACATAAAGTGGTAAGGGAACTAGGGATATGTCTCAGGTAGTGTCCTGCTGAGGAGAATTACCAACACAATGACACACGTATCTGGTCACAAAAAAACATTTAATGCACAGAACAGCACATAGGCTGTTAAAATGTCTGGAATGTTGTAGTCAAGAATGTCTAAATCATCTTGACTCAGGCCAGATATCACATAGGTATCCTCCCCCAGACCACAGAAGAAAGGGCTTTGGCAGACTTTGTCCCGTAAAATAGGCTAACAAATTAGTGTATCTTGTCACTAGCTAGAGCCTCATCACATACAAAAAATATGTCTGCCAGCTTAACATATGCCATGGCAGAGAGAGAGAGGGCAATACAACCATCCCTGACCATTGGTCCATCTATTACAATGACCAAGCATCTGGTGGCATTACACAAACCTATGTCAGTGTTGTGGCACAGACACTGTCGCCTGCAATGAGGAAACACATCAACAGCTACACAAAGATCATACAGGATAATTGTCAACACAATATGAAGGGAGAACACATGAATTGCAGTGGATGATATTTTTCAAGAGTACATGATCACACACATAAGACAATTGGACCAGCTCACCACATCAAACAAGTGTATTGTGCACTTCAGAATTCCATCCACCCACTGTCCAAACTGCTTGGCACAGGACTTATACACTCCATACCTGTGACCAACATTACCTGGATCAATCCATGTTCACTTCACATGTCAGAACAGCAACACCTACCTGCCAATGTCACAACTCTGAAATGGCCACATGAGGATGGCATGGTGAAGAAACCTGGATAAAACACAGTACAAGGAGTTTAGGTATGAAAAATCATACATATGACCCAAACCTCATATCAACTTCAGTATATCCACTCACATTGCAACGGGAATGACACAAACCAAGCATATCATCAAGGCAGCAACATTTCCAAGTCTGACATAGCAAGCAAACATTGGCTGTATACTGCATAGCTTAATATCCCCAGCCTATTAGAAACAAATAACCTATTCAACACATCCTGACCCCTACAGTTCCCCATACAGTCACAGTAATCACATGATGTAGGAAAGTCCTCCTTTTTGCCCTGGTCACCCCCACACTTTTTGGACAGGTACTGGTGGTTACTGACTTTTGGCTGTGTCCTGGGTACTGGTTACTAGTCCCAGGGCCAGTGTTCTGTGTAAAATGGATATGCAAATTAGGCTAATTATAATTGGCTAAGTTAAACTACCTATAAGTCCCTAGTATATGGTAGGGCATGTAGGTTTAGGGACCACAGCATAGATAGTGCACCCATAGGTGCACTGCTGAGGTGCCCAGTGTCATTTTAAAGGCAGACCTGCCTTGCTGGCTGCTTTTAAATTAAATGTATATGCAAATTCGACGTTGGAATTAAAAGTAGTTCCAAAGTCTTAAACTACCTTATTTTTACATATAAGTCACCCCTAAGGTGTGCCCTATGTGCCCCTAGGGCTGGGTGCCATGTAACTATAAGCAGGGACTTTATAAAAATAGTTGTATAAGCCCTGGTGAGGTAAAAACAACCAAATTCGTTTTTCCCTCATTGTAGTAAATGGCCTTCATAGGCTAGAATGGGGAGACTTTATTTTAATTTTTAAAGTCTCCTTAAATGATGCTTACCAAGAGTTTGGTATCAAATCAATTGTTGTAATAAATCCCACAACTTGCAGTTGTTGGATTTAATATATATAAAAGTTGCCAATTTCAGCCCTGCAGTGTTTTTGCTGCTGTGCTCTGATTGGCCAGCCTCTTGCAGCCTTGCCAGGCTACCTTGATGAGGTGTGAAGTGGCCTGGCTTCACACAAAGGAATGTGCCTGTGGGACGGAATCTCCCCTCAGCAGATGGTGAGGCAGGAAGGGGGAGGGCTGCCAAACTGGCCTTCAAAGTCAGAGAAGGACATTTGGAGCAACCGGCAACACCCCCACATCCTGTAACCCCAGATAACTAGGTGCCCCCTTGATTAGATTAAAGGGCAGGAGAGGGGTGTGTTTATGATTTTTAGCCACACCAGTGGGTGGGCTCAGCCAGATGTAACCTCCAAAAATCAGATTCAGCCATGATTTTTGCCACACTTCACAGGAAGTGGTCACCCCAAGGGGAAGGACCCTGCACCTGATTGGAGAACCAGGACCCCCCTGCTTTTCACCCAGGAGCAAGGATAAAACTGGCAGACCTGCACCCACACCTCATATCCCCATCAGATTTAACAAGGAAGAACCAGAGGAGAAGAAGTACTGCCCTGCTGGACCCCTGGCCTGCACCTGGAACCTGCACTCAGAAGGACTGCACCAGCTGCACACTTGGGCTTCACCACAAGAAGGACTTTGCCTGGCTTCAACTGGTTCAAGGAGGGACTTCCTGTTTGCTACAGGTGAAAAATTGCTAACCAGAGTCCCCTGCACCAACTCCTGAAGAAAGCGACCAGCTGACCACTGTCCGGTGGCCAAAAAGCAGTTTGCCCAGGTGCATTCTGGAAGTTGTAGTCCGCACCCCCCAAGGACCATCTCAGAACTTCTGGACCCTTGGGGTGAGCTGTGGACCTCAGAAGAACCTTAAAAGGACATCTGGGAGAAGGCCCAGAAGTTTGGAGAAGTTTGGAGAACTTTTGAAAAAAAGCTCCATAGAGGGACCGACCCGCAGCAGCTACTCTAGCCAGCTTGCCTCAACCGCAACCCGGCCTGATTTGCTGGTTCGCCCCGGTAAAGAAAATCTCTGAAAAAGAGACTACGGGCCTCATTCCAACCCTGGCGGTCTATGCAGACAGTGAAAATCGCGACGGGTGCCACTGCACCCGTCGCACCCCTGCAACTCCGCCGGCTCCATTCGGAGCCGGCTTCCTTGTTGCAGGGTCTTTACCGCTGGGCCGGCGGGTCGCCCGCCGGCCCAGCGGGAAAGTTAGAATGACCCCCGCGGTCTCTTGACCGCGGAGCGGTCTTCCGACGGGGTTACTTTGGCGGGCGGCGCAAAGTCAGAATGACCCCCTAAGTCCGAAGGTAAAAAGTTGACCGGGACCACCCAGCCAGCGTATCTGAGGAGGGCTCCAGGGATGTCGGATCAAGATCCAGGTTTACCCCGGTCGAAGGATTTTCACCACGAAAAAATGACTACGTCCGAAGGTAAAAATCTCCACCGAGGATTCCCGCATCGCGTATCCGGAGGAGGGCTCCAGGAGGTCGGAGTGGACTGGCAGGTTCATCCCGCTGAAGAAAATCTTCAAAAAAGAGACTAAGGGGGTTATTACAACTTTGGAGGAGGTGTTAATCCGTCCCAAAAGTGACGGTAAAGTGACGGATATACCACCAGCAGTATTACGAGTCCATTATATCCTATGGAACTCGTAATACGCTGGTGGTATATCCGTCACTTTACCGTCACTTTTGGGACGGATTAACACCTCCTCCAAAGTTGTAATAACCCCCTAAGTGTGAAGGTAAACATTTAACCGAGGCCTCCCACGGCCTGTAGCCGAGCAGGGCTCCATCGGTCGGCCTTAAACTTTGACTTTGCCCCGGTCGAGGTGCAACCAGATGATCCGATTGGCGCTTTTTGTTTCTAGGCGCTAAAAAAATAATAATTCTTTAAAAATTCATATCTCCGGTTCCCCTTATCCGATTTTATTCGTTTTGGTGTCATTTTAAAGATAGAAATATAATCTATTTTTATAAATTGGTTTTGGATTTTTAAACTGTTTCCTGTGTTTTATTTAATTACTGTTTTGTGTTATTTGAATGCTTTACACTCTGGGGGTCATTACAACCCTGGCGGACGGTGTAAAAGGTGGGGTAATACCGCGAACAGGCCGGCGAATAAAAAAAGGGAATTACGACCCTGGCAGTAACCGCCAACAAAGACAGCCACTTTAACACTTCGCCCGCCACGGCGGTACAGACAAACAATGTGGCGGTCACCGCCAACAGACAGGCGGGAGACAATGTACCGCCCACACTATTACAACACACCAATCCTCCACCTTTTCCGGGGCGGATTCACTGTGGATAAAAACACGGCGGAAACAGCTTTTGCTATGGGAAAACGCTCACCTTCTACACATCCCACGAGGAACGACGACTCCATGGTCCCGGAACTCCAAATACTCCCTGCCCTTGTCTTTTTGCTCCTGTTCGAACAATAGCGACGTAGGCGCAGAACATACCGGGGAGTACTGCATCTACGACAACGGGGAGGGGGAGGCAAAAGTTAGGGGGACACCCACCAAACACCCCCACCCCCACCCTCGCATAGTACAACATACACACCAATGCAGTTAAAAATATCACATCAACAACCCACAATCCCCCCGGAAGAATGCAAAGACAAAGCGAGATCCGTTCAAATATTGTAATGTGCCAATATACATGTCATAGAAAAATATACTGAATCATATCTCGAAATCTGTCATATTTATATATACAATACAGAAGTAGTGCAGATATGTACACAACAATGTCCGTGCACCAACAGTCAAAAAATGCATGGGCGAGGCCCACAATAGATACCTGACCAAAATCCAAGAGAACACTGCCGGGGCATCAGATTGAAACACAACAGGCACCTCAGGGGGAAGGGAAGGGGGGGCACCTCAGCCACATGAATGCAAAGCCAGATCCACAACGGGGCTCCATGCCCATTGATGCATCCTGGGGAGTGCAAAGCCACAGTCTCTCAAGTCTTTACAGTGGGTGGTTTGCCCACTGTTACATCCTGGGGAGTGCAAAGCCACAGTCTCACAAGTCTTTACAGTGGGTGGTTTGCCCACTGTTACATCCTGGGGAGTGCAAAGCCACATTGACGCAAGTAGATGCAGTTCTCAACTGGTACTGGGTGGGACTGGTGCCCAGACTGGATGAGTCTCCCCGTGAAAGTTCCTGTCCTGCCACTGTCCCAGCTGCACATGGAAGAAGGATGCCTGATGTGGCGGCCTATTCATACCCACACGGTGTTTGCCCTGATCAGCGGTCTTCACCATGGCGGTCTTGGCCTTGTTCAGCGGTGCTTTGCCATGGTTGGCTATGGATTGTTCAGCGGTGCTTCGCCATGGCGGTCTTGGCCTTGATCAGCGGTGCTTTGCCATGGCTGGCTATGGACTGTTCAGCGGAAGCCTGAGATGGCGGTTCAGATACTGACATTGGTGTGTGGCATGACGAACTCCACACTGGACATTGGGGTGTGGCATGACAAACTCCACACTGGCCATTGGGGTGTGGCATGACGAACTCCACACTGGACATTGGTGTGTGGCATGACGAACTCCACACTGGACATTGGTGTGTGGCAGGACGAACTCCACACTGGATATTGGTGTGTGGCATGACAAACTCCACACTGGACATTGGGGTGTGGCATGACGTTCCATCATCGCCCAGCGGGACTGTGGGATCCTGGTCCCTCCTGGGCACTGACTCCGGCAGGGGTCTCCTAACCAGTAACGATACCTGGGCCCTACTGGGCAATGACTCTGGCTGTGGTCTCCTGACCAGTGACGAGACTTGGGCCCTCCTGCGCAATGACTCTGGCGGTGGTCTCCTGACCAGTGACGAGGCTTGGGCCCTCCTGGGCAATGACTCTGGCGGTGGTCGCCTGACCAGTGACGAGACTTGGGCCCTCCTGGGCAATGACTCTGGCGGTGGTCGCCTGACCAGTAACGATACTTGGGCCCTCCTGGTCAATGACTCTGGCGGTGGTCTCCTGACCAGTGACGATACTTGGGCCCTCCTGGGCAATGACTCTGGCGGTGGTCTCCTGACCAGTGACAAGACTTGGGCCCTCCTGGGCAATGACTCTGGCGGTGGTCTCTGGACCAGTAACGAAGGTGCTGGCGGTTGTGTCTGGACCGCCGGAAATGATGGCGCACTTCTCCGGCGTGACACTCACAACAGGCTGGGAAGACTTCCTCGGAACCTTCCCCACCTTCTTTGGAGTTACAGCAGACTCACCAATCGCCTTCGATCCCATTTAATTTGTTGTCCCACCAGGAGTCTTGACACGGTCCCATCGTCCACTCTCCAATTTCGGTGCCTTTACAGGGGGTGGGCTGCCAGTGCCTTGGCTCCGGGTCCTACTGCCTGCCCTGGTGGACGGTGCACTCCAAAAACCTGGAACACGCACCACTGGTACTGGAGGCTTTTTGGCTGAGGCGCTACGACGGGACTGATGAACTGGAGGGGGGGGCAAACAGGTCAATTTGACAGAGGGACAGTTTCTGACGGACACTGGGATGGGTAGTTGGAGGGGGTCTGGGAGTGGAGGTAGAGGAGGTGGTTGTAGGAGGTGTCACTTTAGCTGTTTTGGGTGCAGGTGCAGGTACTGGAGGCTGTTGTGAGGTGGATGGATGTTGGGTGAGTGATTGCCGGCGTTTGGGTACTTTGGGAGGGGGCGTCACAGACACACTGGGAGAGGAAACAGGGGACGTGTAAATGGCAGTGGAGGTGGTGAGTGCAGGTGAGCGGTTTGTGGTGCTGGGTGTCCTGGTGCGAGTCCTAGTGCCTGTAGATGTGGTGCATGCAGGTGTGTGTGTAGACGACACTGGTAGGGAGGAGGGAGAAGAGGAGGAGGGGGACACAGTGGAGACAGTGGATGTTGCTGTGTCTGTATGCGTGTGATGCTTGTGTGAGTGCCTGTGGTGTGTGTGGTGCCTATGTTTGCTTGAGCTACTTTTGGGTGTTGACTTGTGTGCCTGCTGGTCTGTAGGTGTGCTTGGGATGGGCTGGGGTACAGGGGATTGGGTCTGGGTGGAGGAGGTTGGAGGGGGGAGGCTGGACACAGGGACAATGGCTGCCATCAGTGCTGAGGCCAGAGATTGCAGGGTTCGCTGAAGGACAGCCTGACCAGAATGAATGCCTTCCAGGAATGCATTACCGTGTTTCAACTCTCGTTCTACACCCTGGATGGCATTCACAATGGTAGACTGCCCAACAGTGAGTGACCTGAGGAGGTCAATGGCCTCCTCACTGAGGGCAGCAGGGGTGACTGGGGCAGGGGCTGAGGTGCCTGGGGCGAAGGTGATGCCCACCCTCCTGGGTGAGCGGGCACGGGACACACGCTGAGGGGCTGCTGGGAGGGCGGTGCTGGTAGGGGAGGTGGCAGCTGTACCTGTAGAAGTGGGGCGCAGAGATGGTGCCGCCACCAAAGGGGAGCTCCCATCGGCGGACGAGTCCATGTCGCTGGTTGATGATCTGGTGGCCGACGTGAAGCTCCCCTCGCCCTCCGTCCCACTGGTGAATTCAGAGTCTGTGGTGTGGCCCTCCATGGCCATGTGGGATGCAGCTCCCTCATGCTCCGGTGCCACTGTACCTCCGCCTGTTGATGCTGATGTACAAAAGAACAGGGAGAGCAGGAAAAGAGTGGAGACAGAAGAAAGAGAGTTTTAGTGCATGGCATACCGCTACCGTTGGCGGACAAGACAGACGCAGCAGCCCCATGCATTACACCGTGCTCCTGACCTCTGCACATGCTATTTCTGGGATATGGCCTACATGGCAATGGTAGTAATCTGCCCACATGGATGGCCAAGGGGCAACTATACATCAACTTCCCTCTGTTTTGAGCTGGGGTAGAGTGCCACATGGCCTACAAAACAGAGGGGCCTTGCCTACCTAACTCGCCCTGGCCTAGGGACACCCACAACCCACCACCCCCACCCAGACACCTCCACTGCACGCAAAGTCCATATGATGAGGTAGTACTCACCCCCTTGTGTCTGTTGTGATGTCCTTAAGCGCCGATCCAGCTCCAGGTAGGCCACCGCCAGGATCCGGAACATCAGGGGGGTCATGGTGCGACGGGCACCCCTCCCACGTTGGGAGGCCATCCCCAGCTGAGCCTCCGCCGTCTTCTTGCTGCAGCGGCGAATGTCCTCCCATCTCTTACGGCAGTGGGTGCCCCATCTCTGGTGGGCCCCCAGGGTCCAGACTTCCTTGGCGATGGCACGCCAAATGTCCCTCTTCTGGTGGGCACTGACCTACATGACATGCACAAGGAAAGAGGACAGTCATTACCTACTGCACCGTCGTTGTGATTGGCCCCCTCCCAACTCTATCCCTGTGGCCCATTCATCCCCATGCATAACTGTACTATATACTCTGCCCCCTTCCCTCATCCACCCAGCCCTCTCCACCCAGGCCTAGCCCATCCAACGTGCTCCCTGTGTACTAACCTGTTGGTCTGGAGGACCGCAGAGTAGCGTGTACTGGGGGAGGACCCCATCCACAAGTTTCTCGAACTCCTGTGCAGTGAAGGCAGGGGCCCTTTCCCCAGACGCAGCAGCCATCATCGCTTCCAGACCGAGGTCACAGCAGCACTAGCAGTGTAGGTCCTCTCCTGTCGAAGGTCAGGTATCTAGTGATTGAAGAGATAGAAAATGGTGGTGACGTCTGCGGCGGTGACGTCCGCGGCGGTGATGTCCACTGCGGGGCGCATCATCACCACCAGCGCACCTGTTCATTGGCTCTTGGGACCCATAGGGTCCAATGTTAACCAATGCAGCATTGCGCTGCACTCTACGACCGCCTACTGCGACGGTGTCCAACACCAGAGCAGTTACCCCACAATCCCATTGTCCCAGTTTAGAGGTCAGGCAGCCGTCATTTCAGGGGCCCACATGGCTTCAATTACTACTGCGCCACACATACCGAGGCCTACACTCAAAACCTTTCCCGGATGGGTTAATTGTCTGTTGGAGTCTTGTGTGTGACTGTGGGTACATACCTGGAGGAATGCTGACAGTTTCTTCGCTGTTGTCCTTCTTAGGCACCGTCAGTTGGGACATATTGGAAGATGGCGGAATCCTCCGGTGTACCGACCGCTGGTGGACCTGTTGACAATGGAAGAGCGACATGTCATTGTGACCTACCGGTTTGATCGTGCCACTATCCAGGAACTATGTACCCAGTTAGAGCCATACCTGATGTCACCAATCCGCCATCCGACTGGAATCCCCCCTGACGTGCAGGTGCTGTCAGTGCTGCATTTCCTTGCAAGTGGGTCATTTCAAACAAACAGTGGCCATGGCATCAGGGATGTCCCAGCCTAAGTTTTCCAACGTCTTGTCCAGAGTGTTGTCTGCCCTGCTGAAACACGTAAGGAGATACATAATTTTCCCTCAGGTGGAGGATTTGCCTACAGTGAAAGGTGATTTCTATGCCCTTGGACATATCCCCAACGTCATAGGTGCCATTGATGGGACCCATGTAGCTCTGGTCCCCCCTGCAGGAATGAACAGGTGTACAGGAACAGGAAGAGTTATCATTCGATGAATGTCCAGATGGTCTGTTTGGCAGACCAGTTCATCTCACAGGTAAATGCTATGTTCCCTGTTTCAGTGCATGACGCCTACATCCTGCGGAATAGCAGCATCCCTGATATGATGGGTGAACTCCAGAGGCACCGTGTGTGGCTACTAGGGGACTCTGGTTACCCCAACCTGTCCTGGCTATTGACCCCAGTGAGGAATCCCAGGACCAGGGCAGAGGAACAGTACAATGAGGTCCATGGACGGACTAGGAGGGTGATCGAGCGGACCTTCGGCCTCCTGAAGGCCAGGTTCAGGTGCCTCCATATGACTGGTGGTTCCTTATTCTACTCACCGAAGAAGGTGTGCGACATCATCATCGCCTGCTCCATGCTCCATAACTTGGCATTGCGACGGCAGGTGCCTTTTCTGCAGGAGGATGATCCAGATGACGGTGTTGTTGCAGCGGTGGAGCCTGTGGACAGTGATGAGGATGAAGCTGATGAAGATGAAAACGACAACAGGGAGTCAGTCATACAGCAATATTTCCAGTGAGACACAGGTGAGTAAATTTTCATGTTTCGCAGATTATTAACTTTCACACGTCTACCTCTATCCTGTACCTACATTTCACTCCCTATTTGTTAACTGAGTTGTCCCCTTTCATTTCAGTTTCACTATTGTGGTAACCTATGTGTCAACAGCTTGCACCCTTGAAAGGCTTGTGATGTGTGACATTGGTATGTTGGCCTTCCAATGGGTAACCTTTTTTAACACTGTAATTGACAATACAAAGTTCACAATAATTGACTGACTCCAGTTTTATTAGTGTTTCCAGGGTGTTTATTTAAGTGCATAACAATGAAGGGGGGTTGTGAAATGGGGATGGGTGATGGTGGAGGAATGTCCATGGCAGAGTCCAGTCTATTAGTCTCACAGGTACATTGCACATCTGGCCATTGGAAGTGGAGCTGGGGCAGTTCCGATTTGGACAGGGTAACAAAGTGGGACAGTGGGAGGACGATCAGGGTGGTCTTATTTCCTGGTGGGGTCTTGCCATCTTGCTCTGTCCTGTTCCTGGATCTCAGGGCCCGCTTGCGTGGTGGTGGTCCGTCTGCAGGGGATGGGGTGCTGGTGTGTTGGTCCTGTGGCGGGGCCTCCTGTCCACTAGCGCCGGCGGAGGTGGTGGGCAGTTCATCGTCCTGGCTAGTGCCACAGTGTCCCTCAAGGTCTTTTGAATGTCCGTCAGCACCCCTACAATGGTGCCCAGGGCGGAGCCGATGGTCCTGAGCTCCTCCCTGAACCCCAAATACTATTCCTCCTGCGGACGTAGGGTCTCTTGCAACTTGGCCAGTACCGTTGCCATCGTCTCCTGGGAGTGGTGGTATGCTCCCATGATGGAGGAGAGGGCCTCGTTGAGAGTAGGTTCCCTTTGCCTGTCCTCCCTCTGTCGCACAGCAGCCCTCCCAGTTGCCCTGTGTTCCTGTGACTCCGTCCCCTGGACCGTGTGCCCACTACCACAGTCCCCAGGTCCCTGTTGTTGTTGGGGTGGTGGGTTAGCCTGGGTGCCCTGTAGTGGTGGACACACCACTGATTGACCAGTCCTGGGTAGGGAGGTTTGGGCCCGCTGGGTGGGTGCTGTGCTGGTGTTCCCAGAGGGTGGCAGTTCGGTGTTGGGCTGTGGCTGGGCAAGGGGAACCGACTGTCCTGAGGCCCACGATGGTCCGGGCTGGTCATCAAGATCCAGTGGGGCAGAGCTGCTGTCGTCACTGTGGGCCTCTTCTGGGGCTGGAGTGGTGTTGTCTGGATCCTCTGGTGTGGTGACGTTCCTTCGGGTTCCTGCGGGGGTATGAGTACATGATTATTGAAGGTGTGTGTTTCATGATGTGCAATGTTTGGGTGTGCGTGTACCCCAGTGCAGGCATTCCTGTGTGGGGGCTTGTGTGGTGATAGTTGGGGGGTGTTGGGGTCTGTGCAGTGGGCATGCTTTAGTGATGGGTATCCATGCTTAGTTGTGTCATGCAGGTTTTGGGGTTGGGATGGGTGGTTGGTGTCATGGGTAGATAGGTGAGGATTTGGAGTGATAGGGGAGGGTGTGAGGATGGGGGTGTGTGATAGCATGCAGGTAGGGTGGGGGATATGATAGTTGAAATTTGACTTACCAGTGTCCGTTCCTCCAACGACTCCTGCGAGGCCCTCAGGATGCAAGATGGACAAGACTTGCTCCTCCCATGTTGTTAGTTGTGGGGGAGGAGGTGGGGGTCCACCGCCAGTCCGCTGAACCGCAATGTGGTGCCTGGATACCGTGGAACGCACCTTCCCCCGTAGGTCGTTCCACCTCTTCCTGATGTCCTCCCTATTTCTTGGGTGCTGTCCCACAGCGTTGACCCTGTCGACTATTCTTTGCCATAGCTCCATCTTCCTGGCTATGGATGTGTGCTGTACCTGTGATCCGAATAGCTGTGGCTCTACCCGGATGATTTCCTCGACCATGACCATGAGCTCCTCCTCGGAGAAGCGGGGGTGTCTTTGGCGTGCTATGGGGTGGTGTGTGTGATGAGTGGGGTGGTGTATGTGTTGATGAGTGTGGTGAGTGTAGTGGTATGTGGTGTTTTGTGCGTGGGTGTTGTGTGGGTGATGGTGTAGTGTGCCTCTGTGTGATGGGGTTCTCTATTCTGTGCTGTCTCTCTCGGGCCTTCTCTCCGTAATAGTGGTCGTAGGGGTTTGTGGGTGATGTGGGTGTGTGTTTTATATTGTGTTGGGTGTGTGGGAGTGTTGTTTGTATGTGTATCAGGTGTGTGTATTTGGAATTGTCCAATGTGGCGGTGTTTTGGAGATGTGTGTGTATTTTGAGCACGGCGGTGTATACCGCCAATGGAATACCGCGGTTGAAAGACCGCCACGTTGATTCGTGGGTCGTAATAGCATGGGCGTGTTTCTGTTGGCGTGGAGGTGGAGGATTTGTTTCTGCATGTTAATCGCTGACCTTTGGTGTGGCGGTGTTGTGTGGGTGTCTGAATGTCGGCGGATTCCGAGATGTGGGTCATAATAGCTGTGGCGGTCTACCGCGGATGCGGCGGTGTATTGGCGCTCTTCTGCACGGCGGTAAGCGCCTTATACCGCCAAGGTCGTAATGACCCCCTCTGTCTCCTAAGTTAAGCCTTGACGCTCGTTGCCAAGCTACCAAGGGTTGAGCTGGGGTTAATTTACTGAGACCTAACTGGACCTTAGTGGAGGTTAGTGGCCTATTGCTAAGTGTAGGTACCTACCTGCCCTTACCAATAACCCATTTTCCAACACATGACATTACATATTTACACTCAAGTGAAGCAGTGATTGATGATATCTGCCTGCAAGTCTTCACCTTTCTCTTTATCACTGTCATCTTCACTTGGCATTTCTGGATTCTCAACTGGTGATACTGCTAGCTCCCCCTCATATATGGAATATATGGGATGTGTCTCCTCAGGGCAATGTTGTGTAGCATGCAGCAGGCCACAATGATACTACATAAATTTTCTGGTGAGTAGAGGGCTCCATCTGTCTTGTCTAGGCACCTAAATTTGGCTTTCATGAGCCCAGAAGCCTGCTCCACGGAACACTGTGTTCTTCCATGGGCATTATTAAAGCAGACTTCCGCTGGCATAGTTGGGTTCCTCACCGGTGTCAACAACCATCAATGGTTTGGGTATGCAGAGTCCACTGTAATGGAATGGAACATATGTGCAACTCTGAGACCGTCTCATCCAATTTTTTGCTGCAGACATTAAATACAAACTAACAGGACATCTGTGACTTCCCGACCAGCCAGGCTTCTCTGGGTACACTTGTGACATCAGCTGTGGAATGGCGCTGTTGCGCATGATGAAGGCATCATGGAATGAACCTTAATAAGACCTTTGATATGTATATGTCTGCCAGACAAACAACTTGGACACTGATGGAATGGAAGTTCTTTCTGTTACAATAGCCTTGTTCATTGCCATGCGATGGAACCAAGGCAACATGTGTACCATCAATGCCTCCTACAACATGTGGAATGTGTGCCAAAGCATAGAAGTAAACCGTCACATGGGCAAAATCTTCACATTGAGGAAATCAGATGTAGCTGTCCTGCCGTCTTAACATTGCTGAGAGTACATCCTTCAATAAAAGACTGAACATGGGATGGGACATCTCAGCAGATATGGCCACTGTATTTTGGAACAACCTTGTGACCTGGAAGTGCAACACTGCCATGACTTGTGTAATGGGTTGTTGGACCTGGCCCTTGTTGTAGGTTCATCCCCTGACTTTTTGCCTCCTTCCTACAATTGTTTTCTGACCTCTTGCTGTTGGCTCTAGGACTCTGAGCACTTTATCACTGCTGATCAGTGCTAAAGTACGGGTGCTCTCCCATCTAAAGTTGGTATGATTTGCCTATACCTAATTGGTATATTTAATTTACCTGTAAGCCCCTTGTACAGTGGTATCTCTATACCCAGGGCCTGTAAATTAAATGCTACTAGTGGACCTGCAGCACTGCTTGCCCCACCCACTGATGTAGCCTTTCAAACTTGTCTCAGGCATGCACAGTTTTCTGCCACAGGGACCTGGCATCTAAATTTACTTGCCAGTCCCAGAACTCCCCTTTTACGACATGTAAGTCACCCATAAGCTAGGCCCTAGCTAGCCCTATGGACACAGTGCCATGTATGTAGAAGGCAGGATATGTGCAAGGTTGCGTGGCCTGTCCTGGCAGTGACAAACAGCCTAACTTGGTGTCTCACTGCTGTGAGTGCTGCGTTCTCATATGATTGCATTGGAAATGTCCTGCCTTATAAGTAGGGGATATTGTCTGATTTATGAAGGGGTAGCATAAGCGGGTTTGGTATGGTTTTGATGGTGGTAAGAAATGCTGCTTACTGGTGTAGGTGTATTTTTTATTACTATTACAGAAATGCCACTTCTAGAAAGGGAGCATTTCTCTGTGCTTATGACTTTGGTGTTTGCAGCTTGATTCTAATCCACGTCTGGGCAGTTGGGCTTTTTGCATACCTTTTAGACAGCCTATACACAGGGAGGGTGGAGGTGTCACAGAGGTGCATCTGCATGCTGAATAGTCTTCCTGGGCTGAGAGAAGGGAGAGGCGGGGCACACCTGCATTTTTAAAGGCTGTGCCCTGGCCTAACACAATAGGGTTGTTTACCCCCAACTGGAACCTGTGCTGAAGGAGAGAGGGGGCACTCACAGAACCAGTTGTAACTGGTTGGAACCTCCTCTACCCTTCCTTTGTAACACACTAGAAAAATGAGTATAAGTACAGGGGAATTTTCCGCACAATTTGGGAACTCTTGGAGTTTACCTGGAACTGGACACCATGCTGCTGGAGGGACTCACCAGGAATGGCCATGGACTGCTGCTGCTGTGCTGGGCACAGGAGGTGCCTTAGCATCATAAATCAGGTACTTGTAAAGGACATATATAGGCCACTAGTTTCTTATATGGACATTACGGATCTATATGTTGCCTACCTATGTTTATGATGTTTCATATATGTATGCAAATGCTCCTTTTATGGTCATGACATGCTAATATGTTTTCCTGACTTGCCATAAGTTTTATAATGTTCCTAATATGGGCGTTTATGCTATTTCTATGACAAGTGCATTGGTGTAGTAATGTGATTCCTGACTACTACTTATGTTGCAGAATACTAAGTAACCTATGTGTTATATGTGACTACTGCTAGTTCTGCAGAGTAACTAATGTGTAACGTTCTGAAAACTGCTAAGCTAGCAGGATATTACTGACATGTTGTGTTTGGTCTAATAATTGTTTTTGTGTACAATACAGTATATTTTAATATAACTTGGTGTTGTGTTTCCTTTGTGGTGGGGATAGTGCGTCACGTGTGTTGTGTGTGTTGTGCAAACGCTTTACACATTGCCTCTGGGATAGGCCTGACTGCTCGTGCCAAGCTACCAAGGGAGTGAGCAGGGGTTATCTTGAATGTGTAACTCCCTTGCCCTGACTAGAGTGGGTGGGTTCTGCCTGGCTTAGGTGCATACCCTAGCCAACCAGAAACCCCATTTCTAACATGGGTGAATATAAATGAAGGGTGTTTTTATAGGAAAAGAATAGCACTCAAAGACCCAATAGACAACTTATTGATTCAGAGATATCAACAAAGCAGTGCTCTTGTAGGGTAAAAACACCCTCCACCCCACAAAATTCTGATCAGTCAATGACTGGCAGAAGCCAAACAACATTCAAGGCACATGCTAGAGTATTTAGTACATTCCACCCTAACCTACCTTTACAAATATTGTGTGTGGGTACACTAAAATAGGTACCGACAACCACATCAGCATATCATAATTCAGTCCAATAATATTAAGTATTGAAATAAACTCTTTGGTGCCTGTATATGATGCAACCAAAAATTCAAACTAATAAGCCAAAGGTTCAGCCCTCTCATGTTTGCCAGACGATGATTTTATTTTTATATACTGTGCAATTAAACAAGTTTACAGTCCTCTTGAGATACATCTTTTTAGTTTTGACACAGCCAACAGATGTTTCGTCTTGGAAGGTAACCCATCGACTTCATTAGGGCTGAAATGTAGTAAGGTATACAACAACATGAAAATCTGTCTCCATTAAATGTAAAGTGTATACATCCGCCTGTGTCAGTAGCTGTCAAGATAAAAAACATGTTTCCACCCCATGACGTTAACCTCGTAGTACCAACATCTCACTAAAGGAACCAAGTCTATAGTCCATACAGTCCATAGTATCTATTTTTAAGAGACATCATTGTATTTCTGAATATGTCTAATTGTCTCACCTGAAGAGTATTAAAGAAATCCGGCATTCGTCTTATTACAGAGCAACGTGTTGCGCGCACACTGACAGCTTCACGCTTGCAGAGCCTTCCCTTATATCTTCATAAAAATCAAAAACGGACTAATCAGAGATCTTTTAGTGTCTGCCATCTTGCAGCTATTAGTATCCCTCAGCTTTAGTGGAAGTACAAAACAACGTGCCACAAGCATGCTGACAGTTGCACACTTACAAACTTCTCCTGGTGTTTTCATGATAATCGAAGACTGACTAAAATAGAAAACTACTAATGCCCACCATCTTAAAGCTGATAGCATCCCTCAGTCCACAGTCTAAAAAGTGTAGGTCAAATACCTAAACATTGTGTTTGGCCTAAAATTATATTATAATATACGATAACATGGCAGTAATCTCAAAATGGCAATAATCTAAAGGATGGCACCCTCAAAATTGCTACCTGTATTCGTACAATGGAGAAAGGGCTGAGTTCCCGTTCACTGCGTTTGCCATTTAAAGGTGGACAGTATTAAATACAATCACTAATCCGTTCATATCAAGACCATAGATTAATGCTCATCACCTTATAAGTAATATTGACTCAATACATTGCTCCATTTTAACTAAATCGTATTTTATAAATTAGTATAATATCTCGACTTGAACCATCTACTGGTAAAGTAGTACCTGTAGAAATATATCTAACTAATAGTACTTGTGGACACAAGAGAAAAAATGGCACTTATAGGAAACAATAATCACCCTTGCATTAGAAATTCATTACTAATGTTCTACATGTATGTGCATGTGTAGAAAACATACCCACAGTATATGATATGAATAGTATTAAGGTATAGTAAACATACCCGCAGTATATAATATACATAGTATTGAAGTACAGAGAGTATACTAATTTGTGTATCATACATGATAACCAAAACCATTGCCAATTATATACTTGCACAAACATTTAATCACTCAAAAAGTAATCCAATTCCTTGTCTGTGTTGAGACCATCTTCAACTGCCCTGAGATGCATAATCTATAGCGCCTCCTTTCTCCTCAGGGCCAATTCTCTGTTGCCACCTCTGGTGTCCTTTAGTATGTGTTTAATGCCGTAAAATTTTAATGATTTGCTGGCCCCTTGTGTCTGACAAGTTTTCATGTGTGTCACAATCGGTTATCTCTCATCATCATACTTAAAGACTCTTACATGTTCACTAATCCTGGTCTTAAGAGGACGAATAGTGTTCCCCACATAGATGCATTCACATTTGAATGCTATAACATATACAACAAAAGTCGTGTTACAGTTGATGGTTGATTCAATCTTAAATAAACGTTTGACAGCACTGACTTTTTGCCATGATATGCCCATTTACACACCCCACATTGCCCACACTTATAAAAGCCTTTCTTGTAATCAGATAGCCAATTGTTTTGTAGATGATGTATTGGGTAACTGGGACTAAGAATATTCCTTGGAGATTTACCCATACGATATGTAATTTCAGGTCTGCTTGAAATGATATCCTTAAGAGTGTTATACTGAGACAAAATACCCCAGTGCTTCTTCATGATCTTCCTGAGGGCAATAGAGATTCTATTGAAGTCAATAACAATTCTAATTTTACAAACGCCATTTCTAATATCTGAGGTGGGAGTGGACTTTAATGTATCTAGCCTTGAAATTTTCTTCACTCGACGTTGTGCTGGACAAATGTCACTCATACTGTATCCTCGCAGTTTAAATCGTTCACTCATATCCTTAATGCATTGTTTGAAATCCTGGTCCTTACTACAATTTTTTCTAGCCCTCAGCATCTCCCCAAATGGTATTGACTTTATTTAATGTCTAGGGTGAGCACTGGAGGCATGTAGAATAGAATTACAAGAAGTAGGTTTTCTAAAAAGTCTACTCTGTATTTTGTTATTCTCAATAAATAATTCCACATCAAGAAATTTGATCTTTTCATGACTATACTGATAAGTAAACCTTACATTTGCTTTATTAGAGGTTAGATAGTTGCAAAAGTCTAATAACTAGTCGGTTTTGCCCGTCGAGATCATGAGACAATCAGCAATTTAACATCCCCCGTAAAATATATTAGTCTGCTACTGAGTGGAACACTGTCCCCAGACCCACTTCTCCTCAAACCAACCCATTAATAGGTTAGCATAAGAAGGAGAGAACCTCAAGCCCATCGCCACCCCTTGTCTCTGTCTGTACCAGTTCTTATAAAATAGAAAGAAATTGTTATCCAAAATTAGATCAATCATCTCAATCAACATCTATGGGGGTCATTACAACATTGGCGGGCGGCTTCTGCCGCCCGCCAAGCTGTAACCGCCATGCGGCCGCCAATGTGGCCACACTCCCGCGGTACCCATTACAACAACCCTGATGGGCCGGCGGGCGCAAACCTAGTTTACGCCCGCCGGCCCAGCGGGGATGCGGCTGCAACATAGGAGCCGGCTCCTAATGGAGCCGGCGGTGTTGCGGCCGTGCGACGGATGCAGTTGCACCCGTCGCGCTTTTCACTGTCTGCTATGCAGACAGTGAAAAGCTGCACGGGGCCCTGTTAGGGGGCCCCTGCACTACCCATGCCAGTGGCATGGGCAGTGCAGGGGCCTCCAGGGGCCCCAGGACTCCCCTTACCGCCAGCCTCTACCTGACGTTGCAAACCGCCAGAAACAGGCTGGCGGTAGGGAAGTCATAATCCCCAGGGCATCGCTGCTTGCAGCGCTGCCCTGTCGGATTATCACCGCCGGGGCTAAAATGGCGGGAAACCGCCGGGCCCGGCGGTGCGGACGCCACTTTAGCCCTGGCGGTCTCAGACCGCCAGGGTCGTAATGACCACCTATGTGTGTTCCCAAAGACTTGCAGATCTTTTGTTAAGAAAATATTGTATTGCTTGTAAGCCCAATTCATGTCCAATACAGGTATACAAAGATACCACATTGAGTGTGACCATCATCATGTCAATCTCCCACTCCACATTACTCAATATGCTCAAAATGTGTTTAGTATCTTTAATATACGAAGGAAAGTTATTAACCAAAGGCTGTAAAAAATATCAACAAATTCAGCTAAATTTTTCAGTTGACCCTAAGATGCCAGATGCAATTGGTCTCCCAGGTGGAAAATATAACTTCTTGGGAATTTTGGGCAGGATATATAGACAGGGACACTGGGATGGTCCACCTTCAGCAACATGAATATGTCTTCGTCAAGTAGGCACTGCTGGTGCCATGTCTTCAATCTATTGTTAATCTTGTTTGCCAAACCTGGAAAAGTGGGTTATAAGAGATGTTTTCATAGCAAGTCTCATCACTTAATTTCATTTAAATTTCCTTTTCGTAGTCCAATTTGTTCATAACAATAACATTGCCCCCTTTTTCTGCCCGTCTGATCATGATAGTAATGTCTTGAGTGCTTGTTGTTCACCATAACTTAGGTTGTTAATAGGTCTATGAAACCTACTTTTTGCCATGAGTAAATCCAAATCTTTACATACCATTTCCTTACATACCTCAATACTGTTATTACTCAATAACTTTGGTGTCCATCTCGATTTCCTTTTCAGACCACTAGTTATATGCAAATCAGGTGCAACAACTAGATCATTCAAAATCTGTGATACTGTAGTGGGGTCTTCCTCACACTCCGTAATAGATAACAGTGCTGTGTTGTCATATATATCCTTTATTGATAAATTACTGCGTTCACATGTTTGCATAGGGGAACAACACCCTTACTATGGATGGGATACATTTGAAAATATCTCTTTAATTTGAGATTCCTAATGTACTTATAGAGATCAACCTTGGTTTTGCATAAGTCTCCAAGACTGGTAGGACAAAAACCCAAACCTTTGCCTAAGAGGGATCTCATATTCAATGACAGGTCTTTACTCAACAAATTGATCATATTAACCAATGGTTCATGGCTCGTGTCTATCCTCTCTTGTCCCAAGATCTTGTCTTCATCCCTCTTGTTTCTTTGAGAGCTTCTCCCCCTCGTTGCCCTTCTGATCTTCCTGTATTTGCCTTCTTTCTGTTCTGATCCCAATTGCTTTGTTTGATTCTCAGGATCTCTAGTAAAAAAGTATTCTTGTTACTACGTTGTTGTTGAGAAGATGTACCTGGACCAATATCCTTATCACTATCACTGGAAGGGGGGCGCTCATAGAGGAGGAATCTGAAGCAACTGAAATAACTGAATCTGTGCGTGTGACATTCACCCGAACAATGTGATCATACTTCTTGGAGAAAGTGAAGACCCTACCATTCAAATAGTCCATCTCATCCCTTTTATGTTTTCTAGCTTTTCTTTGCATGATCGCCTCCTGAAATTTTGATAGTACCTCATTTAAAATCCTATAGTTCTGTGGCTTGTTTCTTTCTTCATGGCCTGAAGGTTTGGCAGTGGACTGTAGACAGGAGAATGCCCGATTCTTCCTCTCCCTGGGTACCTACGTAGGACAAATAATGAGTTCAGCTGTCACTCAATTTGTCATTTGCAACATACATTAGGCATGTCAATGACAAACTGTGACAAGGCATGTCATAAGTTGAGAACATGAAACACTTTACACATCACCTCTGTCAATGATACAAAATCAACATATGTTCCCTTTGCTTTGCCACAATTGTGTACAGAGCATCTATCTGGACAGCAAGAATGTGTGCATAATACTTTCCACTCTGACTGCGACTTGATGTCTCAAGACTTAAACTACTGGGGGGGTTGTGCCACAACGAAAGTTGTCATATGTGTCAAGCAATGTACAAAAATGGTGTCCAACTCGAGGAACCACATTACAGGACAAGAAAAGTACTCATTATTGGTATTAACAAAATTTTCGGAATTGTGACATATTTTTCTTAGCATTATACCACATTTCATGCCTTTAAAATGTCAGGTGCCTGATCTACTCTACTGGACATAAACCGCCCGCAACATCTGGCAAAAGTTGTCATGGTGGTAGGCGGCTGCTACTGCGGTGGACACAGCCATAGGCTTACGTTGTCGCCAGTTGTGGTTGCAGGCCAAAGGCTATGTCCACCGGCTATGATGGCCATGTACGTGGTGGATGTGACTGCCATGTTCTGAAAAATCGCTCACTTGACTCCTGACACTGCTGCCAGCCAGACCTCCACAACCTGAGCTGCTGTGTGTCGTCTCTGGGTTCAATCATGCAATGTCCAACAGGTGATAGGGACCCTGCCTTCTCCACAGAGGAGCTGGAGAAACTAGTGGAGGAGGTCCTACCCCTGTATGAACAGTTCTATCATGCACCAGATGAGCAGGTAATTATCTCATGTTCACTTTTTCACTGTACTTCATCATATTGTCCCTCCTCACAGGCTAGGTTGTGCCCGTGTGTGCCGTAATGTAAAGTCAAGGTCATGGAGGTGGATTCGCTGTGGCATCAATGAGGAAGTCAATGTTAATGTAACTGTGTTCAGTGCCAGATGTTAAGTACTTAGACTTTGGTGTGCGTGACTGTTTTGAGGGTATTCGGTTGTACCTTATGTTGGAGGCACTAAACTAGGTGAGGTCACACCCATCCCCATACATCACTTGCCACATGGATGGTATTAAATGTGAGACCACGTGTATTTTAATGACAGCATGAGCTATGTCTGCATATTGTACGTGTTCAGGTGTGTGTCAAGAGAATTATGTGTATGTTGCCTGTGAGATTTTAAACTACTTCTGACCTTACTAAACTGTTTTTCTGAAGTCATATCTGACTCACTCTGCCCTTCAGGTTGCCACATACACACCACATGCTAATATGTTGTTGGCTACACTATGTACTGTTATGTATGGAAGTGAAGGGAATGGAGCTCCATGTAGGTTCTTTCTGCTCAGCCTGCATAGATCAGAGCAAGCCAAATGTATCTCCCAGTATGGGTCCAAGTCTAGGCTGGTATTGAGTCTTTTTGAGTATGCAATTGTAACACTATGCCCACTCCCTGTATCCAAGTATGAACTGTCATGTGAATCAATCTAGGCTTAGTGAGAAAATGCAGCTTATTGAAGTTCTTTCCCTGATGAGTATGTAAATGGTTTTAGTAGGAAAACAATGAGCTGTGTATAATGTGCACTAGTCATTAATGTCAATGTGTGTCTCTGATCCCTGACAAGTCCTTTACGCCCACAGCCCTGTTGGCAGCATCACATAGGTCATATTTGTCCTGTGCATGCTTATTGCATACATGATAGCCCCATAGTGCAGACAGTGTGATGAATCATGGGAACCCATGAAATGTGATTCATTGGTTTGTTCACAGAAGAAAAGGTACAATTGATGACTTTGTTTGTTGGATGACATCTCTGTAGGATGGACACAGATGTCCAGAAGCATGTTTGATGGCACATGTACATGATACAGCACTCTACCCCCTGAGGTTGCCTGAGTATGCATTTGTCAGTCCACATGTCCACTCATGGACAGATTAGACACCTTCTATCCCCACCATGCCAGTCTCTTCATTGTTACCCATGTGTAATATTTGAGTTTGTACTCTGGCATTAGCCTGTAGGAACTGTAAGCAGGAAATCATTCTTGCAGAGCGTGGTTGTATACCTGAGGAGTTTACCAGTTAGAAGCCACAGAGGTGTGATTTGTCCCATGGGTCCTCAGATCTCAGTCAGATTGCTAGAGCATGTACCAGAAGATGTCAGTTGGCCTAGGTAGTCAGTGGAGGGCTTGAGAAGGGTGGTGGATAGGTCTGCAGATTGGCAATTATTTGTAGTCATATCCCTGAATTCCGGACAAAACAAGAACGGTGGCTGTGGGATAAAACTAACCACATTTCCCCAAGTCCTAAAATTGAGTATTGAATTCTTTAGCAACTAGTGCTTAACCAGTAGGGACACGGAGCGACCAAGGCAGTGTCAGAAAACGCTGGGAAAAACGTACAAAGCAAGGTAATAATGAAATCTACGAGAAGCACATTACATATGTACACAATGTCCTCAAATAAATTCAATGACATTGAGCATAGGCATATTGAAAGTTTGAAAATCAAACTGGATAGTGGTACAATCAAAGTTCCTTTATTGTTTGAGATGAAGCATAGGCAGCCAACTGAGTCCCTGTATTCAGTGGCTGGTATGTGGCACACTTGGGCCGGTTGGGCAAAAAAGAATGTTCATAGCTTTGTGTACTGACATGTATGTGCCCTTTTGGAAGGGATTTGTGGACATAATTTCTTGTATTTTCTTTTGCATCCATGCAGGTCAACGTCCATCAGAAGAAAGGGATTTGAAGAGCCATCAACAAGAAGATGCAGATCCTGGGGGGTTCACAGCCAAAGAAAGAGGTGGGATGAGCTGATACGCTGGGTCCTAAAGATCGCGGAGGCCCACCTGGGGCTGTCCTCTCAAGGTGGGCAGGGTGCCCATTGGACAATGACCCTCCTAATGGCCCACATTCTGGTGGTGGCATACCCAGAGCTTGATGGGCATTTGAGGGCAGCACAGCAGCCACAAGAGGGTGCGTAGACAGCAATTTCCTGCCTGTCCTTTTGTCAGGTGATTGAGTGGAGTACTAACTGCCCCTCCTAGCAATTAGGATAGAATCTTATGTCATACAGTAGATGGGAGATTGTGTGACATGTTGTGTATCATTCTGGTCTACCTTGCCTTCTGAACCTGGGATCCGGTACAAACCTGGTGGGAATCCTCAAACAACTTTCTCTGAAGGGACCACAAATGGCTGTGTACAGTGATATTTCATGTACTGTTTGTTGTTGTAGTGGGTATTATTTCTGACCCACAGATCACGTCCCCTGAAAGTAACAGACAAGTGGTAAGTGGGTTATGGATCACTGTCCTCTGCCATGTCTCTGGGCATATGTGTATGTAGCCATCTGCCACCTAGAAGCAAGTCATCCTCAGTGTATGATATGTGCTGGTGCCTCACTGCGGTCTCTGATGTGTGTGTGCCCAGTGTAGATGTGACATGGCTTACATGGTTAATAGTTTGCAGATGTAGCAACCTACTTACCCTTGGTAAGTGGGGAATGCCCATTGAGTAGAATTATTTTCTATAACTGTGGCCAATATTCCCAGTGACTATATGTCAGCATGTGTCCTTTTCTCCTTTGGTAAGTGGGGAATGCCCATTGAGTAGATGTATTTTCCATAACTGTAGCCAACATTCCTGTTCTTTTCTCTTTAGGAAACATCCTTATTGTGCAATTTCATGCATGTTCTACCCATGTTGATGGGATGATGTCTGTATCCCATAACATATATGTGCATGGAAAACTGTTAGTGAAATAGTGCATTTCCAATGCTGATCCATTTCATGTCATGTCACAGACAGTAGTGTATCAGCATTGTTTATTGTCTGACAAATACTTTGATGTGTTGTCATGTTGGACTGCTATAGCAATGAGGGACATGGCATTTAGGCACAGATTGTGGAACCTCTCTGTACTATCTATGCCCTTTATGTGGCATCTTGTGAAAGAAGTGCACTGCACATGTTGAGTGATTGATGGTTGTTCCCTGACTTTTGTCATGCATTATGGAGTGCCTTGCGATGAGGATGACATCACATGTGTTTGGGTTCAGGCATTCATCCACAGACAGATACCGGGGTTGGCATGTCTAAGATGTGGAGAGTGAAGTTGCATCTCTTTGGACAACAGGTTGGGGGTCCTTGTTTTTTCCTTGCAAGTTCTGTGAATCCAAAATGGAAGGTACAGACGTGTACCACAGACACACTCAGATGGCGTAATTGTACTAGGTGTTAGATATAAGTGGTGACTATCCTGGGGCTGACTGATTCATGGCTTTGTGCATTCTGGAGACATCTCTCACTGACATATTGGACATGATGTCAGTGTTGTTCCTTTCAATGACACATGAGGCCTAATTAGTGTCATTGATACTACCTCCTTGACTCTATTGGGACAGGTGTCACTTTTAGAGCTGTACATTTATGAAATGTGTCCATTGTGAAATGGGTATTTCAATGTCAACTACTACAGGATATTTTATTTTTTTATCTAAGATAGCTGGATTTCATTGGCATCATCTCAAGTTGTTGGTACATCATGCATGCACAAAATAGATGTGTGCATAACCTTGTGTGTGAAATATAGGAAGTTATTTTACAAAGGGATTGTATCGTTGGCTACAAGTGAACTGAGGTCTGCTGCATGTGGCACAGCTGTGAGGCTGGAGAGGTCACCTAGTTGTTGTATGGTCATTTTGGTTGCAAGACTTCAGCCATGCACTTGTAGTTATCTAGGATCCTGATTAGCCAGTGGGTAACCTCGGTAAGTCCAGATGGCATGCATGCATATGGTATGGCACATGTAAGTTCCACTTTGGGGAAATATTTTGATAGAGCCTACTTGAGATGATGGTATTGTTGTCAGTGAGGGTTGTGATTGAGGTGTTACCATGTATTTGTTATGACCCTATTTCTCATTCTTTTTGAAGCCTCAGCACAAGCAGGCAAAGGAGACAAGGCACAGCTGAGTGGGGAAGCATCTGGCCAAGGAACCCCAGGTCAAGATACCACTGACACAGAGAAACCCAGTGGCCCTGGTGGGCGAGGGGAGTGCCATGTGATTGTGTGAGCATTAATTGTAAATGTGCTGTTGGTGTGTTGTTGTTGCTGTGTGTGACAAAGTTGTTAGCTTTCAGTGTCCCTGTTCCTGAGCTGTGTGGCCATGTGTATTTGTGTAGTGTTGCAGTCCAGTGTGAGTGTGCGTAGTGTGTGTGTGTGTACTTGTCCGTGTTGATGTATGTCAGCGAGTGTGTGTTGTATGAGACGTGTGCCTGCTGTCTGTGGCATACCCCCCATGACATGTTTGCCTGCGCTAGAAGCTGATTTTAAAGGTTAATTATACAGGTAGGTGTGTGTACTTACGATTGATGGTGTCCACTTTGACGATGATTTTGTGGTCTTTCGATGAGCAACAGAAGTGGCATGATGTGAATGGCTCTGTGGCGGCCCGGACGTGTAAAGCTGTCTGCAGGTGAGTGTCTCTCTTTATACTGCCTGTTTTTGCTAGCTTGTACATGGTGATTTGACCTCCACAATCACATTGGAGGTGTGCAACCTCATAATGGGTCCGGCGGAAACACTGTCTCTGCCAACCAGTTTATGCTTCTTCTGCACTGAGGCAGTCTGAGCTGCTTGGCAGTGCTGGCAGACTGCAGGTAGTTTTCTGTTTGTATGACACAAAACTCATAATATGGTGGTCCACTCTGCAAGACTGTTGGCTGTCAGACTGCCACTGCCAACATGGCAGTCATGTGTCCGCCGAACCCGTAATCAGGCCCTGAGTCTTATCCCACACCATCTGGCAGCTGTCAGCCGAACCCTTTTGTCTAGCTAGTAACACCTCAAAAAAACAATACAAAAGTAAAGGTGATTTGCGGCAGCCTGACGAATTACACCCTGTGACTTCTCAGGGAAGTTGTGGTGGAACAGATCTTACCCCTTTCTCTCAGTTACATAAGTCTCACACATGCAATGACAAACAGTAGCAGGATTTGATTCAATACATTAATTGAAGCAACTGCACTCTATGTAAGAGGCATGAGTTGTGATTATTAGGAAGATATAACACAACATTATCATAGTGACCAGAAATGAGAAACAGATAAAAGGTCTCAACATTCTGTCACATTAGTGAATCAAAAATTCCTACCTGCTCTATTAAAAATCTACATGAGAGCAGTAGCATTGTTAGCCCTAATGTGCCTGTGTAGTCTCTGAAAGGAAACTCAATCCCCATAGCTGTGTGAGAGGTAGAGAAGAGGTCTCTTGGTCTACTTACAGTCCTCACAAGTAGATGGAGAGAAGACGCCAAGTTCAGTAGAACTGCTACAACATAGTACAGCATAAGATGCCTGGCTGACTGAAATGTCCTATCTGCCCTAGTTTGGGCAGGGTGTTGTTTTATAATAAAACATGTTGTTTTCTCCACCACAAGGAGAAGGTGGTGAGCGTGGAAAGGAGTATAGGGTGTTTTGTGGTTTTAGTATACATGAGTTAAAAAATACACGTTCAAGGTTACATTTCCCCAGGCCGTGAGCACTTTGTAGCAAGCCTGTTGAAACAAGAACAGACAAAGGGCTCGTAGGCATAGATGGGCCAGAATGGAGACTACCACAGGCCTGCCATATTTTACATTGCATTATTTGACACTTATCTAGTATAGGAAAGATATAGGTTAATATTGTAAAAATAAGTAAATCATCAGCACATGCAACTATTAAATATGTAAACGAAGAGTATCCCCCTATTCTTTTATTAAGCGCAAATAAGAGCCTACATTTATTTCTCCTACGCTGTAAAGAAACTAAACCTTTTAATAACCCTCCTTAGATCAGCAATAGTGAGTACATTTACGGTGAGAGAATTGTCTTTGCCCCTTCCCTCATGGACATCAGGCCTCATTGTGAGAAGATATACTTACATGAGATAATGAGGATAATTGTACATGGACGTCTCACTTGATTAGGCTAAGAAAAAGCTTTCACTTGGTATGGCAGAAGTCGAACACCACTCAACATGTTTCTACAGCCAATTTAAAATGCTAGTGATCAGCAGTAAACTCTCCTGATTTAATAAGTGCATAATTGTTTTATGTTATATGTCAGGGATCAAAGGTCATAAACTTTAATAACTGGCAATATTTACAGTAAGGCAGAAATAATAATATTAACTGCATTGAGAGGACATTAAGGGTGTTGAACGGCAGTGTAGTAAACGCACCAAAACGCAATTACCTTTTATTAAATTCTATTGTATAATATATTTCTAGTCAATGCCATCAAAACGATCCAAAAGTGGAAGCATGGTGTTCCTACGTGCTACATTTTAATGAGCCCGGCTATCAAGTTAGTTCTCCGCAAATTAAATAAGTACTCCTTGATGGTCTAAGTTGGTGCACAATGATTGGAATGTAGAGGACCCTTTTTTATAATTATGTTTTCAGACGATATTACCATTCCCAAAATACAGAGTTGTACCCAAGTTCTCGTGTCCGAAAAAAACTAAGGCGGTCATTACAACATTGGCGGTAAAAGCCGCTTACCGCCGTGCAGAAGACCGCCAACACACCGCCGCGGCCGCGGAATTCTGCCACAGCTATTATGACCCACATGTCGGAATCCGCCAAAATTCAGACACCCACACAAGTCCGCCACACCAAAGGTCAGTGATAAACTGGCGAAAACAAAACCTCCACCTTCACGCCAACAGAAATACGCCCACACTATCACTACACACGAATCCACGCGGCGGGCTTTCAACCGCGGTATTCCATTGGCGGTACACACCGCTGCGCTCAAAATACACACACTCTTACAAAACACAGCCACATTGGACAATTCCAAATACACACACCTGATACACATACACACACCACTCCCACACACCCATTACAATATAAAACACACACCCACATCACCCACAAACCCCCACGACAAAAAATTCCAAAAGAAGGCCAGAGAGAGAGCACCAGCAAGAACAACAGCATCCACAGGCACACAACACCGTCACCCACAGAACTTCCACGCACCTCACACAACACACCACTACATATCAGCACACTTATCACCACACACTCCACCCCACACATCCCCTACACCACCCCATGGCACGGCAAAGACACCCCAGGTTCTCGGAGGAGGAGCTCATGGTCATGGGTCCGGGTAAAGCCACAGCTATTCGGAGCACAGGTGCAGCACACCTCAATTGCAAGGAAGATGGAGCTATGGCGAAGAATAGTGGACAGGGTCAACGCAGTGGGACAGCACCCAAGAAATCGGGAGGACATCAGGAAGAGGTGGAACGACCTACGGGGGAAGGTGCGTTCCGTGGTCTCAAGACACCACCTGGCGGTTCAGAGGACTGGAGGCGGACCCCCACCTCCTCACCCACAACTAACAACCACACCACCAACAGAAGAGGCCCACCGTGATGACAGCACCTCTGTCCAACCTGATCTAGATGACCAGCCCGGCCCATCGGGGACCTCTGGACAGTCGGTTCCCCTCACCCAGTCACAGGCCACCACAGACCTTCCCCTCTCTGGAAATACCAGCATAGCACCCACCCAGCGGGCCCATTCCTCCGTCCCCAGGACACGTCAATCAGCAGTGTGTCCACCACTACAGGGAACCCAGGATAACCCACCACCCCAACAACAACAGGGACCTGGGGGCAGTGGTAGTGGGCACACGGTCCAGGGGATGGAGGCCCAGGAACACAGGGAACTGGGAGGGCTGCTGTGCAACAGGGGGCGGACAGGCCAAGGGAACCCACTCTCCACGAAGCCCTCTCCTCCATCATGGGAGCATACCACCACTCCCAGGAGACAATGGCAACGGTACTGGCCAAGTTTCAGGAGACCCAGGGCCTGCAGGAGGAACAGTATATGGGGTTCAGGGAGGAACTCAGAACCATCAGCTCCACCCTGGGCACCATCGTAGGGGTGCTGAAGGAAGTACTCAACACCAGGAGGGACACTGTGGCAGTACAAGGGGCCCCTGACACTGGCATAGATGATGAACTGCCCACCACCTCCGCCGGCGCTAGTGGACAGGACACCCTGCCACAGGACCACCACACCAGCACCCCACCCCCTGCAGAGGGAGAACCACCCCGCAAACGGTCCCTGAGATCCAGGACAAAGAGAACGATGCCAAGACCCCGCCAAGAAATTAGACCACCCTGATTGTCATCCTACTGTCTCACTTTGTCACCCTGTCCATACTTTAACTGCCCCAGCTCCACTTCCTATGCCCATTTGGGCAATGCACCTGTGAGACTAATAGACTGGACTCTGACATGGATATTCCTCCACCATCACCCCTCACCATTTTACAACCCCCTCCAATATTGAGCACCAAAATAAACACCCTTAAAGCACAAAACAATCTGGAGTCTGTCTGTTTTTTCGAAATAGTGTATTAGCAATTACAGTGACAAAATGCTCTTTCAATTGTTATGCCAACATACCTATGTCACACAGCTTTAGTCCATGAGGAATCTAAGCAGATGTCACACAGTGGGACCCACATCTGTGAAATCGTAAGGGAAAGTGACAACTCAGTGACCATACACTGGGTGAAAACGACACACAGTAGAGAGGTAGTAGTGTTAACGTACATGTAGTAGGCAGGTCTGTACTCTTACCTGTGTCTCACTGGAAATATTGCTGGATCACTGAGTCCCTGTTGTTTATGTTTTCTTCCTCTGCTTCCTCGTCTTCACTGTCCACAGGCTCCACAGCTGCAACAACACCGCCATCTGGACCATTCTCCTGCAGAAAAGGCACCTGCCAAGTTGTGAAGCATACATCAGGCCACGATGATCTGGCACACCTTCTTTGATGAGTAGAATAGGGATCCACCTGTCATATGGAGGAACCTGAACCTGGCCTTCAGGAGGCCGAAGGTCCGCTCGATCACCCTCCTAGTTCACCCATGGGCCTCATTGTAGCATTCCTCTGCCCTTGTCCTGGGATTCCTCACTGGGGTCAGTAGCCATGACAGGTTGGGGTAACCAGAGTCACCTGCAAATGGTGAGGGACAACTGTTAGACACGCACTAACCTGGAGGGATATCCCGAGACCCAGACAACCATTCCCACTAACTTGCATCCAGGTGCTCTCCTAATACCCGCACACAGTGCCTCTGGAGTTGACCCATCACATAAGGGATGCTGCTATTCTGCAGGATGTAGGCATCATGCACTGAGCCAGGGAACTTGGCATTCACATGGGAGATGTACTGGTCTGCCAAACATACCATCTGTACATTCATAGAATGATAACTTTTCCGGTTTCTGTACACCTGTTCACTCCTGTGGGGGGGGGGGGCACAGCCACATGGGTCCCATCAATGGCACCTATGATGTTGGGGATGTGTCCCAGGGCATAGAAGTCACCTTTCACTGTAGGCAAATCCTCCACCTGAGGGAAAACGATGTAGCTCCGCATGTGTTTCAGAAGGGCAGACAACACTCTGGCCAATACATTGGAAAACATAGGCTGGGACATCCCTCATGCTGTGGCCACTGTTGTTTGAAAAAACCCACTTGCAAGGAAATGGAACACTGACAGCACCTGCACTTGAGGGGGGATTCCTGTGGGATGGAGGATTGCTGACATCAGGTCTGGCTCCAACTGGGTACACAGTTCCTGGATTGTGGCACGGTCAAGCCTGTATGTGATAATCAAATGTCGCTTCTCCATTGTCGACAGGTCCACCAACGGTCAGTACACCGGAGGATGCCGCCATCTCCTCACATGTCCCAGCGGACGGTGCCTATGAAGGACAACAGCGAGCACAGAGTCAAACAACTCAGAGGTACGTACCCACAGTTTACCCAGATCACCAAACATTCACAAAATGTGGCCTGTATGTGTGTTGAGTCTAGGCCTAGGTATGTGTGACACAGTTGGAAATGAAGCCATGTGGGCCCCTGAAATGGTGGCTGCCTGACCTGTAAATTGGGACAATGGGATGTGAGGTAACTACGCTGGCGTTGTACACCGTCGCGGTAGGCGGTTGAAGACCGCGGCGCAATGCTGCATTGGTTAACATTGGACCCTATGGGTCCCAGGAGCCAATGACAATGTACCCCGGCGGTGACGGTACGCACCGCCGCGGACGTGACCACCATTTTCTATCTGTTCAATCACTCGATACCTGATCTTCGACAGGAGAGGACCTCCACTGCAAGTGCTGCTGTGACCTCGGTCTGGAAGAGACAATGGCTCGAGTGTCTGGGGAAAGGGCCCCTGCCTTCACATCGGACGAGTTGGAGAAGCTCGTGGATGGGGTCCTCCCCCAGTACATGCTACTCTACGGTCCTCCAGACAAACAGGTAAGTACACAGGGAGCATGTTGTATGGGCTATGCCTGTGTGGAGAGGCCTGGATGTAAGAAGGAAGGGAGGAGAGTGCTACGTGCATGAAAGACGGTGAGTGCATGTGCCACATGGCAAGGGTAGGGATGACAATCACTTTGACGGTGCAGTTGGTAATAACTTCACTTTTTCCCCTGTACATTTCATGTAGGTCAGCGCCCACCAGAAAAAAGATATTTGGCTTGCCATCGCCAAGGACGTCCGGACCCTGGGGGTCTACCACAGACGGAGCACCCACTGCCGGAAAAGATGGGAGGACATTTGCCGCTGGAGCAAGAAGACGGTGGAGGCTCAGCTGGGGATGGCCTCCCAACGTGGGAGGGGTGGCCGTCACACCATGATCCCCCTGATGTTCAGGATCCTGGCGGTGGCCTACCCGGAATTGGATGGGCGCTTGAGGGCAACACAGCAGCCACAAGGGGGTGAGTACACTCTCATTCTGCTGACTTTGCACGCAGTGGAGGTGTCTGGGTGGGGGAGGTGGGCTGTGGGTTTCCCTAGGCCAGGGCGAGTTCCGTAGGCAAGGCCCGTCCGTAAGGCAGGCCATGTGGCACCCCAGCCCACCTCTGTGGAGTGCCAAGTACACCTAGTCATGCCCCTGTGTCATCTATGTGTGCAGATGTCGTCCCTAGCCTTGTAGGCCATTTCCTAGGAATTGAACAGTGGAGCCCAAGAGCGTGGCGTAGTGCAGGGGGCTTCTGTGTCTGTCGTGTCCGCCAACAGTAGGGGTAATGCATGCACTCAACATGTCTTTCTTCTGTCTCCCCCCCCCTTTTTGTGGTCTCCCTGTTCTTGTGTGCATTAGCATCATCAGGCGGAGGAGCAGTGGCACCAGAGCACAAGGGAGCTGCATCCCACATGGCCCTGGAGGGCGACACTATGGAGTCTGAATTCACCAGTGGAACGGAGGGCGAGGGGAGCTCCACGGCGGGGACAGGAGCTGACACCAGCGACATGGACTCGTACTCTGATGGGAGCTCCCTTGTGGTGGCGGCAACATCTGTGCCCCCCGCATCTACAGGTACAGCCGCCACCCTCCCTACCAGCACCGCCCTCCCAGCAGCCCCTCAGCCTTTGCCCCGTGCCCGCTCACCCAGGAGGGTGGGCATCACCTTCGCCCCAGGCACCTCAGGCCCTGCCCTAGTCACCCCTGCTGCCCTCAGTGAGGAGGCCATTGACCTCCTCAGGTCACTCACTGTTGAGCAGTCTACCATTTTGAATGGCATCCAGGGTGTAGCGAGGCAGTTGCAACAAACCAATGCATTCCTGGAGGGCATTCATTCTGGTCAGGCGGCCCTTCAGCGAGCTTTTCAGACTCTGGCCTCAGCACTGATGGCAGCCATTGTCCCTGTCTCTAGCCTCCCCCCTCCAACTTCCTCCAACCCGACCCAATCCCCTGTACCTCAGCCTATCCCAGGCACACCTACAGACCAACATGCACACACCTCAACACCCAAGGGAAGTTCAAGCAAACATAAGCACCACACATCCCACAAGCACTCATGCAAGCATCACACACATGCACACACACCAACATCCACTGCCTCCATTGTGTCCCCCTCCTCCTCATCTCCCTTCTCCCTCCCAGTCTCATCTACACTCACACCTGCATGCACTACCTCTACAGCCACTACGTCCCTCTCCAGCACACCCACCCCCACACCCCGCTCATGTGCAGTCACCACCCCCACTACCATTCACCCGTCCCCTGTGTCCTCTCCCAGTGTGTCTGTGACGCCACCTCCCAAGATACACAAACGCAGGCACACACCCACCCAACAGTCATCCACCTCACAACAGCCTCCAGCGCATGCACCTTCACCCAAATTCACCAAATGTACACTTCCTAAAACCACCACCTCTTCCACCGCTCCCAAACCCCCTCCAGCTACCCGTCTCACTGTGTCCCAAAAACTTTTCCTGTCCAACCCTGACCTCTTTCCCACACCTCCCCCACCCCGTCCATCTCATAGGTCCCGAACTAGCACCTGAGCCACAACATCTCCGGGACCAGTGGTACCTGTAGTTACCGGAATCTTGAGTGCACCGGCCACCAGGGCAGCCAATGTGGCACAGAGCCACAGCACAGACAGTCCCCCACCTGTGAAGCATCAGAAGTTGGCCAGTGCCCGGCAGGAGAGGGGGAAGACTACAGCCACCAAAGCTGCTCCCAGGGGTCCCGTTGGGAGTGTGGGGTCAGCTGTGACACCTTCCAAGGTGGGGAAGGGCCACAAGAAACCCAGCAAGTCTGGGAAGAGCAGCACAGCGGAGAAGACCGCCATCATCCCCGATGCCCAGGAGGCCACCGCCAGCATCAGCCCAGCTGCCCAGGATGCCACCGCCAGCATCAGCCCACCTGCCCAGGAGGCCACTGCCAGCATCAGCCCACCTGCCCAGGAGGCCACTGCCAGCATCAGCCCAGCTTCCCAAGAGGCCACCGCCTGCATCAGCCCAGCTGCCCAGGAGGCCACCGCCATCAGAGGCCACCGCCAGCACCAGCCCACCTGGTCAGGAGGCCACCGCCAGCACCAGCCCCGCTGGGCCATGAAGGACCGGCAGCAAAAGCCCCGCTGGGCCATGAAGGACCGCCAGCAAAAGCCCCGCTGGGCCTTTAAGGATCGCCAGCAAAAGCCCCGCTGGGCCATGAAGGACCGCCAGCAAAAGCCCCGCTGGGCCATGAAGGACCACCAGCAGCTGAGACCCTGCAATGGAGACCACCATCTCAAGCACCGCTGAACAGGGCACCGCCATCTCAAGCACCGCGGAACAGGGCACCGCCGTCTCAAGCACTGCTGCACAGGGCACCGCCGTCTCAAGCACCGCTGAACAGGGCACCGCCGTCTCAAGCACCGATGAACAGGGCACCGCCGTCTCAAGCACCGCTGAACAGGGCACCGCCGTCTCAAGCACCGCTGAACAGGGCACCGCCGTCTCAAGCACCGCTGCACAGGGCACCGCGTCTCAAGCACCGCTGAACAGGGCACCGCCGTCTCAAGCACCACTGCACAGGGCACCACCGTCTCAAGCAGTGCTTGAGTCTGTCACAAGGTGAATGTTGCACTCTGGGCACCATGCCCTCTCCAGAACCAGTGGAGTCTGTCATCCACTACCTCTGTCCTTAGCAGGATGAAGCACTCTGGGCACCATGCCCCCTCCAGAACCAGTGGAGAGATGCATCCACTACCTCTGTCCTTAGCAGGATGAAGCACTCTGGGCACCATGCCCCCTCCAGAACCAGTGGAGAGATCCATCCACTACCTCTATCCTTAGCAGGATAAAGCACTCTGGGCACCATGCCCCCTACAGAACCAGTGTAGACTGTCATCCACTACCTCTGTCCTTAGCAGGATGAAGCACTATGGGCACCATGCCCCCTCCAGAACCAGTGGAGAGATCCATCCACTACCTCTATCCTTAGCAGGATAAAGCACTCTGGGCACCATGCCCCCTACAGAACCAGTGGAGACTGTCATCCACTACCTCTGTCCTTAGCAGGATGAAGCACTCTGGGCACCATGCCCCCTCCAGAACCAGTGGAGAGATGCATCCACTACCTCTGTCCTTAGCAGGATGAAGCACTCTGGGCACCATGCCCCCTCCAGAACCAGTGGAGAGATCCATCCACTACCTCTATCCTTAGCAGGATAAAGCACTCTGGGCACCATGCCCCCTACAGAACCAGTGGAGACTGTCATCCACTACCTCTGTCCTTAGCAGGATGAAGCACTATGGGCACCATGCCCCCTCGAAAGAACCAGTGGAGACTGTCATCCACTTGTGAGAGAGACTGTGGCTTTGCACTCCCCAGGATTGAACAGTGGGCATCCCACCCACTGTAGAGACTTGAGAGACTGTGGCTTTGCACTCCCCAGGATGGAACAGTGGGCAACACACCCACTGTAGAGACTTGTGAGACTGTGGCTTTGCACTCCCCAGGATGGAACAGTGGGCAACCCACCCACTATAGAGACTTGTGAGACTGTGGCTTTGCACTCCCCAGGATGGAACAGTGGGCAACCCACCCACTGTAGAGACTTGAGAGACTGTGGCTTTGCACTCACCAGGATATGGCAGTGGGCAACCCACCCACTGTAGAGACTTGTGAGACTGTGGCTTTGCACTCCCCAGGATGGAACAGTGGGCAACCCACCCACTGTAGAGACTTGTGAGACTGTGGTTTTGCACTCCCCAGGATGGAACAGTGGGCAACCCACCCACTGTAGAAACTTGAGAGACTGTGGCTTAGCACTCCCCTTGATATGACAGTGGGCAACCCACCCACTGTAGAGACTTGTGAGACTGTGGCTTTGCACTCCCCAGGATGGAACAGTGGGCATGTAGCCCCCTCATGGATTTGGCGTCGTACACTCAAGTGGCTGAGGTGCCCCCCCTTTCCCTCGCCCTGAGGTGCCTGTTTAGTTGCTCTCTGATGCCCCTGCAGTGTTCTCTCTGTCATGGTCAGGGATCTTGTGTGGGCCTCGCCCATACCGTGTGGTCTCAGTGTTCCAAGGACTTTCTTAGTGCACTACCTGGACTACTATGCTTGGTATATATTTTGTACATGGTGTATATATATATTTCTGCCTACTTGCTTTTAATATATTACAATGGTTACACTCATTTTCTATTGTCTTTGCATTCTTCCGGGGGGTTTGGGGTGTGTAACTGTAATGTATTGATATGCATTAGTGTGTGTGTTGTAGTGGGTGAGGGTGGGGGTGGGGGTGTTGTGTGTGTGTGTCTCTGTTTTTTGCCTCCCCTCTCCCCTGTGTCGTAGGTGCAGTACTCACTGTGGTCTTCGCCGCCGGCATTGGTGCTCCTGGTAGAGGAGCAGGAAGACTATTGCAGGTAGAATTTGGAGTTCCGGGTCCATGACGTCCTCGTTCCTCGTGGGGTGTGTAGAGGTGAGCGTTTTTCCTTCGGGATTCCTGTTTCCGCCGTGTTTTTATCCACGGTGAATCCGCCCCGGAAAAGGTGGCGGATTGGCCTGTCATAATAGTGTGGGCGGTACATTGTCTCCCGCCTGTCTGTTGGCAGTGACCGCCACGCTGTTTGTTTGTACCGCCGTGGCGGTCGGAGTGTTAAAGTGGCTGTCTTTGTTGGCGGTTTCCGCCACGGTCGTAACTCCAATTTTTTTACCGCTGGTCTATTGGCGGTCTTACCGCCGCTTTAACACCGACCGCCAGGGTTGTAATGACCACCTAAGTCTAGAACCCCAGTGTGAAAGGCATTGTTGTATTAAACAATTTATACTTCCTGGTGTCAACATTTGGGCTAACAGGGGCAATATGAAAGAATTCTCACTGCCGTTGGTGCACAGATTGTCTTCAGGCCTCTTTTTGTGAAATTACTGGTTTGGTATGAAGCAATAAGAATACATCACACATCCTGTTGTGTGACTATTAAAAAGAGTATCTGCAAACTACCAGTATCCTGATTTGAACCATTAAGGCCTTTGGTAGATCTGTCCAAAAACCTTTTTTTGCCTGCCAATGAAGCTCTTAAATAGGCCCCAACTATTTATAAAGTAGCTTACCAATTATGTTCAGTATTCCAAAACTTCAATAATCTTTTCAAAGCATAGGAAGAGAGAAACATGTAACATTATGCAGGATTTGTAAGCAAGAAGGACACTCTCAACTAATACATACTACATGAAATTGCACAATAAGTCTCTTTGCCATATATTCCATTGTTATTGGCTCTTTGAGCCTCATTAGCATCAATGTCAGGTTCAAAATCTGGTAACTGACAGCTCTCGTTAACAATGACTGTGTTGTAACTATGTTCTAATGGAATGTTGGACACCGCATTCTCGTGTGCTGGGAGTCAAGGAAACAAGGGTGAGCGGCGGTTGGTGAAGTGATGGGACGTGTCATGGGGTGGCTCCTTAACATCTGTAATAAATAAAAGTCTACAACTACTCACCTGCTGTGTTTCAGTCTTTGCCAACACAACATAGATTTGGCGGCGAGCAGTTGGAGACACCTGAGGAGCCTACGCATTGTTGGCAGTGGTTGAGGCATCTCATCACTTCCCACCTCTCAGCACCACTATCCACACAAGCCTTTCTGTCGGTGAGGGCTGTGTGTGGTAGTTCATTGAGGGGCATTCTGTCCGCGTTGTGTCCGTGTTGCCCCTTTGGGTGGATTTTGGGGACGTGGGCTGGAGGCGCGAGTAGCGTTGGACATTGTGAGCATGAGCTGGAGGTACGTGCATGGAAAACATGCCTCCTGAGGGGGCCGTCAGCATGTTCCAGTGAAGCGTGAATGCATATAACAGCGTTTCTAGGAACAGTTGCTAAGCAACGCTGATACCCTCATGGTATCAAATTCACTGATGCGCACAGCTTTGCTGGATTAAGTGCATTCAACCCACTTTTCTTCACTTTCGCTTATGCACACAGTTTTCTAGCAATTAGCATTTCGAGATCGCACAGCTTTTATGGTCTTAGCGCATTCCAACACATTTCATGATCTTTGCTGATGCGTACAGCTTTCGCTGCAATTATCCTGTTAAATTGGGCCTTATTACGTTGATGTGTACAGCTTAAGAAAGATTTTGTGCATGCTGCCTATGTGTTGATAAGGTTTTTTTTTGTTTTTCTTTAAAAAAACACCAATACCAAAAACAATAGTGTGCTTTAGTGTGCAGTACTCTCTTGCAGATTCTCAGCTGTAAGTTTATTCTTTGTTTCTTTATGCATGGCATTATGTGTTTTTAAACTCTGTGGTTGACGCCATGCAATCTGTTTCTGCTCCACCTCCCTTTTTGGAATCTCCAGGTAAGCCTCCACTTATTTGGAAACAATGGCTGGATGCCTTCAAATCGTATTTTGGTGCCATTGGTGCTTCACTCTTCAGGCCTGAAAGGAAATAAATTATTTTGTTGAACTCTCTTGGCTTTGAAGGTAGAGAAATTTTAAAACATCTCCCGGATGTACTGCTTGGTGAGGATGAAGAGCTGAATGAATACCAGGAAGCTGTAAAGAAGCTTGCTTTGAGGTTTGACAGACAACCGAGTCTTGTCGTTATACGTCACAAATGTCACATTGTTTCAGAGCAGCATGAACAAAAATGTGAAGGTTAACAATATTTCTGAAGTTGATCTTGTTTCAGATCGGCAATTGGAGTTCCCAGATATGATTGTGGTTGTGTTGGATGATGCTATTGTCACAGGTGATCCCGGAGAGTGTGTGGATCTCTATGTGGATGTCGTGGCTGAGGGTAAGACCCTGCACTTGCTTGTAGACTCGGGTGCACGGATTACTATGGTGACCTCAGAATTATTTAAGAAATCAAGGGGTACTAGGAAGTTGTTTCCTCCTGATAGAGCTCCAGTTTCGTATGAAGGCAGAAAAATAGAGCTTGAGGGTTATATTGAAGATATTTTGGAGTTTAAAGGGCATAAGATCCATGGGAAGGTTTATGTGGCGGTCAAGGGACTTATTATTCTGGGTTGGTTCCATCAGGGCTTGTTTGGAATGGTGCAAAAACCTGGCACTAGTGAACAAGTGATGGTGGTCAAAGAACCATGTGTGTTGGATGTCCAAGGTCTGTACAATGAATTCCCTTATGTTTTTGAGGATAAACTGGGATGCATCAGGGGATTTAATCACAGAATTAAAGTTAAACAAGGAACAGTCACTATCAAACACAAATTGAGGTCTATCCCTTTGAGTTTGAGAGATGATCTTAAGCAAGAGTTGGAGAAGTTGCAAGTGAGTGGGTGTTTGAACCAGTTGAGTCTAGTTTGTGGTTGTCGCCCATTGTTGTGGCACGCAAATGTAATGGGGATATGCGTTTGTGCATTGACTTTAGGAGTTTAAATACGGATATTTGGATAGATTAATTTCTGCTTCCTAGAATTAACGATCTCTTAAAATGACTTAATGGTGCGGAGTGTATTTCGAAAATCGATTTGGCACCAGCGTACCACCAAGTGGTGCTTGAGGATAATACTAGACATTACACAGTGTTCAACACACCTTTTGGTAGTCTCCAATTTTGTAGGATGCCTTTTGGTCACGCCTCTGCGGCTTCGGTTTTCCGGGGAATTATGTCTCAGCTACTAAAGGAGCTCCATGGAGTTCTGGTTTCCCAGAATGATGTTCTCATTTTCGCAAAATAATTGATGGGACATGATGCTATTCTTAGGTCGGTTTTACGGATTTTTGAGGACTATGGCATTGTAGTTACATGAGATAAGTGTGAATTTTGGAAGTAAGAAATTGTGTTTTTAGGATATGCTATTTCCTCCTATGGTATCAAACCTAGACCAGGCTTAGTCAAGGCGGTTAGAGGGTGCCCTCCTCCCAAGAACAAAGAGGAGTTACGCTCTTTTGTAGGTGTGTTCAAATTCTATGCCAGGCTTATCCCTGACTATGCTTCTAAGATGAGAAACGTGTCCAATATGTTAAAGACTAGTGATGCTTTTGGGTGGGACAAGGATTGTCGGGACACCTTGAGTTGGTGAAATCAGAAATGACAAATGCTAAGGCGCTACATTCATATGATCCCCAGTTGATGTGTACTATCCTGGTAGATGCCAGCAAGTACGGTTTGGGCCAGTTTTAACCCAGGAATCATTGCAGGGAGAAGTCACCATTAGTTATGCGTCAAGAGTTTTGAGAGAAGCAGAGTTAAACTATTCGGTGATTCAAAAGGAGCTTCTTGTATGTGTCTAGGCAAGTGAGAAATTTAGAAGTTATGTTCGGGAAGAAGATTTGTAATTGCAATTTTAACTGATCATAAACCTCTAATGTAAATCTTGAGAGGTGACAAGGTTAATTACACTACACCACGCATTGCACGCTTGACCACAAAACGTCTGCAGTATGATCTGAAAGTTATGCACTTACCATGTAGAGTTACAGTAAGAGCTGATTTTCTTTCTTGGTTGCTGATCGATGAGTTGGTTGAGACGGATGGAGAGGAAGATAAAGAAGATTGTCTTGTTGCTAGTGTGGATTTACCTGTATGCAAAGCTTTTAGTGAAGCTGACTGGAAGAAAGCTGAGAGCGAAGATGAAATGCCAAGGTAACTAACGGTTGGCTGAAAAAGAGAATTTTTTCTTTGTCCTTGCAACTGTTTTGCAAAATCGCAGAGGACATTTTTATTGAAGATGGGGTACTTTTGAGATGTGAGAAGTGTATTCCACCTTATGATGTTCCTGCTGTTTGATTAATTTTGCCCATGAAGGTCACCTTGGGGTAACTATGACAAAACAGAGGTTAAGAGAGCATTATTGGTGTGTTTCTATGGATAAGGATGTGGACGCTGTGGTAAAAGTGTGTGGTATGCAAAAGTGCAACGAAAGGGTTAAAGGTTTGCATTCCACCTTTGCAACCCATAAGCCTTCCAGAGAGACCTTGGGTGAAGCTAGGCATCGACATGATCGGCCCATTTAGTATTATTCCTCATAACCTGTGGTATGCATTTTTCTCATGGATTATCACAGTAGAGGGCCGGAAGTTTGTTTTTGTGCCACACCATCCGATCCAATGCAGTGAATTTCCTAAAAGACATCTGCATGCAGGGAGGTTTTCCAGAAGCTATCATTTCAGACAACGAAGTTCAATTTGTTAATCTTGAGATGGAAAGTTTTTTTAAACAATCTGGTATAAAGCACTTAAAGAGTTTCCTTTACCATCCTCAAACTAATGGTTTGTTCGAGAGAAAGAATAGAGTGGTAGAAGATTGTATAAAATGGGCTAGAAATAACAACTTTGACACTGAAGAAGCGGTCAAGACCTTGTTATGGTTTTACCGTTCTACACCTCATTCTTTGACTAAGGTATCTCCCTTTGAAGCGTTAAGAGGTTGCAAACCAACTTCTATTTTGTTTCCTGCTTGGTTAGCAAGTTCTGTAAGAGATAAGGTTCCAAGAGATGTGGGGTGTGTCGACAAGTGGAAGTACGTTGGTTTGGGTTAGGAAGAAATGGAGAAAAGATATGACTCCATCAAGGCCACCAAACAAAGTATGATACTCCCTGGGGATTTAGTACGTATAAAAAAAGTATGTTTATAAGAAAAGGTGATGCCTGTTTTGGTGATCCTGTAAGGGTGAAGAAAACATGTGGCAGTGCTGTAATGGTGGATGAGGGTAGTAGGTGGAATATGGCCAAGATTGTAAAGTTACTAGACAGGTTTCCCGCAGGTGTTGAATGTGATCATGGTTATGGTGGCGATCCAGAAGTAGATCTCCTGAATAAGGATCTAGGTTTTTCAAATGTCCAAAGTCTTCCTATGGAATCGGGAAGGGTGGGTGTACGCAGATCTACCCGAGAAAGGTATTTGCCTTGGAAGATGAATCCAAATCTATACGTTCTACCTGGGAAAAAACATTTTTGAACGCTTTAGCCGGATGAATAATTATTTGTGGGAGTAGAGTTGCTTTTGTTTATTTATTTATTTATTTTTGTTATTTTTTTGGGTTAGGTTACGTTTAGTTTCTTTTACAGTCTGTGTAGGTTTAGGGATGGGTTGTTCCTATTATGTTTAAGACTTGTCTATGGTCTTTATAGTCTTCTGTATTTTGTTTTTGGTATTTAAAAAAAAAGGTAAAGAGATAATATGTTTTAGCTATGTTCTATAGGAATGTTGGACACCGGATTCTCGTGTGCTGGGAGTCAAGGAAACGAGTGTGAGCGGCGGTTGGTGAAGTGACGGGACGTGTCGTGGGGTGGCTCCTTAACATCTGTACTAAATAAATGTCTACAACTACTCACCTGCTGTGTTCCAGTCTTTCCCAACACAACAGACTACTACCAACTGTTGTTACATCATAGAGGAATTGCAGGAAGCGCTGCAAGGATGTTTTTTTAATATGTGTCATTCAGTGCAGTGGTGGCAAGTGAGCTCTTCAAGAGTAGTGGGAAGTGGCTGGGAAAAGAAGACACAGAGAGTAGTCTTTGTTTTTGTGACAGGAAGGACAGGCCATGTTATTGTGGCTTCCTATTACTCCTCTCTCTCTGCTTAGTACTCGAAAGCATGGGCAGATAATTTGGGTGGGGAATACGTAACATAAAATACATTTTCACCTACAAGTTATGAGTGTTACCATGGGCAACTCAAGCTTCCTGGTTTGATGTCACTCAGAACCCCCTGGTGAAAACATCGCTTTTATTTACATTGCCCATCTATACTTCTATATGTTAACATCTTCTCAGTACTGCATAGCAACATGCTATGTGGTGAGCAGTGATCCATCCTTGATAATCTATGCTAGAGGCCAAATCTACATAAATTTTACTGCAGTCATGTTGTCTTCTCAGGTAATGCATTGGGTTACCAACTTTCCATGGGTCCTCTCCTTCATCTGTACTCAAAACATAGACAATGGTTGTCCAAAATAGGCCAGAAAGGTTTACATACATCAGAAATGATGCTCAGACTTCTTCAGGACCACCCTATTCACGTCCCTGTGGATGGTAATTATGAAAAGCAATTACCGCCATCGACTCCCCTACCGCTCAGGTGAATTGCTGCAGCTTCCTATCAGGCCCTTTCCCAATCTATAGGATAACCCGGCAGGGATGCCGTTGGAAAATGGTCTCTCTGAAGGATCACCCCAAACTTTTTGCCTTCCTCCTCTTCTTTTTCTGACCTAATTTTGGCAGGCTTTAGGACTCTGGACACTTTACCACTGCTAACCAGTGCTAAAGTGCATGTTCTCTCTCCCTAAGAACATGGTAACATTGGCTCATATCCTGTTGGCATATTTAATTTACTTGTAAGTCCCTAGTAAAGTGCACTACATGTGCCCAGGACCTGTAAATTAAGGGCCATATTTATACTTTTTGATGCAAAATTGCGCTAACGCAATTTTGCGTCAAAAAAATTTGCGCCGTCTAACGCCATTTGGATGCGCCATGCGGGCGTCAAATTTATACTTTGACGTGCGGCGGCGCAACCAACAGGTGGGAGTCATTATTTCGTGACGCAGACAGCGTCGGTCTGTCGTAAAGGAAACCAACGTAAATGCGACGCACATCACTGTGGGTCGATTTACGACAGCGCAATCGTGAAAACGCCATTTTTTTTCACGCAATTGCGTCACTTTTTTGCGCGAAAACTTCCCTTTCAGGAGAGGAGACCCAAAATGGATCCTAGATGCCCCAACAGACCCCAGGAGGATGAGAGCAGACCAGGAACCAGCCAGGAGGAAGCATACAGGAACCAGAACATTTAAAAAAAAAAAAAAAAGTGTCGCTTCAGTGCAGAGGAGCAGGAAATCCTGGTGACAGAGGTGACGGAACACCAGCACCAACTTTTCATCACCTCCAAATTGCCACTCAGTAGGAGAGAGGCCATCTGGAAACAAATTGTGGACAAGATTAACAGTGTGGCTGAAGAACGCCGGACAGTCACCGAGTGTAAGAAACGCTGGCATGACTGCAAACGTAGGACCAAAGAGAGAATGGGCAGGAACAGGAAGGCAGCAATGCAGACTGGAGGGGGGAGTCCAGCACAACAGGAGGCCCTGGACCACATGGAGGAGATGGTCGCAGCCGTCATCCCGGAGGAGATCGTCACAGGGATTCAAGGACTGGACAGCGCAGACTACCACGACACTACGCACATGCAGGGTAAGTCGCATGGGGAATCATGATACAATAATGGGGACTGTAAGCAGGGGGGGGATACCTACTACACAATGCATGTAAGTCAGCACATATATGAAGTGGCATGGGGAAAGGGGCACAGCAGGGGGGCATGCCCAGTACTGACCGAAGCTGGGGCACGACAAAATACAGCAACAACAACAGTCCCACGGGGACATCCTGTAATTACAACAAGAAAGCCAAGGGAAAGCAGTGACAGGTGGGAAGGACACTACCTCAAATCCACATCCAGGCACTTGTATTGCAAAATCTATTCTACATCAACTAGGTCCCTATCTGTAATGCAGTAGCAAATACAACAACTGTAACTTAACTGCAAACACAGTTGACAATAACACCTCTCATCTCTGTGCAGCTATAGTACCAAATGGCAGAAACCCCACCCTGGAACATACATACCTAAATTAGGGGGTGAGGGTGACATCTGCAATTACTCCTAGAAATAAGACAAAGGTACCAGTACACTCAAATGCCGAAAGTCCATAACTGACACATACATAAGCCTAAGTAAACAGCAATAGGAGCCACACAGCACTAACGATACACACATGCTGCATACGTCAGGGTCCCTCACGTGCCTGGCTAACAAGGCTACATCACTAATGTCATACTGCTCAGACAACAACATTGAGGAGGGGACACAGGCAACTGGTCACTGAAACACACCTGCAAAGTCGGACAAACAAATAGGACCTTCATACGATAAACAGGCCAATCCAATTCAAAACACATCACCCAACATCATCTCAAAACATCACGAATGTTTACATCCATACCACATCCTAACATTGACATGCATAGGTAATGCCACGTTACATGTACAGATCATGCAATGTGAATAAAAAGTGTATGGGGCAGGGACTGAGAGGCAAGTGTGCTGGCAGGGCAGTCACAACACCCACAGTCAGTCAAAGTGTAGTGTGGCAAGTGAAACGTATACTTTGCGCATTAGCCTCAGGCTGGAGGCCTTTGTGCATCTTACCCTGAATGTACTTATACTCATTTGCTCACATCTAAGTGCCTCAGAGCAATTTGCACTAAATGATTCTCATTGCCCTTCCTATCAGTTAATGTGGCAAATAGTCAGTCCTAAGGTGTTGTCAATTAGTCAAATCACACTGTTTTGCCTACTTCTGCACTGGAGTTTGCCAGAACATATTCACTCTGTGCCCCAGTCAAGGATACCGTCTGGTACGTTGCTGATAGATGTGGGAGGGGTCAAGGTTTGGCATTCCTGCGTAGGGAAACTTTGTCATCACCATGACATATGTCTTTTACATTCACTCCCTTGTCCCAAGACACGCATGGGGGAGTTTCCAAACAGAAAATAACAACTAGATGCTGCCTGCCTTGCTGCTGATGCACAACCAGATCCTAGCCCATTCCTCTGATATGAGGGATGATGTCTCCCCTGTGATTCTGACAGGCAACCTCCAAACTTAACAAGCTGTGCTATACATAGAACAAGCAGGGGGAGAGTAGAAACAGTTAGGCACCATGAAAGCTGTGTACTAATGTATTACTCTCCTGCGGACTATTTCAATTCTAACAGTGTGTATTGTTTGTGTAATTGGGGCTCACACCTAAATTCCTACAAGTCAGTTGTACAATGAAACTTCATATCAAACTAATACTGTCTTTGTCATTTGTGTATGGGAACATACCGGAAAAGATACAAATGTGTAGGACCTGAGTGACCACCACTTCCCTGAGAAGTTCCAAAGATGTCATGCGCTCGGATGTCTAAACATTCCTTTGATGTGGGAGACCAGAGGCACTGCTAGTTAGTCTTAGCTAAATTGAATATCTGGGTGACAGAGTTATTTTCAAGTGGGTCAAACTTAGTCCCCCACACCATTAGCTATCCTGCTGCCTAGAAAGCCAAGAATCACATGTTGGATAATGAGAGCCCACCCTACAAAATGTCCCTCCATAACAATAGTGAAACACCGAGTGAGGAGTAGGAGAAAAAAACGCCTATTCCTAAATAATTACAAAGCAACACCTAGAGGCGACCTGGCAGACATGTCTGAAAGATCCATATCAAACATGTGACACACAGGTGGGCCATAGGCCTACAACAATGCCCTATGACGGACAGCAGATACCTAGACAAACACAGAGTACAATGTTAAGGCATCCAAAGGCTTGTATCTTACTGCAAAATTGTCACAACACAGACACACTAATTGTACCCTGTTTCATTGCAGAGGAACACGGATCTCCTGCTGATCTGCCTGTCCATGAGTTCCCTGATGACATGGATGACGAGACCATCAACCTCCCACAAGAGACCATTGACATGGTCCTTGAAAGCCTTCAAACCCCACCTTCAGTCACAAGGAGGAGCACAGAAGAAGCAGCCACCACAGTAGAACCACCCGCCACCCCAATTGTAAGACCTGCCAGCTCCAACACAGCTGAGGACTCTGACGACACTGGCACCAGCTTCGAAAGAACTGTCGTTGGGGTCCAGCGGGAGCTGGCCAAGGAGGTGCGGGTGGGGATGCAAAATATGGCAGCCAGCCTTGAGGGGGTGCGTACGTGCATGTTGTCAACTGCTGATCAGGCAGCTGCAATGCAAGCCAGAAATTTTCTCTTGGAGGACATTTCAAAAACACTGAAGGAAATTGGCACAGCTGTCATCCAGTTGACACAACAACTCAAACTGCAAGCCACTCAACGTGTGCACAAATGCAACATAGAACCCCTCAGGGCCGACCTGGCTGCCTACCATCGGAATGTGGCCCTCCTTGCTGCAGTACTGCCCTTCCTTACTCAACAGGGATCAGCCCCCGGGATGTCTGCCTCCATGTCTTCTAACACTGAGGTGTGTGTTGCCCCTTCACAACCAACAACAACAAGGACACACCAGGCAACACACACATCAGAAGAAGAAGACATGGAACAGATAACATTCACACGCAAGAGTACCCGGAAGCCCTAGTCCCTGCACCATGCCCTACTCTGACCAAGGTCCTACGTTTTGACACATGCCAGTCTCACTACAACTAACCTCAATGACTGTTCGGCAATCCACTGTATGACTTGTCCACCTTGCCAGTGAATGTTTCTCTCCTACCATTTGGCATTTCATGTTCCTCTGCACTGTCTGTGACATCACCCCAGCATGTCAGGAGCATCATCCACACCCCTTCTGTAGGATCACCATGTAATAATGCACCAGAAAGGAGTCAGCAAACATGGTGAATGGACATTTTGCACAACACCACTTATAAATAAATATCACTTGCACACCTATTGTGTCTCTGTGTCATTTCAAAATTCAACTGTGCAGTAGATAACTCCAAAGTGGCTGTGTGGAAACCATGTTGATTCTCTATACTACTGTCCTGATTTCATGTATACTGAATCATCTGTGCAGTGGCCAGGATTGCATCAGAGCTTTACTATACTGAGGAAAATAACTGATGAAGGGACTAAGCACACACAATCATGCTGTGTTGGACAGAATGATGCACCATCTATAGCTATTCTACACAACTAATGGTGGCTGAGAAATGTAGGCACCATGCAATACTAAAATTTGAAATTATGCTGTAGAATGAAAGGAATGATAAACAAATTACACTGCATCAATCACCCTTACGGCGTATACTTCCATGAAGGAAAGTCATGCTGAATCAGTACACACATGATGTAGGTCAGCAATGATAGCAACAAGACAAGAGTGTGAACAAATCATCATCTATAAAGCTCTCCCTGAACTTCACAATGCTGTCCGACCTATCTATTTACCTACAATAACAAGTCTGGAAGCACTCTTTGTGAAGTAGGATACATACCAACCCCAAACCTTGATGATCAATGCACACTACCAATGGTGGCTCTCCAACATGGTGGATACTTACCAAGTTAGCACACGGGTAGCTGGCATGTTAAACCTCATAAGCCTGGGGATAGGGAGCATGGAACACAAATGTCATACTTAACATTTCTGCTACACTGATGTCAAGGCCATGAAAAGGTAGCACCTAACGCATCAGGTAAAGGGTTAACAAAATTTTTATTTAAAAGTAGTAATAAAAGAGGCAACTAAGGGAAAGGTAAACCTACACTAATCTAACCTGACTACTACTAACCCACAACTGTCCCTAACTAACCTAAGCTAAACTTACTCTACACATGTAACGAAACGATCTAAACATCAACCCCCCACCCACCATTAAGAGACAAGACACATGCAGGACAACACTTACTAACCTACACACATACTATACTATCCTAAACAAACATATATTTTTTTTTTTTTTTTTTTTTTTTATTAAACAGGAATCCCAACATTGCCATACCACCCACCCACCCACACAGAAATATTAGATAGAAAGTATAAGGACCCCCAACCCTCTTACCTAACACTAACTAAGCTAATTACCTATACTTATCCTATAACTAACCCCCCAAACCCAACTAACAGTATGAAAAGAGGAAAGAGGGGAGAGGGGAGGGGTAAAAGTTCAGGAGGGCAAAATAACTAAAGATTTGCCCTCTGAAGTGTGCGCCGGATGGAGCGCACCTTCTTTTTAACCTCCGCCATGTCCTCCGTCAGGTTGTCCACCTTTCGAATTAACCTGTCCAGTTTCCTAGACAATGCCTGGAAGGCTGCAGGGTCAATTGGAGGGTCACTGCTGGTCTGCGTGCCGGTGGAGGTGGAGATTGTCGCTGGAATGGAGTGGCCACGGGACAGCCCTGCTCCCAACACACGGCTGGGTCCAGGTCTTGAGGAAGATGGCTGGTCCGTCGCTGGGTCCCCTTGGGCAGACCTGGTGGTTGTAGGTGGCACCGTTGGTGGAGCCTGTGGTGTGGCATACCACGCCCCGGAGGCCCGATCGGAATTGTATCTGCGGGCCATCCTCCGATACCCACACTGCACCTGCAGGATGTGCCTGTACCTCATTGCCCTGCGCTCAAAATGGTTGCGCTCTGCGGCACTCAGGTTTGCAGCTGTGAAGAGAAAAGGGAAATATTGAGCATTGAATTTACAGTGGGTTGAATCCCACAATGGCTCATTTGTCCATTACTAGAAATATATTGTATGCAGCAATTGTTACAACATAGTTCACGGAAATGCTCAGAGGAAGTACATGTGAATCATGCATCTCTAAGGTCATATCACACCTAGCATATCCATGTCTCTACATGATGGATGACATCACCCTAAACTACTCATCCAAATCATACCTAAGGCATTTGACATTATGGCACCAGCTCTTGCGCATACTGACTTCAGTACATATGTCATTCTATGTGATTACACTCACACTCCTCACTCAATAGCATTTTTAATTAGTTGTGTGCTAAGATTGAACCCCTGGCCCAGAATCATGTGTCCACACTAGGTGTCAGATGTAGAAATTTAGGAAAATCAACTAGCAAATTGCAAAGCAGAATGGTGTCTCTGACACCGTCTGCGAGTCGCTATGGGGTCCCTAAAACCCACCTCATGAACATCAATGATGTGGGTTCCAAGTTGCCCCACCTTAGCAACATGGGCACTCACGGGGATGGTGGCCTGCTGGGACCAGCAGAACTCCATAGACGTGACTGTTTTTAAATTAAGCAAGTTATTTCTCCCCAAGTGTAGAACGTTTACCGGAAAGAAAAATGAGCTGCAATTATTTTTAAATCACAACAATTGTACTTGGAAATTTTCACGGTAATTATTGGTCCCTTAGACCACAGGCTTTTTTGCGCAGGATTTTTTTAGTCCACTCACAAAGGCTGAAGCTTTACAATGAGGACCCCTTCCAGTCAGCAAGGTGGTTACCATCCACTTCAAGTGGATGATAACAGCTACTCACTTTGCAACCACGTACTCGGTTGCAAATGGGATTGCCTACCACTGTGATTTGCAAGTAGGTCTGGTAAAACCCTTCATTATATCAATTTTGAAAAGCATTTTACTCATATGTACATGACCACCAAAGACATTTTGGATTAGGAAACAGACGTTTGCAAATCCCCACAGATATTTATGCCATTTGCAACGTGTAGACATTTTTCTCACTCTGGCATAAGGTACTAACTCAAGTCACAAAAGGTGTTAAGTACGTGTAACATACTGGTTGCTACAGTCCTAGGTACCCTGTTTCACAGTAACATCCCAGTCTTTATGGGTGGTGTGGGAAGAACAACCAACAATCCCATGTTCAATGCACACCCAGGAGTGTACAGAAAGTTCAACAATGATGTGCCTTCACACACAACACCTATGAAGGGCTAGCAACACGTTGTAGTCAGCCCAACCTTGTCACATCCCAGGTCCACACATGTCAAAATGTTATGACTTAGCCCAACATAACATACTATTAGTGAGGCATGTTTAACAACACACACAGGGGAGGTAGTACACCCATTCACATGATTCAACTGAACACCTAGGGCATTGCACTCAAGTCACACACACTTCGAGTTCACCTTGTGGAAGTACATGCCCATGGAAGATCCAACCTACAGTGTACACAGTCCATCCTCAACTAGGAAGAAGCACTTGTCATCAATGCCATGTGCCTAAGCTATCTGGGAGACTGTCAGTCTGATATGCAGACTCAGTTCATGGCAAGTCCCTGACCAAGTCTAACATTGACCAGTCTATTCCAAATGAGTCATACCATTCCCAATTGCCGCCATAATTGAATGGGCTACAGCCCCTCAATCTCAGAGATGACTACGTATTGCTTTGCAGAAACATTATTCAAATTTGATATCACACTAAAAGAACAAAGCCAATGAACGGCCAGCACATCAAATCATGAATTCTCTTGAACACACAGTAATCCATCATGTGTCATTACCAAACAATGTAAATAGCACTCAGGCGACACTCACTGTAGGTATCGGGGTCGTCAAAATGGGCCACCTCTCCCACGGTGTACGGGGCTGGTCCACCTGTAAAGCATGAAACAAAGATTATACTCAGACTGGGTGAACGGACAAAAGATTTCTGTTACAATGACACTGTGTGAAAATGACATGGTGATGATAGACTTTCACACATGCTCATCCTGCATGGATCACTTTGTATTCAACATTAACATTGGATGAGTCTCCTCCTCCAGTGTCACACCCCACTACACTCATGCAGTGGTCAGGACAGTCATGTGTCGTCCAAGTTAATCCTCCATTAGTATGCCCCAACAATAATGTTATCCATACATCTCAGCATGTGCATTCCTGAGAGACATTCCAAAACTGGTTCCATGAGGACTGCATGACCACTCACAATTAAGCAGGCTATTTGGACAGGGTCAACAGACAGCAAACAGACACACATGTGACATATGTGTGAACAACATGACTAACTTCATGTGACGTGACGGCAACACACATGTATAGCATCATCATGTGTTTCCAATTTTATGTCTAGCTATGGCGTCTGCATATGTAAGTATGTTGTTTCTACATGACGTACTCACTGGCCATTATGACCAGTGGAGTACAAATAGAGCCGTTCACGTGTTGCTTTTCTGACACAAATGCAACACTACATTACATGCAGCTACAGGCATCTGGTATGTGTTGCAAAAATGATCCATCGGACTGGTAGCATAGGTCTTCATACACATTCTGCAACAAATACACATTAGGACACATATGTATACCTTTGTAGCGCAGCATTTGAAACATTTTGGGACGCAGAGAGGGGGCGACTTAGCATAATACAAATAGATGTTGAATTTATAAAGCTGTCGTTGCGTGTACATGTGTTGCAAGAATGGGGATTAATGTGTATAACCATGGGCCTAGGTTTCCCTGGCATTACACACACTCAGCTACTTATTTTGCAGATTCGCTAACAATCATCACATGTTCACACACCGATTTCTGTTATTCCCATGTAATTGTTTTTTACTCACCAACATGGCCACCAATCTGGAGTCCCAGGTGGTCCAGCAGGTCCTGTTCCCTGGTGATCAGATCTGCCCAGCGGTGCTTGAGTTGGTGTACATTCCTGAGACTCCCATAGACCCGGACCAGGTGATGGCGCACCTTCTCCCACCGGATTTTCCTGGCCTCCGTGTGATACCCCTGTATCACACGGCCCCCAGCTTCCAGCATTAGTGGGAGGAAATGACTTACGAGCCATATGAACCCCCCCAATTCGTCTTCCCCCATCCTGGACAGGCGAGGCCTACCTGACATATTGAGAGGGATAAGAATGTACCAACAAAATATAAAATATAAAGGGGGAAATGGGGAAAGGTAGAGGTGTGAAAGAAAAAGGAGAAGTAGAAAAATAGCCCAACTAACCCCCCAAACTATGCTACCCACAACAGACTCCCACAGACAATACAAACTATCACAGGTATAGACAAAATAACACTAAACAGACTGAGACAATGTGATACAACAATAATAGATTGACACTAAGACAAAATACAAGGCACACAGGACACTAGAGCAGTAAAACACAGGACAACACCTTTCACACAACCACACAGTCTAGAGAAATCTGAGACTGCAAAGTGAAAGTGAAAGTTACCTCCAAGTACAGATTTTGTAAACAGGATATCCTATTACATCACTTCCTGCATAAAATGGCCGCCGTTTTTATTTTCCCGTTATGCGTCATATTTTCACGCATACACAGTTGTGCGTCAATTTTTTATGACGCATTACAGTGCACATGATGCGGAGTGAAAAAATATGATATGAATATTAATAATTAATACTGTACATGAAATGACCAATATATTGTGCATGTAGCGTCAATTCCACCACGCATACATCATGGGCGTCGTTTTTTGTACACGTACAGTGGTGCACATGATGCGGAGTGAAAAAATATGTTATGAATATTAATAATTAATACTGTACATGAAATGACCAATATATTGTGCATGTAGCGTCAATTTCACCACACATACATCATGGGCGTCGTTTTTTTTACACGTACAGTGGTGCACATGATGCGGAGTGAAAAAATATGTTATGAATATTAATAATTAATACTGTACATGAAATGACCAACATATTGTGCATGTAGCGTCAATTTCACCACGCATACATCATGGGCGTCGTTTTTTTTACACGTATAGTGGTGCACATGATGCGGAGTGAAAAAATATGATATGAATATTAATAATTAATACTGTACATGAAATGACCAACATATTGTCCATGTAGCGTCAAATTCACCACGCATACATCATGGGCGTGTTTTTTTTTACACGTACAGTAGTGCACATGATGCAGAGTCAAAAATATTGTGGATGTAAATAATATTTTGAAGGCGAAATATCAAGACACTTTTGGATACATTTGTATCTGACTCTGCATTGTGTGCACTCATGTACGTGAACAAATTATGACGGCCATGCTGTATGCGTAGAATATGGAGCAAATTTATCCAAATGTCTTCATGTGTTTAGCTTTGGAAAGGTGATTTGTCATGGTCAAACGGTGCAATGTGAGACACATTTGTGTTTGTATATGACAAATGTCCGTACTTTTATGTATAGACGGCCTTCACACTGTGATGTTTGGGATACGTTAACTAATGTATTGACCATATTTGACAACATATTTGGTGTAATTGCTGATGGCTATTTTGAAATGATGTTTTTGATACCATTATGTATTCCGTCTCCAAAATGTGCCCACCTTTATGATGGGGATGCTTTTATCTGTAGTCCTAACAGGGAGTGGGAGAGTCACTTTCAGTTTTTATGGGGCTGACCATGTCCCATTATGATTTTGTGTTTCATATTTGTGTAGGACTTGTGACATGGAGGCCACACATGTGCCTTATGCATGTGTTTAGTTCACAAGTACATGATTCTTGTATGTTTTGGGGGTGGTAGAGGTGGACTTAGGCCCCCAGCACCCTAGGATTTGACCATCCAGAATAGCTACTGTATCCATGGAGTATTTTTATCATATCATGGCAAACCTGCAGCAGCGGGCTAATGTAAGGCCATATGGTATGAATGACTGTTGACCATTCATTCATCTCATTAGCCCATTTGACGTTTGCAGTAATGATGATTTGGAGCTAAGTTGCATACCATTTTCATATGACTAAGTTTGCAAGACTCTCAGCGTTCACGATGTGATAATGCGAATAATTTTTTGCTTGTCTGTGTCCCTTTCTGCATAAACTGGTTTAGTGTCATGTTACAATCTTCCTGCTAGGTTCAAACTGGGACACAACTGTGATGGTCTACTTTCAAATATTAGGTTGGTTGTATGACATATGTGTACATGTGTGTGGGAATGTGGATCCAGTATGACCTGTCTGTGTGTATGTTGTCACTGTAACTTCAAGGTCTCCTCCTGAGTTAGTGGCAGCTGATGTTGTTGCAATTGTGTATTGCTCACATCATACACTTGAGAGAAGCCATTGATGACATGTTCACGTACACATGGATGGTCCCACCCTGTCTCTGAACACGTGTGATGTGACTTTCAAATGATCTCCAATTTTGGGCTGGATGAGAGACTGTTTCAGTTGTTTGGATCCGGCATGTGTAATTGTCACATTTGTACTCTTGTTGGGCTCTGTGTATGGTAATGTAACATGTCACATCCTACCCTCTGTGCATACAGTTGTGATGTTTATTTTTGGTGTGATGAATTTTAATGGCATTCTTGATCAATGAGACGACATTCATCTTCAGCTATTTCAAACTAAAGGTGGTCAGAAATGAATAGGCCAAAGCATGATGTGGTGTTTGTTATCTGTGTTTATTTACAAGTGTGGAATACAAGTGATTATAATAACTTAAGTAAAAAAATTGTTCACAAGCTGTTGGCGCCTACGCACTCCTGCTGCGGTGTTAGGTTGTTCCCCCTCCTGTTGCAGGCCAGCATCCTCCTCATCATCATCCTCAGGCATGTCTGGGTCCGGTTCAAGGAGGGGAATGTTCCTTTTTACACAAATATTGTGTAATATGGCACAAGTGAGTATGATCTTGCAGACCATCTCTGGGGAGTATAGTAGGCTTCCGCCAGTGATGTCAAGGCAGCGGAACCTTGACTTTAGGATCCCAAAGGTCCTCTCCACAATGCTGCGTGTCCTCTTGTGGGCGTCATTGTATGCCCGCTCAGCAGCAGTATTTGGGTTCCCATATGGTGTCATTAGCCAAGGCTGGATGCCATACCCCTGATCAGTTGAAAGAGAAACACAGAATGGTATCAATTAGATGTAGGAGGCACTGTTGTACCTATCTTTGATGGCAGTAGTTGTGTTGTGTTGTCTGTGACTATTTTGTGTACTAATGTGACAACCTATGGTTGTTGGTGGAAACTTTGGCATTGTTTTTTTTCCTTGGCTGAGCAAGTGTTTGTTGTCTAACTGTTTGTCAGCAGGATGTATTGGTTTCTCAAGTACAGTGTGCCCTCCCTTGCATTGTGACTTGTGACACAGGTGTCCGTGTGTCCTCACTGGGGGTGTGATGATAGTTCCATGCAGAGTTGAAACATGAAAGGGTATTAGAAACGTTCATATGAACATACCCAGGCCATCCCATCCCTTAAAAGTTATGCATTGTATTAGTGTACAGGTTATTGTGAGACTTCCAATTTGCAAGGTGACATTTAGGCAACCACAGTCATTAATGTCTTCACACTAAGCTGTGGAGTAAATTCAAATGTGTGAGAGGTTCAATGGTGACTTGTGACACATGGCTAGTGATGTGAGTACCTCAGTGTGTTCCTGTCTAGGTGTTGCTATTGTGGTGTATGTGTTGTTTATCCTAGAGGGTTTCTGTGCAGTGAGTATATAAGTATATTTTTGTCCTTACCAACAAGTAGTCCATTGCCATACCGTCCATCCTGGAAGTGTTGGTTGATGGTGCAGTGACGGAAGATGAATGCGTCTTGTACACTCCCAGGATATTTAGCCACAATGTTGCTGATCAGTCCTTGGTGATCGACTATGGCCTGCACGTTGATGGAATGTGTGTGCTTCCTGTTGCGGTAGAGGTGTTCACTCGCAGCAGGTGGCACAAGGCGTACGTGTGTGCAGTCGATTGCACCAAGGACGTGCGGAAAGCCACTGATGGCGTAGAACCCCTGTTTTGTTTCCTGCTGCTTCTGCACTGTGTTAGGGAAGCAGATGTGGCGGGGTGTCAGTCCAATGATGGCATCCAGTACTTTAGGCAGGAATGCGGAGAAAGATGGTTGTGAGATTCCACCAACCAGGGCACCAGTTGTCTGAAACGAGCCACTTGCCAGCAGGTGAAGTACGGCAAGCAGCTTTGTTTCGGTTGGGATAGTGCGTGGAGTCACTAAAGTGGTGGCCAATTGCTGTTCAATATTTGTCAGCAGCTGCTGAATGGCCTGCCAGTTCAACCGGTACCTCTGGATGATGTCTCGTTCCCTGAGGCCATGCAGGGTTGTTCTTGGGCGGAATATCCTCTCCTGCCTTCTGCGCTGTCTTTGGGGTCCCTGCTGTTGTTGTTGTGGCTGCTGTTGTTGCTGCAGGGCTCTGCGTCTACGTGCACGTTGAAAAAAAAGCACCTCCATGTCTCCCTGTTGCTGCTCTGCTGCTATGCTGCTCTGTTGTTTGTTCTGTGTGTTCTGATTAAGTACAGGTGTGTTTGCCCCATTTTAACGCCTGCCCTGACCCAGGCGTTAAAATTTCACGATATTCGTGCTTTGCGCCATTTTTTTGCGCCGCCTGCCGCGCGGGAGTGATTTTTGCCCTGGAGCATAAATACCACGCACCGCTATGTGCGTCTGTTTTTGGACGGGAACGCCTACCCTGCATGTCATTAACGCAGGGCGGGGTGCCGCTTCCAAAAACTGGCGCACATAGCGCCATTTTCCTGGTGCGCCGGATCAGGCGTCAGGGTTTAAATATGGGGCAACGTTTGCGCTGAAAGTGCGTCAAAATTTTGGACGCACATTCGGCGCAAACGGAGTATAAATATGCCCCTCAGTGTCCAAAATCGATGCAAAGCCTGTATAAATCATCACAAAGCCTGAATTGCGGGTCTCGGGTTGCAGCACTGCCGCCCGAAATGAAGCAGCAATGACTTCCTGAGTGGAAATTCAATGCAGCGCTTGCCTGGTGACAAAAAATGAGACGCATCACCTACTAGATCAACACATTGCCTGCTCCTTCTACCAGAGCATCAAGGATTTTCAGCGCATCGCCCTGCATCACAGTGAGGAGCCAAGACTGTGTGCCAGAAAAACGATGCAAACCCTTGCAGCATGGAAAGAAACAACTCATCGGCTGTTCCGTGTTGGAAAAACTGACACAAGACCTTATTTTCCCATGCATTTCCTTTTCTGTGTCTTCATGCATTGTTATTTTTGACACATCCCAGGTACTGTGTGTTACAAAGAAACAGCTATTGATTTCTAAGGATATAGGCTATTTTAAAACGTTTAAAAGTGAGATTTCAACTTGTGCCTATTGGACCTTTGTTATTTTGACCTTACTTTATTCAGATAAATATCATCTATTTTTTCTAAACCTGTGTGGTGTATTTCTGTGGTGTTTGCACTGTGTTACTGTATGAATGATTGCACAAATACTTTACACATTGCCTTCTAAGTTAAACCTGACTGCTCAGTGATGAGCTACCAGAGGGCAGACACAGGATAATTTGGATTGTGTTATGACTTCCCCAGACCAGGATTGTGGTCCCTATTTGGACAAGGGTGTTTTCCTCTGTCAAATAAAGACCCCGTTTCTAACAGATGCCTACTACTGACCCTGCTATTACTCTTGGCTTTAGAGCCTCTGACAGCCTCCCTGCACCAGTCCCCTCTCCTCTGTGGGGTCCATGTCCCAGGAAGAGAATCTAAGGTGTACCTGTATGGGGATGACATACTCCTCACTCTTACGGACTTACACCGCTGCCTTCCGGCATCACTGGACATCATTAATGGCTTTGCAGTACTGTTGGGCTATGAAGTGAACTGGGACAAAAGTGAGGCATTGCCCATGTCATGCATGACCACCACCGCAGCAATGTCTGGATATCCCTATCAGTTAGACTTCGAAAAATGGTCGCCCCTGGGATTATCATTGTGTGTACAGAAGGTTACATTGCCTAGATTTACCTATGCTCTTGTTAACAACGCTTCGATCTGTGGATAAATGCATGTGCTCTTTTGTTTGGGGCACATTTCGCCCCTGTCTTGCTAAGATCAAGCTCCTCACACATCACTTGAGTGGAGATTGGGTTTTCCCTCTGTTGAACACTATGTCCTAGCTCTCCATCTCTCCCAACTGGCTTATCTGTTTTCCGGGATGCCTGATCCTCCATCATAGATAAAAATGGAAACTCAGTGCTATCCTCTTGACAAGGTCTATCTCCTTTATACACCGGGGACAGGACTGCCTCCCACTCTTGTAACCCAGTCCTGCAGGCAATGTTAAAAACCTGGAGACGGGCCCACTGCCTGTTAGGAGTGGATCCCCACCTTCATGAGCATTCTCCCATGCGGGGTAATACCAGCCTGCATATAGGGAGGAAAGCTTTCTTTTGGACACGATGTCACTCTGTAGGCATTGTCAGTCTGAACCAGATCATTGAGAGGGGTGCCCTCAAGCCCTTCGCACAGTTGCACTAGGGGGTTTGACCTTCTGACACAGGAGCAGTAGAGATATTTTCAACTACAACACTGCCTCATTAGTCACCTAGGAAAACGCCCCTGGACTCTAAAGTCCTCACCGGTAGTAGCTTACCTCTGATCCTGGGGTTACTTCTGCGGAGTGATGTCTGGCTTCTATAGCCTCCTGAATCACCTCCTGTTTCCTTCCCGTCTCCTCAGCAACCTTTGTAGCAAATGGCAGGAAAGACTGCAGCCAGATTATGAGACAGAGGAAAGGGCTGACCTCTTGGAGACACTTAGTCGCGGGGTGAGGGAAGCATGCTTGAAGATTTGCTTATTCAAGCTGCTGCATGACTGGCACTGGACACCCATGAAACTGCATGCATCACTTTCATCCTCACCCACACCCCCAGCAACCTTTCTCAACTCTTTCCTTCCCTGTTCACGCGTTCTCTCATCATCCCTTTTCCTTCCCTATAGGTGTGCTCCTCCCCAACTCTGTCTATACCTCCCTCACCCCTCTCTACCTCCCATGGGGGTGTTTTTCTTTCCTCCCGTAGCACCCAGTCGTAACCTTTTCTCCTATCGGTGGATAGCTAAACGCAGGTGCCTGAATGTGGAGATCCTGGTCTTTCATGATGATCCCTGGTCACCCTGCCCCTATGTGACAAAATACCCCTATACCCGATAAGGACATGTCCTCAACCTCATGATATGTTTATCTGCTAGAATGTAAACCCCGTGAGTCCGCCTCCCCCAACTGTACCTTGTTTCATTTTCTTGAAACTTTAATATAGGAATGTAAAACAAGAATGTAGACTGACATGGTGCCAGCCCTGTCATGCAATACTTGGGGGGACTCCAGAGACTGCACACTAATTACGTTGGAGAGCATCATGTTCTGAAGGAGCCCTGGATCTGTACAGTACCGTCCTTTGACTTCCAGCGACAGCTATATTTCTAAAGCTGTCATGATGACTTCATCTTTTCCGAAAGTGTCACTGGGTGTGGTTTGGTCAGCAAGCTGTGACAAGTTGGAAAAGGGAGGAGTTATTTATTTTTTGTACAGTTTAATCACCATTACTGCAGTAATCACAACACAGGGGATTTAATACACTTTGAAGTGATTACTGTAGTAATGCTGTAATTGCTAAAAAATAAGTGTGTTTAAAGTTTGACATTACAGAATCACGAGACTCAATTCATGACGTTGTGACATTGGGTCACATGCTGCAAGCTGTAAACAGATATGCTGCTCATGCTTCTATGCTTCTGCTCAGTGTCTCAATTTATAGCATTTTAGACAGAGTCGATGAGCTTTCAATTTCAGCTCCTCTGCAGACATTGAATTGTGGAATTCAATTCGACCGATGATAACCCGCAGGACTATATCATAACATGTCACGTATAGCTCAATATTTAGCTGTACAATTTTTGTTTTGGCTTATTGAGAGTTTTGCATTTGTTTCCTTTCTGCTCCCTCTTCAAGGCCCAAGATATATAGCTTTACTCTTGCCTCTAAATACAGCTATTCCTATGCAAAGCGATTTCCTGCAATAAATACTTTTGCAAGTTTGGCAGAAGGTAAGTGACCGACCAGTGCTTTAGCATTTAGGATCAGCAGCACTCACATCTTGCAAACAGTTACAGCCAAAGAGACACAGCAGGCCAATACAACATTTTACTTTGAGGGTGGGAAGAAGATATTGTAAATGAAGTTTCATACATGGTTTGACTCAATACCTTCCTCTCTATCTCATGTTACATTATTTCTCCCCTCTCTTGCAGTCTCTCTCTTCTACCATTACTCTCTTTCACCCACTTTTGTACTCTGTTATCCACTTTTACTTTCTCTTGTCCTGCAATGACCCCAAATTGGGACCAGACAGTCTGACAGTAGATACACTGAGTAAAACAAAGGAGAAGAAATAAATTCACTGTAAACTGCAGTATGAAATATAACATTTCCATAAAAATCTACACAATGCCCTATCCATCTGCATGCCGGTTTAGAGTAAGAACCCCATCTTGGGGCTGGAAACACTGGACAGGCAGATGCTGAGCATATACAATTTCTAAACATGAAAGGACATATCAAAAGAGATTTAGAGCAAATGTTCAGATAATGTTAAAATCTAAATGCAGTGTGCACATCACATTTTGTTCTTCCTCAATCAGCATCTACTACTACTGTGTATAATTTATGTTGGTTTGTGCATGGCATCCTGGTCTGTTAATATAAAAGAGGTGGCTCCATATGACTGACTGATGTCTACAGGAAGGGATACTAGCAGAGCTAGTAGAGTTCCATCAGCAGATGTAGTCTGTACTACCTCCTACACCTTCCCTGCACTCAGAAAGCCATCAAAACCATAGTCCAGCATCACCACTCAAATGCACACTAGCATCTACAACACGACCTAAACTACAACTATAATCCTCTACTTACAGTCTACTTTGTTATCTATATCACACCTGGAGTGAATCAACAGCCAATGAGTTGGAATAGCCATCATCCACAAGGACAACATATGCTGCACAACCTCCTCAGGCGACTCGACCCGATAGTGGAGCATCTCAATTTCCAACTTCATACAGATGGAAAAAAAACTTCAAAGGCACCCTCCCATAAAGACCACCGGGACCACGCATCAGCTTCTGCAATGTCATCACTGACTTCATCGCCCCAATCACCATAAACTCCAAACATTGCACCTTCCTAAGGAAATTAATTTGCAGAAAACCTGTGAAGTAAATTATCTATACTTAAAACATTTTTTTCTTTCATAAAGACACCTAAATATTTAATCGCAAACATTTTTGCAACATTCCCGCTGTGAGAATAGGTATAACAGTCAACACAATCTATACACAATCTTCCCAAGTGGGCATTCATATAAAACAACTTCCTCTTTTCAAACTTCAGTATACAGAATTTATCTCCTTTGCTTTCACTACCAGCTCCACAATGAAAACATAATTAAAAACAAGATTAAAAACATGCTCTTTGTAGAATATTTTCCCCAGTATTATCACATGCAAAATACAGATTTTGAACATGTCATCTCAGATGTATATACACTTCTTCACTACTGTTAAGCCCATTCAGTTCTTTTGTGTCAAGAGCTATTATGTACCTTGACTCCAAAATCCTTTTGTGGAGAATGTAAAAATAGAATTTGATGACATGGAGAGAGCAAGGTTTGATCAGCAGTAAGAATATAGCTATTTGAAGGAAGATCATCCAAAATTACCAGTGTTCTACCTGATCCTCAAGATACCTAAGAATGCTAGTAAACCATCCAGTAGGCCCATCATTGCAGTACAAGGGAGCCTCTTTGAGTTTATTTAGAAATATATAGTCCAATTCTTAAATCCACTGGTGTGTAAATTACCTTCATCCTTGAAGGATACCACAGAAGTTGTGTGAGTGTTTGATGTTGGTTGGCAGACAGATATGATACTTATGATGCTTGAAGTTACAGCACTATATACTAGTATTCCACATGAAGATGGAGAAAGGTCTGCAGAATATCTCTAGGGGCCAGTCCCATAAGATTTTATAAACTTAGTAAAATGTTGATCAATATGACAGAATGGCGCCTAAGACAGAATGGGGTTCATTACAACATTGGCGGTAAAAGCCGCTTACCGCCGTGCAGAAGACCGCCAACACACGGCCGCGGAATCCCGCCACGGCAATTATGACCCACTGCTCGGAATCCACCAAAATTTAGACACCCACACAAGTCCGCCACACCAAAGGTCAGTGATAAACTGGCGAAACAAATCCTCCACCGTCACGCCAACAGAAATACGCCCACACTATCACGACACACGAATCCAGGCAGCAGTCTTTCAACCGCAATATTCCATTGGCGGTACACACTGCCACGCTCAAAATACACACACATTAACAAAACACAGCCACATTGGACAATTCAAAATACACACACCTGATACATATACACACACCAATCCCACACACTCAATAAAATATAAAACACACACCCACATCACCCACAAAAACCCACGACCCAAAATCACGAACGAAGGACAGAGAGAGAGACACCACAAACAACTAACAAGCATCCACAGGCACACAATACTATCACCCATAGAATTTCCACGCACCTCACACAACACAACACTAAATATTACCCCACCTATCACCACACACACCACCCCACACATCACCCACACCACCCCATGGCACGGCAAAGACACCCCAGGTTCTAGGAGGAGGAGCTCAGGGTCATGGTGGAGGAAATCGTCCAGGTAGAGCCACAGCTATTCGGATCACAGGTGCAGCACACCTCCATTGCAAGGAAGATGGAGCTATGGCGAAGAATCGTGGACAGGGTAAACGCAGTGGGACAGCACCCAAGAAATAGGGATGACATCAGGAAGAGGTGGAATGACCTACGGGGGAAGGTGAGTTCCGTGGTCTCAAGACACCACATCGCGGTTCAGAGGACTGGCGGCAGACCCCCACCTCCTCCCCCACAATTAACAACATGGCAGGAGCAGGTCTTGGTGATTCTGCATCCTGAGGGCCTCGCAGGAGTAGATGGAGGAATGGACTCTGGTAAGTCAAATCTTAACTATTACATCCCCCACCCTACCTGCATGCCATCACATCCCCCTACCCTCACCCTCACTCCCATCACTCCTACTCCTCACAAATGTTCCACTATCACAACCCACACATCCCAACACCAAGCCCTGCATGCAACAACAAAGCATGGACACCCATCACCAAAGCATGCCCACTGCACATACCCATACACCCCCTAAACCATCATCACACAAGGTCCTACACAGGAGTGCAAGCACTGGGGTACACGGACACCCACCCATTGCACACCATGGCACACACAGATGTAATAAACATTTATACCCCTGCAGGACCCCTGCAGGACCCCTACCCAACGTCACCGGACAGGAGGGTCCACACATGTCCACACCACCAACAGAAGAGGCCCACAGGGATGACAGCAGCTCTGTCCAACTGGATCTAGATGACCAGCCCGGCCCATCGGGGACTTCGTGACAGTCGGTGTCCCTGACACAGTCACAGGCTACCACAGAGCTTCCCCCCTCTGGAAACACCAGCACAGCACCCACCCAGCGGCCCCATACCTCTGTCCCCAGGACACGTCAAGCAGCAGTGTGTCCACCACTACAGGGAACCCAGGCTAACCCACCACCCCAACAACAACAGGGACCTGGGGGCAGTGGTAGTGGGACACAGTCGAAGAACACAGGGGAACTGGGAGGGCTACTGTGCGACAGGGGGAGGACAGGCCCAGGGAACCCACTCTCCACGAGGCCCTCTCCTCCATCATGGGAGCCTACCACCACTCCCAGGAGACAATGGCAAAGGTACTGGCCAAGTTTCAGGAGACCCAGCGCCTGCAGGGGGAACAGTATTTGGGCTTTAGGGAGGAACTCAGAACCATCAATTCAACCCTGGGCACCATCGTAGGGGTGCTGAAGGAACTACTCAACACCAGGAGGGACACTGTGGCACTACAAGGGGCCCCTGACACTAGCATGGACGATGAACTGCCCACCACCTCCGCCGTCGCTAGTGGACAGGAGCCACTGCCACAGCACCACCACACCAGCACCCCACCCCCTGCAGAGGGAGAACCACCCTGAAAAAGGTCCCTGAGATCCAGGACAAAGGCAGAGAACAATGCCAAGACCCCGCCAAGAAATGAGACCACCCTGAATGTCATCCCTATGTCCCACTTTGTCACCCTGTCCATCCTAAAACTGCCCCAGCTCCACTTCCTATGCCCATTTGGGCAATGCACCTGTGAGACTAAGAGACTGGACTCTGCCATGGCCAGTCCTCCACCATCAACCCTCACCATTTTGCAACCCCCTCCAATATTGAGCACTTAAATAAACACCCTTGAAGCACAAAACAATCTGGAGTCAGTCTGTGATTTCGAAATAGTGTATTAGCAATTACTGTGGCAAAATGCTCTTACAATTGTTATGTCAACATACCTATGTCACACAGCTCTAGTCCATGAGGAATCAAAACAGATGTCACACAGTGGGACCCACATCTGTGAAATCGTAAGGGAAAGTGACAACTCAGTGACCATACACTGGATGAAAACGAAAGACAGTAGTGAGGTAGTAGTGTTAAAGGTCACGTAGTAGGCAGATTTGTACTCTTACCTGTGTCTCACTGGAAATATTGCTGGATCACTGAGTTCCTGTTTTCCATGTCCTCTTCTTCTGCTTCCTCGTCTTCACTGTCGACAGGCTCCACAGCTGCAACAACACCGCCATCTGGACCATCCTCCTGCAGAAAAGGCACCTGTCATCGCAAAGCTAAGTTGTGAAGCATGCAGCACGCCACGATGATCTGGCACACCTTCTTTGGTGAGTAGAATAGGAATCCACCTGTCATAAGTAGGCACCTGAACCTGGCCTTTAGGAGGCCGAATGTCCGCTCTATTATCCGCCGTGTTGGCCCATGGGCCTCATTGTAGCGTTCCTCTGCCCTTGTCCTGGGATTCCTCACTGGGGTCAGTAGCCATGACAGGTTGGGGTAACCAGAGTCACCTGCAAATGCCAAGGAACAACTGTAAGACACACAACCTGGAGTGATATCCCCAGACCCAGACAACCATTCCCACTGACTTGCTTCCAGGTGCTCACCTAATAGCCACACACGGTGCCTCTGGAGTTGACCCATCACATAAGGGATGCTGCCATTTCGCAGGATGTAAGCGTCATGCAATGAGCCAGGGAATTTGGCATTCACATGGGAGATGTACTGGTCGACCAAACACACCATCTGCACATTCATGGAATGATAACTCTTCCGGTTTCTGTACACCTGTTCACTCCTGGCGGGGGGACCAAAGCCACATGTGTCCCATCAATGGCACCTATGATGTTGGGGATATGTCCCAGGGCATAGAAGTATCCTTTCACTGTAGGCAAATCGTCCACCTCAGGGAAAATGATGTAGCTCCGCATGAGTTTCAGCAGGGCAGACAACACTCTGGACAACACGTTGGAGAATATTGGCTGGGACATCCCTGATGCTATGGCCACTGTTGTTTGAAATGACCCACTTGCAAGCAAATGGAGTACTGACAGCACCTGCACTTGAGGGGGGATTCCTGTGGGATCGCGGAGAGCTGACATCAGGTCTGGCTCCAACTGGGCACACAGTTCCTGGATTGTGGCACGGTCATGCCTGTAGGTGATGATCACATGTCTTTCTTCCATTGTCGACAGGTCCACCAGCGGTCTGTACACCGGAGGATGCCGCCATCTCCTCACATGTCCAAGAGGACGGTGCCTATGAAGGACAAAAGCGAGCACAGAGTCAACCAACTCAGAGGTACGCACCCACAGCTTACACAGAACACGGATCCTAATCCGAAAAGTGGCCTGTATGTGTGTTGAGCCTAGGCCTAGGTATGTGTGATGCAGTTAAAAATTAAGCCATGTGGGCCCCTGAAATGGCGGCTGCCTGACCTCTAAAGTGGGACAATGGGATGTGAGGTAACTGAGTTGGCGTTGTACACCTTCGCGGTAGGCGGTCGAAGACCGCGGTGCAATTCTGCATTGGTTAACATTGGACGCTATGGGTCCCAGGAGCCAATGACGATGTACGCCGGTGGTGACGGTACGCACCGCCGCGGATTTGACCGCCATTTTCTATCTGTTCAATCACTCTATACCTGATCTTCGACAGGAGAGGACCTACACTGCAAGTGCTGCTGTGACCTTGGTCTGGAAGAGACAATGGCTAAAGTGTCTGGGGAAAGGGCCCCTGCCTTCACATCGGAGGAGTTGGAGAAACTCGTGGATGGGGTCCTTCCCCAGTACACGCTAATCTACGGTCCTCCAGACAAACAGGTAAGTACACTGGGAGCATGCTGTATGGGCTATGCCTGAGTGGAGTGGGGTGGATGAAAGAAGGGGGGGGAGATTGAGGCGTGCATGAAATGATGATGAATGCATGTGCCACATAGCAAGGGTAGGGATGGGGGCCAATGACTGTGACGGTGCAGTTGGTAATAAAGTTTCTCTTCCCCCTGTACAATCCATGTAGGTCAGCGCCCACCAGAAAAAATATATTTGGCATGCCATCGCCAAGGACGTCCGGACCCTGGGGGTCTACCACAGACGGAGCACACACTGCCGGAAAAGATGGGAGGACATTCGCCGCTGGAGCAAGAAGACGGCGGAAGCTCAGCTGGGGATGGCCTCCCAACGTGGGAGGGGTGCCTGTCGCACCATGATCCCCCTGATGTTCAGGATCCTGGCGGTGGCGTACCCGGAGTTGGATGGGCGCTTGGGGGCATTACAGCAGCCACAAGGGGGTGAGTACACTCTCATCCTGCTGATTTTGCGTGCAGTGGAGGTGTCTGGGTGGGGAGGTGGGCTGTGGGTTTCTCTAAGCCAGGGCGAGTTTAGTAGGCAAGGTCCCTCCGTAAGGCAGGCCATGTGGCACCCCACCCCACCCCACCTCTGTAGAGTGCCAAGTACACCTAGTCATGCCCCTGTGTCATCCATGTGTGTCGATGTCGTCCATAGCCTTGTAGGCCATTTCCCAGGGATTGAACAGCGGAGCCCAAGAGCGCGGCATAGTGCAGGGGGCTTCTGTGTCTGTCGTGTCTGCCAACGGTAGCAGTAATGCATGCACTCAACATGTCTTTCTTCTGTCGTTCCCCCCCCTTTTTGTGGTCTCCCTGTTCTTGTGTGCATTAGCCTCATCAGGCGGAGGAGCAGTGGCACCGGAGCATGAGGGAGCTGCATCCCACATGGCCCTGGAGGGCGACACTACAGACTCAGAGTTCACCAGTGGGACGGAGGGCGAGGGGAGCTCCACAGCGGGGACAGGAGCTGATACCAGCGACACGGACTCGTCCTCTGATGGGAGCTCCCTTGTGGTGGAGGCAACATCTGTGCCCCCGCATCTACAGGTACAGCCGCCACCCCCCCACCAGCACTGCCCTCCCAGCAGCCCCTCAGCCTTTGCCCTGTGCCCGCTCAACCAGGAGGGTGGGCATCACCTTCGCCCCTGGCACCTCAGGCCCTGCCCCAGTCACCCCTGCTGCCCTCAGAGAGGAGGCCATTGACCTCCTCAGGTCCCTCACTGTTGGGCAGTCTACCATTTTGAATGCCATCTAGGGTGTAGAAAGACAGCTGCAACAAACAAACGCATTCCTGGATGGCATTCATTCTGGTCAGGCGGCCCTTCAAAGAGCTTTTCAGACTCTGGCCTCAGCACTGATGGCAGCCATTGTCCCCGTTTCTAGACTCCCCCCTCCAACTCCTCCACCCAGAGCCAATCCCCTGTACCCCAGCCTATCCCAAGCACACCTTCAGACCAGCATCCACACACGTCAACACACAAGGGAATCTCAGGCAAACATAAGCAGCACATATCCCACAGGCACTCACGCAAACATCACACACATGCAGACACACCAACATCCACTGCCTCCACTGTGTCCCCCTCTTCCTCGTCTCCCTCCTCCCTCCCAGTCTCGTCTACACTCACACCTGCATGCACTACATCTACAGCCACTACTGCCATCACCAGCACACACACCACCACACCCCGCTCCCGTGCAGTCACCACCCCAACTACCATTCACATGTCCCCTGTGTCCTCTCCCAGTGTGTCTGTGATGCCACCACCCAAGATACACAAACGCAGGCACACACCCACCCAACAGCCATCCACCTCACGACAGCCTCCAGCGCATGCACCTTCACCCAAAGTCACCAAACGAACACCTCCTACAACCACAACCTCTTCCTCCACTCCCAAACCCCCCCCAGCTACCCGTTCCAGTGTCTCCCAAAAACTTTTCCTGTCCAACCTTGACCTCTTTCCCACACCTCCCCCACCCCGTCCGTCTCCTAGGGCCCGACTCTCCAGGTCCCAAGCTAGCACCTCAGCCACAACATCGCCGGGACCAGTGGTGCCTGTAGTCACCGGAATCTGGAGTGCACCGGCCACCAGGGCAGCCAGAGTGGCACGGAGCCACAGCACGGACAGTCCCCCACCTGTCCAGCATCAAAAGTTGTCCAGTGCCAGGAGGGAGAGGGGGAAGACTACAGCCACCAAAGCCGCTCCCAGGGGTCCCTGTGGGAGTATGGAGTCAGCTGCGACACCTTCCAAGTTGGGGAAGGGCCACAAGAAAACCGGCAAGTCTGGGAAGAGCAGCACGGCAGAGAAGACCACCATCATCCCCGCTGCCCAGGAGGCCACCGCCAGCACCTGCCCTGCTGCCCAAGAGGCTACCGCCAGCACCTGCCTGCTGCCCAAGAGACCTCCGGCAGCACCTGCCCGCTGCCCAGGAGGCCACCGCCATCATCTCCGCTGCCCAGGAGGCCACCGCCATCATCCCAGCTGCCCAGGAGGCCAACGCCACCACAAGCCCCGCTGGGCTAGGGAGGACCACCAGCACAAGCCCCGCTGGGCTAGAGAGGACCGCCAGCACAAGCCCCGCTGGGCTAGAGAGGAGCGCCAGCAGCTGAGTCACTGCAAAGGAGCCCACCGCCTCAAGCACCACTGAACAGGGCACCACGGCCTCAAGCAACAATGAACAGGGCACCGCCGCCTTAAGCACCGCTGAACAGGGCACCGCCACTATAAGCACCACTGAACAGGGCACCGCCGCCTCAAGCACCGCTGAACAGGGCACCGCCGCCTCAAGCACCACTGAACAGGGCACCGCCGCCTCAAGCACCGCTGAACAGGGCACCGCCGCTACAAGCACCGCTGAACAGGGCACCACCGCTACAAGCACCGCTGAACAGGGCACCGCCACCTTAAGCACCGCTGTACAGGGCATCGCCGCCTCAAGCACAGCTGAACAGGGCACCACTGCTACAAGCACCGCTGGCCCATGAGCGGCAAGGGCACTGACGCTACTGAGTCCGTGACGAGCAGGATGAAGCACTCTGGGCTCCATGCCCCCCACAGAACCAGTAGAGACTGTCATCCACTAACTCTGTCCTTAGCAGGACGAAGCACTCTGGGCACCATGACCCCTCCAGAACCTGTGGAGACTGTCATCCACTACCTCTGTCCTTAGCAGGATGAAGCACTCTGGCCACCATGCCCCCTCCAGAACCAGTGGAGAGATGCATCCGCTACCTCTGTCCTTAGCAGGATGAAGCACTCTGGGCACCATGCCCCCTCCAGAACCTGTGGAGACTTTCATCCACTACCTCTGTCCTTAGCAGGATGAAGCACTCTGGGCACCATGCCCCCTCCAGAACCAGTGGAGACTGTCATCCACTACCTCTGTCCTTAGCAGGATGAAGCACTCTGGGCACCATGCCCCCCCAGAACCAGTGGAGATTGTCATCCACTACAGCTGTCCTTAGCAGGATGAAGCACTCTGGGCACCATGCCCCCTCCAGACCAAGTGGAGACTGTCATCCACTACCTCTGTCCTTAGCAGGATAAAGCACTCCGGGCACCATGACCCCTCCAGAACCAGTGGAGACTGTTATCCACTTGAGAGACTGTGGCTTTGCACTCGCCAGGATTGAACAGTGGGCAACCCAACCACTGTATAGACTTAAGAGACTGTGGCTTTGCACTCCCCAGAATGGAACAGTGGGCAACCCACCCACTGTATAGACTTGAGAGACTGTGGCTTTGCACTCCCCAGGATTGAACAGTGGGCAACCCACCCACTGTAAAAACTTGAGAGACTGTGGCTTTGCACTCCCCAGGATGGAACAGTGGGCAACCCACCCACTGCATAGACTTGAGAGAACGTGGCTTTGCACTCCCCAGGATTGAACAGTGGGCATGTGGCCCTCTCGTGGATTTGACATTGTGCACTCAACCAGCTGAGGTGCCCCCCCTTTCCCTCCCCCTGAGGTGCCTGTTTTCTTGCTCTCTGATACCCCTGCAGTGTTCTCTCCGTCATGGTCGGAGATCTTGTGTGGGCCTCGCTCATACCGTGTGGGCCCAGTGTTCTACGGACTTCATTGGAGCACTACCTGGACTACTAAGGTTGGTGTATATTTTGTTTATGGTGTAAATATATATTTTTGCGTACTTGATTTTAATATATTACAATGGTTACACTCATTTCCTTTTGTCTTTGCATTCTTCCAGGGGGATTGGGGGATGTAACTGTAATGTATCATGCTGTATTTGTATGTGTGTTGTCGTGGGTGAGGGTGTTGCATGTTGCGTGTGTGTGTCCCTGTTTTTTCCCTCCCCCCTCCCCTGTGTCGTAGGTGCAGTACTCACCATTGTCTTCGCCGCCAGCGTTTGTGCTCCTGGTAGAGGAGCAAGAAGATAAGGGCTGGCAGGATGTGCAGCTCTAGTTCCATGGCATCCGGATTCCTCGTGGGGTGTGTAGAGGTGAGCGTTTTCCATTCAAGATCCTGTTTCCGCCATGTTTTTATCCACGGTGAATCCGCCCCGGAAAAGGTGGCGGATTGGTAGGTTGATACTATGTACATACTATGTACTATAGTACTTTGTCTTCCACCTTTCTGTTGGTGGTGACCGCCAAGCTGTTTTTCTGTACCACCGTGGCGGTTTGAGTGTTTAAGTGTCTGTCTTTGTTTGCGGTTTCCGCCACAGTCGTAATTCTAATTTGTTTACCGCCGGCCTGTTGGTGGTCTTACCGCAGTTTTAACAACATCCGCCAGGGTTGTAATGACCACCAATATTTTTTTTCCAATAACAACAGTGTGGAACTGCGATGGGAACTTGGTTTGCCCCCAGTTACACTAATCTGCATATGGGCCGGTGGGAGGAGCAGGTTCCCAGCAGCCCACCGGTGGATGTTTGGAATGCTCATATTTTAATGTGGTTGTGATATAGAGATTATATCTTTGTTATTTGGAGAGGAATTGTTGAGAGTGCCAAAAAGTTCGTAAAAAGTATCAATGAGAATGACCTAAATATGAAATTTTCCAGCAATATCAATAAACAAGAGATTAATTTCTTGGCTGTCTAGGTCTAAATTGAGGAGGGTGGATTGGAAACAACAGTACATAGAAAGCCAACAGCAGGCAATAGCATATTACATGTGGACAGCTTCTATCCCAAACCATTGAAAGAGAGCATCCCTTTTGGGGAACTTTTGCGAGCCAAGAGAATCTGTAGTACAGAGAGCAACTTTGAAGTAGTCCAAAAAGATATGATGATTTCAATGGGAGCGTGATGCTACACTTACCTAACATTAGGTGATGCAAGTACAAAAGTGGGTACATGCTCAAGAGAAAGTATACTGTTCAATACACAACAGAAGAAGAACAAAATAGGAAAACATCAAAATAAAAGGTTTATAACTACTTACAATTCAGCACAAACACAAGTCAGAGCGACACTACAGAAACATTGGCATATGTTGAAAAGTGATCTCATCACAGGTGAAGAGATTAGGAAATGCCCGCAAGTTGCTTACCAAAGAGGGAAATCCAAGAGAGATGTATAAGTGAGAAGTGATATCAGACAAAGAGAGATGACCCCGTAGGTAAGCAGGAAGGTTGAGCTCAGCTTTCACCTTATTTTCATGCAGGAGAGGAGAAGGTGTGTGGATTGTAAAACAGAAACTGGATTGTAGAGTCAAGGAGAAAGACAGAAGGAAAGTAAGCTTAATGAGGAGTATACCAAGAAGACTCAGATGCAGAGCAAATATCAAGTGGACTCAGAGTTTCATTTTTTGTGCAAAACTCAGCAGCATTTTCCAAATCAATGCACCTCTCTCCATTCCACATAGCTGAGTACTAGGCCTTAGAATCATGGTTTCTCTTTGAAGTTGGTAACTTTCATCTTCTAGCTGATGATAAAGTAGTCTCACCCTAAATTCTTCCATCCTCCACATGGCTCAGAGTAACTGCTTTCCAATCGTGACCTGTAACGAGATAGACATGTAGTGCACTGCTGTTGAGAAAGCGGAGAAACAGAACTGCAATATTTTGTATAGATTTGTATTTGTTCACTAAAGTGAAAGATCTGGCTTCTGAAGAACCAGAAAAAAGGAGCGGACCTATACGGTACATTTTTGCTAAGTAAGTTTATAAAGGCCAAAAGCCATCAGGAAAAATTATCAACCATAAACATTGAAATTCATGAAGATCAAGTTTGCTATTAATTGAACACCCTCCCTCACTCTCTGCTACCACATAAATCATCAATCATCACTCACAATCACTCACTCGTTGCAATAGCTGTAGCTACCTCTTCCAATCCAAGCATGGTAGGTTAGGTACACAATTGTATCTTTGATGCAGGCAACACATTGGAATTTGGTATTGAAACTATTGTTATCAATGAGCTTCTGGGGCAGACCTACTAAGTGATGTAAGAAAGGCATACAAGAGAGAAAGACATTGGGGGTCATTACAACCCTGGCGGTACAGGACCGCCAGGGCTGAAATGACGGAAGCACCGGCAACAGGCTGGCGGTGCTCCCCTGTTCATTCCGACCGTGGCGGAAGCGCCGCGGTCGCACCGCGGTCGCACCGCGGTCGCACCGCGGTCGCACCGCCGGGGCCGGCGGTTTCCCGCCACAATGGCCCCGGCGGTAGTAATCCGCCAGGGCAGCGCTGCTAGCAGCGCTGCCCAGGGGATTACGAGTTCCCCTACCGCCAGCCTTTTTCCTGACGGTTTGAACTGCCAGGAAAAGGCTGGTGGCACGGGGAGTTGCGGGGCCCATGGGAGCCCCTGCACTGCCCATGCCACTGGCATGGGCAGTGCAGGGGCCCCCTGATAGTGAAGACTCTGCAGACAGTGAAAAGCGCGCCAGGTGCAACTGCGCCCGTCGCACGCCCGCAACACCGCCGGCTCTATTTGGAGCCGGCTCCTATGTTGCGGCCCACATCCCCGCTGTTTCCGCCCACCGGCCCAGCGGGGATGTCATAATGGGCACCGCGGGAGTGCGGCGACCCCCATTGTCTCTAATGTCATAAAGAAATTGTGGAGGCTTCTTCACTGCACACTGGTCCAACTCCAATTCTGCATATATGTAATTAAATCAATCAATCAATCAGTGCTTGTAAAGTGCAACTACTCACCTGTTAGGATCCCAAGGTGCTAGAGGGGGGGGGAAGAGAGTAGCGTATACTGGTGAGGTGGTTATTAAAAAAGTCATGTCTTCAGTTCTTTTGTGAAGCTGAGGAGAGAGGTGGTTTGTCTGATGTGGAGAAGGAATGGCATTCCAGGCAGTGGCTGCGAGGTAGGAAAAGGAGTGTCTTCCTGTTCTGGCTTTTCTGATGCAGGGTACTTCTGCGAGAGAGAGCTGGGCTGAGGGTAGGGCCCTGTGGGGGTACATGGAGGTTGAGTCGCTGGTTCAGGTAGGCTTGTCCAGTGTTGTGGAGGGATCTGTGTGTATGGGTAATACTTTTTTATATGGGAAGCCAGTGCAGTGTACGCAGGTGTTGTGAAATGTGGCAGTGTCAAGGCAGGTCGAGGACCAGTCTGGAGGTGGCGTTCCGGCCATTTTGTAGTTTGCGGGTGAGTTTTTGGTTGATGCTGGCATAGAGTGCATTGCCGTAGTCTAGTCTGCTAGTGATCAGGGTGTGTGTGATGGTCTTTTTAAGTTTGAGTGGGATCCACTTGGAGTTGCATAGGAGGTGGAGGGTGCAGAAGCAGGTGGAGGTGACTGAGTTGATTTGCTGGTTCATGCTGAGGTTGGAGTCTAGGATGAGTCTGAGGTTGCCGGCTTGGCTGGTGGGGGTGGGCGGGTTTCCGAGGGTGGGTGGCCATCAAGAGTCATTGCATGCATTGGGTTGAGGGCCCATAATGAGTACTTCTGTCTTGTTTGCATTGAGTTGAAGGCAGCTGTATCTCATCCAGCTGGCGACTGCTTCCATGCCTTTGTGGAAGTTGTGTCTGGCTTTGTCGAGTTCGTTGGAGTGGGAAAGGATGAGTTGGGTGTGGTCGGCATAGGAGATGATGTTGATTCCGTAGCTTCTGATGAGGGTGGCTAGCAGGGCCATATAGACATTAAACAATGTGGGGCTGAGGGAGGAGTCCTGGGGCACTCCGCAGGTGGTGGGTGTGGGGTCTGCGAGGAAGGCGACAAGTCTCACTTGTTGTGTTCTGCCAGAGAGGAAGGATTGGATCCAGTTGAGCGACTTGTCTCTGATGCCAGCCTTGTGGAGTCTTCTTATAAGAGTGTGATGGGAGACTGTGTTGAAGGCTGTCGAGAGGTCTAGTAGGATGAGTGCCGCCGTCTCTCCCTCGTCCAGCAGGGAGCGGATGTCGTCTGTTGTGGCCAGGAGGGCTGTTTCGGTGCTATGGTTTTTCCTGAATCTGGATTGGCAGATGTTGAGGATGTTGTGGTCTTCTATAAATGTGGCGAGCTGGCTGTTTACTGCTTTTTTGACGACTTTCACAGGAAATGGGAATAAGAGGATGGGTCTGAAGTTTTTGAGGTCGGTTGGGTCTGCCAAGGGTTTCTTGAGGAAGTGGTGGGACAGCATAAATCTGACATAATGTTCCACTAGCTAATTTTTTTTGGCAAAGAAAAGAGCTCAACAAGAAGTAATTAAAAAGTTCTATGGTGATACTTGAATACTCGGCCTGGGAAGTAAAGTTTGTCTTCAAACTCAGGTGGTTCACTCAGACGTTGGTCAGCAAACACACTTGATTCTGACCAATCAACTTCCTCCTGTGCTGTTCCAGGAGCAGTGTAATCGTGTGGTATGAAATGCTGGTTCATTTTGATCGTGATCAATCTCTCCACATTTTGAGGTGAGAGACCGGTGCTTCTCACTATAACAACTATGCCAGCTACACTAAACACTCTCTTAACAAACACACAGGCTACAGGACAAGCCATAAACTTTATTGACAGCCTGCTGAGCCCTGGCCACTGGCAGATCTTTCCAATCAATCAATCAGGAATTTGTAAAGCGCACTACTCACTCGTGAGGATCTAAAGGTGCTGAGGAGGGGAGGGGCGAGAAGGGGGGCTGCTACTGCTCAAACAGCCAGGTCTTGAGAAGTTTCCTGAAGGTAAGGCGGTCTTTGGTCTGGCACAGGTGGGTAGAAAGAGTGTTCCACATTTTAGCATCGAGGTACGAGAATGATCTACTGCCGGTTGTAGTTCTGAGGACGCGTGGAATGGTTGCGAGGACAAGGTTGGCAGAGCGGAGATGTTGGGTCGGGTGTAGAAGGATAGTCGTCTGTTGAGGTATTCTGGTCTGGTGTTGTGCAGTGCTTTGTGAGCGTGGGTGAGCAGTTTGAAGGTGAGTCTCTTGTTGATTGAGAGCCAGTGCAGGTTTTTCAGGTGGTCTGTGATGTGGCAGTGGTGGGGGATGTCCTGGATGAGGCATGTGGAGGCGTTCTGGATGCGTTGCAGCCTCTTCTGGAGTTTGGTCGTGGTTCCTGCGTAGAGGGCATTGTCGTATTCCAGCTTGCTGCTTCCGAGGGCTAGGGTGACTGTGCTTCTGGTTTTAGTGGGTATCCATTTGTAGATCTTTCGGAGCATGCGGAGGGTGTTGAAGCAGGAGGAGGAGATGGCATTGACTTGCTGGGTCATGGATAGTGAGGGGTCCAAGATGAATCCTAGGTTGCATGCGTGGTCGGTGGCAGTCCGAGTGGTTCCGAGAGTGGCAGTGGATGGAGCCGAAGACAAGGACTTCCGTCTTGTCGGAATTGAGTTTGAGGCAGCTGCTCTTCATCCATTTGGCGATCGCCTTCATTCCTTTGTGGATGTAGGTCTTGGTGGAGTGCTTGGTGAGGGATAGGATCAGCTGGGTGTCATTAGCATATGAGATGATGTTGAAGTTGTGGGATCGGGCTACGTTAGCAAGCGGGGCCATGTAGACATTGAAGAGGGTCGGGCTGAGGGACGAACCCTGGGGTACGCCGCAGATGATTTCAGTGGCCTCCGAGCGGAATGGGGGGAGGCGGACTCTCTGGGTTCTGCCAGTGAGAAAGGAGATGACCCAGTCCAGGGCTTTGTCATGCATTCTAGCATTGCTGAGGCGTGAGCATAGGGTGTGGTGGCAGACGGTGTCGTACACGGCCGAGAGGTCCAGGAGGATGAGGGCTGCGGTTTTGCCGCTGTCCAGTATGGTTCTGATGTCATCGGTGGCGGCGATGAGGGCCATACCAACACATCAATGGGTTTTGATCGAGAGAGACCTCTTTTGGGTCATCCAGATATTCCTGGAATGTCCTCTAAAGGGCCATTGGTGCTGCCACTTTCTTGACCTCTGTTGCCTTTGCCTCTGCACTGGATTTAAGGTCTGCCACTTGAAACCAAGCAAATGCAGAAGTTGGGTCTCATTCTTCTGTTGTTACTGGTGTTCTTGTTGTAGGTATTGGCTGCTGAGAGACAAGAATCCCCTCTATGGAAGCTGAAGGTTGCACTCCAGAACTACAGAGTGGAACTCTAAATTCCAGCCATTCTTCTATGTCTCTAGATTGCTGAATAATCCACTTCTGGTATCTTGAAACATCCCCTTCAGAAAAAGGAATGAAAGTGTGCAGAATTTGTTTGTACTATGGATCAAGTAGTGTTGCAAAGATGTACTTCTAGTATGAAGTATTGCCATTTTAAACCCTTGCACTACAAGCCAAGTGGAAGATTAAACTCTCAACCAAGGTATGCGCTTCTGGGCTTTTGTTCACACCTGAGAGCACAAAACTTTCAGACACCTTATTTAGCTGGTCCTGTAGAAGATGCAACAATGGAATAGCTTGGCCCATCATACTGTTCTGCTTGTTAACCTCCCATGTGAAAACCTCAAAAGGAAGAGGCATCTGTGTCAGCCATTTGACTAGGCTCCATTTGTCTGCATCCATGGTCACAGCTTTCCCAATCACATCACATCCTCTTTGAATCACATAGTCATTGATCTGTCTGTACTGATCAAACAGATGTTGTAATATATAATAGATTCAGTTCCAACGTGTTGGCACCTCCTGTATCAGGGCTTTAACTGGTACTCTATTAGCATGCTGAAGAATCCACAACTGCTTCCAGGCTTTAAAAGAATGGCTGAGATGAGTGCAGATTCTTCTGCAGGTGGTCAGTATATTGTTGGCTAGGTCTTCCTTTTTGGGAAAGTCTTTCACAACCAGGTTGATTCAATGCACCAAATACAGGGCCCTGAAACAGCCACAGTTTGTCAAGGCCTTGACTATGTTACTGCCATTGTCCGTGGCCACAAATCAAAATCTGAGCCTTCTGTCTTGCAGCCATCCAGATATCCTACTGTTAAATTTGTCCAAGATGTTTGCACATGTGAGTGATTTCTCAATGGCAACTATGGCTACTGTTGCATGCCTTTAAACGCTCTTAAAACTTTCTTAAGGGTCATGCCCTGTAGATAGCTTTTGCTTTACCCTCCCAAAAGAGATCCAGTGTGCAGTGATACACATGTAATGGTCCATATGTCTGCCGTCAGGTAGATAGTGTGAATAACACTTAGCAGCAAATATTATCCAACCAATTGCAGCACATTGCGATGCAGCCCTGAAACAGCAACATTGACAAAATAGGTCTTGCCTTGGAGTCTTCAATTTCCGAGGGGGGTGACTGCCACAAATTCTAAGAATCCCACCCCTTTAGCAAAAGAATAAGGGAAGAGGTCCAGCACTAACTTTTTTGCCAGCTTCCTATTGCAATAAACATACTGTAATGTGGTTGTGGTTGCAGAGCCCATCCATGCACCTAATAGTAGCCTCGGATTTCTTCTTTTCTGGGGTCACTGCTGCAGGTGTCTTTCGCGAAGTAGTAGGTGGTAGACTGAATGTGCGTTGTGGGGCATCATCATCAAATCATCTTTATTTGGTGTAAAACCATAAAAAGACAGTACAACATTAAAATAGATAATAAAAGCTGTCAGTGCAGTATGATACAAAAATGTGCAATGAATGCAATTGCATATTAAAAAAGAAATTCAAACACCCTGCGACAAGACTACATCATAAAACACATGGACTAGCCCTGTAAATTTGTGATTAAAAATATCATGTGTAAACGTTCAAAGAATGATCATTATTGTTTCCCTTCCAAGACTCTAAGATTTACTGCAGCAGAAATTAATTTACAAACCATCAGGCACGCACATTCAGTCTGTAGATGTTGGAGATAAAACTAGGTAGGTCTGCACCTCCTAATAATCAGACTTTTTAGCAACAGGATTAAGAACTTCCTTCTGGGTTCTCTGTAAAAAGTGCAAAAGAATACAGAGTGTAACATAGACTGAGCAGTGCAAGAATCACATGGACAAGGATCAAGTGGAGAATCAGAATATATGTTGCTTGGGCAAGCTTCTAAAAATACCAAACCTGAATCACACCAAATGAAACATTTAATGGGGCTCTACCGGGAAAGGCATGTATGTTTTATGCAGTTTGTGGTCACTAGGGGGAGCTACCCCTTCCACCCTCATACCTTTCATGGCAGTTCCTCTAAGTAGTGCAAATAGGCTAAGTAAATCCTGTTTCAGTTGTTGTCTAGATACCAATTACTAATAATGTGATACACTGTTCCTAGAGAGCAAGAAGAAAACAGGGAGAGTAATGGGGGATCCTATTATGTAGGAGCAAGAGTCCTCACACACCCATCTGGGTGTCATGCTTCATCATTGGACCAGCTCCTCGCCAGACTGGCGCTGCAATGTCTGGCGGGCACCACCCTTTCGGGGGGCTCTTTGCCAGAGATCTTTTTTTTGATGATGCCATCCTTTCCCACAGGTAAGTGAGAGGGAGAGGGAGAAAGGAGAGAACAAAAAGAAATGGAAAGGTAAAATTGGCTCAATGACCCTTTCTAAGAACTAACTTTATTAATATAGGGTCAAGGCCAAGATTAAAACTGTAATCAGGAGGGTGGAGTCGAAGTAATGTTCGACCACTCTCAAACTGTATTGCACATGACGAGATGGACAAAGAACTACAAGTCCCACCTCAACAATGGGTCGACATGTTTCGCGTCTATAAGGTCCAAAAGGATCCGACGACGCTTCTTCAGGACCTAGTAACAAAAATACAAAAAAACGTGCTTCTCCTAAAATAAACTATAATGGCTCTTGCCTATATCAACTGACAATCAAAAGTAAGGGAGTATTACTGTCGTCAGTCACTTACATGAGTCCTTTATGACCCAGTATGTCATTCCTACTCGTCGCCCTGGAAATGTATAAAAATTACAACATTGGTTAATGCTCTAATCATTGTATCATGAATTACACTTGATTAAATGTAAATTCGATATGTGTGGCACTCTGTGATCGTGATAAAAATTCGAACAACGCCCATCAGATTATGATCCATGAATCACCACGGCAGACATTCAACGGCGATAAACCATTGGCGGTACATACGGTTGTGCTCAAAATGGACACACACAAACAAAACAACACCACAATGGACATTTCAAACAACACACCTGACACCCATACACATACCACACCCACACCACTATAAAATACACACCCACATTACCCACAACCCTTTACCATTTCAAACCATTGCCAGCACAGACATCAAGACCACTGACACCACTAGAGCCACACACTGTTCACACCTATATACCACGCACACACCCCACATCACACACCACACCACAACACATTACCCAACACACCCTCACCAACACACCTCACACAACACCCATGGCACCACAAACACACCCCCGTTTCACAGACAAGGAGCTAAGGGTCATGGTGGAGGAAATGATCAGGGTAGAGCCACAGTTATTTGGAGTACAGGTGCAGCAGATATCGATAGCTCGGAAGATGGAGCTATGGCACAGAATCGTGGACAGAGTCACAGCCGTGGGACAGCACCCAAGAACTAGGAATGACATCAGGAAGAGATGGAACGACTTACGGGGGAAGGTACGTTCCATAGCAGCAAGACACCAGCTCACTGTACAGAGGACTGGTGGTGGACCTCCACCTCCTCCCCCATAACTCACGGGATGGGAGGAGAAAGTTTTGGCAATACTGCATCCTGAGGGCCTGGCCGGAGTCGAAGGAGGACTGGACTCTGATAAGTCAACTCTCTACTATTATCACCCCGTACCTGCATTCCAACAGATACCCTCACCCTCACTCCCATCACTCCACTACATCCCCCACACTCTACCATCACATCTCACTCATCCCAATGCCAAGCCCTACATGTTCTATCAATGCATGGAAACCACTCACAGCCCTGCATGGACACTCATCACTAAAGCATGCACACTATAGATAATTAACTATCCCACCATACACCAACGTACACCAGTGAAAGTTGACAGCGCAAATCCAAACAAAGAGGGCAATCCACGGTTGCACAATATGTCAGACACAGAAACCATAACACATCATTTACATCCCCATAGGTACCCCAGCCAACGTCACCAGAGAGGAAGTGCCAGCAATATCCAGTCCCCAACTGAAGAGGCCAACAGTGATGACAGCAATTCTGGTCTTCAGGATCTGGATGACCTACCTGGCCCATCAGGAACCACTGGACAGCTGGTTACCCAGGCCCAGTCACACACCACCACAGAGCCTCCCCCATCAGGAAATACCAACACAGCACCCACCCAGCGTACCCACATCTCTGTCCCCAGGATAGGTCAATCAGCAGTGTATCCACCTCTACATGGACCACAGGCCACACCTCATAACCAAGACAATCAGGGACCTGGGGTCAGTGGGCACATGGCTAAGGGGACAGAGGTACATGCCATCAGGGAAACTGGGAGTGTTGTGCACCAGGGGGAGGACAAACCCAGGAAACCAAATCTCCAGGAAGCACTTGCAGAGATCCTAGGAGCATACTAACATTTCCAGGACACAATGGGCCAGATCCTGGACAATGTACAGGAGAACAGGTGGCTTCAGGAGGCACAGTACCAGGGGATGAGGGAGGACTTGCAGGCCATCAGCAACACCCTGATCTCCATAGCAGAGGTGTTGGCAGACATGGCCAATATTATGAGGGAGGCAGTCTCACACCAGCGGGCCCCTGCCGCTAGCCAGACATCTAATTAGCCTTCCAATTCTTCTGCCACAAGTGGGCAGGAGGTCCCACCACAGGACTTACAGGCCACCAGCACCCCTCCCGCTGCAGGTGACCCACCCCGCAAACGTTCCTTGCGATCCAGACAGAAGCCAGAGACACTTGCAAAGACCCCCGCCAGGAAATGAAACTCTAATGATTGTCACCCTTGTGTCCCATCCTGTCACCCTGTTCACCTTGAACTGCCATTGATTCCCTTCCTATGTCCCCTTGGACAATGCACCTGTGCTACAAACAAACTGGACCAATACCCTGGACTCTCCTCCATCATCATCCCATTCCATTGTACTTGCCCCTCAATATTTTAGCACTTTAATAAACACCCTTGGAAAAAAAATAAGTTTGGAGTATGTCATGTATATCAAATAAGTAGTCATTGAAACAGGTACAAACATTGCAAATCAACTGTATAGAAAATAAGCATAGATTAATGGCCAGTAGCTGGCTGCAGTGATCACTCCAGGAGTATATGTGAGGTCATTAACATCTGCAAAATTAATTGCCAGATGTAACAGTAAGTGGGCATATAAGTGGGAAATATCAGCATGCCATTGCCACACAAACTCAATAAAATGTCATTGAAATGTGAAGTAACACTGTCCTACCTGTGTGTCATTGGAAGTATTGTCAGATCACAGATGTTCCGTTGTCTTCATCCTCATCCTCTGCCTCCTCATCCTCACTGTCCACAGGGTCCACTGCTGGGACACAGGCATCTTCAGCCTCCTCCTCCTGTAGGAATGGTACATGGCGTCTGAGGGCCAGGATATGCAACATGCAGCATGGAACCACTATCTGGCAGACTTTCTTTGGTGAGTAGCATAGTGATCCACTTGTTAAATGGAGGCACCCAAACCTGGCCTTCAGGAGGCCAAAGGTCCTTTCATTTATCCTTCTGGTTCACCCATGTGCATCATTATTACATTTTTCTGCCATTGTCCTGGCATTCCTCACAGGGGTTAGCAACCATGATAGGTTGGGGTAACCAGAGTCACCTGCAAATATTGAGGGACAACATTTGGCCACACAATATCCCATATGGCCCACACCATACCCATACACCAACATCTACTGGGTGGGTCCCAGGGCTCACCTATTAGCTACACCCTGTGCCTCTGTAGTTGACCCATCTCATTTGGGATGCTGCCATTCCTCAGTACAAATGCATCATGCACCGACCCAGGATACTTTCCATTGATGTGGGAGATGTACTGGTCCGCAAGGCACATCATCTGTACATTCATAGAGTGGAAACTCTCCTGATTCCTGAACACTTGTTCATTCTGTCGGGGAGCAAATGCAATATGTGTTCCATCAATCGCCTCAATGATGTTAGGGATATGTCCCATTACATAGAACTCGGCCTTCACTGTGGCCAAATCTTCAACCTGGGAGAAAACAATGTAGCTGCACATGTGTTTTATCAGGGCAGACAATATTCTTATCAGCACTATTGACAACATTGGCTGTGACATTCCGGCTGCCAAGCCAAATGTCACTTGGAAAGAACCAGGTGCCAGGAAATGGACTACAGATAGCACAAGAGGGGGGATCCCAGTGAGGTGATAGATATCAGATATCAGGTCAGGCTCCAATTGGGCACACAGCTCTGTGATTGTGGCCCTGTCCAGTCTATAGGTGAGGATAATGTGCCTGTCCTCCAGTGTTGCCAAGTCTACCAGGAGTCTGTACACGGGGGTATGTCTTCACCTCCTATTCATTCACAGCAAAAGCAATCGAAGGACACAAGACTGAGGATCCGGTCACAAACTGAACAATGGAGCTACAACAGAAGTTTGCATCCTGAAAGCATGTAATGGGTCATTGTGATTTGTCCAGTGTGTCCTAATTTCTCGTGTGAAACAGCATTATACAATAGGCCTGCCCCCCCCCCCCGAAATGGCATCCGCCTGTCCTGTGTGAAGGGACAGGTGGAAGTGAGGTAATTCTGCTGACGTTGTGACCCGTTGCAGGAGGCAGTCAGGAACCACAGTGCATTTCCTCATTGGTTATAATTGAGCCTTATGGGTTACAGTGGCCAATGGTGAGCTCCGCCTGCGGTGACGGTATGCACCGCCGCCATTTACTATCAGATTCCTCACTTGCTACCTGACCTTCCATAGGAGAGGACCTACACGGCATGTGCTGCTGTGACCATGGTGATGGAAACAGGTATGATGGGCCATATGTGTAACAGACTGGACTGTTTGTCTAATTCTATTTTCCTGTGTCTATTGCCTGTGCAGGTCAGCGCCCATCAAAAGAAGGGTATTTGGCGAGCCATTGCCAAGGAGGTGCAGACCCTGGGGTCTATGGCAGACGGAGCACCCACTGTCGCAAACGTTAGGAGGACCTGAGAAGCTGGGCACAGAAGATAGCGGAGGCCCAGCTGGCGATGGCCTCCCAACGAGGAATGGGTGCCCGTCAAATCCTGACCCCCCCCCGATGGCCCTCATACTGGCGGTGGCCTATCCTGAGCTGGATGGGCACTTGAGGGCATCACAGCAGCCAGAAGGGGGTGAGTGCAGTGCCCATCATTACAACTTACGTGTGGTAGTGTGGTATCCTGGTGGGGGATGTGTGTCAGTGGTTGCTCATAGGCCAGGCCTGACATTGCATCATAGGTCCCCTGGTGGCTAGGGAGCAGAAGGGCAAATTAAGCTTCCTAGCTTGTAGGCATCCACTACTGGTTAGGGCTGCATAGGTCCCAGGTTTGCTGCATTTGGAGGTGTGTGTCCCTCCCCATGCCTCTAATGTTAACTATTTCTCAGGTAGTGCAATGCATATTTGGTAGGGCTGTTCCCTGTGTTGAGGGTGCTGTGTACCCCAACGCTGGGGTTGGTGCAGCCATTGACCAAGTGTATCCTTTGTCTCTTCCCCCATTTTTGTTTTGTCATCCTGTCCTTTTGTGCATTAGCACCATCCTCCTGGTGGAGGAGCAGGTGCACCGGCAACAGAGGGAGCTGCATCCCATAGGACCCAGGTGGAAGAATCCACCGATGCTGAGGGCACCAGTGGGTCAGAGAGCGAGGAGAGCACCATGACAAAGACTGGAGGGGACAGTTCTGACACAGATTCCTCCGGTGAAAGCTCCCTGGTGGTGGCAGACACTTCTGTGACCACCCCAGCTACAGGTACAGCCGCCACCCCCTTACCTTCACCGCCCTCCCAGCAGCCCCTCATTGTTTTGCCCATGCCCACTCACCCAGAAGGGTGGGTATCTCCTTCGCAACAGGCACCTCAGGCCCTGCCCCTACAAGCCCTGCTGCCCTGAGTGAGGAGGCTATTGACATCCTAAGATCCATCTCTGTAGGGCAATCACTCATTGTGAATACCATCCAGGGGCTGGCAGCCCAGATGCAACACTCTAATGCATTCCTGGAGGACATTTACACTGGATTGGCGGCCCGACAGAGATCAATTCAGGCTCTGGCCTCCTCTCTAATGGTAGCCATTGTCCCTGTACCTACCGCCACCCCTCCAACTTTCACTGACCAGTCCCATTCCCCTCAACCCCAACCTATCCGAAGCACACGTACAGATGAGCATGTACACAAGACAACACCCAAGAGTGTCACAGGCAAACACAAGCACCACACTTCATTCCAGAGGCACTCACACAAATACCATCCAGCTGAAGACACACCAACATCCACTATTTCCACAGTCTCCCCCTCCTCTTCCTCCACCTGCCACCCAGTTATGTCCACACTCACACCTGCATGCACTACATCATCATCCACTACCAGCATCACCACACCAAGCAGAACACACACCTCACTGGCAGATACCTCCACAATATCCATGCGCACGTCACCTGTCGTCTCTCCCACTGTGTCTGTCCCTCCTCCTAGAATACACAAACGCAAGCACTCAGACACCCAACAGCCATCCACCTCACAACAGCATACAGCCCATGCACCTACACCCAAAAGCAGCAGACAGACAGCTCCAACAACCACTCCCTCATCCTCACTCCCATTCCTTCTCCCTCTTCCTGCCCCAATGTCCCTAAAAAATTGTTGCTATCCACTATTGACCTCTTCCGTACCACTCCCCTCCCCGTCCTGCACATATGGCCACGGTAAAGGAACCCTTCCATGCATTTCAGCCACACAGTCCATGGGCCCAGTCATCACCGCACCCACTTGTGGTGGAAAGGGATCCAGGCCACATGTCGTGAAGGAGAAGGAGCATGCACCAGCCAGCCTAAAGGGGAAGGAAACTGCCCCGGTAGTCAAGAAGGGAGCCTGCACCTGCCACCCTAAAGGACAAGAAGCCTGCACCAGCAGGTTGGAAGACCAAGGGGCCTGCCCCAGCAGGCAGGCAGACCAAGGGGCCTGGACCAGGAACTGTGAGGGAGCCCCCACCACCTACCATAGTTGTGCAGCTTTCCAAGGTTGCAGGGGATGGGCAGGAGCCTCCCCCCACCAGCAGCACCACCACTGTGCAGCTGTCTGAGGATTCAGGGGATGGGCAGGAGCCTTCCCCCACCAGCAGCACCACGACTGTGCAGCCGTCTAAGGTTGTAGGGGATGGGCAGGAGCCTCCCCCTACCAGCAGCACCACCCCTGTGCAGCTGTCACTGCCGGCAGACGGTATTTAATCCTGCCTCCATGGGCTGCTGTGCGGCCTGCCTCCTCAAAAACCAGTGTGTGAGACACCCAGCTGAGAGACTGAGGCCTTGCACTCCCTAGCATCAAGCACAGGGCATGTGTCCCCCTCCAGCACCAGTGGGTATGACACCCAGCTGAGAGACTGTGGCCCATAACTCCCCAGGATCAAGCACAGGGCATGTTGCCCCCTACAGAACCAGTGGGTATGACACCCAGCCGAGAGACTGTGGCCTATCACTCCCCAGGACAAAGCACAGGGCTTGTTTCCCCCCCCCCCAGAACCACTGGGCAAGTCACCCACCTGAGAGACTGTGGCTTTGCACTCCTCAGGACAAGCGTAGGGCATGTTGCCCCTCTAGAACCAGTGGGCTTGTTACATCTCCCAGCTGAGATGCCCCCGTCCCATGTCCCCCTGAGGTGCCTTCCTATTTACCAACTGATACCCCTGCAGTGTTCTCTCAGTTTTGAAGCAGGTGACGTGTGGCCTTTCTCTGTACATATGTATATATCTATTAACTTGCCTAACTTATTTTTCATACTAAGTTGATCTCATTACAAACACTTTTGCGTAATCGTTTTGTACTTGCATTATTCAGCCGATTTAGGGGGAGTAACTTACTTTTTTGTGCATCTGGTTGTGTGTATGTGGTGTGTGTGTGTGGGGTGTGTGTTGTGCATGTGTCACTCTCTTTTTCGTCCCCCCTCCCTTGTGTGCTATTCGGCTGTACTCACCGTCGTCGTCTTCGCTGGCGTTGGTGTTCGTGGTGGAGCAGAACATAGAATATCATCGGGAAGACATGCTGTTCAGGTTCCATGGAGGCATGGTTGTTCCCTGTGTCTCCAAAGGTGGGTCTTTTCCCTTCTGAGCTCAGTTTCTGCCAGGCTTTTGATGTCATTGTTACCGCCCTGGAAAAGGGGGCGGTTTCCAGAGCTTAATATGGTGGGCGGAACATTGACTTCTGCCTGGCTGTAGGCAGGTACGCCATAATGGCTATTGTTTCCGCCCTGGCGGTCGGTGTGGTACATTGGCTGTCTATCAGAGATCTTTCCGCCATGGTCATAATTTGGCGGTAGTTACCGCCGGCCTTTTGGCGGTATTACCGCCACTTTATCACCGACCGCCAGGCTTGTAATGAGGGCGAAAATGTTTAAAAAATAAATATATATAATAAAATTAAAATAAAAATTAAAAAATCTAATATAAAAAAATTATGACAACACAACAAACAATCAATAATTGCTAATGTTTTATGAGAAGAAACCTATTGTGAGGCAAGTAAGTGCTAAATAAAAAATGAAAAAGTGCATGTAATATAAGCACTGTTCATCAAAATGATATTCATAATATACATATACTACGGTGATCCTCAAGCATATTATTTAACTTATATCACATCCATCCATGCAAGCCTATGGCAAAGGCACAGTGTCTGGATGCACAAAATGGCCACCAGCCACATGGTCAAAAAACAGCGTGCAAGGAGGCTAGGTGATCAAAGAGCACATGCAAGTCTATAGTAAGAACACACTGGGTGGAATGTCACAGCAACAAATGGGTTTCCAGTCAAAAAGTCAACAGCCGGACTATTATCCCCAACATCTAAATCAGACCCAAAGTCCTTAAATCCAAATGTATACATCCAGCACAGAAAGAGAGTGATCCTTCCACCTTGAAATCCAACTGAAAAGTGACCAGGAGATGGACAAAGCACTGGCAGGAGCCTGCTGGACAGGAACAGGAGGCTGGAGTCTCTGGGACACTTCCTTCCAGGTAGAAATTATTTTTCTTTTGAAAAATGCTTCCCGACCTAAAAATCTACTTGAATGGTCCTTTGGAGAGGAAAATCCACTCAGAAAAATCTTTTTGAGTAGATAAAGGTGCTTCTAGGGTAGAAAATCTACATAAGGTGCGTTTTTACTCGCAAGCTGCACTGTTTTGGCAGGGTTGCAGCTAGAAGCCGTGCTTGTGAAATCTCGTGTGCGCTTGCTAGCAGCCTGAGAATATTGTGGCCCTAGTGAGCGAGCGGCAAAACCAAATCTCGTAATGAGGAACGGAAACAAAAACTCCGATTCATGCCAGATGGTGGAATCTGAGAACTCCACCCTACTCCACATGGTGCAATGTGCTTGAATACTGAAAACTCCACAGGCGGAGGGGAATTTTCTGCCCAGGCCTAGTCAGCACTCATCAGCATGTCTTAACTCTAGAACTACCACAGTGATTTAAGTAACAGATTGAGTGATAAAAGGAACCATAACTGATTTAATGAACTATTCAAAATGTCATGGTACATGCTGTATGTAATTACATGGCTTAATCTGTGAGGCAATCAAGTGCTACTGGCAGGATCAACCAAGCAGCTGCAGTTGCTGGAGGGGAAGCGGAGCCGTATCCTTTACCATCCTGGGCCAACCTTCACACCCCTTGAAAGTCTGCTGCATGGGTCCCCTTTTGATTTTGATTGTAGGGGGCTGTGGGGACAAGACAGTCACACAGCCTGTGGCATGCCCAGCTTTTTCGGCAACAGAAATGTGTTGGGCGGAAAAGGACAAAAGACAGGCGTGCGTGGCCTGGACTACCAGATGGAATCCAGGACTACCACCACCATGCCTCATCCACCCTAGTTAAACCACTGGTGGCACGTTACAAGTTGGAAGGGTGCTGGGTGGCCTGGCCTCTACAAAAGGCAGACCCTCAAGTCAGGCAGTCCAGGCAGAGTGGACGCTCTTTGCTTGAAACAGCTGTGGCTGCCCAACCAGTCCATCCCTAAATTAACTAAGTGTGCCGAATCAATCTGAGTACAGTGCTGGCTAACCCATCCCTGAACAGGCCACTCTTGCACAGGGATGTAAGCTTCCCACCCCTGCCTTCTCTCCTGGAAGATGGTCTTGGAGGAAAGGCCCATTGAGCAGGGCTGGAAGGCAGCCATGGACTTTGCAGTAGAGCCTAGCGTAGGCCGGCCTGGACCGCAGTGGCAACCATGGAGAGCAACCAAAGGGCAAAGGGTTCTCTACCACCTTGTCCCAGTAGCCTGTTCACATGGAATGACGAAGAGGGACATTTAAGAAAATGTGTCCAAACTCCAGGAGTCCAGGCTGGGCTCGAAGAGTCAAATTAGCTTATGTACATTTTAATTTCGTCTGTCTCCATGTTTGTGCCATTTGGAAATATGTCTGTGCAGTCCCATTCATGTCTTAATCAACTTTTTTATGCCCACCGCTTTTATGAGCACGCATTACTCACATTCACGCAGAGAAAAGGTTGACAACATGGGTTTGGCGCTGAATGTTAGTGAAAAATGTTCATCTGTCACTCATCAGTGTCTGTACGCTCTCTGCCCATTGCTTTTTATGCGATTAGGCTATTTCAAAACCAGACACAGCTATATAACTCCTCTCTTTCAATTAACAGCGAAAACCTAACATTCTCTTCTGAGATGATAAGTCAGTGTCTGTTGTGTTTGTGTACACTCTTTAAACTTGGATGTGACTTGGAAAATACATCAAGCACCCAGGCAGAAGGTTTATGAATGAATGTACGGAATGCAATTTGTAAAAATGTGTGCAGTGATCTCAAAGGATAATATGGTGGAAGGGATCACAGAAAAAACTAACGCTTAAAGTGACAAAGTTAAAAACAGGTTTTTGGTTGCTTCTGGAACGGAGTTTTGATTGAACAGATGGCAGAAAGAAAGAGTTAGATTATTCCAAAGGCTGGACAGTAAAAGCACCTGCTACCAGCTCTATACCCTCGATACTTCGGGACAGGAAGAGATTGGAAGAGTATCCAGTAGCATTATGATTATGATTATGCGAAGAAAATTTAGAGCATACAAATAAGTAGTGTGCAGGGCTCAATAACAAAGGCATACACTCTTGTGCTTCACGGTGCCAGAGTTAGTGAAGTTTGATCAAATGATGGGCCAAAAAGTAGCCCGCAGGCTGTGCCCTGGATTTTCGGAAGGAAGGCAGATCAGGGAAAAATTAGGCTATCCCAAATGAAACAAAGATGGAAGGTTAAGACAACCCAAAGAAGAATTTTATGGGCGTGGATAAGCAGAAGAAGAAGAAATTGTTTTAGGGCTTTTGTAGCCAGAAAGAAGGTAGAAGTATGTTTAGAAATGTGGAGTTTCAGAGAAACAGATGAATTAAACTGCATACAAAGCTTCCAAGCCATGATGTCAGGATGTGGAATTCACTCATAGAAGAAGGCTACCAAGAATCAGATCAGGGGAAGACACCTGCTAGGCTGATGATCTCAGTCTTAACACAGCTGTATTATAAGAAGCACGCTAGTCGATTCAGCAATAATAGTCGTACAGTCCACAAATCTGGTTCACGTGTACAAGCCATTTTTGTCACGTCTGACAAGAAGCTTTATTTTGTTGGCAATAGTTTTGGGTGTTTTTTCTTTTCCAATCCACAGGATGGCTGATGCAAATCAATCTAAAAATTCACATTTTATGCTGGATTTTTATCTGCCTCCCACCATTGACGAAGGGAGGATCGAAGAGATCACAGTCCCCTCTCTTGAAATTACCAATGTAAGGCCTCCATATCAGCAGCTGGACAACAATAATCACAAGATGGAAAGTTCTACTGTGCTTCCCCGAGTTGCAGCCTTTTGAAGCATATTGTGCAGTATCCAGGCTCAACGGCGAAAGAAGATAATTAAAACACTCTGGGAGGGTAGGGAGAAGTAGCACATTGCCTAGTCTTGAAATTTGCGGTGTAATGAATGCTGTTCTAGATTTTTCTCGGCAGGAGAACTTCAAATTAGGGTAGATTTCCACCTTTGGTTATCTTTGCAATTGCTTCATCTTACCCCAGTTGGTATAGCTATACAAAGCTGCCAGTTTTCAGACCACACAACTGAATACATCTGTTTGGATGGAAAAGTCCTCTGCATGGTGAGAGACGTGTGCCCCTGCCCTGAGTTGCCAGTTGTACTGTCTGGAACCCCAATGCTGATTTGTTTCCTAGACAAACACATAGGTCTGTCCCATGGACTGGGAGAGGCACCTAAAGCGCTGCCCTCGTAGTGGTGAAAGGCTACAACCTTTAGGAGGAGTTGAGCAGCACAAGCATGGTGATGGGAGCCTACTGTGTAGTGATCAGGAATAGTGAGCAGTACTTTTTTACTTTGTGTCACTGTAATGAGGCCTGCAGACTCACTCACCTTTTTAAAAGTTCTGCACTTGTGGGCTTAACTCACCCCTGGCCTACTTCAGGTAAATGTGGAAATGCATACATGATGGAAATGTGCTGAGTGCATCTGTACTCGCAAGAAATACACTACACAAGGGGTGAAGTATGGTAAACTGTGCACTGGTAAATGTGTATGCTGGCATTGTGTGCCTTTAATATAGCACATTCTGGTACAGTACAGAAAGGTTTCTGTACTCAACAATATGCACAGACTTAATATGTTTGCAATATTTAGTTATATTTATGGTGGCATAATACATGAGGATAACAGTGTTGTGCAGTAAGTGTGCTGTGAATGTACACTGAGCGCCAGTGCCTACCCTGGTACATTACATGGAGGACCATGGGTTCCATTTTGGGAGGCCTAGGCCAGTCTGGTAAAAACATAAAGAGTAGAAGAATTTTCAAAGGCAGATTTGTGTTGTTGTATTTCTGTAAACTGTGAGGGACATGTAGTAGAGGATGGGAGAGCCAAGTTCTCTCTGTGAATTTAAAGGGCTATTTGATTCAATGATAGATCTCAAGGAAGGAGCCTGGATACATCTCAGGAAGAGAGTGATGGGGCAGATAGGGGAATCATAATGAGTAGGGCTGGTGGGGGGAATTTTGGAGAATTGGCTCATGTGGAGCTCCCATCTTGCTCTATTAGTAGCTGTGCCAGGAGGTAAAACAAGAAGGCTACTGGGTAAGCTATCCCAGGAGTGGGGGAATGAGGACGGTTCTCCAGTGGTTTAGCAAGCCACACCAGAATGGTGTATCGGAGTAAGGGGCTGATTCCACAGGGCCGAATGGCCACAACGTCAAGACTTAAGCAGGGGAAGCTGCTTTGGACCCACGGCTGCTCTTCCTGCGTAGGCTGCCAGCATGGATAGTGTACAGAGTAGAGGAATGCGAAGCAGCCCCATTCTTTCTGTTGAGTAGGGACCGGGGAAAAGCGGCCCGGGCAAAGTGGTGGTGGAAGACTCACAAATGGGGCACTGTTGCAAGTTCATCCTGTACTCTGCATTCTGCCGTGCATCCAGCTGCGAACACGGTCACATAGTTTTAAGATTGGTATGGAATTATGGAGGTGAAAAGGAATGCAACAAGTCTCTCCCAGTCCGTTCACAAATTAAGAAGTGAGCAGGTGCACGCCGCTATCATTCTAGCTTTCTAGCTCCTACAAAGGAAAAAAGAGTGCACTGTAAGGACAGTGAGGAGCAAAACCTTGCTTGCAACCCTCTCCCTATGCTTTAGAAGTTCACCCTGGGACTCATAAGGGGTTGAAACAGCCTGCAGGGTGGTAGTAGGCCACTGTGTTGGTGGAGTGGATTGAGGGGAGCCATAGAGGTGGTCTGTGCAGCACAGATGTGGCTTGCTGCCCTCTAGTGAGTCTCGGTCACCCCCACAAGTAATCTCCACTACAACAGGCTAATTGACCCCCAGAAGAGGATCAAGCGTCTTGCATGCAACGGAGCATTAAAATCTCATGCTTCGACCAAAACCCTGAAGCCCATCAAAAATGGAAAATCGCCCTCTAAGACACTCAAAGAAAGAAACAACTACTTCTTTGAAAAAGGAGGCCCATTCTGATGACCCTTTGATGGCCTTACAGCTAGGTTTGGTCTCGTAACATCAGATGTCTACTGAAGCTCCTTTGGGCAGCCCAAAATTTCAAAACCTTACTGAACTGCCTGGATCCGAGGCTGTCAATAGTCATCAGCAGTATCACTATCAGTCCCATTCAAGCATGGAACAAGGGAGCCCCCTCGAGGGCCAGTTGAGAGAGCAAAGTAGTGCTAGGCTTTCTTCTAATAGTCATAGTCCCCAACCCGTGACAGTTCTAAAAATAACCCCACATATCCCTTGTTTACCATTGCCAATTCAAAGGGCATGGAAAAAGAGGGGACTTTCTCCGAGATTCACCACCAGTCTACGGAGTCAATAACGGGGCAGCAGGCCAACTTTGTCAATCCTGTTGTGACTTGTACCCGCGTCCCAAAGGTTGCCAATCAGGCATTATTGCAGGCTTAGCAAAATTCTGAGGGCACCATAAATCCAACACAGCCAGGATCTCGTCTAACTCGGGAGCTGTACATGTCACACAGTCTAAGACCTCGCAGCCTTTAGTAGAAATAATGGTCTCATAAAGTCAGCCCTAACGGCCTTCCTCAGCTGAAGCAACGCTCACCTAGATCCTAAAAGAATTGCATGAGCTGAAAATATCTCAGGAAGAAGCTCATCAAAGAACAAATAAGCAGCTGGATTAAATCAACAACAGCATCCTTCAACTTTCTGCTCAGATGGAGAAGCAGATTTCTGACTTGGGGGATTCAAGCAGTAAGCATGGAAGTGAATTTGCAAAGATTCAGGTGGAATTGGAAGAACTCCAGATCAAGTTGGACAAAGCAGAAAACAGGTCACAATGCTCTAATCTAAGGTTTGTGGGCATACCTGAGGACTCTACTAATAAAAAGATTTTAGACCTCATACTTAAGCATATTCTTTTGGATAAGGCTGCAGGAAACTTTGATGTCTCAATTATGCAGGCCCATTGGGTACCTACAATAAGATCCCTTAATATAAAATTTCCACATGCAGTTTTGATCAACTTTGGGGACTATCGAACTAAAGAAGAAATCTTGTCCCATGCTATTAAGACAAAAAGTTACAAATCTGCTGATAACTTCTCATTTCAAGTTGTGCAGATATGTCCTTCCAGGCTGCTTGGCACCGCTGAGAATATAGGAAGGATTTCTGAATTTAAGAGGAAAGCGTCCGCTGGTATAATTTAGCAGTCCACGATTGATGTGTTCTTCAAGAGACAAGCCCACATTTTTCATTTGGTAGACCATGCCAATGGCTCTTTGTAGTCTATTAAAAAGCATTATGCTTGATATCTTTGCTAGGAGCTTGTAGGATGGATATCTTGTTGATACCAGGCTGAACGTCAGTTGGAAAATGGGTCAACTTAATATGATGAATATGATTTTTGTGTTTTTATATTTGGTTTTGAACAATCAGCTCAACTACGCCCATCTGCTGTCAATCTTTTGATGCAGAACCAGAAGTGCTGCACCTTTGCACTCCATTTCAGGAGACGAGGGGAGTGGGGGCAAGGGTCACATAAGAGGGTGGCTTGCTGAGAGGGTGAAAGCCTATGACAGGTGGGGTTTCAAGGGAAGAAGGGAGGCAGGGAGCATATCGAAGGAGGTGTATGGGGTGGACGGGTGGGTGAAAACGGCAGGTGATGCACTCAGAGATGGCTCTTTTCTATTCCATTCTAATTTGGGAGAACGTATGTGTTTGAAATGGGATCTAGTTGGCAGAGGGATACACCCTTGTCCAAGTAGGAATCACAATCCAATTCTGTTAGCTTGGCACTGAGCAGTCAGGCTTGACTTAGAAAGCAATTTTTTAAGTATATGTGCAATAAATCATACAGTAACACAATGAACACACCACAAAAATATACCACACGGGTTTAGAAAAATATATGATGTTATGTGGTTAAATTAAGGTCAAAACAATAAAGATTCAATGAGCACAAATTGAGATATGACTTCTACAAGGTTAAAAAAGAGTCTTAAATCTTGGAAATCAACAGTTGTCACTTGCTTACACAAAGTACCTGGTTTGCGCAAAAAATAGCAAGCACGGAGACCGCAGAGAAGGAGATGTGTGGAAAAATAGTGCACGCGTGGGATTTTGCAGCACGGCACAGACGATGGGTCATTTCTTTCCATAGTGCAAGGGCCTTGAATAGATTTAAGGCATGCAGACTTGGTTCTTCACTGCGATGTGGGGATCTTTTTGATGCCTAGGGATGATGCGGGGAAATCCTGGGTGCACTGGAAGAAGTCGCAGATGTTGCATAAATCCGGTAGGGCAATGCGTCAAATTTTATGTCGCGTGGCAGGCTCTGCATCAGTTTTCCACCTGGGGAATCAGCTACGTCGTTCCGGTTTGGTTGTGTGTCGATCCGGTAGGGCTGTGCGGCAAATTTTCTGTTTCAAGGCAAGCACTGTGTTGAATCTTCACAAAGGAAGTCGGGCTGTGTTATTTCGGTTCGGCTGAGCTGTGATTTCTCAGTCGCAAAATGGCTGTGCGGCGTTTCCAGCAGGCTCTGCGGCTATTTGTGGCGCACAAAGAGGTTCCTGAAGAGAATTAGGGGGTCATTACAACATTGGCGGTAAAAGACGCTTACCACTGTGCAGAAGACCGCCAACACACTGCTGCAGCTGTGGAATTCCGCCACGGTCATTATGACCCACAGCTCGGAATCCACCAAAACAAAGACACCCACACAAGTCCGCCACACCAAAGGTCAGTGATAAACTGGTGATAACAAAAACGATACCGTCACGCCAACAGGAATACGCCCACACTATCACGACCCACAAATCCACGCAGCGGTCTTTCATCCGCGGTATTCCATTGGTGGTACACACCGCCGCGCTCAAATACACACACATTTACAAAACACTACCACATTGGACATTTCGAAATACACACACCTGATACACATACACACACCACTCCCACACACCCAATACAATATAAAACACACACCCATATCCCCCACAAACCCTTATGTCAACAATTGCGACTGAGGGCCAGAGAGAGACACCACCATCTACAAACTAGCATCCACAGGCACTTCACACCATCACTCACACAACATCCACGCACCTCACACAACACACCTCTAAATATCACCCCACACATCACAACACACACCACCCCGCACATCACCCACACCACCCCATGGCACCGCAAAGACACCCCAGGTTCTCTGAGGAGGAGTTCAGGGTCATGGTGGAGGAAATCATCCGGGTAGAACCACAGCTACTCGGATCACAGGTGTAGCACACCACCATAGCTAGGAAGATGGAGCTATGGCGAAGAATTGTGGACAGGGTCAACGCAGTGAGACAGCACCCAAGAACTAGGGATGACATCAGGAAGAGGCGGAACGACCTATGGGGGAAGGTACGTTCCGTGGTCTCAAGACACCACATCGTGGTTCAGAGGACTGGCGGCGGACCCCCATCTCCTCCCCCACAACTACCAACATGGGAGGAGCAGGTCTTGGCTATTCTGCATCCTGAGGGCCTCGCAGGAGTAGCTGGAGGAGTGGACTCTGGTAAGTCAAATCTTAACTATTACATCTCCCACCCACCTGCATGGTATCACATCCCCCCACCCTCGCCCTCACCCCCATCACTCCAACTCCTCACGTATGTCCCAATATCACAAAGCACACATCCCAAACTCAAGCCCTGCATGTAACACCAAAGCATGGACACCCATCACCAATGCATGGCCACTACACATACCCATACACCCCCCTAAACCATTATCACGCAAGGTCCTACACAGGAATGCATGCACTGGGGTACACGGTCACCCACCCATTGTACACCATGGCACACACAGATGCAACAATCATGCGTTTACACCCCTGCAGGACCCCTACCCAACGTCACCTGACAGGATGGTCCAGATATGTCCACTCCACCCACAGAAGAGGCCCACAGTGATGACAGCAGCTCTGTCCAACTGGATCTAGATGACCAGCCCGGCCCATCTGGTACAGGCCACTAGAGAGCTTGCCCCCTCTGGAAACACCAGTGCAGCACCCACCCAGTGGGCCCATACCTCTGTCCCCAGGACATGTGTCCACCACTACAGGGAACCCAGGCTAACCCACCACCCCAACAACACCAGGGACCTGGGGGCAGTGGTAGTGGGCACACAGTTCAGAAGACAGAGGCCCAGGAACACAGGGGAACTGGGAGGGCTGCTGTGTGACAGGGGGAGGACAGGCCCAGGGAACCCACTCTCCATGAGGCCCTCGCCAACATCATGGGAGCCTACCACCATTCCCAGGAGACTATGACAACGGTACTGGCCAAGTTTCAGGAGACCCAGCAGCTGCACGAGGAACAGTATTTGGGCTTCAGGGAGGAACTCAAATCTATCAATTCCACCCTGGGCACCATTTTAGGGGTGCTGAAGGAACTCGTCAACACCAGGAGGGACACTGTGGCACAACAAGGGGCCCCTGACACTAGCCTGGACGATGAACTGCCCACCACGTCCGCCGTCGCTAGTGGACAGGAGGCACCGCCACAGGACCACCACACCAGCACCCTACTCCCTGCAGATGGAGAACCACCCCGCAAACGGTCCCTGAGATCCAGGACAAAGACAGAGAACAATGCCCAGACCCCGCCAAGAAATGAGACCACCCTGATTGTCATCCTTCTGTCCCACTTTGTCACCCTGTCCATACTTAAACTGCCCCAGCTCCACTTCCTATGCCCCTTTGGACAATGCACCTGTGAGACTAATAGACTGGACTCTGCTATGGACATTCCTCCACCATCACCCCTGACCATTTTACAACCCCCTCCACTATTGAGCACTTAAATAAACACCCTTAAATCAAAAAACAATCTGGAGTCAGTCTGTGCTTTCGAAAATGTGTATTTGCGATAACTGTGGCAAAATGCTATATCAAATGTAATGTCAACATACCTTTGTCACACAGCTCTAGTCCATGCGGAAACAAAGAAGATGTCACACAGAGGGACCCACATCTGTGAAATCATCAGGGAAGTGACAACTCAGTGACCGTACACTGGGTGAAAATGACAGACAGATGAGAGGTAGTAGAATTAAATCAGATGTAGCAGACTGTGTTGTCTTCTTACCTGTGTGTCACTGGAAGTATTGCAGGATCACCGTGTTCCTGTTGTCTATGTCCTCTTCTTCTGCTTCCTTATTTTCACTGTCCACAGGCTCCACAGCTGCCACAACACCTCCATCTGGACCATTCTCCTGCAGAAAAGGCACCTGTCGTCGCAAAGCCAAGTTGTGAAGCATACAGCAGGCCACGATGAACTAGCACTCCTTCTTTGCTGAGTAGAATAGGGAACCACCTGTCATATGGAGGCACCGGAACCTGGCCTTCAGGAGGCAGAAGGTCCTCTCTATGAACCTACTAGTTCGCCCATGGGCCTCATTGTAGCGTTCCTCTGCCCTTGTCCTGGGATTCCTCATTGGGGTCAGTGGCCATGACAGGTTGGGGTAACCAGAGTCACCTGCAAATGGCGAGGGACAACTGTTAGACACACACTAACTCATAGTGACATCCCCAGACCCAGACAACTATTCACACTGTATTGGGTCCATTTCCTCACCTAATAGCCACACACGGTGCCTCTGGAGTTGCCCCATCACATAAGGGATGCTGCTATTTCTCAAGATGTAAGCGTCATGCACTGAGCCAGGGAATTTGTCATTCACATGGGAGATGTACTGGTTTGCTAAACACACCCTCTGCACATCCATCGAATGGTAACTCTTCCAGTTTCTGTACACCTGTTCACTCCTGCGGGGGGACCAAGGCCACATGTGCCCCTTCAATGGCACCTATGATGTTGGGGATATGTCCCAGGGCATAGAAATCACCTTTCACTGTAGGCAAATCCTCCACCTGAGGGAAAACGATGTAGCTCTGCATGTGTTTCAGCAGGGCAGACAACACTCTGGAAAACACGTTGGAAAACATAGGCTGGGACATCCCTGATGCTATGGCCACTGTAGTTTGAAAAGACGCACTTGCTAGGAAATGAAGTAGTGACAGCACCTGCACTTGAATGGGGACTCCTGTGGGATGGCGGATAGCTGACTTCAGGTCTGGCTCCAACTGGGCACACAGTTCCTGGATTGTGGCACGATCAAGTCTGTAGGTGATGATCACATGTCGCTCCTTCATTGTCGACAGGTCCACCAGCGGTCTGTACACCAGAGGATTCCGCCATCTCCTCACATGCCCCAGCGGACGGTGCCTATGAAGGAGAACAGCGAGCAGAGAGTCAACCAACTCTGAGGTACTTAAACACAGCTTACTCTGAAATATTAGCAAATCGACATATGCCTGTATGAGTGTTTAGGCAAGGCCTAGATATGTGTGACGCAGTCCAAAATAATGACATATGGGCGAATGAAATGGCGGCTGCCTGACCTGTAAAGTGGGACAATTGGATATGAGGTAACCGCGCTGGCGTTGTACACCATCGCAGAAGGCGGTCGGAGACCGCGGCGCAATCCTGCATTGGTTAACATTGGACCCCATGGGTCCCAGGAGCCAATGACGAAGACCACCAGCGGTGATGGTACGCACCGCCGCGGACGTGACCTCCATTTTCTCTCTGTTCAATCACTTGATACCTGATCTTCGAGAGGAGAGGACCTACACTGCAAGTGCTGCTGTGACCTCAGTCTCAAAGACACAATGGCTCGTGTGTCTGGGGAAAGGGCCCCTGCCTTCAGCACGGAGGAGTTGGAGAAACTCATGGATGGGGTCCTCCCCCAGTACAAGCTACTCTACAGTCCTCCAGTCAAAAAGGTTACTACACTGTGAGCATGCTGTATGGGCAATGCCTAAGTGGAGTGGTGTGGATGAAAGAAGGGGGTGTGTGAATGAGGCGTGCATGAAACGACGGTGAGTGCATGTGCGTCATGGCAAGGGTAGGGATGCGGGCCAATTACTGTGACGGTGCGGACGGTAATAACTTATCTTTTTCCCCTATACTATTCCTGTAGGCCAGCACCCACCAGAAGAAGGACATTTGGCGTGCCATTGCCAAGGAAGTCCGGACCCTGGCGGTCTACCACAGACAGAGCACCCACTGCTGGAAAAGATGGGAGGACATTCGCCGCTGGAGCAAGAAGATGGCGGAGGTCCAGCT